>NC_067284.1:58297667-58989334 GCF_020740795.1 Apus apus | reverse complement strand
AAATAGTTAAGAAATAGCCGTGCTTTCCTCTTTTAACTCCTCTAATTTGTATCCATGAGTAGTATGATACACAGTAATTTTGAAGCTGTTATTGACCAAATTTCTGTGGTTAGAGTAACATATTTGAGTGAGGACAGTTTTCTCAATTATTGTATGCATGACATGTATGGTTTGGTTTTCCTCTGATGTTTATTGATAGGGTAAAATTATGAAATTATAAAATTATTCTGGTAAATTTTCAGCCTCCTTTCAAATCAGCACCATAATTGCTTAGGTGAAGGGCTGTGATAACAGTACACTTTAGTATCCTTGTGATACTTTTAATTTATATTCTCATAATGAAGACGAAAGATAAAACAAATGTGAAACACTGAGCTTGATTCAGTATTCATTGAAGTTTGCAGACATAATTAGCATTATTACTATTATTGTCAGTATGCAACATCCAAGAGTTGGTACTGTAGCTGTTGTGGTTTTTTTTAACTGATTGAAATTTTTTGATGTCTGTAAATAATAGTTGGAGATGCACTCTACCTTTCAAGTTCAGCTGAAAGACACATAATAATGGTGCCTTGAGTATTTCATATATTTAATATATTTCTTAGTGTAAATTAAATTCAATTATTTACACATAGAGTGGAAAAAAACTGATTATTTCCAAAGAAATGGCAAGTAAGCACAAATATCAATCATCTGGGTTAACCTGAATATTAATTTTTCATTACATGAAAGTGGTATATGAAAAAAATCTGGCTACTGTGAATTCAGGCATCCATCAATTTATGGGAGAATCACTGCTGACTCATCTTGTAATAATGCAAAGATATAAGACACTATGCTTCTTTTTTGCACATTCAGTTCTGAGCAGCTAGCTCACATCAGCGTGAAGGACTCAGACTTTGAAGCATGTGATACATTCTTAGACTATTCCGGAGTAATAGTATGTTTATTACAAACTGTTTCTGGGATTCTTAGATTGGTGAGAGAGGTGAATCTTGCAGATAGTAAAAGGTCACTTTTGGAACCTGTGCCTTAGTTCCCCCTCACCCCAAACACTCTTCTTGTCCTATCCTGAGTTTTTCTTAGATTTCAAACTTAAGTTTATTTCTCTAGGCCTGCCTTCAAAAAAGTGTTGTTTGGATTTCTTCTAGCAGGGAATTCTTACATCCTGATTGTGGTTTTAGATGTTCCTTGCTTTTTAAAGCAAATACTGTTTTTAAATGCTTCCAAGAATAAACACTGTACCCTGTTCTACCAAAAACTACCAAATGTTTTAGTTTTAAACTATCAAGATCTCACAGTCTCCCAAACTGTGCCACCTATGGCAAAGCTGTAAATGCATCACTACAAAGGTTATGGTGACAGTAGTAGTGTTGTGACTGGTTTTGGAGCTGCCAAAGGTAATGACCTTCCTTTCTCTCCTCCCTTTGTGGAATAACTGTAATTTCATTTTCAGTTCAAAATACTGGAGTAGGACTGAAGTAGGGATGTGGGATTAAGCACTAGATGGATTTATATAGTGAGGAGGAGAGAGATACAGTAAATAGAGAACTGGCTATTGATGAGACAGTTTGGAGCATACAGTAGAAAGGTGGGAGAATTCAAATTGGAAGGTTGTAAAGGGATTGTGAGAGATGTGTAGCTGAGCTTGAAGAGTTAAGATTTGCCTTAGTGGATGGGAAGAGCAGCTTGAATGTATTTTTTTTTTCTTGGTGGACTTTGATCTGGGAAATGGAAAGAAGTCCCCAGGAAATTTGTTCTGCCTTCATTTCATGTGGCTGTAGTATCACCAGAAAGTGAGGTGAGAGCAAATTATATTTGAGAATTTGAAATCTGTATTTCAGAGTTCAATCCTCTTTCTTGTTGCCTGTAAATAGTATGCAAGACTTTATATATGGCGGTTAATACATTTTTAAATACAGTTCTGTTAGTATATTTAAAAGACTTAGAAAGAACAGTAATTTTCAACCAGTATGTTAAAGAATTTTATTTAATCCTGTAATGTCTAATATTGTCATTTTCATATACAAAGTATTCAATGTTTTATTCGTCCCTCAAATTTTTGCCTTGGTTTACTTCAATCAGTCACCACTTAGATAATTTATGAATGCTTAAGACCTTTCTTGCTCTCCTTTCCTCTATAAATGAAAACAGTATATTGTTTGATAGCATGAGTGTCTTATGAAATCTTTGCAATAGATCTCATTTTTAGATATGGAATCATCAACAATATAGTTTTCTGATAACATCTTCTCTGAAATAAGATAATATTGGCTGTCCTGGACCTGTTCTGTGGTGTTATTAGTTTGTTTGGGTTTTGAGGTTTCAGGGGTTTTTTTATTAGTAATCCATTTAATAGAACAGACTTGCTGAAAATCAGTATTCCAAAACAATTCAGAACTGGAATTATCCATTTACTAGGATGAGGAACGTCACCTTTTTAAAGAATATTTCTGCTGTTTTTCATTGACAATGTCACGAGCATACAGTTTATTGTTAATGATGTTGTGAATGATCTGTTAATGCTGTTTTAATGAAACCTGAAAATGTGCAATTTGAGTGTTTACTTCCGCATGTTAGAGGCACTGGGGACAGTAGCATAGAAACTTATTAAAAAGCAAAATATCTGTTTCTATGAGGGACTTAGCATCAGTTCTCAGGGGAGTCTATGCTTTCCCAGTGATCCATGCTGACAAATTTTTGAAAGTCAAGTAAAATGGAAGAGTGAAGTATTTGGCTTTGTTTCTTCAGGAGTATAACAAGACCTCATGATAGAAAACATTGCTATGATGTTGTCAGAATTGCAGAGTCTTCATTAAAGCTTTTGTCTGGGTTTAATAATATGTCTAGAGTGGTGTTAATTCTAGATGTAACAGTTTGTGTGCTATTGCCAGAGTCACTTCACTAGCCTGGTAAAGAAAGACGGATGGCACAGATTGTAAACTCCTCAGTGCAGAAACAGTCTTACCTTTTTACAGAACCCCACTATGACTTTGCCTTCTGGCATTTCCAGAATGTAACAATGTCGGAAAAATGGACAAATTGGAGATTGCGTATTTTATTTCTGGACACAAACAATTAGATCTAGTCTAAAAATAGCAGTATTCCACTAAATCTTTGCATGGGTACTTAATACAGGAATTTAAACTTTGAGGGTACAAATTCCCTTATGTCCTGGAGACATACAATTTTCTCTGTTTTCCGCACTGGTGGACAGAGGCACAGAAGATCAATGTATGCATTGTTGTGAGAATTGGTGAGAGGATTAAGATAGTGATGAAAAATGTTACACCTTTCTGGCCTATCCCAAGTCCCATAAAGCTGCATGTGCATTTTCAAGTATAGAACTTCAAGGATCTCGTTATAAGCATTATTTCCCCAAACCCTTCGAGATGTAACTTTGAGGAAGGAAGAGGAGAGCTCTTCTGTGAAAGGTGAGAGTATTTAAACAACCCACCCTTCTGCAAGAGGAAGAGCATGGTATTTTGTAGTAATGTTTTGGGATGTCTGAATTATCTTAATTTTAATATATTCATTACAGTTTAACAAAAAAACAGTTTCAGGAGTGATGAAATGGAGGAAAACAGGAGAGAATCAAATCCCCACTGAAAAGAAGTCAGCCTGATTTAATTACTGTAGCCTTTAATTAATCTCCATGTTTCTCATTATTTACATGTTGTAAATAATCTGTGATGCTCTAAGGGTTTGAGATTTTCTAAAGCTGCCATAAAACAGCTCTGTTGCTTCATCTTCTAGGGCTTTTAATATCATCATCAACTGAACACTGAAAAAATCTGTCAATAATATTACCATGATTTACCGTAAAGTTAAGTAGATAGCTAAATTGACTAACTAACTAAATGTAACTAGGCATTGTGAGCAAAATCTTTGCCAAATTTTCTGTGTGTGTAGGTTTAGTACAGTTATGACATGCATTGCTCCATGACTGTAGGATGGTAGATGATAGCAGTTAACCTGGTATTATTAAAATTTGTATGTGCAGGTTTATTAAATAATTTTAATCTGAAAAAAAGCCAAGAGTCATAGTTATCCTGTTTATGAAAGGCTAACAGCTTATTAGCTGTTTTAAAGGTTAATTACTATGTGTATCACTTCTATTAGTATAAAAATAAAATTTAGTATTACTTGTATTTGATTTTGTGAATGGTTAAGTCCTGCTCTGGTCAAGTGCTGAGATCTAGACGTGAAGACCAAACTAGTCTTTTTCAAGTTGCTTATCACCACTCAGAATACAAAGGTTTGACATAAATTCTTTATCTGAACTTCCCCAGATCTCAAGAGGATAAAGCCTGAGTCTAAATGACATATTGTGTTGATAAGATCAAGATATGCCTCCATAGGGAATTGGTGGTAAAGAAATAATTGATGTGGCTTGCATCACATCTTTGACTTCCCAGCCCATTTTTGAGCCATTTAGGAGTGGGTACATTGAGGACAGCCTCCATACTGAATGTATTAACTAGGACTAAATATGTCTATTTGAAACTATGTCAGAACTGTTTTGCCAGTGAATGTTCACATCTCTTCTTGGTTTTTGTTATGCTATAATATGCATTTAAATGAGCTATTCTGGATCCTTTCAGTGTGGCTCTTGATGAAAATTATTGAATTGGGTTTTTTTTATCAACTGCCTGAAGCTGAACAGAAATTGAGATTTTTAAAAACTGTGGAAAGTTCTGCCTGGAACTGGACATTTTAAGAAGCTTTGTTTCTAACTAGAAAGATTAAAATGTTGAAATAATTTTAAAATGTTAAGTAGAATATCTCAAAACAATATAAAAATCGGCATTCTTGTTGGCTAAAACTATTAATTAATGCTGTAGTTTCAATGCAACTACTTTTGAGGAATTTTTTTTCTTTTCTGGTAATATTTAAAGATCAATGAAGATGCACATTTTCAAATAAGAATAAAAGCAGTATTTGCTGTAATTTTCTATCTCTAATTTTTTTTTTTTCTAATGGACTTGTTCTTTTTTTAAGTTTGGCATTTTTTAAAAAAACATTTTCGTGATTGCTGTCTGCCTTCCACTCTAAAACAGTCTGTATTACGTAAGAAAACTCATGCCTGAATTCCAATGTAAATTTGATTATATAGCTCTCTACAGCTGTTCTAATTCTGACGTCTTCCATCTGCCTCCAAAATCATAATTTCTGCATCTGTACTCTCTCCTTGTATATTATTTCTTTTTGTTTTCCATTAATTATTAATCTTAGTTCTTTTTTCCATGCAATCTTTTATCTTGCTGGGTTTTATTCTCACTCCTTCTGTTATCTTTCCACTCTCAGTTATTTATTTTGTGTATGAAAAATATGTAGTCTCCAGAAAGATGTGATACTTGAATTACAGTATTTAATACCTTTCAAAAGCTAACTCCTAGGAAATGTCTGGCAAATTTTTGCCTAGACATCTTTGGGCTCTGGGTCCTCCCCTGCATGAATCAGGAGCACAGAATTGAGAGAATGCAGATTAATAAATCTTGTGTTGCTAAAACAAGCAGAGAAGCTGATGTGTTAATGTGTAAAGAGTCATTTCAATGTTTAAGGAAAAAAAAAAACAACTGATAAAATGCTAAGTTTTGCCAACACTGTGATGGAGACATCTCTGTAAAGCTACTTGCTCAGCTAGTGACTTCAGTACTGAAGGTCAAGGCAAGTTCGTTGCCATAGTTTCAATATAATTTTGAGAAAGTAATCACAGCACAGAATTAAAAAAACCCAAAAAACCAACCAACCAACCAACCAAAAAAAACCAAACAAAACAACCAAAAGCATTTGTAGTTAGAAGGCAGGCATTAAATTGTGTATATTATGGAGCTGGAAAATGTCTGTACTTCATCTGGAGAAGCTATATGAAGTAAATAATGGAAGTGAAGAGGGTATATTTCTCAGTTCACACATCTCTCCTGTTTCAAAAGGTCATGTTTTGTGGCTTGCTTCTGCAATTTGTATGCACAGAATGATAAGATGCTTTCAAATACTATTCTGCTAAAGGACATTCTGTAACTTGAGAGTTATTACATGGCAATTTATAACTTTTTTTTTCATAGACATTTAAAAACAAGTAGCAGCTGTGGGGTGATGCTTTTTAAAGTATGTGTTCCTGATTGTATGAGCATTATCTGGAAAAAAGACAACCCCCAAGAAAATGTAGAAAAACATAAGGAATGCTAGTAGGGAAAATCTTTCCTCTTGCAATCACTGTGTCTAGTTCTGTGAGCTGTGAAAGGCCTGTGTCAGTCCTTCATTTATCAAAGTAGCTACATGTCTTTGATCTCTGTTTTCTGATAGTCTTTTAGGTACAGATGGATGTAAGTCATCCCTGTATACAACAGTGCACATATTGGCCATTCTGTGGAGGCTCAGGAAGATCAGAAACAGTTGCTCCAGATTGTTATGCTCTTGTGTGGTATTACACCGCATTTACAGGAATCAGTTGGATTCCCACATTTAAAGTCTCTGCATTCATTGTCAACAATAAATAGGACATAGGTGCACTTCAGTTTATAACAAGAACAGGATAAAAAACCCCTACCCATTAAGGGTTTAATGCAATTAAATTAACTTCAGGTTAATATTTAAAAGCATCTATTTAAAATACAATGTAGGGAAGAGCAATCTATACTGATGATAAAAAGCTGTTGTAAGCAGACCAAGTGGAAACGTTACACTTTGGAAACTTGGAAACCTTATTGACCACAAGCATGTAAGGGCTTCCTAAGTTGTGAGATTTAATGCTTAGCTCAAAGACTATACGGAACTTTAAATTTATATTAACCTCAGTGACCTAGCCAGGCAGATTGTCTTCAGTTCTTCTCCACTCCCAGTGCTACAAAAATGCTTACTGTCTCTTTAATTAATTGATAGCATTTACAGTTATGGCCTTAAATTCTAACATGTTCTGTAAATTCTCTACTTGTAGTCAAAAAGCTATGTGCAAATATCTTAGATCTTTATTTCTGCCATGAATTTTATAGTGTGTTATAAATTCTGTTTTATAAGTTGGCCTTCAAAGATTTTTTTTCTTATGATTACAGTTAATTTTTCTTACTTTCTCCCCAAAGCCTTCATAACTAGCTTTTCCTACAAGGCTTTTCCTTTACCAATAATTTCCATTTGTTTAATGTCCTCTACTAGCATTGTCCTAACCTGGAATTTTTCATTTTCACTTTATGAGACTTTTGCTATCATCATAACACTGAGTATGTCTAAATTGAAATAGAATAATAAAATTAATGTTTTAATGGTCTTAGGAATTGCGAATTTCAGCCCCTTGGTCTTTGCCACTTGTCCAAGGTATTTGAGGCTTGACAAAAATGAACAAGAAAATAGCATATTTTTGTGTATAATATAGTGAATGCTTGCAGAAATATACTTATTTATGAACAGTATATATTTGAAACAGAAAAAAAAGAATCAAAATTTTGAGTACAAACCACAAAATATTTTGCTGGTAGTGGAGCATGAATTTTTGCATGTTAAAGTTCTATTGTAATTAATATTTATCATGTTTTAATTTATTTGATTTCTGTTTCATTTCAGTGAAATACAGAGATGCTAATTTAGAAGAACCAATGGAATTCTCTTTAAAACACTGGAGTTCTACTGTTGTAGAGTTTACCCTTAGCTTTGCTAACTTGTAGTCAAAAATCAAGAAGTATCAAGTATCTAAATAAAACTATGCACCAGTTTGAGAGGGAGGAAGTTATTTTTTATTACTATTTTTTGACAACAAAACAGAATCACAGAATCATAGAATGATAGAACTATTCAGGTTGGAAAAGACCCTTGGGATCACAGAGTCCAACCATCATCCCTACTCTACAAAGTTCTCCCCTAAACCATATCCACCAACACCCCATCCAAACGACCCTTAAACACATCCAGGGATGGTGACTCAACCACCTCCCTGGGCAGCCTATTCCAGTGTCTAACCACTCTTTCTATGATTTTTTTTTTCCTAATGTCTAGTCTAAACCTCCCCTTTTGCAGCTTGAAGCCCTTCCCTCTTGTTCTGTCACTAATTACCTGTGAGAAGAGATCAGCATCAACCTCTCTACAGTGTCCTTTAAGGTAGTTGTAGAGACTGATGAAGTATTCCCAGCTCCTTCAAGTGTTCTTCATAAGATATCTAAGTATTTTGTCAGATCACACTTGTACTGTCAAACATTTCATTTGTTCACTCGCTCACTGCCACTTACTTATCAAAACACCTAAGTAGTCTGGCCTGGGTTTCAATGTTCAGCATGAAGCTGAAGGGATGCTGTATGTCAAGTACTCCCCACATCTCTTGGGCTCCCTTTGCTGGCAACAAATCTTTGGGCAGATTCTTTGTATTCATGTTGGCAGTTGTTATGCTAGTATGTTACTTTGCTTCAGCTTTTTGCTTACTTCACTCAACTAAGCTCTGAAACAAGGAGCAACAAATTCACCTGTATTCTATATGAATGTTATGTGTGCGATCTGTTTCTCGTTGTTTGAGTAGTAGGAACAGGAATGGCACAAGTGATGCACTACAGCTATGTTTCTATCCTCCTGCTGTCAGATTGTAGTCTTCTGCTAATGGATTGTCTGTGCCAGGCTCCTGTCGGAGCACAAACGTTCTTGTCATGACAGAAATAGTTTTTGCTCAATTTTGCAGCTGGGAATGGTGTTCTGGGAGCAGTCTCCCAGAAGCAATGTTCTTTGTTAACCAGGCAGCTTATTCTTTTAACACTTGTTCTGGTAATTCTGCTGCTGCTTTCTCACACACACATTTTCATTTGTATTCATAACAGCCTTAGTCCTGCTACAAATCTATTAAGAATGTGGTAGTTACCTAAATCCTAATGAAGTCCAAACTTGCAATCCTGAAATCTGTAAGTCAGCTGGTTTCTATCTGTGGAGGTGCCAAGAGATGCTAGAAGCTGAATTAAGTTTGGTACAGTTGTTTTTTCCTGAGTGCTTACACAAGTTTTGATGCTCAGATCTTAATTCTGACATGTTGGAAGACCTTGGTATGTACTTCATATGTACATTTTACTGAATTTAAGAAGCTTGACAATGCCTTCCCCATCCTGCTCTGAAAGGTGTGATTCAATAGGCTTTGCAGTAAAAGCTGGCTTCTCACAGGTTAGTGATACTTCTTAGAAAGCATGGGCAGAAGGCATGGTGCTGTCCTTGGAAGGTGGAAGACAGGGTTCAGTTCTTCAGGAGAGTTTAAGTTTTGTTCTTCCTTCTTGAGTAAGTGCAGTCAGCACCAGCTTATTCTCTGTAGAGGAGGCTGCCTGTGGGTCTGTCCTGCTGAAGCCGTGGTGCTGTGTGGAGTTCAGATTTGTTAGGCTAATATAATAGTGCTAGAAAAAGCATGACTAGTGGCCAAGACCACAAGGACAGAGAAACTTGCTTTCAGGAGTGTTTCTGTCTTTTGCCTGGTAACTCCCATGTAAGTATTAAGCTTTAATACTCACCCACCTGTGTTATTTAATCCTATTAACCTGTAAGTAGTTGCATTCAAAATGTTCTGACTTGGGGTGACTACCTTGTTAATATCCTGGGAGAGTTTTCCTTTTAAGATGCCTATTATAACACATGGCTTTTTTGTGATGGCTCATATTCTCCATCTATGAAATTAAAAAGACATAATATTGTGTATGCAAAACGTTTCTTGCTCGCTAAAATTATTAGTGGTCTTGTGATTTTTCTGTTTTAACCATCAGGTATGATTGTTGGAGAGCAAAAGAATAGCTCTTCTCACAAGCAGGCCCCATTTACCAAAATAATTCTGCATGCTGCAATACAATATTAATATTCAAAGTGAAGAATAGCCTGAATGGAAATAAAATTACCTCCACATGTTTAACTGACATATAACTATACTTCACTCTTGACCAAATATCTGGTTGAGATTGGAAATCCTCTTGAAATTGCTTAGAATTAATGCAGGAAAAGAGCTAGCTCTCATTCATCTGTTTATGTATTTTTGGTAGGTATAACATGGAGATGTCAGATATTTATTTCTGTGCAATATAATTTTTATTCATGTCAACACTACAAGGTTGTTCTGCCTTGCATTCCTCCTGTTGAAAGAGTTTTGGAACACACTTGAACAGCTAACATGCTATCAGAAATAGTCAGAATTTGTAAAGCTCTGTGTCAGTCTTGGATGATGAATTAAAAATAATCTTTAAGATTTGCATATAACCTCTATGTTCAGTCAATTAGAAATCAGTTGTGCAAAATGCTGAGCACTTCTGATCTGGCTGATTTAAGTAGGCATTCTATCACCAGGCTGAATACACAAATAAAGTTAAAAACAAAGGTATTTTACTTGTGGTTTTAATCTTACAGTCACTTAATAGGTAAATTTTAACCACATTTTTGAAACAAAATAATTATTTACTTTCTTCTAAGTAAAAAGCTTTGCATATAAATATATTTTTGAATGCTAATTTATTTTTCCCAGATACCACTGCTAAATTTGCAAATAATTTCAGCTGGCCTGAGATCACTTTGGATGGATGCATCAACACCTTCAGTCGTATTAAATGAATGCCTTAACGTCTTTTATTCTTGAATTATTTTTGTCTGTGCTGCTGTGAACTAGAACAAAAATATTCATATTTAATGCACACATTTGCCTCTGGATATTTATGGGTTTTTTGCTATTGAAGAGTAAGTTCGCAAAGGAAAACGTCCGGATTTCTGCCAAATAAATGGTCCGATAAAGAATTACAAAGCCAAAAATAAATGGAGTCTCAAATTCAATGTGACCAGGGAGACATGAGCCTAGTAAATTCAAATATTGCGATGGTTTAAGAGATGTCCATTGTTTCAGAATTATACAAACAGTACTATGATGTGTGGTGATGACAACAACAGGCAAGAACATTCATAAACCCACTAGACGTTTCAGAGAGGCCATTCCTAAGTAATATCTACTAATATCTTAATTTTTTTCCTAGCTATATATTTTGAAACCATATGGTCTGTATTTGCTTCAAGTTCTGATTTTGTAATGGTCCCTGCTAACATGGTTTTTCAGTTCTCCTTTGTTCACTGTAGGTAATGTAGGTTCATATAAAGTTTGAAACGGTTTCAATTTGTGTTTAGTTGTATTAAGAAGAAACATTAAAGGTCTGTAATTTATAATTTTCCAAAAGAACCCAAAGAAAAAATAAACTTATGAAGCTAATTTGTTCTGTATCTTTTTGCCCACTAATTCTGCAACCAAAGAGGAACAATCAGCTGTCATATTTAGAAATGTTCACCATTGCAGCATTTTTAATTCTTGTAATCTGAAGTGTAGTACTCCTGTATGTCACAATGAGACTGCGCCCATGGAAATGCATGGATTCTTTTTT
Organism: Apus apus; assembly: GCF_020740795.1. NCBI lineage: Eukaryota > Metazoa > Chordata > Aves > Apodiformes > Apodidae > Apus > Apus apus. The sequence goes on along the minus strand of NC_067284.1, from coordinate 58,977,974 downwards.
CATGGTGTGGTGTACTCTTTAATGTGAGCACCTTCTGAAGGGGTAGTGATAGAGAACAGTCATTTTTCTGAATGAGCAGTGTATTTTTAGCATCTTTTTCCTTGTCTGTTGAGAGTTGTTAAAGGATGAAAGAGTGCTGTAGAAGAAGAATAAAATACATATGTGGCTTATACCTCTATATATTGAGGTAATGATTTCTGTTTGAATCTTGAACTGAAGAGGTTTTCATTAACTTTCCCTCTTATACTGATTTTCTATTTTTGACCCTATTAAATAAATTCTGAAGAAAGTTTTCAGACTGTAAAGAAGGATTTTGTTCCTCTTTGATTCCTTTTGCTTTGTTTTTGTGGATGTTTTTTTAAAAGCTCTGAAAGTTTTCTTTCAGGCTTCTTCTGTTAAATGTTGAATATTCAAATGTATACAAAGCATATCTGAGGGTTTGGCTGGCTTCTCAGGATCGAAGCAACCATTTTTAAATACTAAATTATACTAGATTCCTGCAGATGTCAAAGAAATAACTGACAGTTACAATGACAGCAGATTCCTGTGAAGTTCATGTCAAAATTTTCGTTTGAGAATTTTAAAATATTGCCTATTTATATTAACATTTTTGAATCGTCAAAAAAGCACAGGTATGTATTCTTGCAAACGGATCATATTGTTTTCTCTGGTCCTCCTATTAAAAGTCTTTCATGGTAATTTACTTTCTGTGGTTCTTGTACTGCAATATTGTTATTTATTTTTCACATAGCAATTTAGGAAGACTAGCTGTTTTGTATGCTTTCTTTTAAAACAAGAAAAAATCTGTCAGTATTTTATTAACAGTTTATAATAGCTATGTGCTTCCTGGGATATATTTGTATAGCAGCAGCTCTTCTTTACCCCTGTGACCTGTGGATTTGTGAGATTACAGATGGAAGTGGGGGCAAGGTAACTAACTAGAGCTGGTTTTCTGTGAGGTAATTTGCTGTCATTATGCTGGGATTATATGAACTAAAAGACATGAGAATCCAGAAGCTGGCATTCAGAAAAAAGTAGTCTTACTTCTGGGCCTCTGTCCACCTGTGAAAGGGACTCCTGGATCAGTTTTTGAGACATCTGCTGGAAATATTGGTGGAACAATTTGATCACATCCTGTTGCTTCTCCTAATTTTTGAGCTATATCTGTCTCTTCTCCTTCCCCCTTTTTCCTGACACTTAGTTATAGCAGTGATAGTCTAAAGACTTGGCAAGAAGATTGTCCTACCTAGAAACTTATCTCGTCTTGTATTTCCATATAGGTTTCTTACTGCTTTGTGTTGTATTGTCTTTAGCTCTTGATTATTTGTATTTACTTGCTCATTTTCTTCTGCTGTTGAAACGTTTTCCACTGAAATATTTTTATTTGAAGTATTTTAAAGCTAGAGTGTCATTGAGATATCTCTGAGATTATGACAGATGTCATTCATGCAGTTGTTCTTATGGTCACTTCTTGGCTGAACCGCTGCACCTGTAATTTACACCAGATGCTTCTAATGTCATGTGGCTTCGTCAGGGTGAGGAACTTATGGGGAACATGTCTGATAATTGTATTTTTTAAGAAAAAATTTGGACTAGAACTACCTGAAATACACTTTTCTTGAGGCATTTCATGAAGATGCTAGTTAAAATATCACCTAACTTGAAATATGGTAATTTTGGTCTGCATAGCAATTAAAAGCAATTTTTTGTGTACAGTAGACCAACTTGAACACATTGTGTGGTTTTAAGCACATATTTTTTATTTTAAAATCTAGCAAAAATATGTCATTTTGCAAGGAAACATCATTGTTTAGGAAAGCGTAGTTGGTGTTGGGGTGACATACAAATTATTTTTAATTTTTTTAAAATTATCTACATGCAAGTAAAAATTAATCCTTTCTAGGGAATCCCCTTACAAAGAAATGACTTTGAGAGAAAATAGTGTATTCAGTGGTGCATGTCAGCTGTGGAACCTTCATAACACAGTGGGAACATGGCTTGTGTCTTTTTTCTTAGTCTTTTTATAGGAGAAATTACAATTTCTGTTGTATTCCTGGCTTCCCAATTTGAGGAATATGAGCATTATAAATAAAGTAGCTTTTATTTCTTTTGTTTCTCCGTGCATTTAGCCTCTGATAATTACTTGGCAAAGCTTTAAAGTCCCTGTGGAAAAAATAGAAATAATTTATTTAAATAATTAGAAAAATGAATGAACGTGTTCCTCCTTCTCCACAGTTGCATAACTTCATATAGTAAAATAACAGTCTTTTCAAATGTTCATTTCAATCTGTGCGGTACTTTTTCTGAAAGTAACCTTAGAGGTGATAGTAAAATTTACTTATTGAATGCTTTCATGCTCATTGTAAAACATCAGAAAACATGGAAATGTTTTAGTTTGTACTCTACAGATGCTACTAATCTTTGAAAAAGCTTTCTAGCATAATAGTTTATTTGTTTAAGTAGGAATTAATGTATCCCGATTCACATTTTAATATTCTGTTTTGTTTTCAGTTTGTCATTATTCAACGTAGTGGGCAGAGCAGATTGACTAGAAAGGTGGCACAGGATTGAATTGTAAAATGAATGCACAGAACTACCTGGGGTTTGTGCATTATAACAGATGGATGCATTAATCATGAATCTGCTGATTAAATATTTTGGCATATAGAACAGCAATTACTTTGGGATGGTTTTATTTTAAATGTTCAGAAATGGTGGTATTGTGCATTTTACATCATTCCATAGTTAATAGAGTGAAATCTCAGACTGTTTTACGCAAGTTTTAAGATGGGGTTGTAGTATGAAGAGTATCTAGCTTTTTCAGCTATATTTTCATGACAAGGATAACTACTGCACTACATTTGAATATCTCCAATAGAGGCGCTTTAACCTCACTGTGGTAAAAAATTAAGGGAAAACCCCTCCACCTTTGTTAATCAGGAGGCAATTATTGTATATTCTGCTTCAATGGATTTGGTGTATCCTATGACAAGTAGTTTTAGTAGCATTAAATACATAGTGGAATAGAAGTCAAGATGTAGTCTGAAGCTTTTTGAAGAGATTTTTATCTGTAGCTAATGAATAAATGTAATACTACAATGCAAATACTGATTCTAATTAAAATTAGATTTATGTCAGTGAAACTCGACTGACTGTCACAACTCTTGATATAAGTTGACATAAGAAGAGAGAGGCCTCCATCATTATTTTGCTTTGTAACATTCTTGGAATGAAAGTTACACACAGCATAATGAGTTTCCTCAGTTGGAGGGGAGAAGAAAAAACTTTATCAGCTGACAGTGAAATAATGAATATCTGAATCACTTCCAGTTTGAAATTCCTGGACTTGGCAACTGGGGCAGGTTGCCCAGGGAAGCTGTGGATGTCCCATCCCTGAAAGTATTCAAGGCCAGGTTTGATGGGGTTTGGAGCAGCCTGGTCTAGTGGGAAAAGTCCCTAGATGATCTTCCTTCCAAGATCCCTTCCAACATAAACCACTCTACAATTTCTTAATAATTTATTCTAAAGGTGGCCTAGTTACAATTTCTTTGAGTGTCTGTTTAGAAGAGAGGAAAAGATTTAGCTTAATTGTCCTGGTTTGTCTGTAATGCATGGATTTGTTTACTTCAGTGAAAGCAGGTAGTCTTGTAGTATGGTTTAAAGAGATTGCTCTTCATAGATTGTAAGTTTATGTGAAGAGTACATCTGCATATATTGAAAGGTTAACAGATGTTAGAGTTCAAATTCCTACAGAAAAAGAAAAAAGCATGGCAGTTCTTTTTCATATCAGTGATACTTTTGTCAGTTACATGGTCATATGGATGACCATATGACTCTCTTTAAATATGCATGCAAAGGATAATGGTACCTAATTATGTAATTATGTTGTTTTTATATTCACATGGGCAGAGCTCGTTCATATTTCCTAGAATATATTAGAGTTGCTTTCCAGATAGAAGTATCTGTGCTGTTAAATATCCATCCAATGCTGCAAACTGGATACACAAATGAATAATAAGGATTATGCACTTAAATTTATTGTATGCTGAACATAACATCTATATTTGGCACATAAACCCTTCCTTTGTTACTAATTTCACTAAAAGAAAGTTGATTGAGGATGGAAAGGTGAAGAGGGTCTTTGAGGATGAAGAACTGCCAAATTTGTTTCCTTTGCAAATCCGTGTAGTGAATGAAGGGTCTCAAATATAGTTTTATAAATATATAATTATGTGACAGTCATAAAAGACAATTTCATGTTATGAATGACAATTAAAAGCTCACTTTGGAAATGACAAATGCAGAATTTCCAAAATCGAAGTAATTTCTTTCAGTAACCTAAATAAAATCAATTGATCTAATATTTTTGCTTGTTGTCTTAGATGTAAAATTCTTATAGCTTTTTTCTTGGAAAAAATTGAGAAGAAGTATATTCCATGCAAGTATAGCACCCCATTCACCTCCACAGCCTCCTGTAATTACACAGCAACAGAATACTGTTAGCAGTGGTACAGGAGAAGTTGCTGCTGTAGATTAGCGAAAGAGTATGTTAAGAAGTGTATTTGATCTGTATATGCTCTTCAGTATCCTACCATTTTTCCTTGAATTCTTTTCCCTGCTCTCCAAGTTTTGGGGAGTTTCTGTTCCATATAGTACCTGCAGGAAGAAGGAGGACTTTGAGGCTGTGTAAGGAAGAATATGACATGGGGAAGTAGTTCAGCCATTGCTGGCTTTACTTTGTGATACTTGCTTTTCTTTTCTCAATTCTTGCTCCATAAGTCGTAACTTACAGGCATCGCTGCTGCAAGCTATTGCTGTTGATCTTTATCTGTGGCATGGAATCAGGCTTGTGGTCTGCCAAATTTGAAATTATGAGTGATTTATAACTCTCTAGATATGGACAAAAGACAAAGGGTTTTCTCTGATTAATTTATAAAGTTTATTTGAAGAACAAGCTCTCAGATGTATGTCAGAGCTTACTAAAAAAAAACCCAACAAATCCTCATAAAAATAGACGAGAGTAGAAACTTTTTCAACAGAGGGTTCCATGTATAGGTATAGTGTAAGTATAAACATGACTCTACTATTTAAAGCATTTTATTTAAAGTTCTTAAATTTAATATTTGTTTTTTTAAAAAAGATAATCTATTTTAGGTGTTTAGTCTGTGTATTACTGTAATAGAAATGACAAGGAACATCCTTGAAATAGTCCAAATGTGTAATTGAATCTGATACCCTTTTCAGATGAACACTAGACCTCCTGACGTTTATTGTGACTCTTCATATTTAGATCATAGATACAGCATTAGTTTTTATATAAACACTTCTGTTTCTGTACAAATACTACTGAAATAAATAACATTTGGTATTTATGATTATTAACAATTTTTGTGTGCAGTGGGTCAACCAAATTTATTTAAATACAGGATGATTTGTGCAAAAGTCTGGAATGCACATGCACTGTAGGAAACCTTGAAGTGCGTATTGACCCAGTGTGGTAGCTGCTTTGCTAAAGGAGCGAATCCCAGGCCTTTGATGCAGTTTATTTGTTGGTACTAGTTCTGCAAGTTGCTACTTACAAAAGACAACACTAGAAAAATACTACTTCTGGTTACAAAACACCTGATCATGTGCATATTTGTTTGTAATATGCAGCAGATAGAGATATATTGTTACAAATTTATTAAGAGAGATCTCTTAAGACAAGTCAGATGTTCCATAAAAATCAACCATTTACTTTGCACTATGTTGCTTTATTGGTAGTGGAACTACTCCAAATTCTATTGTTAATTGCTATTTTACTTTCTCTCTCTCCCCATTTGTTGTAATTGATTGTGGTTGCTTTTTCAACACAGATGAACAACTTTATTCTTGCTCTGTATGATAAGTATTTTTTGTAATTCCACAGATGTATTTAAAGTGGTGAAAAAGCAAGTGAACAAATCCAGACTTTGCTACAGATTTGAAAGCAGCTTGTCCCGTTTTAGTTTCTTGCTCAGCATTTTCTTTCAGAGGATTTTTTTACTATAAAAAAAAGCTTCTACATGTGTTAATGTTTGTATGCTTGCTTACAATTTAAATGTGGAAGAGGTAACTCGATATAGTTTGTCACCCATGAAAAAAAACCACAAAACCAAAACAAGCAAACAAACAAAAAATCAAAAACACAGACAAACAAAACAACAAACACTAACAAAAACTACACACACACACACACACAAAAACCCAACTAACAACCCAAAACCCCCACAGCTTTTCTGAAGAAAGCAGTCTGTCCATTAGGTCTTTGGGATGCAGGCCTTTGCAGAGCCCTGAATACATTATCATCAAGTAGTTGTCACTGTTGCCTGCTTTCGTTGTGGCAACCAAATCACCTACAGGAAACAGAAAGACTTTGGAAAGTCTGAATTTATGGGTATTGGGTTTTCAAAGAGGAATTCTCTTACTGCATTTTTAAAAAAAGCTGGAAAGTGTGCACATTTACAAAGGTTGCAATTGTGGTAATCTAGTATTAGCAAGAGTGTGTCCTTTGCAAGAAAATATGATTGTTGAGATTTAGCGGAGGACAGGCAGAGGCTCTATGGATATCTGCCCTGTTATCAGGAGAAGTAGTCACCTGACCTACACTATCCATCTACCTTCCATTAGAATCAATTGCATTATTTATATTATCTTTGTAATGGATTACTTGATTTTTATTGGGGTTGACCTTGCTCACAAAATAAGGAAGCTTCCACTGATCTCAACAGTGCAGAATCAAAACTGCCTTCATCACAATGCACTCAAAGAGCATCTCAATAATTATGTAGGAGTATTGTCTCTTTTGTGGTACATAAACAAGGTGCGCACATTTGAGGAGGAATTAGGGTCATGAGGAAAGTGGAATCGACATCTTTGGATACTGTTCTTGAAATTTCCATGTGTAATTGTTAAATTGTTTTGCAAGGAACTCATTAAGCCTTTGTGTTTCCTGAAGCTGAGGCTTTGTAACACTTGATTCTCTATGACTCCTTTTCCAGTGGTACATACAGTGTATCATATGTGAGGATAATTCCTGGTTCCAAAATTCTATTAATTTCTCAGATGATTGAAGCTACAGATCTTATGAAGCAGTAAATTATCTTGTTACTGGCAGAAGAATGCATGGATTTTGAGTAGGCAACAGTGAATTATACAGCTAACACTAAAACTAGTGTGGTAACGTCTATATCTCTGACCCATTTATATCTGTATTACATTTAACCACAAGTTTGACACTCATAGTCTCTAAGATTGTCCTTATTCTGTAATCTTCTATTAATCCAAACTGTCACAATTTCCAAGGAACACTGATAATCTAATGTGGCTTCCTGTATAAAATAGGTCATTTGGTTTAGCTGAAATAATTTTTCTCCAATACAGTAGCCACTGGTACTTTTTTCACTGTTCTGCTTAACTAAAAATAATTTAAAAAAAAATAAAAATCTGCCTCATTTCACAGAAAGTATTTCTGGTAGTCAAAAGGCCTCCCTGTAATAAGTATATGTCTTCACACCTGAATTAATCCCATTTCAGTTTTCTTTCCTTTGTATTTGGGCCCTCTGTTGCCTACTTTATTTTTTCCCTCCATGTAGAAACATTTGAACTGTGACTGTTGCCCACCTCATTGTTAAGTCGAATGTTCTGAATCATTTGTATTTTTCTGTGTAGTGTATTTTCCAGTTTTTCGGTAATCAGATTGCTTTATCAAATGTCAATAATTAGCTGATACAAGCCTTGAAGATTTTTTTCTGAGGTACTTAGACTATTCAGGTTGCTTATAAATTAGAAGGCTCCAGTTTTTATCCAAAGTGCATCTGTGTTTCCTGAAGACTGTCACAATAAACGCTAATATAAAAAAGAGTAGAATATTTGTGTGCATGATGCAATATTTTAACTACTGAGTGTGAAGAAGATGGAGTTAAGCTTTTTTCAGTGATGACCAGTGATAGGACAAGGAGTAATGGATACAAATTGGAGCATAGGAGGTTTAAGGTGAATATCAGAAAATTTTTTTTACTGTGAGAGTGACAGAGCACTGGAACAGGCTGCCCAGAGAGGTTGTGGAGTCTTCTTCACTGGAGATATTCAAAACCCGCCTGGACGCTTTCCTGTGTGATGTGCTCTAGGTGACCCTGCTCTGGCAGGGGGGTTGGACTAGATGATCTTTCGAGGTCCCTTCCAACCCCTATGATTCTATGATTCTATGTTACGTCTCAGTGTTTTTTCCTACACCTAAATTGATTAATTAATATACAACTCTCCATCTAACCAGTCCTGATGCATAACCTGATGTAATTGCCACTTACTCTTACTTACTTAACTGTGGAAAAACTTGCAGATTAACTCTTAAAAAAAATCTCAAGCTAAAACAAGCAAATCCCATCAAGTTTGGGCTAGCTATGGTCAGGATATGTTGAATAGCACATTTATTTGCTATGTTTCTATAGCACTTTGAGATCTTTCAGGATAGTTGGCATCACTAAATTAAGATAAATTAATACTATGAATATGAAAGTAGGTGAGTATGTGTGTTACCTACTTCCAGAATTCAAATTCTGTGTAGCTTGTGAAGTGGTATTTAAAGTAGCCAATAAATACAGTAAAGGAAATGTTACCTAGTTCAGATAGCTTGATGTATCCATTCATTATCATAGTAGAAGTGAGAAGATGGATGTATTTTGAAAAAAAAGTGTGAAGACCCATAAAGCACATCTGCTGTACGTACAGAAAATACCAACAAAGAGCAAGTGTGTTTTCCATGGAAATATATGTGGACTCCATTAGCAGCTCAGGTGAACTTAATGAGGCATTTTTTTAATCAGACATCAGTATAGATTAGTGTAAAATAATTTATATAAGATAAACAGAAATTAAACAAGTAAATGGGTTAAAGTGATATTTAAAAACAGTTACAGTGTTAGGAAACTACTGAATTATTTTTCAGTGAAGAAATACAAACAAAACAGACTGACATTAGTCATATTTCAAGTGGCACTGAAGAAATTCCATCTCTTCTAAAGATAATCTGTATAAAAGGATACTCATGTGAGATTTTTAAGTACCTGTATCTCTTGTTGAGTAGCACTTTCAGCAAATTAGCACAGAAATACATAAATTACAGAGAAGTCAAATTCACTAAATGCAAAGCAGAGGATCCCAAAAGAGACTTCTGGAGTCCATTTCTTACTGACATGAAAAGAAGAAAGTGAAAATGGGGAAAAATTGAGAACTATATCGTTAGAGATCAGTGGGTTGTGAAGCGGGTTCATGTTAGTAAGGAATGCAATTTCCTGATCAATGCAAAGTTTCAGGATGGACAGAAAGTAACTACAGTGAGTAAAGAACAGTGAACAAATAGTGTTCAAATCCAAAATGAATAGCAGTGTACTTTGCTAGAATGAAGAGCACTGTGCCTTTTTCTTCAGGTTTGAAGAGGAGCTTGGATTAGAAAAAGATGAACCTTTGGAATACCTCTGTCATCCTGAAGGGACGTAATATGAGAGGACAATATTTAAAGCAGCTTTAGTGGGGAAACTCAAAGTTAGATCATGGGTCAAGTATTGTATCTTCAACTGACTGTGCATATAAATACTACAGACATAAAACCAAACATGAGAGTGATGAGTTGTAGAGCATACAAATGTGTAGTCTGCTCAACAGTTTTTACAAGAATGATTACCAAATGCTTCAGAAGTGTCTGTAAAGAAATATTAACTGGAGTGAGGTGGATAGAAGTGTACAGAAAGTAGATGGGAAATGAAATTAGGTAAAACCTAGGAACTCACTAACCTGATTACCTTCAGCAACAAAACAGTCGATATTTTTTACCTGGACAAAGCCTTAGACACTATTTCCCACAGCCTTCTCCTAGAAAAACAGGCAAGACAGATTGGGTGGGTGGTCTGTGAGATGGGTAGGAAATTGGTTAACAGGTCACACTCAGATGGTGGTGTTCAATGGTTTTTACTCAGGCTGGCAACCTGTCACATGTGGGAGATCAATACTGGACCCCATGCTGTTCAGCATTTTCATAAATTATCTGGAAGCACCATCACTAAGTTTGCCAATGACACTGAACTGGATGGTTATATGGACAGATCAGAAGGAACAGCCATTTTACAGGCACCCAGAAAGGCTGGAAGAGGGGGCTAGCAGGAACAGTCTGAAGTTTAACAAAGACAGGTGTAAATTCCTGTCTCTGGGGTGACATAAGCAAAGAGGCTAGGCTCTGTGTGGCTGGGGAGCAGCCTTGCTGAAAGAGACATGGGAGTCCTAATGAATAACAATCTGAACATGAGTTAGCAGTGCAGCAATGCAGCAGTAAAGGCAAATCAGATTCTGGGCTGCTTCCACTAGAAGAGATAGTGATCATCTCATTCTATTAAGCATTTGTCATGCCACACCTGAAATACTGTGCCCAGTTCTGGTCTGCAAAATTCAAAAAAGATGTGGAAAGACTGGAGACGGTCCAAAGGAGGGTCACAAATCCACGATCAGTGGAAAAACATCCCCACGGCCATAACGGAGTCACTATTGCTGGAGATTTTTAAGATGTGATTGCACAGGTTGCTAGATAATCTCACCTAAGCTCCCTTTCCCATGAAAGGTTAGACCAGATGATCTTCTGAAGTCCCTTTCAACCTGGACTGTTCTGTGACTCTATGAAAACCAAATTGGAGAAAGTCCAGGAGAGGAAAAAATGTTGCTTATCATAAAGGAATTTAAATTGGTGGTGAAGTAACTGTATCATATGATAGACAAGTATGGTAGTATGTAAGGTGCAAGATATATAGACCTGTTGGAGAGGGTCCAGAGAAGGGCCACAAAGATGATCAAAGGGCTGGAGCTATGAAGACAGGCTGAGAGAGTTGGGGAGATCTAGGTCAATTATTAGGAAGAAATTCTTCACTATAAGGGTAGTAAGGCACTGGAATATGTTGTGCAGGGGGGTTCTTGATGCCCCCTCCCTGGAGGTGTTTAAGGCCAGGTTGGATGAGATTTTGTGCAGCCTGGTCTAGTGTCTAGGGGTCCCTGCTCATAGCAGGGGGTTGGAACTAGGTGATCTTTAAGGTCCCTTCCAACCTTAACAATTCTATGATTCTAAGACAGAGTTTTCTGAGTTTGGGCTTCTAATGAAGTTAAGAAATGATAATGAAGAAAGAAGAGAGAGGGAAAGTAAGTTTCTTTTTACAGCATCTGTTCTGAAGCATTTGAAATCAGAATAGAAAGATCACCAAAGCATACCTGACCTCCAAGATGCTTTCATTATAAATTGTGGGGTTTTAATGCAGTTTAATAATAATAATTTGTGGTCAGGACCAAGTATCCAAAATTATTATATTTAAGGAGTTTTTTTACCCCTCTAAAGTATCTAGATAGTAACTGTTTGCTTTTCTTAACTGAAAACCTTTGCTTTTAACAGAAGTTTAAAAAAAAGAAGAAAAGAAAAAAAAAAAAAAGAGGAGAGTACTGCAGCAGGACCTGGAAAGGCTAGAGTATTGAGTGAAGTGGAACCTAATGAAGTTCAGCAAGGGCAAGCGTTGGGTTCTGCACCTAGGGAAGAATAATTCCATGCACCAGTACAGATTAGGGGTTGGCCTGCTGGAAAACAGAGAAGGACCTTGGAGTCCTGGTGGGTAGTAAGCTAACCATGAGATATTCAAAATGCACCTGGACACAATCCTGTGCCGCCTACTCTAGGGGAGCCTGCTTTAGCGGCGGGGCTTAGACTAGATGATCTCCAGAGGTCCCTTCTGTGATACTATAATTCTGCAGTGTGTGAGGGGGAAAGGAGTTTTATGTGTCAGCTATTTATTCTAGCAACAACAAATATTAATTTATCTGATAGTAGTTTGGAATGTGCAAAGAAATACAGCACTACAATGGTGAGTGACTGACAGCATTCAGGCACAGCAACTTATATGCTAAGGGAAAATGTCTAGGTCTTTTTCCTTAACAATAACTATAAGTATTTGAAAAGTGTAAATCCTAAAGCACAAAAGCACAAGGGAAGCACAATGGGATTACTAAAGTGAAAATTCAGATTGGCTGAGTATTAGGAAAAAAATGATTGACAGTGAGAATAGATTATGTAGTGAAACACTTTCCCAAAAGTAAAAGTCCTGTCTCAGAGTCTCAGTCTCCTTCAGACTAGATTGTATTAAGAAGCAAAAGCTATTCTGCATGGAAATACCTTGTTCTTGGAGAGCTGTACTGGAGGACTTAATAGATTTGCTACGAGTAATTTTTGTGAATCATTTAGAGATGCATTACAGATTTTCGCTCCCTGAAAGATGTTCTATAACTTTTCTTACATGCCCTGCTGAGTGGATCATGGTGAGTTTGTGGTCATCAGAAATTTAGTAAATCAATGTCCCATAATAGTACTTGAAATACCTTATTTACTATACTTTTGTGAAATTGACTCTTTTAAAGAAGAGGAGGAAACAGGGGATTGTGAAAGATGTAGGATGTTTGTTTTCTGGCAAGGAAAGTGCTTGATATGGGAATTCTGGAAGTTTACAGACCCAGTGATTTCACTGTGATCTGAATTCCATCCTTTTTTCCTAGACTGTTTCTTAGTATATTCTAAGAGTTGTAAGTGTTCTGGATACTAATATTGGCTTAAAAATGTACAGCTTGCAATGATCCAAAGGAAGCGAACACAAAAAGTCTTAAGAGTATACTTACTTCAGGTACCTGACCTTCAGAAAAAGAACTTCGTCTCCCAGATGCTAACAATATTTCTTCAAGGATGTGTATATAGGCACAAGCTGGAACCAGTTAAAGGAAGGCTAGGGAGTTTTTCAAGAACTGATTGCTCTCCAGTACATAGGTAATTCTGAATATTTACCCTTTGATATAGCTATTTGTTCATAAGCTTCTGATGTAGGTATCCTGCTCTGGAGGCTGGAAGTGAAGTGTATTGAGGTATTGATTATATATTATATATATTAAATATATAATATATATACTATATAATATCTATTAATATATATTATAATATTATAATATTATTATTATATATATTATGTCTTTCCATTTTCAAGAAATACATAAGAGGAAGAAACTAAAACTACTCAGATATGTTTTGGTCCCTTGATGTGGACTTGAGCAACACCATTAACCAATTACTGTGTACCTATTTGTTTCTATGACCATTTCCCCTTTCTTCTTTTGACTGTGCCCATGCAGAGATGCCAGAGCTTGAAAATGAGCGTTTCTTGAGCCTCTAGAAGTGATGTTTAAAATAATTACCGTTAGCAACAACATATTCCTTTTCATACAGGCAGTTCTTATGTATAGTGCTGATTTTGTGTTCAAAACATGGAAAAACAAATTCTGGTATTCCTCTCTTCTTATCCCATGTGCCCAATGTGCATATGTTTTTCAGATGATACAAAGTGCGGGTCAGCCATTGCTGAATTCATAAATATTCATACCTATATAGATAGGGGAAAAAATAAGTGACAGGTTAGCATAAATTAAATATTCAGCACAACTCAGCAACATCAGAATTAAAATGGAAATATACAATATACAGGAAAAAATGTTCCAAGAAAATGTCTGAAAATACTTCTCTATTTTTCATCAATCACTATATTTGGGGAAAAAGGAAATATTTTGCTCTGTGTGAGATAAGTGAGATTCAAAAGATGGTCAAATGCAGATTGGATTTCAGGAGGAAGCAAATAAACTAACAAAAGTAGCCAGAACCTGGCAGGAAGATGTTGATGAGTCTTTTTCCTCCAGAATAATGGAACAGAAATTTTCAAAATGTCATTGTCCTTGACTCTGGCTGTAATCCTTGAGAATCACAGAATCCCAGAATTGTCATGGTTGGAAAGGACCTCTAAGATCACTGAGTCCAACACTCAACACAAAACAAAACAACCCCACAACCTCTGCCACTTAAGCACACCCTGAAGTGCCACATCAACACATTTCTTTAATACCTGCAAGGATGGTGACTCAACCACCTCCCTGGGCAGGCTGTTTCAGTGCCTGACCACTCTCGGTATAGAAATTATTACTAATATCCAATCTAAACCTCCCCTACTGCAACAACTTCAGACCATTTGCTCTGGTCCTGTCATTATTCACTTTGGGAGAAGAGGCCAACTCCCACCTCCCTACAACCTCCATTCAGGTAGTTGTAGAGGGCAACAAGGTCTCCCCTCAGCCTCCTCTCTCTTCAAACTAAATATCTCCAGTTCCCTCAGTTGCTCCTCGTATCACTCGTTCTCTAGACCCTTCACCAGTATGGTGGCTCTTCTCTGGACATGCTCCAGCACCTCAATGTCCTTCCTGTATGAGAGGCCCAGAACTGAACACAGTACTCGAGGTGCAGCCTCACCAGTGCCGAGTACAGGGACATGATCACTTCCCTACTCCTGCTGGCCACGCTATTCCTGATACAAGCCAGGATGCTTCTTGGCCACTTGGGGACACTGCTGGCTCATGTTCATTCAGCTGTCAACCAGCATCCCAAAATCCCTTTCTGCTGGGCAGCTTTCCAGACATGCTTCTCTAAGTAGTATTGCCTGAGGTTGTTGTGACTGAAATGCAGGACCCATCACTGGGCCTTATTGAACCTCATACAATTGGCCTTGGCCCATCAATCCAGCCTGTCCAGATCCCTCTGTAGAGCCTTCCTACCCTCAAGCAGATCAACACTCCCACCCAATTTGGTGTTGTTTGCAAACTTACCGAGGGTGCACTCAATCCTCTCATCCAGATCATTGATCAAGATGTTGAACAATACTGGCCCCAAAACTGAGCCCTGAGGGACACCACTGGTGACCGGCCACCAACTAGATTTGACCCCGTTTACCACAACTCTCTGGGCACGGCTGTTCCGCCAGTTTTTTATGCACTCAAGAATGCACTTGTCTATGCCATGATTCGCCAGCTTCTCCAGGAGAATGCTGTGGGAGATGCTGTCAAAGGCCTTACCAAAGTCAACATCCACAGCCTTCCTCTCATCCAACAGGTGGGTCACATGGCCATAGAAAGAGATCAGTTTGGTCAAGCAAGACCTCCCTTTCATAAACCTGTGCTGGCTGAGAGCAATGTTCATATGTGTTTAGATGTTTGCTGCCTATATTCTCCATTTCTTTAGTCAAGATTCTCTTTCCCTTACTGGAGCTAAGTTTACAATGTTTACTTAGAAGATTTACCCATTTACTGCTGGCAGTATTTAATTTTCTGTAAAAACTCCAAGAGTTAGCTGATGTCTTTTGTGCATTTTTGGTTGAGACTGTTTTTCAGGGACACAACCAAGCTTCTCTGAGTGATTAGAAACGTTTCATTACTGTGAAACAGCAGTGAATTTTGCTAGTGGAAAACTTTGCATTTAAGTTCATGCTAAAGTTGTCTGTTTGAAGGATGCTCATGTCCATATAAGGAGTATGAAGCAATGAGATTTGCCCAGACTTCATAGCCTGTTTCCATATCAATAATTGAAAAAAAATTATATAACCATTATGGTGAAGTTTTTATTAGTTTTATTTGGGCCATGTTTGAAAACTTGTAAACCAGCATAGACTCTGTCCTTGAAGAATTAAAGGTTGTATTCAAGTGAATCCTTTATTCTAAATATAATGACTATTTTTACAAAAACAAACAAAAACCTTCCAAGATGGGAGTGGTTCACAGGACTAAAATTACTTCTGTGTTTGTGTGCACATTTCATTGAATAATTACTAGTGTTGTGCTATCTTACCTTTTTCTGGATCTAATCAAATCCAGAGCAGCTGAATCTTTTAAAAGCAGCTGAAATCTGATATTTTCATTTATTTAGTAGAAAACAGATAGATTAAATGTACTTGTGTTTATTTCTACAGATTATTTGTTCTAGCTGCTGTAATTTATTTTCTCAGGATTCTAGTAGTGAAAGCAAATTGATTTTTTTTTCTGTTTAGAATGTTTCGGGAGGAATGTAATAGGGGTGGTTGCTTGCAAGATTGTATTTTAAAACTGAATGTACACACACCCCAGCATGTCATTTAAAAAATAAAACATTATTTGTCCTTTTCGCACAAGAAAAACCCCATAAACAACATTAAACAGTAGTTATTATTTTTTTTTTCAGGAAGTAGTATGTGCCGATATTTGACTATAAGGACATAGCATTGAAACAGAATATTTATTTAGGAAACGGCATTCTACTATACTGTTTTAATTTAGACAGGTTGTAAGACAAGATTGATAGCATCCAGTTACCAAAATACTATGTTTGTGCTATAAAATTAATACAGTTGTATAAAGAAAAACAACTTTTCTTCCAAGATTGATTCCAGGCAATTTCATAGACTTAAGAGCTACTGAGGACTGAGATGTTTCTTTGCTGTCTGGATGGTACGTATTATCTAAGTTTTACTAGACAACCTGAAAGGAATAATCAGTGAAGAATTACTTTTTTACTTTTCAGATGTTAATGATTTAATATATGCTTTAGAAGATTTTAACAAAGAATATTTGTAGGAGTATAAAAATCTGTATCTCCTTATTGAGCCAATCCCGGTCTCATCTAATTGTCAGACTAAAAGTACAGCTATTCCTTGAGTTTTTCACTCAAGGTGAAAAATGTGTTCTTTCAATATGTTGAGGTGAAGGTTAGATTGATATTTCCCCCACATTTTCATAAAAAAAAATGCTTAATATACTTTTAACACATTGAGAAATATCAAAATGAATGTTAAAAAAAAAACCAAAACAAAACAGTTGCAAAATAATTTATATACATATTTTAGTGTTCTAGTATGGTCAAATGGGCATATTATTTCACTCAAAAGTCCATAGTTTCTCAGGTACTTGCAGCTCTAGATAGGTATCCAGTCAAAAAAATATGCTGATGTTAACACCAACTGTGACCTCTTTTTTGCTTCTAAGGATTGTAGCCTGTACAAATTTATTATTTTTTTAGTTATGTGTACAGCTTGGATATCTTCAAAGTTACAAACAATAAGGTTATGCTTATGAAGAGTGCAAAGATCTGTAAAGAAAACTGTCAGTCCAGTGATGTAACTTATGTGGGTAAAAGCCTAAGTATTTTGGCTCACCT
The DNA here is from genome assembly GCF_020740795.1 of Apus apus. NCBI lineage: Eukaryota > Metazoa > Chordata > Aves > Apodiformes > Apodidae > Apus > Apus apus. The sequence goes on along the minus strand of NC_067284.1, from coordinate 58,960,888 downwards.
GTAACCACTCAAACAAAATTATTAGCACATTGAAGCCTTAAAGATTTGTAGAAATACTTCTGTTGTATCTGTATTTGGGGGTTCCACTTTTATCAGTTTCAAGAATTGAAATGCCAGTATACTGACACTGGTAAGAAAATGTCTCAGCAGTAAGCAGTGGCACGTTTTTGGTCTCTTTTCCCTGTCCAAAAAAAAATACTTGATACATAACAATGTTCTGTAACTTTCTCCTAGTTTAGTGGTAGTAACCTATGATGTAATTCATAATGCCAGTTATATAGTTGAAAAAGATAGTGTTTTACAATCTCTTATTTGGGTAAGGAGTAAGTGGCAAACTTAAGCTAAATAAAAGTTTACAACAGATACTTCCAAGTTTAAATAAATCATGTTAATCAGTAGGCCATCCTCTCTTTTCATATAATCTTAGGGGAAGTTGTTAGGAAGCATAAAAGTCAAGTTCTTCACTCCTGTGAGACAGATTTAGAAAGAGCTTGCTGCAAAAATTGTACAATGAAATCACTGTATCTGTTGAGTCAATTATTATTAATATCCATGGTGGCTGAGAATTTCAGTTTCCAAGCTTGTCTTTTGAAAGCATCAAAGACTGAGAAGTCAAAGATGGAGGAATGTGAAAAATATCCTTCAGCAGGTTCTACATTTTATTTTTTCTATGGTCAGCCACACTGTTTGCATCAAAATGAACTTCAGGAGGAAAGTAATAGATTTTAAAATTTTTAAAGTAATCTTAATTTATGCTGATTTGGTTTGAAATATTATTTCACTGTTTGGAAGAAAGTTTGAAGTTTGATTCAGAAATGAAATTATTCACTGTAAAGGAACAGCTTTTGAAGGAGTTTTCTCAGTTCTATTTGGAAACAATTCTAATCTGATTCATCCAGAAGTCCTTTTTTATTTTTATTTTATTTTATTTTCTGAGAATTAAAAAAAAAGCCTATGGTGTTGTTGTGTGCATCCTTCCAGTCATTAGCCTTTTGTATATAAATCTGGCTGTATTGTCTTTAGAGAGCCATATTTTCAAAACATGACTTGAATGTTGGTCAGGGTCTTATATCAATGTTCATGCATACTGAACATCCATGTGTACCCTTTGAACTGTGTCTGGTAACACAGAAAGAACCCTTGACAGAAAAGAAGTAAATATAAATGGAACTAGCATGAGCAGGTGTGGGTTTACATGAGAAAATTACTAAAGTTACAGTTCCTGAAAGTAGTGTGCCTCCTGTTAGCTTCATGGTATTGTTCATCTTCAACACCCTATTTGAAAGTCAAACAGTTCTAAAGAAAAATCTAATGCTCTAGTATTATTTATTGGAATATATTAAGACTAATACCTTATATAGATTTTTTTCACAGTATTTCTTGCTGCTTATGAAACTTTCTCTTCAAATATACTTTTTAACCAATATGAGACTATTCTGAGTTAATTTTCTGCAGGAAGGCAAATGCTTTTCTGCTTTTTGGGCTATAGTAACCATGAAGCCTATACCACACTGAGTTTTACCTTCTTAGCTGTTACCTTCCAATGAATTAAAGTTTCTATTAGACATCATCAACAGCTTCATACTTAATTCTGAGTCAGTCTTTATATCATAGGCTTTCGCACAGTCTTTAACCAGATAGGAGTGACTTCAATGGGACTAAGATCCATGACAGAGAGCAGAATCTTAAAATAATTTTGGCAAAGTTTTCTGAAGAAAATGCATGCTACAACTATTTGCATAGTCTTGTATTTTTTTATTATTTTCGAATGGAGTTGTACTGAGATGTACACAAGCAATAGTTACTAGTATAGATGTGGCTGCCTGTATTCTTGAGGTTTCATGCATACCCTTTGTGATTTTTTATTTATCCAAAATTCAGTGCATGTCCTATATGGAGTCCCAATAAAGTATTTTAGTGAAAATAGTCAGAAAATCATTTTTGCCTGACACTTTTGCCTGAGGAAAAGCCTATTTCCCCCTGACTCTTCTAAAGTGATATTTCAAAACATTTCAAAATTCACTTAAAGGTGAATACAAATGTCAGAACATTGCTGAGACATTCATTTGATGTATGCAATGAACAGGGAAGTGAGAAATGCTTCATTGCAGTAGCTACTATTTACTAAGAATTAATCTTTTTCATAACTATTTTCCAAATAAACATTGACAGGTGTATTTATTGTGACAGACACACATAAGCAAAAACATTTTAGGAAATCTGGAATATTTTCAGAACAGTATGCTTTGCATAAGTATTAGATTTCAATAACCAGCAATAGCTTTTGTAAAGGTACTTGGTAGTTCATTTTATATGGCAAGATGCTCTTCTTGAATGTTTAATTAGACAAGGTTTGTTGTTGTATTGTAATTTTTACTGATTAATTGTCCAAATAATTGTTTTTGCTTGTGGCTGAGGACCTCTTACTCAATACAGAACCCAAAGGGGATTTTATTATCTGACATTCATTTAGCACTACGCTGACACCAAAGTCAGGCTTGGAGGTCACCTGGCAGAATGAGACTCTTTAAATACTGTAATGTAAGCATACAGCCTTAGCCTCATTCTCACTGAAACGAGATGCCACGCCTTGAAGAACAAGTAATACATCCCTGTTCCATGTAATTATAATGATGATCATTAATGTGGATTAGTTCAACAGTTTTATTTTGGTGGACAGCTTTAACCTCAGTAAAATTTACTAACATAAGAATGGCCATAGGTGTGGTTAAAGATGCCTCAAGTATAAAAAGGATGCCTTAGAAATATCCCATTAATTAAATCTTCTCTTGAAAATGTATAAATTGCTTTTAGGCGTGCATATTGTGCATTACACAGATCAGTGTTTGAGGTGGAAGATCCCTGGTTTTCTTTTCTCTGCGCGTATGTTTTTTTTATCTGTCATTTTAAGAAATACAGGTTGTTTAGAAAAAGAATGTGAGCACACAATGGAGTGCAAAGGAACATACTGCCCAGCAGCCTCGAGGTCTACCTCTGTGTATCATTCAAAAATGGTGAAGGAAAAGCTGCCTTTGAAAAACATGTGGCAATGACTTTGCATGTAAAAGGACTAAAGAAAACTTAGCTTCTAGTTGTGACAGGTATCTGACAAGGCAAAGAATGCTTGTAAACACTGGTGTGAAGAGTTACTGAAGCTGCAGTATTGGAAAGCAAAAAAAAAAAAAAAGCTACTGTCATATAAGGTTTCGTAAGGAATTGCAGATGAAGGTAGGAAAGAATTTTCCTGTATATCTTCTAAAAATGTTATTTTTTAAAAACTGTTTACCTGTCATAATAGGGAAGAATTTAACCAACAGCTGCATAAATTGTCACTACATTAATATCACAAACCAAAATAGAGCTGCTAACCTAGTGAGGTACAGTACTAGCTCCCAGAAAGGGAGAAGGGAAGTTTCTGTAGCTTGTCAACAAGTAGCTAACCTTGCTGAACAGATCAGTCAGCTAACAGGGCTGAAAGGGAAGGATGCTATATATCTACATGGAGGCTGGCTGTAAGTGCATACCATAGCCATGGCATTTCAGTCTAGGATTAGAGGAATGTTTTTCCCTCAGTGAAACAGAAGGTTCTTTCAAACCATGAATTCAGAAATGGAGAAGATGAGTCCCAAACAGAAAGAAGGCAGAAACACCCACAGCCAAGAGCTTGCTATTCAGCTAGATTCAACAGTAACCTATACAAGTGACAGAGAAAAAGAAACAGCCAGTTGGGTATTTATTATTCTGGAGAAGTAATAAGGTTAATAGATGTAAGTTGGCACCTAGTAATATACTGATGAGAGAGAGGCTGAGGGAAGGAGAGCTAGTGAGGGGTAGAATAAACACCCCTCATTTCACTAATTAGTTTAATATGAAAAAAAATATTTGCTCAAATATTTGCAGACATTTAGGGCTATGCATATTGGCAATTCATTTTTGAAGCAAGTTTCTGTTAGGTTGTCTTCATATCACTGACTTCCCATTCTTGGATTCTGTGTTGGGTACATTTTAGCTGTTCTCTTTAATTTGAGGTTTATTGTCTTGCTCTTTTTGTGACCACTTCTGTTTTTTCACATACAACCCCTACCCTAAATAAAGGTAGCTCAGTTTTAAAGTGCATCTCCATCCCTGGAAAGGTGATGCAACAACTTGTCCTTGGCACTATCTCTAGGCATATCAAGGACACGGGGGTCATCAAGAGCAGTCAACATGGTTTTACCAAGGGTAAGTCATGTTTGACTAACCTCATAGCCTTCTATGAGGAAATTACTAGGTGGATAGATGGTGGTAGAGCGATAGATGTGGTCTATCTTGATTTCAGTAAAGCATTTGACACCGTCTCCCACAGCATCCTTGTAGATAAGTTGATCAAGTATGGGTTTGATGATCAGGCAGTGAGGTGGATCAAGAACTGGTTGAAAGGAAGAAGTCAGAGAGTTGTAGTCAATGGGGCAGAATCTAGTTGGAGGCCTGTGACTAGTGGAGTCCCTCAGGGGTCGGTACTTGGACCGGTGTTGTTCAATATCTTCATCAACGACCTGGATGAGGGCACAGACTGTACCCTCAGCAAGTTTGCTGATGACACCAAGCTGGGAGGAGTGGCTGACACACCAGAAGGCTGTGCTGCCATTCAGAGAGACTTAGACAGGCTGGAGACTTGGGCGGGGAAAAACCTGATGAAGTTTAACAAGAGCAAGTGTAGAGTTTTGCATTTGGGGAAGAAAAACGCCATGCACCAGTACAGGTTGGGGGCTGACCTGCTGGAGAGCAGTGTAGGTGAAAGGGACCTGGGGGTCATGGTAGACAGGAGGATGACCATGAGTCAGCAGTGTGCCCTTGTGGCTAAGAAGGCCAATGGCATCCTGGGGTGTATTAGAAAGGGTGTGGTTAGTAGGTCAAGAGAGGTTCTCCTCCCCCTCTATTCTGCATTGGTGAGGCCACATCTGGAATATTGTGTCCAGTTCTGGGCCCCTCAGTTCAAGAAGGACAGGGAAGTGCTTGAAAGAGTCCAGCGCAGAGCCACAAGGATGATTAAGGGAGTGGAACATCTCCCTTATGAGGAAGGGCTGAGGGAGCTGGGTCTCTTTAGTTTGGAGAAAAGGAGACTGAGGGGGGACCTCATTAATGTTTACAAATATGTAAAGGGTGAGTGTCAAGACGATGGAGTTAAGCTTTTTTCAGTGAAGACCAGTGATAGGACAAGGAGTAATGGATACAAGTTGGAGCATAGGAGGTTTAAGATGAATATCAGGAAAAATTTTTTTACTGTAAGAGTGACTGAGCACCGGAACAGGCTGCCCAGAGAGGTTGTGGAGTCTCCTTCGCTAGAGACATTCAAAACCCGCCTGGACGCCTTCCTGTGTGATGTACTCTAGGTGACCCTGCTCTGGCAGGGGGGTTGGACTAGATGATCTTTCGAGGTCCCTTCCAACCCCTAGGATTCTATGATTCTATGATTCTATGATTCTATGCCCAGAGAGGTTGTGGAGTCTCTTTCTCTGGAGACATTCAAAACCCGCCTGGATGCCTTCCTGTGTGATGTACTCTAGGTGACCCTGCTCTGGCGGGGGGGTTGGACTAGATGATCTTTCGAGGTCCCTTCCAACCTCTATGATTCTATGATTCTATGATCTGCCACATTGCTTTCAGATGAAACTTGAGTTAAGATGTTCCTTAAAGTATTCATTTTTACATTTACATTTTTATGCCTTTTCCCATAATTTGTTTCTGTATTTTTTTGATCTTGAATTTAAAGCTTTGAGTGGTTAAGATGGAAAAAGTCTAGCATATAATGAATGTCATGCTAAAGAAATAAGACTTGAACCCTAAAATGGTAATTAATGCATTCTGCTTAGCAATTACTCTTTCTGCAAGTGCGTAGACATTTCTTGTGCTTGACCTTGAGCAGGAATGTTTAATGAGGAAAGAGGAAAAATAGCATGTGTCTGACTTTTCTGCAGAATTGTCTTCAGTAACTCTTGCTGCACTGTGAAAAAAAGGAGGAAGGGAAAAGCCGAAATCCAGCACAACTGAGTCTCTGATAGCACTTTCTTCTCCCAAACAGTCATTAGAAAATAGAATTAATTTTCCTCTTAGCCTTCATATATTATCCTAATACAAAGCTGCTCTTGCCTCAAAAAATACGTTTTGTTTTCCTTCTGGTGATTCTTGTTTCTGTTGGTTTTGTTTTGTGACTTATGTCTTCGTAAAGGCTTTATTTCTGCTTGAGAGTTGATTGACTTCTGTGGAACCAACTTGTTCCTAAATTCTGCATTTTAGACGTTGCCAAGAAATTCTGAGTAGTCTTTGCCATGGGAAGTTAAAAAAAAAAAGCAAAAAACCCCCAAACAAACAAACAAAAACCCCAAAAAACAAACCAACCACTGCACTGTATCATTCACAGTATTCATATTACTTTGGTTCTGTTATTACTGGATTAGTTTCTACAACTGTATGTAAACATTAATAACTTCTTTAATTGCCTTAGAGTAATAAAGGTATCTTCCCTGTACCGCATTCTGAGCTATTTGTTGTTGCATGGTTTTGCATTCTTTTAACATCTTTGTTTGGGATTACAGCACTAATGGTTTTCAGTTAGTTTACAGTGGACCTTCAGATGTCCTTTTGATTTTTGTAGTGGCATTCCATACAATTATGCTAGTTCTTTACCTTTTTGGGTGTATCTATCTGCCTTCCTAGAATTTGCAGGGATATGATAATAAGCAATTTACATATAACATCTATTTGTGTGCATTAAGAATATCAGTTTCCTGAGAACAGAAGTTTTAAAAATGTCTGATGTACAACGTATCCTGTAACATTAAGAAACGTAAGTTCAGAAAATGTTCATGTTGCTTAGTTACAGAAGCAACACACATGAAAATTGTCACTCATCGGGCATTCCGTGTGGTATTAAAGCACTAGCCAAGTGTATTATAATGACATAGTATATTACACTTTCATGTTTACTTTGAGACATGTATTGTTCAAGCCCAGCTTTTCCTGAGTGTAGCTTTTGATCACATTTGGTACATTTTATATTTCTGTTTGAATGACCAGTATGCTTTGTACTCTGTATGTTCATACTAGGAAGTCAGAGTATCATAATCTCTCTGTCATTGTGGCTGTCATCTTTCTTAAAAAGAAAATGCGAGGGTAATGACATGCTATAGGAAATGTGATGTGATGAAGCTCCACTAGACCCAATACTAGTAATGCAAACTTCAGTTTTCATGCAAGTTTCTGCCCTGTGAGGAATTAGTATATCCATTTTACAGAGAAACAAGGAGAAGTTAAGTTTTCTGTGAGGCATTCAGATGGAGCTTAAACCCAAATTTCTGGATTACTGGTCCTGGCCTCTAAAAGCAAATATTATTCCAGTTATTCTTTTATTTTCAGGCTGCTCTCCCACATCTTTGGTTGTTGGTGGTACCTGCCATGATGATTGGCAAGATCTGTGGTGAACTCTTAACCCATTTGTAGAGTTCATTACACACTAAGGCCCTGGCTTGCAATTATTTATATATTTTATATATATCTTTAGGAAGCATCAATTGATTTTGCTTGTGCTCCAAGATTATCAGAGACAGTGTTAAAGAGAGCCCTGAGCTTAAGACAATATTTGCTGCTTAATAGCTGGACTTGTTAAGACTCAGCACTGTGATATTGTAAATTATGCAGCATGTGGTTGGCCTAGATGGTAGCAAGAGGATCTTATATCTTGACTGTAAAATTATATGTAGGTCTGCCCTCTTTCTCCTGGAAAACAAATTAATTCCTCCTTTTGGGTAGCTCAGTTGCAAGTTATGCAAGGCATTACTAACTACTTTCTGTTGTTGTTATTGTTGCTGTTTGTTTTTTTGATGTTGTTATTGGGAGTTAGGTGACTTTTTGCATTTTCCAAGAATGAGGTAATTATATATTTTAAAGACGAAGGTCTCGAACCTTACTTGATACTTAGAGGAAAGAGTACAGTGAATAGAAGACAAACTCAGGGTGCTCTTAATAGCACAGTGCAATTCCCTGAGGACTGGCATTTTCGTGTGCTGGAGAATTATGTTGCTGTTGCTCAGGTATGAAAGTGAGTGTGAGAGCAAGCAACTGATTACCATGGCAAACCCAATAGATGTTTTAGGAAAGCACATAATGATACAAGGACACTGGCTGGTAGGTTGTGTGGAAGTAAAGGTGAATGTGTGACTCAAATACTTCATTGCAAATTACCTTCACTTGACTAATTGAGGATCCATGTCTCTGTTGGAGGGAGAATGTGTGGAGTTAACATTAAAGAACAACATGTTGGGTGTCTTAGGTGGAAATATCACTGGATAATAAATGCCGTATTAAAAGCATGTTTGTCCTTACATACCCAGAATGGAAAAAAAAGGAAAAAAAAAAGGAAAAAAAAAGTTTAAAGAGCAGAATCTTTGGAAAATAATAAATTACTAATTACTTATGTCTAGAAGCTATAAATTCTGAAGTATATACCTCCAGGAGTTATAAAATAGATATTAGTATCAGAATTATTCATTACTGTTCAGTTATTTTCCTGAAATTTAATGACTGCTTCTTTTTGTGAACTACTTTTCTTTTTTTGGTGTGCTTCAATGATGGCTGAGTCCACCTTTCATGGACAGGGAGATGGGGAGAGGGGTAAAAATCTCAGCATAACACCAGGCAATGGGCTTCCAAAAGCCGTGTTCAGTTAAGTGCTCACAGTTAATTTCAGTTACGGTTTTCACTTATGGTTTCTATTTTCCTGTTTTAATACTAGTTATCCATGATAATTCTGTTCCAAATTTTTTACTTGGTAACATTAAAAGAATATAAACATCCTAAAACTTACAATATAAACACTCTAAAACATAAAGACTTTATTCTAGCTCCACAAAATGAATGTAACGAGATGAGATTATTTGCATCTCAGTAACTATGAAATCTTAATTGTGGTATTTGAAAGTAAGACATTTTCAAATGCAATGCTTAGGGATTCCAAGAATGTTTTAGTATTGGTGACTTAAAACTCCCAATATTTGCCTCTCTTACTGAAGTGCTGTAGCAATTTTTTGCTCATATGCTATATAATTAAGCTACTTAAAATATCTGGTGACAAGTTACGTAGAAAAATATTTGCAGTATTCCTGCTTGCACTCTGTCTATTAGGTTGAACCATATTTACAAAAAGTTATTGTTTCTGAATTCACAAGTGACTTCAAAGCCTATGGAGCTGTTTTAGGCTTCAAGGAAAGCTTAGCTCTCGTTTTGTCTACTCAGTTTTTCTATCATATCTGTAAACTACTAATTTTATTATTCAGTCAGCTAGTTTTCATTAACATCAGATAATTTGAATTCATCCATAAACAAGAAATTCTCTTTGTACATTTATTTGTATTGTCCTAGTACCTAGTTTTGTTCAGTAGGCAATTAAAGAATATTTTCTCCTCATGTTCTTTGTTGCCTTAATTACTTTCATTGTCAACAGCATGACTTAATTCTAGTGAGAGCCTATTTATTCTTTTTTTAATCATATCCTCTAGCCAGTTTAATGCTTTGCAGTCTATTCTAGTTTTGCCCCCTGTAATTCCTTCAAATGAGGTGAAAGCTATCCAAATCCCTCTTGTCATAGGAAGTGGCCAATGTATCTGGTCATAGGACCAGATACCTCAAAGTAATATTGCCTGCCAGGCTACTGGCATCTTGGTCCATTTTTCTGCCTTTTGGCTTTCTTCACTCTAAAGACAGAATGTCATGCCAATGGGAGATCACTTGCATGTGCTTATTCTTCAGTGCTCTTCTAAATTCCTTGGCAAAATCTGTCATCTCTGAGGTGTTACAGAAATATTTTATAAATACAAATATGGATCCTTATTCTCTAAGATTAGTTAGTCCAATTCTAGTAACTTCTGATGTCTTAAAGAAGGCAACACGTTATCAGGCTCTTTGTGGCAGAGTATCATTTCTGCTGTCAGGAATCCACAATGAGGTTTATTTTTTGTCTTTGGAGACACAACTCCAGTGGGAACAGTGGCATTTATACTGAACTCTGAAATAATATGGAGAAATAGGCTTATTTATTAGCTTTTAGGACACATTTTTAATGCAGTATAATAATTCTGCCATGGTTTATGATTAAATTTTCTGAGTGGATAATGATCTAATTTGAAAGAACACAATTCTTATAGTAAAATATTGTCACTCTATCAATCATCTCTCTAGTATTCTGTTATGTTTAAACACTTTTTCAATAACAACTATCACTTGTGGGGCATGCCATCTTAGATTGTCTGTATGCTTGTGTTTTGGTTTCTAAGACTGGCACAGTTCTGCAGTGCATGCCCTCTCTCTTCCACTAACTGTGTATCAGTTCAGTTTTCAGAGTGGGTTTCATCTGTGTCCCAACTAGGCTTCAGAGAAAATTAATCCAGAAGCACTACCCTATGTATTCATTAACCTTCTAACCACTAATAGGCATGCAAGGTCTAAAACAGTGACTGGTCCTCTGAACAGCATCAGACTACATTGTATATTTGGAACACTGAATTAGGGGCCAGTCCTGAATGGTATAGAATTTGTAGATGAAGAAGTCTCAGCACAGAGCAATTTGATCTGCTAAACTATTGCTTTTGCTCCCTTCTAATTCCTTTCTAATGTAGGATTAACCTTAGAAACAGTGAAGAAGGTTTTATCTTCTGTCACCATGCATTATATTCAGCCCTTTAGTACAATTTTTACTTGAGTATATAATTTATTGAATACTGAAAAAATTGACAAATATTTGTACACACTTTTGCTATTGAGTAGCTTCATTTAAGCAGCCCTTGTATCCTGGATGACACAGAAATAGCAACAATTTCAGAATATAATAATAAAGACTAGAACCCTGGGAAATGGTTGTGTCATTACAGACTTCTCTGGACAGAATTGATATGTGAGTTGAAGCAAGAATATTTGCTGTGGAGATCAGCTGGATTTAAAACTAATAGTCTTTATTTTTATCAGAAAAATCTTCAGGGTAAATACCTAAGTGTTTTTTGTTTTGTCCAGTTGAACTAGCTCAATGATTGTCCCAGTTTTGTCTTTTTTGATCTCTGTTATACTAGTTTCCCTATTTTACAGGTTCAGGAATACCGTGGATGCTACTGCTCCTCAGTCCCAAAGACAAGATTTAAAATTTTTAATTTATGATGTTAAATTATGAAGTATCAGACCTTGGTATATTTTCTGTACATTAACAGAAGAGTTAAGACAGTGACAAAAAGTTTAGAAGAAGCAGAAATTTTATAATTCTTTAGCCTAGCAGAATGTCTGTGCATAGAGTGCACAAGGCCATGCAAGCTAATTTGCAACTGAGAGTATAAATTATGTGCAGATTCTTTCAGATTGTTTAAATTAACTCTAGGGATATTTTTAGAGCAACTTTGGTTTAATGAAAATTATTATTTAATTTTTAGCCAATGAAAATGGTTGTTTAATTTTCTGTGTGTGTAAATTATCATATTCATGGGCCATCATTGTTATCTTTTAAATAATATGCCTATTCAAGATAATAACTATTCGGTTAACTGGTTAAGTTGCCCTTAGTAACTTCTCTACTTTGCTTGCAGGTTGTATATAAAAATAATGATGTCAGGTTGGAGTTGTCTCGACTTGCCAAGCAAGGAGATCCTAAAATGAAGATTCATGGTGTTGTAGCATTTAAATGTGAGAATGTTGCAACCTTAGATCCAATCACATTTGAAACACCGGAGTCTTTCATCTCTTTGCCAAAGTGGAATGCCAAGAAAACAGGTTCAATATCATTTGACTTTCGCACCACTGAGCCAAATGGCCTGATTCTTTTCAGCCATGGAAAACCAAGGCACCAAAAAGATGCCAAACACCCACAGATGGTGAAGGTGGACTTTTTTGCCATTGAGATGCTTGATGGCCACCTCTACCTGCTGTTAGACATGGGGTCAGGTACTATAAAAATAAAAGCCTTGCAGAAGAAGGTGAATGATGGTGAATGGTACCATGTGGATTTTCAACGGGATGGGCGGTCAGGTAAGCTCCTTTTTTAATGTTCATTTTGGTTTTCCATTTTATATCTAAGCAAGTACAGGGTATGGTGCCACCAACAGAGTTGTGCATCATCTGAAAAATAAGGGAAATATAAGAATTCATTACTGTCAGGTACCAGAATACAGTTATTTTCGGCGTAAACTATCTATGTTAAAATGTATTGAGCAATCAGGTACTTAATCTTGCAAGTAAGCGTACTAAATACTTAAAAAACCAAGCAGTAGTCTCCCTCTGTGCTTCTTTACACCAAACAGCTGAAGTGACAGGTTTCAAGAATAAAAACAAAGCAATAAAGAATTGCTGAAAGTAATCTCCAACATAGGGAATAGCTGGCCCACAAAAACAGCACAGATCTTCCAATCATGTCAGCACATCTCAGCATAAATAAATGATATGCTAAGGAATGGCTAATATCACTTATAAGCAGAAATGGAAATAAGTGAGTTGCCATATTCTGTCAGTATGATTCATATTCTGTAGTAGTTTACTTGACATATGATCCCACTGACAGGGGTAAAAATTAAGAATTAATAAACTCTTCCTAATGCTGCTTAAATCTCTTCTAGCATAAAAGGCATTTAACTACAGAAATTGTCTTGGTGTTTGAGCTGCATCTGAACTTGAGTATAAATGGTGATTTCAGCAATTAATCAATATTCATTAACTGAAAGACAAATCTATTTGATGTTATCTTTCATGTAGTTCATGACAAGATTTGGGGGTATGGGATAATGTACTGTGTCTGTAGTTCAGTTCATGAAAGAATTTTCCAATTAATATCAGTATCCAATCTGAAATTTATGTTCATTCTGAAATTCAGTGTTCAGATATTTAAATTCTTATTTTGGATATTGTGGGGTTATCCCCACGTTCTGCCCTCTAGTGGCTACTTTTCCATGGATTTCATTTATAATTTATTTCTGAAACTTCACTGCAAAAAATTTACTGTTCTATGACTTACACACTACCCACAAATCAGATTTCATATCAAGCAAATCTTAGGTCCAGGTTCAAACTAAAAATTTCAGTCAAATCCATGCTGAAAGTCAGACCAAATTCAATTGATCAGTCTGCCTTAATATAATGAAAAATAATTATTTATTCCTTGATTCTAATTCCAGAGAGTTTTGTTTCCTGATTTAATGTCAGTTGTTTTTTTTTATGTTTTCTGAGGTTAACAAAGAAACAAAACAAAAAAAGCAAACAAACAAAAAACCAAACCAAACCAAAAACTAAAAACCCAAACAACAAAACACACAACTTCACAAAATCCTCATTCGTGTGTGAATATCCAAGAGTTTTATTATTTATAGTACAATCTTAATTTCAAGCTTCTTTCTTAAGTGCTGTTTCAGTGATTCACATGAGACAGTAAATCCTGTAATAATCATGCCTGTGGGACTTATTTTGGGAAGCAATATGCATCTGGCTATCAGGACTGTGTATATATAGTCAAATACATAGGTAAAAGAAAAATTGATCTAGCTGTTTAATCACCTGTAATCAAGATGGGTGCACTTTATTTGCTCTGTCATGCTTGAAAATTGACCATAGTACCTATTTGCTCTAAAACTTTGAACTAGTACCAGGGATAGTTAATAAATATGTAGGCATATGGATTGACAAACTGAATTTTTAGCTGAACTCCGAACCAAGCATCAAAAATTTTCTGTGATTTTAATACCTACAATAATATTTTACAGTAGAAGTACCAATAACAGTGACAATCTTTTTCTTAATGAGAATATTGGCTGTGTAGTACCTTAGACTGTCAGATTTAACCAAGTAAAATGACTGCCTAACAACTGAATAAACAATGAACTGTATGTTCCTTACTTCTTCTGATTGGAACAGGAAGTACCAGTGTGTTATGTTTAGATTATTTCCTCATGACTTATGCATGTTGATCTGTTATGCTTTTTTCCATGAATAATAAAATTCACTTTACTATTCTAGGAAGCTTTTTCATTTCTTTTCCCTAGCCAAAACCAAACCTACTGGAAATCATATTAATATGATCACTCTTCATGCTTACATTCAGAATTTTTTTATAAGTGAATAAATATATCTTGTATTAAAAACAACTGGCTTTTCTCAGACTGTCTTGTTGCTGCTGACAAAATACTTCCCAACCTATCAAGTATAAACTAAGAGATTCCCCTATTAATGAATTAGTGTCTTAATAACCTGTAATATATTTTTTTTAAATGAATTTTGGGGTCTTGCAACCTTTACTCATAGCCTTCAAATCCAATGCAGAGTGATTCCCTCAGATAATAGAAATCTGTGACATTTCTCAAGGAGCTTTGCTAATTTCCTTGACTTTCGTATTAGCTGGTTCAGCAAGTACTCGATCTATTTTTAATTCTTTCCTGTCTTCCAGACTCTCAGTCATAGGGAGCATCCACTCTAAACCACTGACTTTGCCATTGGCTGTCTGGGACTACGATATGGGAGATTTAAGGAATGAAAGCACACTTTTAAGCTGTGCATATCCAGGCCCTTTTCAGTAGTAATTATGGCGATTCCCTCTGATTTTGGGAGATAAAAGGAAGCAGGAAGAGATGGTGCCCTTTTATTTCCTTTTGCTGAAGGAACTTTTGACATATCATTCTTACAGAAGTTTTCATCCTAGAATCCCATCCTGCTGCCTGGAAGACCTACTCAGAGTGCTTCCTTACCTAAACAGCAGTTCTTTGGTGAGAAGGGACTCCTGAGATTGAATTTCAGTGTTAAGAGGAATTTCATACCTTCTCCATTGGTCCATCTTCCTTGCTAGATACGAAGCAGAGGAAAGGGAACATATGCTCCAGCAGCCTGTTTTTTTGGGTTTTTTTTAAGTATAACCAGCGGACACAACCTGGTACCAACTGCTGTGTTTGATGATATGAGCTGAGTTCTCTTCCAGTATTTATGGTTATTTTGAATTCCTGTGAAGGGTAGTTGCTTCATAGCTGCTTCACATGTGTGCCCTGTCTTGGCCATGGGCTGTATGGTGTGGTCACAGTCTTCATCACACCTATTGCATTATGCTTTAGTGTGTAAGATGTGAAATGTATTTAGAATACCTTGCTCTGATTTTTCAGTTTCTTACTGGGCAAATGTGTTTCCCATGCACAAAAAGCAACTAAATAGGCCACATAAGATAATAATAACAGAAACCAGAATAGGTGTAGTAGCTGGAGTTATAATCTTCATATTTAAATGATCAAAATTAAAAAAAGAAATATGTCTTAGTTTCTTATACACAGACTTATGAAAAGTAAATTGCAGAGAAAATGAATATGATTGAAGAGGTCCAGTAACTCATACCTAAGGGAAATGTTTGTCTGTTCTGCTCTTAATAGTACTGCCAACTCTGCAGTAAAACAATTTTGAAAAAAACTAATAATGAAACAGCTGTGTAAAGGTCTTTGCTCACAGAGTTTCTTGTAACACAATAGAGTTAGGTGTAATAACAATTTTCTGAGACTTGAGTATTGTTTAAGACTTTGTTAAACTGTTTACCATATTCAGGAATAACCTCACAAGTTTGGGGTTTTTTTGTTTGTGTTTTTTTTTTTTTCTTTTTTTTACTGAACTGCCATTTATCCTTTGGAAATCATCATTATACAGTGAAACCAGATAGGAAACCTACTCTTCTTGTCAACCTCCAATTGTGTATGGCAGTCTAAAACAAGTATCTGAATGTATTCATAGAAATGTAGTATTTAAGGGCTAAGAAGTCACTGAAATTTTGAACTAAATTTAGAGTTTCAGCTTAAATAGCAGAAATAACATCTAAAGTGGACAATTAGAGTTTATCTGTAGCCACTACCTCACTGTAAGTAGTTCTTTGCTCACATCTATCGCATGCAATGTTGTTGCAGGTTCATTTTTTACATGTACATTTCTACATATCCCTTCTCGCATCTTTCCAGCCTTTTAAGAACTGCCAGATTTACATGTTGCTATTTCAACAAATGTTACTAATTTACATATTTGACATAATAGGCTTACCTTGCATTTAAGGAATAGTCTTCCAATGATCCTGTTCATATTTTTCATCTATTCATGAGCTCAGAAAAATTGAGATGGGTGACCTAGACAAGTTCTCTATTTTACCCCTCCAATTAAATTAGTGATAGTATGCTTGTGTCAGTTTTGACAGATGTCTGTTGAGTGACCTCCAGCAATGGACACTGTACAACTTCCCCATGTAATACTTAATAAACTGAAGAGATGCAAGACAAGCCATTTTGTCTGTGAATCCCTTGTTCACAGCAGGCACAAAATACACCATGTTTTTTCCTGTCATATCTCTATACTTTTTATGATTTGAATGCTGTTCTGCCAGTCTCCAGTTTTCTTCATAGACTAAGAAATCCCAGCTGCTTCTTATCCTTATGTCATGTTCTGTAGCTATTGACCATTTTTATTGCCATCTTATGCACTCTCCTCAGCTGATCTGTCTTCTGCATCTTCCAGCATAGTTCCCATTTTGCTCATATGTGTGTTATTGTTGACTGTTCCTTTGAAGAACTGCTAACTGGTCTGTTATCATGTGGGTCAATAATTCTTGCCAGAAAACCTAATCTCATTAGTTATTTTCTCAAACAGTTCCTCCAATGCATAAAAATGTTTCTGAATGTTTAAATTTAACTTTGCTCTCAGGTGAAATGCTGTAGAGTCAGAGCACCCACAGGTCATGATAGAACCCTAAAATTTATGTCCAGTTTCTGAAGATAAGCAATGCTACCTGTTTCTAGAGCGTGAAACTAGATCGTGAATTCCCAGACTAAATAAATCAGCCCACACCTTCTTGTGTTTCAGTCTTCCCCTTTTTCTTCTTTCAGGCTGCACAAACCAAATGTTACCAGCTTTTTCTCACTTCTTGCTTTATCTGATAGAAATACAGTCAATATTTCCTATTTTGAGCATTAAAAAACTGCAAGGAGGCTACTTGTTTCCTGGCAGACATCATTGCCTCAGTGTGGCTCTTTTCAAAGAAGTATATATAATGATCTTGTTATGTGTGTTGTTATGCTAGGTACTATGCAAAGATATAACTGAAAGGATGGTTCTTACTACATAGATGTTAAAATTTAAGGTTATAGTTTTTTCTTTCCTTTGAGAGACCAGCGCTCTTCTAAATCTGCTGCTTCTTCATAATCTGTTGTCTTCAGGTTACTTTGCCCCATTCTTTTCCCTCTTATCCAACTTGACAATTGTGGTGTGAGAAGAGTTGATGTTACATCATCCTTACAGGGCAAATTATTCCTGTACTGACAAAACGAGACATTTGTATTCTTCATTGCCTGCCCTTCTTGCTTCTCTGGAAAGTAATGTCTCTTCACACTCCTAAGTAAATTTATCCAAATGCATTGGAGCACACTGTTGATTTGACAGAACAGTTCCTTTAATTCTGCCTGTAATTCCCAGGAAAAGTAGGACTGAAATCCTGCACTACTATCCATGAATTCTGTGGAAGCATCTGCCATTGTCATGCGGTCCAACCTCAGATGGTTTCAGCAAAACTCAAGGAAGATGACAGGCATAAAAAAACAACCTGTCCCCCCAAAAAACCCCCAAAACCAACCAAACAAAAAACCCCCAGAAAACAACCCAACCCAACAAAAAAATTAACTCCAAAACAAACAACCTAACAAAAAACTACAACAAAAAAATGTCAAAAACATCTACCTAGATGAAGAAGCACACTACCTCTGTGTTACAGCTCCAGATTCACTGTGGACCCAAAGGTGTTTATAGACCAAATATTTACTTTCTGTAGTCCCAGAACTTGAATTCTGCATTTTATTTTAAGATATTTAAACAAACAAACAAACAAAAAACCCCCAACCCAAACCAACAAACTCAACATTTTTGGGTGTATTTTGGAAGTCTTTTATTTCCCCTTGGTTGCATTTTTTTTTTTTTTCGCTTGCATTTACAAAACAGTTATTAAATTTGCATTGCATCTCAAAGATGCATAAAAGGTAATTTGGATACCAACTGCAGTAATGGTTGTATGTCAGCCTGGACATGCTCTTAGGAGTTCAGTTGGAAACTAGAATAACTTGGTAACCGATAGCATGAAAATCTTGTTGCCTGGACATGGACTTTTTGCTTCTGGTTAGATTAAAGCAAATTTGTATTACAGCCATATTCCTTGCTCTACATGGTGTGTTGTATGATGTTTTGGTCAAGCTTCTACACAACAGCTGACCCAGAGCAAGTAATTAGATATTACACTTCTGCAGGAGCTATTTGACTTCCTGTAGCTCTCAATAAAAAGGATTAAATAAAGCTAACTAACAGTTGCTTGATTAAGTGCACACAGTGTGCAGGTCAGCTGAAGTGGTGTGGATGTGTCCAGCAGCAAATTGGAGATAGTCTAGCTGGGTAATAGGGGTTCTATGGCCTTCCCAAACATGTATAGAAGAGTTGGTGCCTGTTGTGGATTTCTACCCATAGTTGTTAGATATCATGATTACACTAAGATTTCAGGGGACTTCTACCAAGGTGTATTTTATGTGGTGCCATTTCTTAGGGAGGGGAAAGGAAAGTTTCATTCCTTTAAGAAGCTGTTGATATCTATTAAAAAAAATAAATACTTAAGCTCTCTCCAGCTTTATGATGTACAGAAGAAAATTTTCCCACTTCAGTCTATCACCCAACTATAATTCACAGTCATTAAGAGATAGTGGTGATCTACAGTTCCCTTTATTATTAGTCTTCTCAGCCTTCTGTGCTTGCATAACTTATATTTTGAACCACCATTTTAATGTCGCAGCTACCCTGGCTGACAGTTACGTCTTTTTCTCTGCATTGAAATTCATCAAGGCTTAGCTGATTTTTTAATTTAAATATATTTTTTTAAAACAAATATGATGCCCTAGATGTCTCCCAGCATCATGGCTAGCTTGAAAACACAAGTGTCTGTCCAGTAGAAAACATCACTGAGCAAATGCATGAGCTTAGGATTTGGGGCTGAAGCTGAGTTAACTTGTGTTGGTGCAAGTGCTGCCTGAGCATAGGTTTTGATCATAAATCAGCCAGTACAGCAACAGACGGAACAAGCAACAATAGCGGTAAGAAATACTGTAGAAGTCTGACTTATATTTACAGAATCTTTATTTTTTTATTTAAAGGAGAAATTATCTGTTGCCTGCAAGCAGTCCTTCTTGATATGGACGCTCTCAGAAAAGTTAGCTGTCTTGGTTTAACAGGTCATTTACAGGTGCCCTTGTCTGAGGCAGCTGATTAATAAAATAAAACTCAAAATGTTTATGCTTGTATGCTTAATATCAAATTTATAGCAAGTGTTCCATATGAGTGCTGTTTTGCTTCAAGTATCTGAGCAGAAATGCAAATATTTAGAAGTAGCAAAATGTAGTAGTCTTATCAGTTTTTTAGGTGGTGATTTGGAAGAGAAAGAATTTTGGTTCAACATGGCTGTCTGTTACAGATATGACTGGAAGTTCACTTTACATCTATGTGATTATTCAACTGACAAGAACACATTTCTGATAAGAAATCTGACCACATTCTCCAATGTTCTTTAAACATGGTCATAAAGATGCACAAAGGCTATGCAAACCTTTGTTTTATCTTTTTAGATCTTTTCTGGTAGTAGGGAGATTGTTTGTAGTAGTGGTAGTAAACAGCCCTTCTAAAATCCATGTATCTCAAGTCTCATATGGGAGTTGGATTCCCTGAGACCTGTACCCCAAAGAGCTTTTGCTAAGGGTCCACACTGCTTAGATATTAATTCTGTCCATGTTGTTGAAGTTAACCAGTTGAATCAACAAAAGAACAAACAAAATATGTAGCTCTCTGTTGTTGTTTGACTCAGGTTCGACAACAATGCTCTCGATCCCCTCCCCCTCCCACCCGGGTAGGGAAGGAGAGAGAGAAAAAGAGAGAGACTTGGCTGGATTGAAAACTAAACTACACAGCTTTAATTAAACACTAATGATGTAAGAAAATACATACAATTATATATACGTCCTCCCCGGACACCAGCCATGGATGGAAGAGAAGGGAAGAAGAAACAGGAAGGAAGTTGTCTTCTGTGATCTCTGACCTTCCTCTGAGCTTACATAGATATATGGAATGGAATATCTCTGGCCAGTTTTGCTGTCTGTCTAACTCAGCCTCCTACAGGAGGGTCACAGATCTCCCCATTGTGCCTGAGCTGGCAGAGTAAAGGTGTGACCTTGAAGACCCAGCAGTTAGAAAAACATTCCTCTCTTACCAGCCTTAGTTTGAACACTTTGTGACTAGTTAAAAGAAAGCTTACTGAAGGAAAAAAAAAATCAGTAAAAGAAAAATTGGCTTCATCCTGGCTTAAACCAGGACACTCTCACAGGACTCTTCATTGCTAAATGAGAAACCTAATTTTTTAATTTTTTATTTTTTTTTGCTTAAAAATCACATTTTAGTATTTATGCTATACAAATTCTGAATTTCTTATTCTCATGCATGACTCCATTCTTCTGTAATCTGTGTCATGCTGACAGTGGAAATAGTGAATCATTTTAGTTTTATGTATATATGTATGGTGAATACATTCTGGTAAATGTGATTCTTCATTGTCTTCTCACCATTAATACTCTTTTAATAGTGTGCCCACCAAATAAGTGTTGCATAATGTGACTGGTACATTATTATAATCTAGTGGCCTATATAATGTTTTCTTTATCTTTTGCTTGCTTTTGCACACATATTGAATGGTAAGGAGTCACTTCTGTGATGATCTATGCTAAGATTCTTTTTTCAAGTGATTTTACTTAGTAAATAAAAATAAATTTGGTTGACATATGTGTGTTCTGTGACTCCATGTACTACATTTGGTTTTCTGCCTGTTCTAATTGTAAAAATTGGATACCTCATTACTTATAAAAAGTAAAGCAAAGGGGATCTTTACAATTGATTACAGTTTCTTTGGGCAGACACTTTGTAGAAATAGAATTCTGTTGTATTGTATAGCTGTACAGATAGAATTACCTATCTTTCATTTGTAGATATTTGACAGGACATAGTTTGCCATGTAGATGAATGATTAAAACAGCAGTACCAAAATCTTTTAGATGTCCTGAAAATAATGTATTTTGTTATCTTTTCTCCTCAGGGACCATATCTGTGAACACATTACGTACACCATATACTGCACCTGGGGAAAGTGAAATCCTTGACCTGGATGATGACTTGTATCTTGGAGGTTTACCAGAAAACAAAGCAGGCCTTGTCTTCCCAACAGAGGTGTGGACAGCGCTTCTCAATTATGGATACGTCGGCTGCATTAGAGATTTATTTATTGATGGTCAAAGCAAAGATATTCGACAGATGGCTGAAATTCAAAGCACAGCTGGAGTAAAACCCTCATGCTCAAGAGAAACTGCAAAACCTTGCCTTAGCAACCCCTGTAAAAACAATGGTGTGTGCAGGGATGGGTGGAACAGATTTGTTTGTGATTGCTCTGGTACAGGGTACCTTGGCAGATCGTGCGAAAGAGGTAGGTTCCATAAGATAGCTGCATTTCTGATTCATAGCATCCTGCACAATGATTAAAAATGGTAAAATATCATTAACTCTTCAGAGGCAAACAGAGCATGTTTGATTTCACTTGACATGAGCTGGAGGCCAGCTCTAGTTTGAAAGAAATAACTAGAGATAAGATCTTAGTGGAGTTTTAAAAATATATGAAGAAGTATTAGTTGCCTATGACAGAGTCAGTGTTGTTAAATATCTTCTTAAAAATGTCTCCTTTTGTGTCTCATCCTGCATTTCTGAGTTTTGAAAAGCTCTGTGAAAGTAATTTAAATCATTATTATTGCATTACTAAATGGTCACATCCCAGTTCCAAACTGAAGTCTTATTCTGTGCCTGCTTATGTCAATACCACTGTGTAATTAAATTTACTTTTGAATTGCACAGGATCACTTAAATCCACAGCTAGAACTTCAGCCATGAGTAAAAGCAAAATCATCAGTGTAGCAATCAGTATTTCTTAACTTATTTTAAAAAGATCGTAGTACCCAATGAAATAGTTTCTATTTAACTTATATCACTGAGTATTCCTCTTGCCTAGAAAAGGTAAGTGTAAAGCTGAAAAGCTCTGTTTATTTAGTTTAAAGCATAGATAATGGAAAGGACAAGAGATGTAGATGTTAGTTTACAGGAAGAAAACTCTAATGTATTTAAAATTACAGAGTACACTAATAAAAGATTTCACTGTTACTAGGAAAATAATTTAAAACTTAGTTAATATTTTAGCTGTTTAATTTTATTCTCAATGGAACAGGAAATGTTTCAATGACAGAAACTGTATTTTTCCTCTCACAATTGACACAGTAGTTTCTCTTTAAGCTGAAATCTAAACCTAAAGTTTGCTGGCTGAAAATGTAAATACTTTTCTTCTAGTTTCATTCATTTTTCTAGTTAGTAAGGTGAAACAAATATATGCTTTAAAAATAAAAATGGACGAATGTTTAAGTTGTATGTAGAGACGTGTGCATTTGTCTGTAATTAATACTATCATATTATTAGCACTGGCAAGTAAATTTCAATTTCTTCTGGTTTTTTTGTTTGCTTTTTTTTTTTTTTCTTATTTTTGAATATATAGGCCTTTGTCTCATGGCCAGTTATTATCAGATCTCCAGATTGTTCTCTTACTGCTGGAGTGAAGCTGGCAGAGGGCATAACCGAGCTCTGTGATTCATTACCAAAACCTTCAGTTACCATGTCTGGTGTACCACCCTGTGGCAAAATTCTGCTACTACATAGGGCAGAAATAATAGGATTTGCATTTTTTCAACAGGAGAGCTAGGAAACAAGTGTGTTAAAGCCAAACACACATGCAGATCTGCAAAGGACCTCAGGCTTCATCATAGCAATTACTCATAAATATACTGGACAGCTGGTAACATTTTATATAGAAGCATATTTTCTTTTTTGTTTACCATTTTTTATTTTCAGCTGTCTTCCAATACAGGGCTTGATTTTCCCAGTGCATTCCCCTAGTGGGAAAGGTGGTACTATTGTGGTGGTGTTGGCTTCTTTACAGTGGTATTTGATTCTTGTCCAACACAAATATATGCAGCAATTCAGACAGTATAGAATCATTTCCAGCTCTTGGGTTTTCCTCTCCAGAGGGAACTACAGTGAAAGGACATCTCCTTCCAGTAATTTTCATATCCCAAATGGTGACACATTAATAAGATTTTAGCTCTTGGGATTCTGAAAGTGACAAGTTGGCATCCTACCACACAAAGTTATTATAACTACTACCCATGTGCAGTAACTGATAAATTTTGTATTTGGTCATATAAGCAATACAGTTATAATTTTTCAAACTAATTTAAATAAAATAGGAACATGTTCATTTTGACAAACAATACAGTTTCACAAAGAAAATAATGTATTAGAATAAAATGTTGGAGATTAAACAACTGTAATATTTAGCTTAATGTTAAGCGACTAAGGTATCTTCAGTAAACAAAAGCATAGAGCTACTTTTTTGTACCACCATTTATTTTTCACGCTATTTCCCTTAAAATAGGAGTGCTAACATTTTTATGTGGATGTATAGTCTACAATGAAGTATCTGAAATAGTTTTCGTCAGTTTATTACTGCACAGAAAACATGGAACACAACCCATTTCTATTTGGATTTCAGGAATATTTTTTTTTTATATATCTATGTACTTTTTATCCTGTTGCAAGTTATTCTTGATTTTAGACTTGATTTTCAGTAAGGTGAAATATCAGTATTATCTGTAGATTGGCTTTAGTAGATTATGGAAACTACAGCAGATGGACAGGCAGATGTCACAGCAATATAATTTGGCTTCCCATCTTACTTTGATTGTTGATCACAATACGTGACTGCCTCTCAGCAAAGCCTTTTACAGGTGTACACTTTTGACTGGATGAGTGGGAACAATGTGCAAGAGTAAATTCATCAGAGTGATATGAAAAAATAGGCATGCAAAGAAGGAGTTAACAAAGTGACATTTCTGAGGAGAAAGATTTAAATTAGAGTGTGTGTGTGTAGATGTCCACGTTGTGTACGCACACACATCTGCACTCACACATACATGTTGAATAAAGAAATACTGCTTTTATTCCTTGCATTATTGTCACAGTTTGCCTCTGGGTTGGCAGTCAAACCAATAACAATAACGCTCTTGATCCCTCCCCTAACGTAGGGAAAGGGAGGAAAAGAATGAGAGAGACTTTCTGGGTTGAAAAGTGAAACAAATTCATTTTAATTATTAGTGATAAGGGAATATATATATTTATAAAGGGAAAACTCGATCACCTTCCTCCTCCCCTAGCAACTACCACAGCAACAGTCCTTTCTGGTGACTCCCAGCTGAAGGGCCATCTCTGACAGAATAATTGATCCTGTGTATTAAAGTTGTAGCACCTTTACAATATAGCACTCCTGAAGTAATGCCAGTGTAGAAACTCGGAAGAATAATTTCAACTTCTGTTCATGTATCATCTAGTAGCTAATAGCATATCAAGAATTGTTCCTGTCAGATTGAGGGGAAGGTTCCTCACAGTTCACCAGGGCTGCAGCTTTGGGCCCAGATGGACAGAAGTAGCTGCCATAGAAAACATTCACACAATCCTTATGTGAGTGTATGCCTGTGAATAGAAATAAAGCTAGAAGTTTGAATTTGAATCAGTAGCTATTTATATACTTGCATGCTCAAGCAACTTATACGAGTAAAATCATATATATTAGTGAGCATTTTCAGCGCAGGATATTGTTGCTCTGCTTACACTGGTAAATAAAACAGGGTCAGAGAGCAAACCTGAATATTTTGTTATTGATAAGCCATGTAGTTTATATGCTTCCTGGCATGGCTCTGGTCTGTATAATCTGTCTCTTTCTGAGCAGTGTTTGTGTGTGATTTCAGAGACAGTAGACACGGTGGGTGATTTTGTCCTTAAAAAATGGTTCTGTGGGCTACAACACAGTCCTCATAATATTTCAGATATTTTGAAACTGAAAAAGCAGGAAAAATCAGTAATTCTGCCTTTAGGACTTCAGAGGCACCACTAAAGGCCCGCTGGAAATAAGATCCTGTTTTATTTATTAAAATGTATTAGTAAGGATCTGTACTTACCAATTCACATTATTAAAAGCAACACAAACTTGACTGCAAAACTTATGAGGAAGAACAATGAAATTCAAATGCCTAGTCCACACTTCTTTCACTTCAATTTAAATAAACTGTGAATTGAAGGAGTAACAATTGGGTCTATTCAGCCTGGAGAAGAGAAGGCTCCGGGGAGACCTTATAGTGGTCTTCCAGTATCTGAAGGGGCTACAGGAAAGTTGGGGAGGGACTTTTTACAAGGGTGTGTAGTGATAGGATGAGGCGGAACAGTTTTAAGCTGGAAGAGGGTAGATTTAGGTTAGATATTGGGAAGGAATTTTTTACAGTGAGGGTGGTGAGACAATGGCACAGGTTGCCCAGAGAGTTGAGGCTGCACCCTCCCTGGAACCTGGTCTAGTGGAAGGTCTCCTCCTTGCCTATGGCAGCAAGATTGGTAGTAGATGAGCTTCAAGGTCCTTTCCAACCCAAATCATTCTATGATTCTATGAAAGACACTAGCAAAGGAGGAGGGAGCTTCTTGTGCTGTCAAAGGTCTCACACATGTAGTACTGCCTTCTGTCCTGCCGAGGCCATGGAAATTTGCCGAGCTGAGAGCAATGCTAAGTCAAGTGGAAGAGATGCTGAGTTGGATAGATTATTCACATGGCAAAATCCAGTTTGCCATCCTTAGAGAAGAGCAGAATATTGACAAAGTATCATTGAACCTTTTGAATGTTTTAACAACATTTTTTCTTTCTTAACAACAATTGTATCAGCAGACCCATTTCAAGAGAATAAATTGAACATAGTTGTATTTTTTATTTTAGGAATGCAGTGTCTCTGATCTTCAGTTACAGCTCTCAGGGCAGCACTAAATCTTTTATCAAATCATGCATGCTTCCAGCCAGTTTTGATTTTTTTCTGTGATATCTTTGTTTTAGAAAGCCTGTGACTTGGAACTCCCCATACTGAAAGGAGCTAGTTGACATGAGGGGGTTTTCTCATTGCCCCAGAGCTTTTAAGTAATTCGATCTTCTGTTCAGTCTCCTTGGTCTGTTCTTGGAACATCTGTTTTCAAAGTAACTGGCACAATATGGTTTAGGAGGATTGAGTACCTAATCACATCAAGTCTGTTCACCATGATGTTAAATACTCACAGGTCATCTCTGATTAAATTAAGGCAGCGCCTTCTCTCTTTTTTCTGTAATTTTCTAAAAGACTGAATAATTACAGGATAGCTGGCAAACAGTAACAACTCTGACTCTGAAAACTTTCTTTAATATAAGACAGCAACAGACCTCTTGTGTTGTCAAATGCTGTTCATCCTTTAACATTCAGACACTGGAATAGGCTGCTCAGGGAGGTCCTTGAGTCACCATCCCTGGATGTGTTTAAGGGTCTTTGGATGTGGTGTTGGTGGATATGGTTTAGGGGAGAACTTTGTAGAGTAGGGATGAGGGTTGGACTCAGTGATCCCAAGGGTCTTTTCCAACCTGAATTGTTCTATGATTCTATGATCTAATTTTGCTCAGTTTACGAAAACCCTGAAGAGTATGCATGTGTCTTTTTTTAATAGACAATACAAAATACCTTTTGTTTTCTCTTACATTAACATCTAACTAATACTTTCATGTCAGACTTCTTTACTTACCTAAATCATGTTTATCTTGAAAAGGATCTTGGGACCTTTTCATATGCAGATTAGACAGCTAGATATAGGAATGAATTGTAGGCCTTTGCTTGCCCACTCTCTCCTGCTCCATCTATCTTTACATTTACTATCTTTAACAGTATAAAAGATATGCACTAAAAAAGATTTTGACAAACTATCATAAGTTTTGATGTTTAAAAAACTATTATAGCACCTTTTTATTTACAATAGTATCAGTAGTATCAGTCCTTGAAAATATTATTGCAGGTGGGACCACTATACACCTTTGCTGTAGATGTGTCTTTATTATACTGTGACAAATTGAAGCGTAGAGAAGCCTCCTGTAGGTGCTCTCTGCTCTGCTGTCTTCTCTTTCTGTTTGTTGTTCATTTGGCCTGTTAACAGACAAGCAACGTATTTCTTTCAGTGAAATGAGGTGACCTCAGGATCACGTCTTTTTTTCTGAGATTCTGTAGCATCCTGCTTAGACCTCATATTCTAGCAGACCAACAATTTCAAGATTGAGAGGTTTTGGGTGGGTTAAAGAATGTAGGAGACATTGAAGAAGTTAAAAGGTCGCTAGTGAATTAGTGGTTGGTAAACAATCAGATGTACAGAACATGGAGCACAGTCAGATAGTATGCTTTGCCATTCAGGTAGTGGGCTTAGTTATGTAGTATGGTTAGTTTTGTATGCTACTGCAGAGCCTACTGAAATTCCTGGTGGTCTGCCCACTCACTATTGGCTTGGGGGAAAGGATGGTGCTCATTCACTGCTTCTCCTACCATAATGTTGTACCACTCATGGGGCTAAAAGCCATTTAAAAAGGCTGTGGTGGTGAACTAG
Source organism: Apus apus (assembly GCF_020740795.1). Lineage (NCBI taxonomy): Eukaryota > Metazoa > Chordata > Aves > Apodiformes > Apodidae > Apus > Apus apus. The sequence goes on along the minus strand of NC_067284.1, from coordinate 58,933,237 downwards.
CTACAATGCTTGATTATCCTGCAGTAAAGGACTTCCCAATACATTTCAGAAACAGATGTTTCCTTTGCTTTCTAGGAGAATGGAGTCTTTCTGCTACCTTACTCATTACCAGCCTGGAGGCTGGGAAAAGACTTGTGGCTGGTTACTCTGGGGTCTAACAAATTGTGACTGCTCTGTGCCAGACGCATTTGCCAGGAGGGTTTCTTAGAATGTCTGAAAGTGACAGTTCTTTGCTTATCTCAGTGGTTTCAAAATCTTACCCTCAATATGCCAAGTCCAGTCTTGATCCTCTTGTTGAGGCTGTCATCGTGTTCATGCACACGTTTTTATTCTATCATACCATAGTCATTGTGGCCATGAAGCAATCTGTGCTCCGTCCAACCATGCTGGGAATAATAACCTGTTTCAGGCAGCTTTTGGCTAACTGGATGATAAAGGTAACTGTGGCAGTAACAATTTTGATAGGTTTATACATGAAGTACCCTAAGGTAATTACCTAGGTAATAGTCAGACATGACCCTTCATTAGGCTGTAAGGTTTACCTGAGTAGCATTTACTGACTTTGACCTTTTTTAAGTAGCACAGGCCTAATCTTGCAAGCATTTCTTCACATGTGATTTTTACCCATCAGCTTGAAGATGTGTATATGAATAACTGATTCATTAAAAGAGTAATTTCATTTTCTTAAAAAGCACGAAAATATGCAGTTTTTTTAAAAAAAAACAGCAAACCAAATCCTAACCAAAAAACCAAACCCAACATTGCTTTGTTTCCCAGTAATAACTGTGATATGTAATACACAGTTGTTCTGCCACCTTGACTGAATATACATTTACCATGTTCTCTTTGTGCAGTTTCAGTAAATACAATACAATTATTTAATAACGGATTTTTTCCTTTATGTTTTCAGAGGCGACCATTTTAAGCTATGATGGAAGTATGTTTATGAAAATACAGCTCCCTGTTGTGATGCATACAGAGGCTGAAGATGTTTCTTTACGGTTCAGGTCTCAGCGAGCTTATGGCATTTTAATGGCAACTACTTCTAGGGAATCTGCTGATACCCTTCGTTTAGAGCTGGATGCGGGACGAGTTAAACTAACGGTCAACCTAGGTAACAAATTCTTCCTCTGAGAAATTAACATTTTCTTTACATTTTTCTTTTTGCTTGCAAACATTTATGAAACAGCCTGTTTTAGCATCAAAAGTAAACTGAAATTATATATAAGCACATGTCAATGCAACATTTGCATATGTACATACACACAAATACATGCCCATTATTATACTTTATTTTATTTTATTTTGCATTTTTGTATTCTTTATATTCTTAACATAATCCATCACAATATTTTTGTACTGTTGTGTACACTAAAAAGAGAAGACTAGTTCATCAGTGGTATTTTGGGGCTAAATTTTTAGACTTCATTGTGGAAGATTTGTCTCCACAATTTATTCACAGTAGCAATTCTACAATTTAAATGTGCAAGCAGAAACAACATGTATGTAGGTCAGTTCAATTTTATCTCCACCAATTAATGTGCAACATACAAACGTATAAAAGAATTTCTAGTTTTAACGGTGAAAATGTTGCATTTAGATATTTCCTCTGATGAATTTCTTGGTCTCCTTTTTTTAGGTGTCAAATCTATAGTAAATCCATTCCTCTTTTTTAAACAATTCTGTAGTGGTATTTTTGTAGTATCAAACTATAACACAACCCTTCAATGCCCAAAGACTGCGGCCCTCAGCAAACAGCCATGTGAACACAAAAGGCACAAGCCCTTTTACAGAAAAAAAACCAAACAAAAAACCTAACACATTAAATTGATTCCTGGTTTGAAACATGATGGACAAAATATTGTTATGGTTTTCTGTAGTTTATAGAAAAGTAAATGAAGTGCTTCTGCTGTGCTTGTGGGTAAATTCAAGTTAGGAACTGAAAGAGAACAGAAGTACAGTCTGGAAAAGGCACAGTCAGCGCAGTCATTCCCATTCAGTGGAATGTTATTTTTCAAGGGAATTAGTTTTTTTATTGTTTTAATCGCAGACAAAATTATTTCCAGAAAACATGGGCCTGGGGAGAGAAAATAATCGGCTAGCCCTCCATTTCATAAGCGTGTTGCTCAGCGAAACACTGTCTTAGTGTTGAGATTTCGGAAGCGAGGTTTTCCCTGCTCTCCTCTTCTCTGCCGTCCCCTCTAGTGTCGAGCCGGGGCTTCTGCAGGCTCCGGAGCGCTTTCTGTGAAAGGGGATGTGCAGCTGCTGCTCCTGGGCTGTTTGCAACCACTTTTCTGATGCGGTTGACGACACATGACAAACTCAGCTATATGGAAACAAAATCTAGGTTTGATGGTATATATGTTCCTCAAAGGTATAAGGCAGAAGTAGCTGTACAAACCAAGTAGCAGGGCATTAGTTTTATTTTATTTTATTTTATTTTATTTTTATTTTTATTTTTTTTTTTATTTTTATTTGAATAATAAATGCAGATAGCCCAGCAGAGGATTCAGCTGCATATCAGCATATCTCTTTATATACAAACCACCACCCTCTGTCAGCTTTTACCTACTTTTATAGTTCAATAGTTAAAAAAAGGAAATAAATGCATGCCTCAGTATAGGGTCTTTGCCCAGCATCCCTCTTTTCTTTTTTTTCATTGTTTTTCTTTTTTTCTTTTTTTCTCCTAAGGCAGGCTAGAAAATTATCTGAAAAATAGTTTTCTCTAATTATCAGTGTTTATAAATATGTGATTATTTTGTGTATATTAATGTAGCTTTAAATGTAGTTACTACTCATTACTTAAGTCTATACATCAAGAAAATATGAACCCCCAAAACCCTATTTATAGGCCTGGGAAATGCACTTTGTATTTTACCACTTATTTTTTGAAGATCAGCCTTTGAGGTATACTATACACAAGTTGTCCAAGATGTCTGATTGTTGTCTGGCTTGCTCTATGACCCATTGTGACGGAGCACTTTCTAATTGCATTGAGAAAAATTACCTGTTCTTTCACAGATGGGGAGAAAGTTGCAGCCTGCCTCAGTTAAGCATCTTTGACATTTAATCCTGATTTTCACTTAGATTTGTCACCATGTAGCTTTGTTTGAAATTGGCCATTTTTACCCTATTTGTCATTTCTATTTATAAAGATTTAACACAGTATATATTTACATATTTTATATAAACATTAAAAGGTTATAACAGTATGTAAAGACTGATAATACCGAGTGGCCATGTTTGCATGTGTCTGTCCCCGGAAGGGTGGACTGTGATTTTATTGGATGTCTGCAGCTATTACCTTGAAGGATAAATTTTCATTTTTCATCTATTCTTCCCCATCTAGACTGTATCAGGATTAACTGTAATTCCAGTAAGTGCCTATTCAAACTTTTTAAAATGTTATTCCACCATTATAAAATATGCAACCTAGATGAAAAACATTATGGACATCTTGCAAGCACTTGATAATTTATTAATGAAATGTGATGGTTAATTATCATTGTGTAAAAAATCATCATATAATCTAGTGTGTATTTTTTTGTCTTTCCCACAGGGTATAACTTTTAGCTAAGGTATTAAAAAAGGAAGTATTCTACAGGTTGTGAACATACATAGAGGAAATGGTACCTGTAGTATTGTATTATTCTAGATGGGCTATTTTATTGACAGTAGCTGTAGAATTTTCAAACGAGCATTTCTGATAAGCTGCCACATATTTTCCTTTGTGCTCTCCTGGTTTTCTTGACATTTTACCTCAAACTTGCGGTGAGACTTTTGGAATATAATTGTCCATAGTACAAGAATTTCTGTTTTATAATCCTCCTAGAAAATTAGCTGTATTTACTGACTGCTTATAACACAATTGGTTTTGCTAAATCTTTGTTTTGTTGAAACATAATACATTACAATAAGGCCATTATTACATCTGAGAATAACCATATTTCTATGATGATTTTTTACACTCTAATCATGTAAGACACCTTAAATTGAACAATTTTTCTCTGTGGTATGCATGTTTATGAAACAGAGGGAAACATTTGCCAGATGAATGGACTAAATTTTAACTTCTCTGATATTATTTGGATTAAGAGGCTATATTCTGAAAGGGGAAAAAGGACTGTGATTTTATTTTGAGTCTATGGAATTCCTGAATGGTGTCAAAAAAATTATTGATAGTAAGTATGGTAGATTTGAGTTTTGGATTGTTTTTTCTTTCCCTTCTTAAGAGGTTTTGAAGGCCAGAGGACTGGCTTTATGCAAACAGAAACAAGGCTAAACAACAAACTGCCTAGGTAGAATATATAGTCCTTAACAGTTGCCCAAAACACATTCATGTAACAGCCCATAATTGTTCTATCGTCCACAAAGAAAAAAAGAGAATGCAATTATTTGTAACATGTTGTCTGCGAATAGGTTTTGCAATGAATAACTTTACAAAGTATTTGTACTAAAATGCAAAAGTTTTCTTAGGGTAGACTTTTAATCTAATCCATACTTAAATCCAGACAGACTTTTCCATACAGTAAAGAAAATGGTTGCAGGTACTGTGGCATATAGATAGCTTCCTCCTATTAAAAAAAAATAAAATTGTTCAATTATAAAACCAAATATTTCCACTTGCCAAAAATGTTCATTGCCAAAACGTGTAAGATAATGAAAAATCTCAGAAACATTTTGTTGGTCTGTTACAGGACACTATTTTTTTCTCCTGACGAAGTCCCAGTTAGAAAGAGATTTCTAAGTATAAAACAAGCAGCTTATTTAGCAGAAATGTAATGAGTTTGCCTGCTGCTGGTAAATCCCTTTTTCCCTGGGAAAAGCAATATTACTTTTTTCCTAACTTCCATAATAAAATTAGAAAATCCCTCTGAAAAGGGAATTGCTATCATAGAAAAAAATCAGTAATACTGCCACAATACAGTAGGTATTTTGGTTTTTTAATCTCTTTTAAATGAAATGAGGTGTCATAGAACTAAATTGAAGTTATTTCTATATTCCATTTATAAGCAAGTTTTGGATCAAAAGGGAACCTGCAAATACGGAGTAAGTAATAAGCTTCCAATGAGAGGAGTAAATAGGAGAAATATATCTGCTTAACTGAATTAGCAATTATGAGTTCTTCGTGGTCCCATACAGAAGCAGCATAACCTCTGTACAAAATACCCTTGGTATCAAATACTCATACGTAATTTTTCTTCACAGTTTGTTCAAAGCCTTTTTGTTATTAGAAATGAACTTTCATTATTAGTTGCATCTCCCTTTGGTGCTTGTGCACTGAACAGATTTTTGTGAGCTTTCGGTCGGGTAAGTATTGCAATGCTTTCTTATCACCACTCACTGTACTTTTCCAACAACCAGATAACATTTCATAAGCAATTTCTGTGTTTTAGTTTTTAAATTATGAAGAACTGTTGTTCTAAGCATGATGCTTGCTTATTAGACAGTATAACATATTTTACTGGAACAGGCACAATTCATTTCAAAGCAACAGCATCCAGAACTTGAATTCTCAATTTACTAAACACTGTAATAGTTTAATAATTTAATAATTTTATGTTGATAGAAGCGAATCTGGTTTTCATGTTTAAGAAACTGTTTTCCAGATTCTCCCATTTCTGTTGCTTAGAAATTAATCAATATAATTTCACTGCTGCATCTGAAATACTATTTATATTATATTTATATATTACTAGACTAGTAATAGAGTTAAAGTCAGGACTAAGCTATCTGGTTTGAATTTGGAAAGCCAGCTTTAAAAAAAACATAAAACCAAACATAAACAAAAATAGGTGTTTTTCTTGATATAAGAAAAGGAAAATACAAAAGTGGGCACCTTATTTCTTACAGTGCATTACAAATCCCATAGATACAATATTGCACCTCCTTCTTCCATTTTCCCTTGAGCTTAGCCTAAAACCTGCCTTCTATCCACTGCAGAGCAAAAGACCCAATGGTTGGCTGGTCAGAACTGATATTTTGGTACCAATTTGTTCTACACTGTCATACATTCAACTTTAGCTAATGTCCTGTGTTGCAGAAGAAGTGACATTTTGTTGTCTTCCTGGTTCAAAATAGAGACTTCGTAAAAATTTTGAGCTGTTAATCAGATCTCAGAATGCTGCAGAGCAATGTGTCTCATTAACAATGTACTAGAAGCTGTTTTCTTCATGCCATTTTTATGGAGCTGAGTGGCATACTGAAGTAAAAGTATTTTTATTTTGTGTTATGATAGAAGAATGGTATCTTTATAAAACCTTATACCACTAGAAAGTCCATCTCGTGTCTCTCAAAAAATACCATTGCTGAAATGTTGGGTTTCTGCATCCTTAAATCACTTCATTGTGTTCTTCAGACCTGCAAATTTACAAAACAAAATTGTCTCTCAGGCACTGAAATAAATGGTCCTTTTAAATTGAAGTTGTGTAGGTCAGTGTTGAGGCTGACATCGGGAAATGGGAAAACTTAAGTTATGAGCAGAAATGGCTACTATGGTTTCAGTATTAGGTCTCATAGACTGAGGAAAAATAAGACTGAGGTGAACAATGATTGTTCAAATAGCATGAATATGCAGCATTTCTTGGCACTCATGGTTCTGTAAAAAGAATTGTAGTTCAATTGCTGTACAGCTCTTACACGTTATATACAGAATGGATGAGCTAATCCTTTAAAGTTGCCTGAGGAAAAATGCTTTAAAAACCAACCAACCAAACACAACCCCCCCCTGCCCCACATTTCTCCCTTTCAGAGAAGGAGGTAATTGTTATCTTTTGAGTACAAATTATAAACAACAGTGAAACCTACTGAATTAAATGTGATTTTTCCTTAGTATTTCTTAGAGACAGAACTTCATCCCATAACATTTACTTGGCAGATAGATGACAGTCTTCGAATAACTTGAGGACAAATACAGGTGTGCTATATTTCCATATTTTTCTCTGCCACAATGTTAAGTGCTACTATCTTAATTTAAATCCCCCCTCCTTCCCCCCCCTTTTTTTTTTCTTCAGTTTTTATGCTTCCAAAACAATAACATCTGAAAAATTCCAGGTACCTGTAAGTCTAGAGGCTGCTGGATTTTATGTGCAATATACTTTTTCACAGGCATGTGCAGTCTTATATGCTATTTTGTCTCTGTGTTTGTTGTTTGGGTTTGGTTTTTTGCATTGCTATACTTTCTGAAAATAAATTGTCTACATTTTTATATGAGCCGGCAGAGTAGGACCATAAGATTTTTATTGTGACATGATACAAATAATACTGTTAACTGGTAAATAGCTGGCTGTCATTTATGAATCTGATACTGTTGTTCAATATAAAAAGATACAGGATAATACTTTTTTTTTTTTTTTTTTTTTAAATGCTGCTGTGAAAGATTGCTCAACTAGCAGCACATGTTTGTGTAGGAGTGATTTTGGTCAGTCCTCTGTTACAGTTTTACTTCTGTAGGCAATAATTTTTCAAGTAATCCTATTGAATTCACTTTTACTCAAATGTAGGACTGTCATAAGTAATTAATAAGAATTGCAGAATGTTAGGAAGCAGGGAGCAGAGAGTACTGTGGCTGTATAATACATGTATACTACTCCCCAGAGAATGTATCAACCAGCTTTTCTAGCTATGTGTCCACCTTTACAAAATAGGAATCATTTCTTGGGCTTTGAGGCTATTCTCTTTTTCCTTTTACTGAAATGCCCCTTCACTTCTATTTTCACACACCTAGTGTCTACCTAGTGTCTCCTAGTGTCTTCATCCATTCTCTATATCAATTTTAAAAAATTAATTTTATTTTTTCATTCCACTGAATCTTTATGCTTTTCCCAATATTGTTTATTATATTTTCCATTATTTTCTTGAACATCTGTCCTTTTAAGTTCTTCAGATGTGAACATTAGAGATGATGAAAATATTCTGTATGGAGTATGTAACATCTGTTATTGAAGTATTTTTTTCTTGTTAAGATACCCTACAAATCCAAAGCATGACAAGGAGGTATGTCAAATTATTGGTAAATAACAGAATTAGATGTATTGAAAAACCAACAGTGGTGTTCAATTACAGCACATTTTCAGTTTTTCATAAGCAGCACGAAAGCTTACGTGAAGTTTCTTTAGTTTAGAAAGCTACTGCTTGTTAAAATGCTTTTTGTTGCAAAGTCCAGAGTTTTCAGCTGTGCTCTTATGGGTATTGCAAAATCTACTGTGATGACAAAATTCACTAATACATTTTCATGCATTAACATCTCATTTTCTGGTGAAAGGAATTATTAGAATATATTAGTTCCTCCTTTTCTGTTGTTGTTGGCAGTAGAAAATAATTAAAATGAAGCAATATTGTAGTTCCCCTCAAAATACAAGATTTTGTATTTGGCAGGTTTTCTTACACAGTTCTCAGAATAGCGTGAGGTGGTTTTGATCTTTGTCTCATTCAGGATGGCTGACAGCCTGCTAAAAATATGCTAAAGAGCTTTACCATAGAGGACAAAGCAAATCCGCAGGATACTTTCAGTGCAAGTTCAGACAGGGACTCCCCTCTGTTTGTGTTTTGTGTAAAATTTGAAATAATTATAAATAATTATTTTAAAGTTTTGGCTATACTGTTCAGATTTAGAACATGGGGTCTTCAAGTTCCTTCTCATTCAGCAGTATTACTTTAAAGACCCCTTTTCACATGAATTGTTGAAAACTGAAGTCTGCTACTATGCAACAAAACTGAAAACATACATAGCCCTTTTCAGTAAAGTTCTGTTTATGATTGTTGCTAACAACAACCATCATTTGAATCTAATCAAAGGAAACAGGCTGAAAGACATCCAAAAAAGGAAACCTGCTTCTGTATTGAGAGCCTCTCACTGGAGTCCTCAGTACTTGGTCCTGAAGCTGCACTGATGCTGACCCGTATCTTGTTTCAGGCACTCTGCTGTGAAGTGAGTTGTAAACAGGCTAGGAAAAAAAAAGTTTGTGTTTGAAAGCAAAATAGCCTGTACAAACATAATCCAACAGGACTAAAGTAGTTAAGGGACAGCCCATAATTTATTCTGTAAAGCTACAGAAGCTAGTCAGGGAAGATCATCTGATTCCTCATTCTGTGTTAAATATAGGGTGAAAGGAAGTGATGGTGCACAGTTTCTGCTATCTAAGCCCATCATATTAATTAGCTCACTGGAGGTATGATGGCAAATCCATTTACCTCTTGCTGCAGTCTAATTGCCCACCAGCTCTGGAGAAAAGTAGCTGTTTCACTTCACTTTTAACCTGCTTCTTCTCCTTGGGAGCACCTACAGCAAGGTCTATGACTTGGCTTTTTTTCTGAAAAGTCATAGTTATGCAGTAGGCTTTTCCCAGATGTTGACAGTCAAAAAAAATTTCTGAGAAAGTAATCTCTGCTCCTTGAATGGTAGGAGTGACTTAGCTGAGAATGTAAAGAGAACCAGCAGGGCCACTGATGATAATTTTTCAAAAGCTCCACATAACATTCTTTGGGACTGTGCTGCAGAATTTAATCTGTCTCTTAAAATTTTCTTTTCATTCACTTTAAAATTGTATTCTTTTAGATGTCTTCCTGTTGGCTGGTCCTGCTCTTGCATTGCCTATTGCTTTGCTGGCAGCACAAATGTTCAAGCATTGATGTGGTGAATTTGCCTAAAAAGGTGACCCATTAATGAAATTACTAATTTTAACTTCCTGCAGTTTTCTGAGCAGTATTGTCACAACACATATGGACAACTTCTGCAGAATAAAACAGGAGAGGAGAGAGGCAAGAATGGTGTGAAGACAGTAGAAAAACAACCTCTGGTGGAGAGAGTGAATTGCTTTTTTCAGCAATGCAGACTTATGCAGTCCCAAAGTGAATTCATCTGGCCTACATGTAAGCAAAAATGTCCTGAAAAAATAGATGTTATAGACAGAAAGGCAGAACCATCACTTCTTGAGATGTGGAATGCTTAGTCTGTATCAACTGAGACATTTCAGACATCTGAAAAGAGATTTCAGAATAGTTTCTGAGTAAATGTCTGCATGTTCAGTTATATACATCACAACTATTTCCCTTCTCCCCTTAATTTGGCTTATAAAACAAGCTACAGATTAAACCTAGGAAATATCTGAGTGCCAGTTTTAGGGAGTTTCAAGCTTGAGGAGAAGCCATTGAGTACCAAGAGGTATATATATTAGGAGATATATATAGGTATATATAGGAGGTATATATATTAGGAGATGCCAGCTGAGGGGTTAGCGTTCTTTTCAACCATTCACATAAGATAGGAAAGGTTTGCAATCTGTGTTGTACTGTGGTTTTTTGTGACATTTCCTATGATTGTAGTTTAACTTGAAAGAAGACCCTGAGATGGCAACAGTAAAGGTTTATTTGACTTCTGAGTGTTAGCTCTCGCTTTCATGTGTGATTTTTAAAAATCAGTCTTGTGATATACTAATTTCTCAGCTAAAATATGTGCTTTGGTAAACACAGACGTCTTGCAGGGAAATACTCTATCATTTCATAGAATCATAGAATGGTTTGAGTAGGAAGAGACCCTAAAAAATCATCTAGTTCCAACCCCCCTGCATGGGCAGGGACACCTTCCACTAGATCAGGTTGCTCAGGGCCCCATCCAGCCTGGTCTTGAACACTTCCAGGGATGGGTCTTCCACAACTCACCTGGGCAACCTGTTCCAGTGTCTCACCACTCTCACACTAAAGAATTTCCTCCTAATGTCTAATCTAAATCTTCCCTCTTCCAGTTTTAATCCATTCTGCCTTGTCCTCTCAATACAAGCCCTTGTAAAGAGTCCCTCCCCAGCTTTCCTGTAGGCCACATTCAGGCACTGCAAGGCCATTGTAAGGTTTCCCTGGAGCCTTGTCTTCTCCAGGCTGAACAGCCCCAACTCTCTCAGCCTGTCCTTGTAGGAGAGGTGCTCCAGCCCTCACATCACTTCATGGCCCTCCTCTGGCCTTCCCCCAGGACCTCCATGTCACTCGTATGATGGGGGCTCCAGAATTCAACACAGTACTCCAGGTGGAGTCTCAGGAGAGCCGAGTAGAAGGGCAGAATCCCCTCCCTTGACCTGCTGGCTATGCTTCTTTTGATGCAGCCCAGAACATGGTTGGCTTTCTGGGCTGCAAGCACACATTGCCAGCTGATGCTGAGCTTCTCATCCACCATCAGTCCTAAGCCCTTCTCCTCTCAACTGTTTTTGATCCATTCTCCACCCAGCCTGAATTTGTGCTTGGGATTGCCCTGACTCAGGTGCAGAACTTTTCACTTGGCTTGGTTGAACTTGATGCAGTTTGCATGAGACCACGTCTTGAGCCTGTCAAGGTCCCTCTAGATGGCATCCCTTCCCTGCAGTGCGTCGACCTCGCCAAACAGTTTGGTGTCATCAGCAAACTTGATGAGGGTGCACTCAATGCCACTGTCCATGTCACCAACAAAGATGTTAAATAGCACCAGTCCAAGTACCGAATCTTGCGGAACACCGCTCATCACAGGTCTCCATCTGGACATGGAGCCATTGATCACCATTCTTTGGTTGTGACCATTCAGCCAGTTCCTTACCAATGAGTGGTATCACATCCAGTTTTGATACCAGGATGTTGTGCAGGACAGTTTAAAGGCTTTGTACAGGTCCAGGTAGTGACATCAGTTGCTCTTCCTTTGTCCACTGAAGCTGTGACCCCATGGTAGAAGGCCACCAAATTAGTCAGGCAGGATTTGCCCTTCGTGAAGCCATGTTGGCTGCCACCAATCACCCTTTTGTTTTCCATGTGGCTTAGCAGAGCCTTAAGCATGATCTTGCTGGGCACAGAGGTGAGACTGACTGGTCTGTAATTCTGTGGGTATTCTTTTTTTCCCTTTTTGAAACTGGGAGTTATGTCTCCCTTTTTCCAGTCAGTGGGAATTTCTCCAGACGGCCATAACTTTTCAAATATGATGGAGAGAGGCTTTGCAACTTTGTTGGCCAGTTTCTTCAGGAGCTATGGATGAATCCCGTCAGGTCCCATGGACTTGTGCACCTTCAGGTCCTTCAGATGATCACGAACCTTCAATGACCACCATGTCATTGTCACTGCAGCCTAGTCTTCTGTTAAGTTTTACATCATCAACAAGCCCGTCTCTGTTAGTGACAAGGTCCAGCATAGCACCTCTTCTTGTTTGTTCCTCTCCCATTTGGAGGAGGAAGTGATCATCAATGCACTCCAGGTACTCCCTGGACTGCTGGTGCCTTGCTGTGTTGTCCCTCCAGCAGATACCAGGCTGGTTGAAATCCCCCATAAGGATCAGGGCCTGTGAGCACAAAGCTGTTCCTATCTGCCTGTAAAGAGCCTCATCCACTCAGTCATCTTGATCTTGTGGCCCATAGCAGACCCCCACTATGACATCTCCTGCCCATGTCTTCTCTTTAACCCTGACCCATAAGGTTTCAGTGGACTTCTCCTCCATCCCCAGGTGGAGTTCCACAGAATCCAGCTGGTCATTGATATAGAGGTGACACCCCCTCCTCTTCTCCCTGCCTATCCTACCTAAAGAGCTTATACCCAGCCATCCTCACACTCCAATCATAGGAGTCATCCTACTATGTCTCAGTGATACCAGTAACATCATAGCCCTGCAGGCTGCACACATCTGCAGTTCCTCCTGCTAATTCCCCATGGTTTGTGCATTCACACAGAAGCATTTCAGATAGGCTCCCTTCAAAGCAGTTTTGCTGGCAGAGATAACAATTTTCGGGTCAGATGCTTTCCTGCTGGCCTGCAATCCTCCTGCAGGCCCAGAGCATCTGTTCCTGGCTCTGTCTAAGTTGTGGAAGGTATGGGATGACTTGAGGGGTCCCCTCCTCAGGCATCACTAGTTTAAAGCCCTCCTAACTAAATTTGCCAGCCTCTGGCCAAAGACTCTCTCCCCTTTCTCTGACAAATTAACCCAATCAGCCCCCCAAAGACCACATTTTTCAGAGTCCTGTGGTCTGTATAACTGAAGCCCTCACTGTTGCTCCACTCCTGTAAACATTTGCTAACTTTTCCAATTCAGTCAGTCAGTCCTTTCCAATCCTTTTCCTTTGACCACTAGGATTGATGAGAACACCACCTTTGCTCTTGAGCCCTTCACCACCATTTCCAGTGCTCTGTAGTCTTTCCTGATAGTCCTCAGGTTACTCCTATCTGTGTCATTGGTGCCCATGTGAAACAGTAGGGGAGTACAACAGTCAGTGGGCTGTACAAGTTTATGTAATCTTTCTGTTACATCTTTGATTCAAGCCCCTGGTAAGCTGCAGGGGCAAGCACTCTAGCAACCAGGTCTGGCTAGCAAATGGGTCCCTGAGTACCCCTGAGAAGGGAGTCCTCCATGACTCTTACTTGTCACTGCATTATCTAAAAGGTAGCCTTTTTTACCCCTATCTTATGCAATTATAGTTGTTAAGAGAAAAAAGAGAATAGGAACTTGGACTAATAATGGTCATAGGAAAATTTGAATTAACTAGCTAATTATAAAGAAATCATGAGAAGAGCTTTGCATAGATATGATTTGTCAATGCCAGTGGTGAGGCACCTAGTAGTTCCCTTTTAGCTCAGTCCTGAATGTGCTTAGAATCATAGGATCTGTGGGGTTGAAAGGGACCCTTAAAGGTAAGCTAGTCCAGCCCCCCCTGCAGTGTGCAGGGACTGTTTTTACTAGATCAGGTTGCTCAGAGCCTGATCAAGCCTGGCCTTGAATGTTTCCAGGGATGGGACCTCCATCACCTCTCTGGATAACCTTTTTCCAGAGTTTTACTACCCTCATAGTAAAAAACTTCTTCTTGATGTCCAATCTGAATCTACCCTGCTCTAGTTTAAGACCATTATCCCTCATCCTGGTGCTACAGGGCCTTGTAAACAGTCCCTCCCCAGCTTTCCTGTAGGCCCCTTCAGGTACTGGAAGGTCACTATAAGGTCCCCTCAGAGCCCTCACCTCTCCAGGCTGAACAACCCCAGCTCCCTCAGCCTGTCTTCTTAGGAGAGGTACTCCAGCCTTCAGATCATGTTTGTGGTCCTTCTCTGGACTCGCTCCAATAGGTCCATATCTCTCTAGTGTTGAGGAATCCAGGACTGGACACAGTATCCAGGTGGGGTCTCACAAGAGCAGAGTAGAGGGGCAGAGTCACGTCCCTCAACCTGCTGGCCACTCTTCTGTTGATGCAGCCCAGGATGCAACTGGCCCTCTGGTCTGCAAGTGCACATTGCTTATGTTCAGCTTTTCTTTCACTAGTACCCTCAAGTTCTTTTCCGCAGGGCTGCTCTCTATCACATCATCCCCCAGCCAGTATTGATAACGAGGCTTGACTCTACCCAGGTGCAGGACCTTACACTTGGCCATATTGAATCTGATGATTTTCACATGGGCCCACTTCTGTAGCTTGTCCAGGTGCCTCTGCATGGCATCCTTTCCCTCTTGCATGTTGACAGCACCACCCAGCTTGGTTTCATCAGCAAACTTGCTGGGGGTGTCCTCTATCCCACTGTCTATATCATTGATGATATTAAGAAACACTGGTTCCAGTACGGACCCGTGAGGGACACCATTTGTCACTGTTTTCCATCTGGACATCAAGCCATTGACCATGACTGTCCGGATGTGCCAATCCAGCCAATTCCTTATCCACTGAACAGTCCACCCCTCAAATCCATATATCTTTCCAACTTAAAAAGAAGGATATTGTGGGGGACAGTGTCAAAAGCCTTGCAGAAGTCCAGATACATGACATCCACTGCCTTTCCCTTGTCCACTGATATAGTCACTCCATTGTCGAAAGCCAGTAGGTTGGTCAGGCAGGACTTGCCCTTAGTAAAGCCATGCTGGCTGTCCTGAATCACCTGCTTGTCCTCCATGTGCCTCAGCATGTCTTCTAGGAGGATCTATTCTGTGATCTTCCCAGGCACAGAGGTGAGGCTGACAGGTTGGTAGTTCCCAGGGTCCTCCTTTCTACCTAACTAAAATGAGTGTAATATTTCCCTTTTTCCAGTTATAAGGAACTTCACCTGAGTGCCATGACTTTTCAAATATCATGGAGAGTGGCTTGGCAATTGCATCAGCCAATTCCCTCAGAACTCTGGGATGCATCTCATCAGGTCCCATGGATTTGTGTATGTTCAGGTTCCTCAGATGGTCACGAACCTTGTCTTCACTTACAGTGGAAGAGACTTCCTCCCCCTGGTCACTGTCTTGAGGTCCTTCACCTTGGGAGTTGTGAGGAGAGAGGTTGCCAGTGAACACTGAGGCAAAAAAGTAATTGAGAACCTCAGCCTTCTCCTCATGTTGTTACTATTTTGCCATACTTGCTCTTTATGTGGTGAGACTTTCTTTAACCTTACTCTCTGATTGATACACCTGCAGAAGCCCTTTTTGTTACTCTTGGCATCCCTTGCCAAGTTCAGCTCCAGCCATGCCTTGGCCTTCCTGACCCCATACCTGCATGACCAGGCAGTGTCCCTATGCTCTTCCCAGGATACCAGTCCCTGCTTGAACTGCTTGTGCAGGTCTGTCTTGCCTTTTAGTTTGACCAGCAGGTCTTGACTCAGCCATACTGGTCTCTTCCCTCCCTTACTTGATTTCTTGCACCTGGAGATCAAGAGCTCTTGTGCTCTACAGTAAACATCCCTAAAGATTTGCCAGCTCTGTTTGGCTCCTTTGTCCCTGAGGACTGTTTCTCAGGGGGTACTACTGACTAACACCTTGAAGTCCTGGAAGTTTGCTTTCTTAAAATTTAGGGTCCTGACTGCACTCCTCATCTGACTCATATCCTTTAGGACTGTGAACTCCACCAGTGCATGGTCACTGCAGCTGGGGCATGGGAGAGAATTATCTTATTAACACACCAAGCAAAAACTCAAACCTTCATTAAAGTGAAAAGAAGTACTTTAGATTTTCTGGCTGACCATTTAAGTATCTATCATATTTACTTTCTCCCTACTGGCAAAGCTTTCAAGGTTGTCTGCTTGGGATGGAAGGCTTCGCTCTATCAGTTCTTACAACCTACATGAAAGACAGCAATAAAGTTTATTTCTGTGCCTGAATTCTACTTGCTGTTCATAAAACCTCATCTGTGTTTGCTTTTTCTTAGCTAGCAAAGGGGAAAATTGTCGTCAGTCTTCTGGCAGACTGTCCATAAAATATAATTTCAAGTTCTCTTGCTAGAAAACGATCTTTTCCTTTTTTGTATGCATACTTCATTCCTTTCTTTTCACTCTTCTCATCCATCAGAGATCGATCCTGCAGAACACTGAATATGACAAGAGAACTCTTGGAGGTTAGAAAAGCAAGACCAGAAGAGAAAGCAGCATTATGCTATTGTACAGTCATTGTTTATCCACATCTTCAATGCTGCATGTGTTTTTAGTTCCTGTTCCTCGTGATTAATAGGAAAAATACAGTGCACTGCAACAGGGAGGATGCCAAGTATGGATTGGCTTTCCTACATGGAGGAGCTAGCAAGCTAGGGGAAAAAAAAAATACCTGAGAGAATATTAGTGTCTTTTTATAAAGATAACATTATAGAGCCATAAGAAGCATCAAGAAGTTGCTAAGTTGTATTAAATTGAAATACATAAATGACTTTTTGTGATAAGGCAGTTTCTGTAGCTCCAGTAGTCCCTAATACATTAGTCACTGGAAGCTGTGACTGTGTTAGAGTAGTAATTACTATGCCTCTGTGTCTCTGCTTTTCTTAACTGCTGTTGAAAGCACAGTGCTGGGCTAGCTGGACTTAATCTCATCTGGCAAGATGACCCTCATGTTCCCAAATGTGTTTTTTTTATGGAAAAGAAGTTTGTCATTGGTATTGAAGTTGATGATCTAGATGCAGCCGTAGCTCAGAAAGCCAGTTAATTACTAGCTTCTGGCAGCAAATAGTTACAAAAAGTCCCTCAATATCATACCCTTCTTCTCTTAGTATGAATTACTGGTCATTGTCAAAGGCAGAATGTGAGACAATACAGAACTCATAAGTAACATTCAGTATAGTAGCTGTTACATTATGCACCATTTCCTTTATTTTTTGGTAGCTTCTTTTCTTCATCTTTTTATCACTAGTTTATATCCTGTATTCAGAGAAAACAGGAAATTGCTAGTGAAATTAATAATACTAATCTCTCATCAGCTGGGTTGTATACAGTAATTTAAACTTTGTAATCAGATTCTATCCAAATAGAGTATCACCACACAGATGGTAGCAGGTGACACAAGCCAGTATGTCAAGAAATTCTCAAAAAGATTCATTCTTAGTTGCCTGATAAAAACAGACAAATTAGGATAATTAATTAATTAATTTAGCTATTTAATATGTACTAAGACTTGTGAATAATATTTTTTTTTACTTAGTACTAAGAGTTTTCTGGTAAGAAATTTTAGTCTGTAGGTCTTAAAAAGAAAATCATTGTTAAACTTCAGTATCAAGAAAAAATAACAGTAACTCAGCACTGCTTAGTTGATAGTGCCTCTAAATTTATACTCAGATTGAAAATACTATTAGACCTAATATAGAAATACTTCTACTTGCTTTTCACATTATTCCACATTTTTTTTTCTGCTTCTAAGAAATAATATTGCTGTGATGCTCATTTGTTAAAGACTTTTCTTGAAAACATTTAGAGGTGCTTATGATTTAAAATTAGTTTCTTTTAGAAAGCATTTATATATATTAAGAACATGTGTAGGACTTTTCCTGAACACAATGACTTACTGAATCAATGCTGCTGTGCTTATCTCCAGAACTTTTCAAGGAAAACAAAGCAAATTGCCATCTCTCTGTATATTGCTTTTCTCATCAACAGGTCACATGCTCACAGACATCATTCTGTCCTAATATATACTTGTAAAGAATTCATATGAGTGCTTATTGGGTTTGTTTGTTTGTTTTTTTGTTTTTAATGAAATGGATATACACAGATGAGAGATAAGGGGAAATACAGAATCAGAGAGCGTGAAATTTGTTTTGAGATGTCTGGTTCTCACTAGCAATGCCAGTGAGCATTGCAGTAGGTCTAACATATGTTGAGGTGAATTGCTAAGTTTCTGTCTGTTTGTCTCATAATAATAGATATTATGAAGGACACTTTCGCATTAAAAAGTGCAACCAGCTTCAGTGAGTCAGACCAGATCCTACTTCTCAGTTTGGTGTGATTAGGAGAAACAAGTTGCTTAAGGAAAGCTTGACTACCTCTTCTTCAATCAAGGAAAGAAAGAAAAAAAACAGTAAAAAACCAAAAAGGAGTACCAAGCTACTTTAATTAAATTAGAGTTCTGATTCATTTCTACCTTTGTAGAGCTGGAAGCCTGGAATAATCTGTGGTAGCAATTATCTTATTTCTTAAGCATTAAGATCAGTGGGATCTTACAACCAGCCTAGTACATGGGCATAGAGCCTTTGTCCTTTCCATGCACAGCTCTCTAATGCAGAAGTAGAGTTGTCTATTTGTATAAACTCAAGTTCACAGAATCTGGTTTCTCAGCCATCTGTGGCCTTCTGATGTCTCCTCCTTTACTGTGTCTGCAGAAAATACTGTGTAAGTATGTATTAGGTTTAGCTGTATGATTGTTTCAAAAAGGTGGGCTATTTTATAATTGCTTCACTTCTCTGCAGCAAGTCATTATTTCTTAAGTTCAGTCTTGATGAAGTCTAGCAAACACTTAGCTACAATATTTACAATATTATTCTCCATTTATGTTGTAAGAAGAGTAATTCATTTTTCCATGTACTTGTTTTGAAGAGCTAATAGTGTTAAAGGCACCCACCCAGTACATGTCACTGATGAGCAGTTTCTTACATTGAAAACACTCTATATTGAGGACATTTTGAATTTTTATCTATTAAAATACATGAAACATCTATCAGAACATTTTGGGCACTCATTAACTTATTACTGGAACCACATAACTGCTTCCTTATCATCTCTTCTGGACAATGACTGTAATGAATTATATTCAAGTAGTTGTTGAAATTTCCATCCAAGCTCATTTCATTTTTGGACAACATGTCAAGAGGTTAACTTACACTCCCTTCCAGCTCATTTCTAGAAATTCAAAGCAGATAATCCTCTGTTGAGCTGAGACATCAAGAAAAAGTTGACTTTCTGAAATGCAGTCCCCATTAGGAAATGTGCAAAGAATTCTTCAGCAGTTAATTGGGTAGAAAGCAACAAGATGAAGACCAAGACATGGAATGAGAGAAAGCTATTAAATAAAAGGGAGAGTTGTGGTTAATGCAGCATATGCTAATTTTTTTTGTATTATTTCTCATTCACTCTATACTCTGTGAGATATTGCTCCAAGGAGTGAAGTGCATGTTTGTAGAAATAACATTTCATTAGTTAAAAATTTCTCTCTGTCTTTGCACATTAAGTCTTGTCTGGACTGTCTGGAAAAGAAAGACCAAATAGGTAAGTCAACAATTCCATCTTTCACTCACATGCTATGAACTGTTTACGTGGGATGTGTAGAAATCAGATCAGAAAAGAAAAATAACAAGCATAGATAGTATGCTTGCTACCATTTCGGAATTCTGTTTTTTAAAAAAATTAAGCACTATAGTTTTTTAATATAGGCAAAAAGAAGCTGTTGTATTCATGTTGTGGTTACTGCCATCCTTGGAATTGTCCATGCAGATTTTCAGCAGCTTGAAAGCTGCTTTTTTGTAGGAGGGAACAATGTAGAAGCACATCACTGGCTTTCAGGGGAAGAAGTATTTATGATTTCCAGATAATGTTTTGCAGGTGATAGAAGACACTTAGGAAGTCAGATGGCAAGCTGATCAGTTAGGAATAAGAGCACCACTAGCTAGAAGAGACTCTAATGTGGATTCTTGATTTCCTAAAAATACAGAAACCAAGATACAGACTACACCTTAAGAAAGAGCAAGTAGGAACTGTGAAGAAGATGATACGTTTTTTTCAGTAACAAAATTGTCATTCACCGGCACTGAGCACAATCCTTAAGAGATAATAAATAGCAAAGGAGCATTTGAGAGATTCCCTCAGAGTTGAAATAAATTCCAGTGACTCAGTTTTGCAAGTCGTTCTGTTTTATTTTTATATGGGCATGGAAGAGACAGAGCAAGCAAAAGTCTGGAAATTACAGATAGCAAAAGCTGCTTGATTGTATATATTGCTAGCATGCAAATGCTTGAGCAGCCACAATTGTAAAATAGAATTCTTAGACAGTTGCAAGTGAAGAATAAAAAAATAAACTTCGAACTCACTATTGCAGATGTCACAGTTAGCTTTTGTTTCATCAAGCCACCATAACTGTGTCTGGGAAAGTAATAGTTTTAGGAGCTGCTGAAATGTAGCATGAAAAGTTTGATGCAAGAATGCAGAAAAAGGCCTTGTTTGCTGAAAAGAAGCAAATATTGGTCTTTTGGGTAAGAAATCACATAGGAAGCAGGAAAAGTTGCTGAAAATTTACCTTTACTAAAATTCTGAACTAAACTTACACAAACTGTGTCGAACACACATGGTATCTAAGACGGTTGAGTACTTTTGTTCCCAACAAAGTCTTAATTGGAGTAAGTATATAGTAATTTTTTTAAATCCTATTTCAGCCTCAGGAATCCTGAAAAAAAATGTTGCGAAAAAATGCTATTTTTGTAGGGGAGATTTTACGTGTTCCCTGATAATTAATATTCAGATTGTTTTCTTGCAGATAAAAAATATGTTAATGTGTATGGCCTGTATCATAGAGGACATGAGGAATCTTACATTTTGGATTAATCTGGTGCAGCTGAACTGATGGCTCTTCAGAAGTGGAAAGGCCCAATAGTTGCCAGAAAGTATTTAATTGTAGTGCTGACACTTTACAAGGATAAAGCTGCAGCAAGAATTACATAACATAGTGATAAAAAAATGCACAAAAGTATAGTTTTGCAGTTATTTTCTGAAATAGCTTAGGAATATAAAGGAAAATAATTGTAGGCATTATGTGTCATCTATTGTGTAAGTCAGAAAAAAACAGAGACCAATCTCCTACCCATAAAAGTGAGCAGACAATGTTTATGGAACAAGGGTTTGTATTAATCTATTTGTATTTTCTGAAAATAAGATGAAATGTTTATATTTTTGCTCTTTGCTTGACTCCTGTCTACATAGAAGCATCCAAGAATAAGCAGTGTCAAGAAATTGTGCTTTTCTATCCAAGTTGGGTATAAAAATATTTTTAAACATTTAAATAATAATAAACAATCACAAATCTTCAAACATAATTCTCTTTGCTCTTATCCAGGCAAACAGTTATAATTCAGTATTTTGGATTTTTTTTAAAACAAAGTGTTTAAGTGTGATATTTAGTTGTTACTTATTTTATAACAGCTGTACCTTGGGATGAAGACACCTGTAAATTAAGAGGAGCTTGGTCTTAAAATAAAGTCACAGTCCAAATTCTTTTCCTTTCTGTGTGAACTGGTTATCAATCTGCTTATTCTTAAGCACAATGTGCAAGATATAAGAGTAAAATAAAATATTTAAGTGTGTTTTTCTGTTATGTTCACTTTTGCCTAAACATAAAGGTAGTACTTTTTTATAAAAAAGGTAAATTATGGAGAGGCATACTTAATTGTTCTTACATATATTTTTAAACATACTTCAGATTTTTCATGACCTTGGTTTGATATAAATGGGCACAGTCAATATCAAAGTCAGAAGGGCTAATGTGTGATGCCAACTGTTTCTGCTTCCTTCTAGCTGTCAATTATAATCTGATCGAAGTAAAACAAATATTCCAATTCTTTCAGGAAATAAAACAGATGAAGTGCATACCAACATTTTCATCAAAAAGCACTGTAAGACTGGTTATTTTTTCTTCGGTAGAGAGAAAGAGGGCAGACTGGGGCTTCGTGTTATTCTTGGTACTATTTTACACAGAAGTTGCTAAGTCAATTCTTTACTAAGGGAATAAAGCAAACACTACTAACTCCAGATGAATTTGCCGTTCTTTTCTCTAGCAGTTTTGCAAAGGTTTTGTTAAATAGGAGTTTAAAGCAATTTTTCATTGAAACAAATATTCAGTATAAAAAAGCTGTCTGTAATACAAGCATTTTGCATGGGAAAATTTCAGTATTGTAAATGAAATAAAATTTCCTATTTTATTCTTCCTTGTACAAAATACTAGTTTATAGTGGAATATCCTTTAAAAAAAAAAAAAAAAGGCAAAAAAGCCCCAAACAAACTAAAAAACCCATCCCAAACCAAAAAAACAACCAAACAAAAAAAACTAATTTCAGTTATCAAGCCCAAATGGTTTTGGTTTCCCGCCTCCCTATATTATTCAGTGTCAGTGTGTGTCTAGGTGTGTTGTTCTAGAGACTCTGTCCAGGTTCTTCAAGTCCCTCTTCTCCTTGGTGGCCAGCCTTTACAGCTGGCTTCCCATTCTATCATCTTTCTGTGATCTTTTTTCCGGCTTGGCTCCAGGATTGTTCTGGGAACTGGGAAGCTGCCTGAGAAAATGGGATAGCAGGCTCATGAAATAGTTGCTTTCCTAATGTAGTGCAGTAGCTTAGGTAGAATGAAATTGAAGATGTTGATTTGAAAGTGTTTAAGTGCTTAAATGTACTCAATTTCTTTTTTATTTTTTCTTTTCATTATAAAAGCCATGTCAAACTAAGGTAAAAACAAATTAAGATTTACTAAAAAATACACAAGTATTTTGTGGAAGTGAATCTGCTGAGGCTCAATTCAGAGTCCTGGGTTTTGGGCACACTTTAAAAAATGTAATGTGATTCAAAGCAGGGTATGAGGATATGACCTTGCAGTGTGTTTATAATGCTGCAAGATCTTTGTGAGTGTGCTTTTTTTTTTTTTTTTTTTTTTTTTTTTTACCCTGCAGTAAATGCAAAGTAAGTAACCTTGCAATGAATCTTCCTTTAAATTAGTATGGACCTGTTGTGTATTGAAAGTTGATGCTCATCTTAACTACAGCAAAGTCAGTTGTCAAGTTCAGCATAATTTGTGGAAATCTGCCTGCAAATGTTCAGCAGTGAGCTGAAAAAGCATCAACTGTATGTTTCAAGCTCATTCACTTTGCTGGGTTTTAGTTCAGGGCCTTCATAAACTCTTTAGTACCTTTAGCATGTTTTCTGATAGTCATGATCCTTAGAGAATGGAACAAAAGAGAAACTGCATTCATTAAAAATACAGGGATTTTGCTGACTTCTGGTTTTAGCTTTTAAACCATACTTTCATTATTTGCAAGAAGGAGGAAATTTACATGCCCTTAGGGCTATTTGTGTTTCACTTACTTAAATATATGAATTACAAAACTAAATTAAAATTAAACAGATTCCTGAAAATAAATGTTTTAGGTAATGTATTGTCTCTTGCTGGGTTAAACATTTTGTAATACATTAACAAAACCATTCTTATGCTCTCATGTACTCTGAGCTCATGCATAGTTGCAATTGCAATTTCAAAACCATTTTTTTCAAGAAATATGGTTCAAGCCAGCAAAGCACACTTCCCAATTTAGAGAGTATCTATATGTCTTCTACATTTACTTTGATGTGATGGGAAAGACTAGAGGCCAAGACTCAGAACTCAAAAGCTTACTAGTTTCTTTCTCCACCTTGGTGAAATTCAGTCGTGGTCCTCATTGTGTTTTTTAGAGAATAAGCTTTCACAAGACAGGGGTTTATCATCAGTGTCTTTCCTGACAGACACCAGGAATCCTGAGATTTAATTTAGTCCTATAGATCTGTCTTTGTTCTGCCCTCCCACCTTGATCCAGTGGCTCCATTTAGATAATTGAGTATCACCAACAGTTAATATCTCACAATTTTAAAGAAATTAATGGATGAGTATGTGCACTGTCACACCCCAAGTTAAATAGCTTGCTTAAAGCAAAAGTAGTTCCTTTCCTGCTGGGAGAGGGTAAGTAAGTTCACAGAAAGGAGGGAAAAGAAAGAGGCAAATGATAATAGAAAACTTAGTGTCCTCAGACTTGAATATGCTCCTTGATTCTTGGATTGGTTGTTTCTCATATCCTTCTGTGGATTTTTCTTCCCCAGTGCATTCACTATGTATGCTAGTTTTCCTTATTAGTAAACTAGATCAATATTCAGTCCAGTTTGGTCATGTACAGAAAGCCAATAGATTTTTCAACAGTATGTTGTTTAGCTTTCTGCATTTCTGTATGAGTGCATGTGCCAAAACAGATTTAATATTTTAGTTCTATTACTCAAAATAATACAAGCAAATCTATTCCACAGCTGAAATGAAGGCTAATGAATTATATTAGCAAATCTAATCTCCTTCATCTTAATTTCTGAAATGTCAGGTTTTGCTTTAAAAAGTAATAAAAATACCCTAAACTGCCAATACTTCACCCAGATTGCCAAAAGCAATTTTGCTTATAATAAAGCTATTGTGGGCTGGAACATTTTGATGAAGCAGTGCAGATTGATGTGTTTTGCTTGATTCAATTCAGTGAACATGCTGTTCTTGTGGAATTTTCTGTATGAGTCTGTTGGGAATAAAATACAATTGACAGTTTCTTTGACCTGGAATAAGACTTTCTCAAGTTAATTTATCAATTAGCCTTAAGTGATAAGCTGATATAGATTGTTGATCTTTAAAAGGCACTAAGTTTTTATTAGTAAGAAACATGCATAGTTAGGGAATTTCAGGATGATGCAGTCATCTAAAATACAATAAATTTGCTATAACAATTTACTTCTTAAATTCAGGTTTGCAAATGAGTGATTTGAAAGACCAGAATTGTTTCTGCAGCCTACCGCCATAGAAAGGATAATGGAGATTAAGAGGCTTTCATTGTTTGTCTTGTGTTTTTTCATCTAGTTCTGAAGGAATCTTTTCTAAGCATGTTGTGCTGCAGACTGGTGCATAATATAAATGCCTCACAAGGTTTGCACAGTGACTGTGAGACTGGCTACTTGCTGGAATAGAAGCCTAGATTATAGGCATGCTAGATTTACCCTGGAAAGCAGGATAAATGAGATGACACAGAGTTGTCTGGTTCTGTGTCAGATCTTTACAATACTGCTCTCAGGTGTCTCTCAGAGCTACTCAACTGTCTTTAAAATTCGGCTTGCTTTGTATGTATTATGTTAGCTGTAAGACTTCTGAAATCCTGGCGTCCTTGACCTCAAAGCAGTATTCTCTCTTAACTGGAGTGATCTTAGGGTTTTGTCCAGTTATTCTCTCAAATTTCAAATGGGAAATGCCACCTGATACTGATTGCTGTAGTGTGATAGTTATCATTAGCAAACTAGGCTGAAATCACTGATGTTTCCTGTTCTGACCAATAGATAATAGTGGTTTGCCTGTAACTAACTCAGGTTCCAAAGGTTAGTGTAGCATTCATTAAACCATCCAGTCTCCCTTACTAGTCCCTATTTACTGTCTTTCTTTCAATATTTCATTTTTATATATACATTTGATCAGAAAACTGATGGTCTGAGCAAGTCTGGGTGGCATTTTTGTATGTGCATTTGTGGGTGACATTGTAAAAGCCAGTAATATTTCCTGTATTTGGTTCAGACAGCTCATTTTGTATGTGTTTTGGTACAATGCCAAAAAGCTAGTATATTTTTTTGGTTTTATGATGTTCTGCTCAAATAAGTGGTTAAAAGATCTCCCAGTTTAAGTACAACACGATAGAAATCTTTAAGAGAAAAAGTAAATATGAATGTTACCATCAATTATTAGAGTCATTTGAATTCAGCAAATTTTCAGCACTTGAATTAGACTGAATAGGCTCATCACAAGACAGTAAAGAGAATAGGAATCCCCAGAGAATATTGAAAATATTAAGCACACTAAAAATTGTGTGGGGTTCATACATTTTTCCTTTAACTTTAAAAATGACCAAAGGCAGTTAAGTTCTAGCTGAGGTGCTGAAAATAAAGTAAGCTCAGCTTTAGGTGCCTAAATAAAGGTATAACTTAGCATGTTTAGGGCTTAAAGTTTACATGTTTGCATGTCCAAGTTCATAATGAATGGCATCAACATTTGTACCTCTGTCGGCTGGCTGCACAGTCTGTATTTTCCCATGTAAAAATACGTTTCTACAAGCAATTATCTGCTTTTAAGTGGATGTGCGGGTTTTACTGGAATGCTGAACTAGGAACAAATTGTGGGAGCCATGAAAGTGCCTATTCTTTTTCATTTGGTGCTATCAATTCATACTAGGGCTGCATAAAATCTCATAGTTATTTAAGTCTTTAAAAGAGTAAAACAGCTGAATATAGATGTTGATAATAAGTTAGAGGAGGTACTATGTGTAGTTTTGCAGGATACAGCCTGTCTCTGAAAGGAAAGGTTGATGATCAAGGTATTAGTGTCTGAGAGAATCAGTAGCTCAGAAAGTGAGTGAGTGCTGGTTACATTAAGCAAATTAACTGTTTCCTGTCTAGAAAGAGACAAATATGTTCCTGGGGAAGGACAGCTCACCAGCTTATGATCTGGTGGTAATTACAGAGACATGGTGGGACAGCTCACATGACTGGAATGTTTGTCATGGATGGCTATGTTCTTTTAAGGAAAGACAGGTCAAAAAGTCAAGGTGGTGGAGTTGCTCTTCACATGAGTGAGCAACTAGAATGTATTGACTTCTGTCCAGGGGTGGATGAGGAGTGACTTGAGAGTTTGTGGGAGTGAATTAAGAGGCAGGCTGGCATGGGTGATACTGTTGTGGGTGTCTATTACAGGACACCTGATCAGGATGAGGAAGTTGACAAGACCTTCTACAGGCAGCTGAAAGCAGCCTTGCAATTACAGGCCCTGGTTCTCATGAGGATTTTAACTACCCAGACATTTGCTGAAAGGCCTACTCAGCCAGCCATTCATAGTCCATGAGGTTCCTCCGGTGCATTGATGAGAACTTCCTGATGCAAATGGTAGATGAGCCAACTAGGAGAGGAGTGTTGCTGGATCTTATACTCACTAATAAGAAGGGCCTGGTTGAAGCGGTGAAGGTTGAGGGAAGCCTTGGCTGGAGTGGCCATGAGATGGTGGAGCTCAGTGTCTTGTGCAGTAGGAACAGAACACCCAGCAGGATCACAACCCTGGACTTCAGGGCCAACTTTGACCTTTTCAAGCAATTGCTAGGGGAAATCCCATGGGACAGGGTACTAGAAGGTAAAGGGGCCCAATATAGTTGGTTAATATTCAAGGACCACTTATTCCAGGCTCAAGATCAGAGTCTCCCAACAGGTAGGAAATCAAGAAAGGGAGCCCAGAGACCCACCTGGTTAAATATTGGCAAATTTAAGTGGAAGAAGAGATCATGCAAGGAGGGGCTGGCCACTTGGGAGGAATATAAGGCTGTTGTCAGAGGATCTAGGAGGGCAACCAGGAAAGCTAAGGCCTTCTTGGAATTAAGCCTTGCAAGAAAGGCCAAGAACAACAGAAAGGACTTCTTCAAATACATTGCAGACAAAACTAAGACTAGAAGCAATAGGGCCCACTGCTGAATGGGGTGGGTACCCTGGTGACAAAGGATACAAAGAAGGCAGAGCTACTGCCCCAGGCCCCTGAGGCCCCAGAGGAAATAAAGAAAAAGGGGGAGTTTGCCCTGGTTGATGAGGACTGGATTGGGGATTAATTAAGCAGTCTGGATATCCATAAATCCATAGGTTCTGATGGAATGCAGTCACAGATGCTGAGGGAGCTGGCAGAAGTCATTGCTAGGGCACTCTCAATCATCTTTAGTAAGTCATGGGGAGCAGGAGAGGTCCCTGAGGACTGGAGGAAAGCAAATGTTACTCCGGTCTTCAAAAAGGGTAAGAAGGAGGGCCTGGGTAACAATAGACTGGTCAGCCTGACCAGACCTCCATCACTGGAAATGCGATGGAACAACTTATCCATGGCACTGTCTCTAGGCATATCAAGGATAAGTGGGTCATTAGGAGCAGTTAACATGGTTTTACCAAGGGGCAGTTATGTTTAACCAACCTGATAGCCTTTTATGAGGACATAACCAGGTAGATAGATGGTGGTAGTGCAGTGGATGTGGTTTATCTTGATTGCAGTAAAGCATTTGACACCATCTCCCAAAGCATCCTTATAGCTAAACCGAGGAAGTGTGGTCTGGATTATTGGGTAGTGAGGTGGATTGGGAACTGCTTGAAGGAAAGAAGTCAGAGAGTTGTGGTCAATGGGACAGAGCCTAGATGGAGGCCTATATCTAGTGGAGTCCCTCAGGGGTTGGTACTGGGACCAGTACTATTCAATATATTCATCAGTGACCTGGATAAGGGAACAGAGTGTGCTCTCAGCAAGTTTGCTGATGACACTAAACCGGGAGGAGTGGCTGACACACCAGAAGGCTGTGCTGCCATTCAGAGAGACCTAGACAGGCTGGAGAGTTGGGCAGGGAGAAACTTGGTGAAATTCAACAAGGACAAGTGTAGAGTCTTGCATCTGGGGAAGAACAGCCCCATGTACCAGTACAGGTTGGGGACTAACTTGTTGGAGAGCAGTGTAGGAGAAAGGGACCTGGGGGTCCTGGTGGACAGAAGGATGACCATGAGCCAGCAATGTGCCCTGGTAGCCAAGAAGGCCAGTGGCATCCTGGGGTGTATTAGAAGGGGTGTGGTTAGTAGGTCAAGAGAGGTTCTCCTCCCCCTCTATTCTGCCTTGGTGAAGCTGCATCTAGAATATTGTGTCCAATTCCGGGCCCCACAGTTCAAGAAGGACAGGGAACTGCTTGAAAGAGTCCAGCACAGAGCCACAAAGATGATTAAGGGGGTGGAACATCTCTCTTATGAGGAAAGGATGAGGAGAGAGAGCTGGGTCTCTTTAGCTAGGACAGGAGGAGGCTGAGGGGCGACCCTCATCAATATTTATAAATATATAAAGGACAACTGTCGGGAGGACAGAGCCAGGCTCTTCTCAGTGATGTCCAGTGATAGAACAAGGGGCAAAGTGGAGCATAGAGGTTCCATGTCAATTTAAGGAAAAACTTTTTCACTGTGAGGGTAGCAGCTCACTGAAACAGGCTGCCCAGAGAGGTTGTGGATTCTCCATCTCTGGAGACATTCAAAACCTATCTGGATGCATGTGACCTATTCTAGGTGTCTCTGCTCTGGCAGGGGAGTTGAATTAGATGATCTTTTGAGGTCTCTTCCAATCCCTAACATTCTGTGATTCTGTGACAGCTTGAGGAAAATGAGTGGAGAGACATAATGTTGGAAGGGTAGTATACAAAACAGAAGAAAATACCTTAAAAAAATCAACACTCTTCCTTTTCTTCTCATGGGGGGTATTTAATATTTCTAAAGAAAAGAAGGAAAAAAAAAGCCCAACCCCCAGAGAAGTGGCAATATGATTTTTATTTACATATGATAGCACCTTCTGCTGGTGTGAGTTAGATGAAGTGGAATCAGATCACTATAAAGTCTGAGTTAGACTGGAGAGCCAGTGATTTAGTGGATCTAGATTAGTAGTAGATTCACTATAAATTAGAGCACCGTAAACAAGAGCAGAAGAATCTGAACTGTGATGATCTCAATCATATGATGTTCAAATAAATTTCAGGTCAATGTATTTGAAAGTCAGCAAGGAAAGCACCATTTTACAAGGTATGTAAAGATTTTCCTTCTGAGTTCTTTGTACCTCTTGTGTGGTATCATGTTTTTGTGCTTAAGCATTTAGGATTTTTTTTTTTCCTAAATACACTACTCACAAGCACATTTACTACTTTTATACGCAAAAGCATGTTCTTGGCCAGAAAGCAGCCCAAGAACTACATTCTATTCAGGAACGGTGAGCATCTGTCCTTCCCCACCCACCTCTCCAGCTGCCATGGAAAATCTATGCTACTTTGCAGAGATAACACATGATGTGACAGGCACATACATGATACCTGGACACTAGGTCTTCCTATTTTGTAATTCTTTGCACTCTCTATGACAAAGCAAAAACACCTCTTCTCTGTTTGAGATTGACTTCAGGAAGGAAAAGCCTCTTTTCCATGCAAGATAGCTGTTTTCTGCAAGGCCAGGACTGGTTTTAGTGCATTCCTTCCATGGCATGTTATAGCCAAGTTTGTTCCTTTCATAGCTGTTTCACCATATCTCCCTTTAATCCAATTTTTTATTGCATGCACTGCAAACAAAGGTAGCTCATAGGTGGTTCTGACCTGATTTTTTTACTTGGAGTACTCTTGCAAAGGAAGTAGACCATACATTTAATTTTGCATCAGGGAGAGTTTACAAGTCTCTAACCAGTAAAAGATAATAGACATATTTCCCTGTATGAATATAAGCAGGCAAGTTGGATTTGACATTTAAATACACTGAAGCACCCTTACATGAATGGAACACAACAGAAGGTTGTTAATGCGACAGCAAATTAAAATACCATATGTTTTTAGGTCTTCTAGATATCTATTGTGAGATAAAGGAGACTGAGTAGCTCAACTACTTAAAATATCACCACAAAAAAAGAGTTGAAGTAACTAAGATTTTTACTCATGTTTTTTAAGCATCTTTTGTAAATCCATCCCTTGTCTCCCAAATCTAGTTAGAAATTGCTTCCATTAAAGCCTCCAATAAAATACAGAACTCTCTTAAAGAGCAATTCACTACATCTATATCACCGCATCCAAAAAGAACATTATTCACTTAAGCTTTATGCAAAACTGGTCTTTCTCTTGTCAGAGAAAGTAAACACATAAGGAACAGAACAATTCAGGTAGCTGACAGCAGTGAGTTCATACATGTCTCTTTCTGCTGGGTTTGCACACCTTTCCTAACCTAGTGTCAACACAGAGGCATAAGGAAGGCAACATGATGGTAGCAGAATCCCACTGCCTTTGCTGTAGCTAGTATGTTTATTCCTGGAGATCCCTTGGCATGTTCAAAGTAACAAAAAATGCAGGGCATTCAACCAGCAGCAATTAAAAAAATGCTGATAGAAAATGGAAAAGTCTGAGATGAAAACTGTTACAATATGCTGAACAACTGCTACACTAAGCTCATAATGTCTTTTCCCTCTGTGCAGTCCTGCAGTCAGGCTTTGATTTTAGACAGTGTTGTACAGTACTCAGTTACTAATGGGCCTCTTCCATCACAGTTAGCCTGCACTAGGTGGAAAAGAATCCAAAAAGAAATGCAGAAGAGTTTCAGAACAAGTGACATAACCTTTTTTAAAAGAAGGCTGGATGTAGTCACCTGGAAAGACTTAGTGGAGGTAATAGCCTGTCTCCATGTAACCCTAATGTTTTAGTGTAAAATATTACTTTATTATACGTCACATTAGTAGCAGCCTTTATTATACCACAGGAACTGAAAAACAGGCCAGAGAGGTTGCTATCCTGGAATAGGGTAATTAGTTAATTCTAAGTTGGCCTTAACTTTCAGACAGTCAACACATAGGTCCAATTACTGAGGTTTGAGCACAGAAGTTTTGATTGATTGGGTCAGTCCTTGGTCAATCACATACTCATATCAATGGTAGTTCATAGTCAGTATTTTGCTCTCTTTCTTTCTCTTCTTGATCAACAGTACAAGGGACAATTTACTTAATAATTTTTATCTGAGAGATTTTTCCCTAGGTATCAAAGATACTCTGTTTCCTAGATTTGTGAATACTTTGGTTATAGCAAATACATTGTGCTGTATGTAGGATTATATTTTCTTCAAAACTGTTTATTGTACCGCTTGCAAAAATAGCAGGTTACCAAAAAAAAGGCATCCATTAAACAAAAAAAGAGTGATTTGGAAGTCTGCTACCATCAGAATGTACAGGATCTGAATATTAACAATTCATCTGGAGGGTAAGGTAATAGATGATCTTTTGGTAAGGCTTAATAAACATAAACTGAGAAGCTAACATAGATTAAGAAAAATGTAACAAACATGCACACAGCACCTTTCCCCAAAACTTTGTCAATGAGGAACAAAATCTGGAGTTGTAAACATAGGCTGAAGTTCCTCTGGCTGCAGTAATCTCATTTCTTAAAGACTTGCTCATGACTGGAAAATGCATAACTAAATCCATGTTGACTGTGCCTATTTATGACAACCAGATTAATTAAATGTGCATATACAATATATTTATATAGTTAAATAAATAGTAAAGTGTTTTAACATCATAGCTCTGTATTTTGAGGTTTGCTTATACTTTGTAATTTTCTTGCTTGATGTGACTTTTAACGTTTGCCCAACCAGTCTCTCTGTCTCTCTTTCTCTGTGAGGTTCACAAGTAAACTGTTTAAAGATTGCATAATGACTGTTTGGCATATCCTACAGGCAAAGGTCCAGAAACCCTTTTTGCTGGCTATAACCTCAATGATAATGAGTGGCACACAGTGCGTGTGGTTCGGCGAGGAAAAAGTTTAAAGTTAATCGTGGATGACCAGCAGGCCATGACAGGTAGTGTGGCATTGTGACTTCATGTGAGAGGGGGTAAACACAAAGCAAAAAGTGACACAAGTAAAGTGCATTTATCTGAATCAACAGATCCCTTTTTTATTTTTTGGGTTAAGATAAAAAATCCATGTTACGCATCTTGAAATGCTGCTATTACAAGTAGTAGCACTTGGTATTAATGTTCCTCCAACATTGCTGTTGAAATTGATTAAAACCTCCATGTTGACATAAATTAATGTTTTTATAAAGTAACTGGAGAGAAGGAATTTGATGAGAAGGCAAGTAAAATGTTTTTGGCAACACACTGAATTTAAACTAAGGTTAAACTCTAAGCCATTGCTGTAAGAAACAATTTCATAAATGTTTGGAGGATATTCTATTGTATTTTAAATCTTGCAATCAGCTGTCCTCAATAATTGTTAAACAACAGATTTTTCTCAAGTACTAAAATAGCAGTTGTAATGGGAGAAATAAAATAGCATGAATGCTAGCAGATGTTAGAAATACATTCCTGTGTATATATTATCAGAAATGGTAGAGAAGACTGATTTTTTTTTCTGTTAAACATAAGGATTGCGTATATGTCGATAACAGCAACAGACCTGGCTTCTGGTCCTGAATACAATATGCCTAATTTTGTGTTAGCTGTTTAGTATGTTCCTTTGTTTTCAAGTAGGATTAAATAGCTTTTGTCATTCATTTTAAGATTTGTTAAAATGGTAACAATTCAACTTGATTTTCAAAAGGAAAGCACCTTCTTTAATAGTCTTTTTTTTCACCTAAGCAGAACACTTAAAACCATGTTACTCATAGAAAAATAATTGCTATGTATTCATTTTACTGCAAAAACATACTTTCTAGAATCAGAAATTACCAATAGGTATTCCAGAGGTGAAGCAAAAATTCAGTCTGTGTACGTGATGATGCTTTGAGTCATTCTCCCGAGAAAGCAGATGACCTAAACCAGTTATTTTATTTGTGAAAATAAATATATAGTACTGGAAAAAACTATACTGAAAAATATAATCTTGCTTCTTCAACTGGCAACTCAAGCAATAAGTCTACTTTGGGAACATTTTCTAGTTAGAGGAAGCAGTTTACATCCAATAAAATAAAGCGTGTAAAACCAAATGCAGATTTCCTGTGCTCCTTGTGGCAGATGGTTTATTTACAAATACTACAGGTTACAAAACGGCCAAGAAGTACTGTTTTAAGCTTTGGGTTCAGTCCCAGCTGTTCAGCACAGCTTCAGAAATGTTCAAAATATATTTCAAGGATTAAGATGAAAACAGGAGTTTTCTGTTGTGTGTAGTCAAGTCAAGTGAAGTAATAAGAATGCAGGGCTGTAAGTTCTTGTAATGACTCTCCATTGCAGATAACTAGTTACTGTCCAATATCATGTTCTGAGCAAACAGCTGAGACATTGGAACAGGCTTCCTAGAGAGGTGGTCGATCCCTCAAGCCTGTTAGTGTTTAAGAGGCATTTGAACAATGCCTGTAACAACATTTTAACTTTTGGTAAGCTGTGAAGTGGTCAGGCAGTTGTTGGTCCCTTGCAATTGAAATAGTCTATTCTAGCTGTCAAAGCCAGTGTGTTTTTTCTCTTCAGTTGCCTCCTAATCACACAAAAGTGTTCATTGTGGGTCCAGCTTTCTGGTACAATACTTGTATTCTTTCCACATGCCAGTATCTGTACTGTAAGCTGGCCAGAAGTTGACTCAAAATCCATCTCAGTTCTTAAAGCTGGAAGATGCCTACATTTGTATAATACACAGATGTTTAAGGTTCTTCATCAAAGGGAAGAAAGTCATCCCAGTATTTTGGAGGCAAAAAATCTTCCTGAACTCCCTGCAGGAATCTGTGCTGCCCATCTGTGGCCTCCTTCATCAGTGAGGAGGGAACTAGCATGAGAGAAGGAGCTAGAAGGAACCTGAAAATTTGATAACATGGAAAACCTGCTGTTAGTCCCATGAATATTACATATTCTACATGGAAAATATTTCTTGTCATGCAACACTGTGTGTTGCTAAAGCCTCCATGGGAATAAGTTTTCTCTTCCATCTGGTAGAAAGTCACATGTATACAATACAATTTCATGTTCAGTAGCTTTGCATTTCCTAAAGGGATAGTGAAAGTGTTGCCATAACAGATTGGAGTGCTCTTGCTCGAAACTGCTTAGAACTTTTCTTTATATGTCCTAATAATCAGAAATGTGTTTGAAATATAACTCTGTAGTTATTAATGTGAAAGATTATTATAATCTTATGGAAGCTTGAGGAAAAAATGTGCTTTTCTCCAAAAATTCCAGCTTCCCCTTCCCAGGCACTGTGTTTTCCATTTTTATTCTATTTCCACATATGAAAAGACCTCATCAGATCCAGAAAGCTTGAGCTGAAGGTGAAGCCATTTAATAATTCACCCTCACTTTTAATTTTTTATAGGTTTTGAAATATCACCTGTTCATCCATGTATGGAGCTTAGTTATCTTTGATTAATGCATAATTTGTGCATGGATAAATAATACCTTTCCAAATAATATCTAGCTTTCATTTGAAGTCATACAGGTGGTTTGTACAACTGAAATGTTAGAGGGAGATTTAGGATGTCAGCCCAGATTCTGAAACTTTTTTATTACTGTGCTCAAGCAAGAATTACATTTAAAGTAGTGAATGTAGTGAGGATACTGTGCTACAGGCCAAAGAACAGTGGATTTTTGCTATGACATTTATGCGATACCATCTGAAGTAATACAAGACTTGAAAACATAATGTTCCTCCTCTAAAACATGATTTTCAGCTGCCTGGCAGCGATCCAGTATACAGCTCTTGGCCTCAGAGCAAGTTACATTTTTTGAGTTTTTGAAGACAGCTCCTTTACTCATTCCTGCAAGGAAGAACCCACCTTTCCTAATACATCAAAAGAAATGGTTCAGAACTGATGTTCAGAAACAAAAACATCAAGGCGACTGTCCTTGGGGATTAAGGTGCCTCTTGAAGTGCTCAGCCTGTATGACTGTAGATCCCAGATGCTGATGATGTTCAATGACATCAGTATATTTAGGTCAGAATGCATCTTGAAGCTAAGTAATCTGCTTGTAAATATTTATCATAAATTATAAAACTTTTTTAAAATGGTATTAAAGCTTACAGACCTGTGTCCATTGTAACTTCACTTAAAGCTGTACTGGTATGTCAGTGCTGTGACTGAACCTGTTTGTGAATTCATCTCCTTGGGCAAAGCCCAAATACCTGTGTTCATCTTGCCCTTGTCCTTTCCCTGTTCACACATGCATACACAGACACTTGCTTATAAAACCTACCTCAAGGCTTTCTGCACCTCTACTAAACATGTCCAGCCTGGCTTAGAGCTCACACTCTGCTCTTAGAACAGTATGTTTAGGGAAGGACAGAGGGAACACACCCTGTCAACACCTTTGCACTGCAACAGTGCAAACTTGTATTATAGAGCAGTTTTATGCCAGTAATTTTCCAGCTTGGCTGGGTCTGCTATTTGCCTTCTTTGTACTCCAGAAAAGATATGAAATATCAAAGGAACTGAGAAATCTGCTCTATAGTTTCCAAAAGGTAGATTAAGTGGTAAAATTGATTAGTAATAAAAAGCTGGTTTGTCATAATACCCACACAACATGACCGTGAATCAGCCTTGTGATATCACTGCCCTACTTCCTTAAAATAAGCATGCGAATAAACCTCAATCTTAGGCTCTGATAGAAAAGAGAAGAACTCTTTAGTAGGCACAATTTTTATGTGCTGGGTAAGGTATTTAATAACTAGCTTCAAAACTTACATGACCTGTATTAAATGTACCCTGGCAGTGTTGATCCTTTCCTTCAGGTTAGCTCTGCAGTCAGCAAAATTCAGACTTTCTGCTGCGTAGGAGTCCTTGCATGACAACGTCTTAAAAGTAGGTGTGAGGCTTGGTTTTGGCCATCTTTCTGATTTAAGCAAGTGCCTTGCTGTTTTCAGGGGTACAAGACACTGGCAGACACCCTTGCTGCAGGCTTTCTGCTTTCTTCATGTCTTGGGCTCTGCCCCCTTCTCCCACAGTTTATCACTGTGGTACAAATCTAGTTGCTTTCAAGGAAGCATCTGTCTACCCTTGAAGCACAGGGTTTGGAACAGGGACAGCAATAACTTAAGACAGCTTAAACAGGAATCCTTCTTTCCTCTTACCAAATCATTAACTTCTAAACAAGACACATGGAGTGATATCCTCCAAACTGTTATGCCTCTCTTCCATGAAGCTCTAACATTGCAGTTTTTGTATTTGTCTTCTTTGTGTTGTGTGAATTAATTGCACTTGTTTATAGTAAGACCACATCCAGTTAAGTGTAACCAAAGTGAGGGATTTATTTGGCAATTTGATATACTGTGATATTGTGCTTCTGTTTAGAAATCTTGCTGTTTGCCTTATGTGAACATAATGAACTCAGTGGAAAGGCTCCTAGATGTTTACCAGTAGTTTGGATTAATTCAGAAGAAACCTCTTGAGAGCCAAGAATTGGCCTTGCACATTCTGAAAAGTGTAAAATGAAGATAATTAATCAAATAGTGTGCTTTTTGACTTCTCATTTCAGATGCTAACATGGGTTTTCTTGTTACTGTTTTAAGGTCAAATGGCTGGTGATCACACACGACTGGAATTCCACAACATAGAAACAGGAATAATAACAGAACGGCGTTACCTGTCTTCTGTGCCTTCTAATTTCATTGGGCATCTACAGAGTCTTACATTTAATGGCATGGCATACATTGACTTATGTAAAAATGGAGACATCGATTATTGTGAGCTAAATGCAAGATTTGGGTTCAGAAACATCATAGCAGACCCTGTAACCTTTAAAACAAAAGCAAGTTATGTTGCACTGGCCACGCTACAAGCATATACATCTATGCACCTTTTTTTCCAGTTCAAAACAACCTCTCTGGATGGATTGATACTTTATAACAGTGGCGATGGAAATGATTTCATTGTGGTTGAATTAGTAAAAGGGTATGTATGGATTAGCATAATGAAAAAAGACGTCTGTTCAAAATATATGTACAGGAGAAATACAAAGGAAAGTTTAAGATACAAACCTTTATCTGACTGGACATAAAAGCTTGATGAGTATTTTTTCAAGTTAAACTTTACATGCCTTATTGTGACTTTTTTTTTCAGATTAAGCTAGATGCCTGAAAAATGTGAAAGTAAAGAATAGGTATAACTTCTATTGTGTTTACCACAAAGAAGTAGTAGTTTGTAGCCTTCCTCTTTTTCTCTCTCTACATCTGTATGTGTGTGTTGGTACATGGAGTGCTTGTTACTTTCCAGAAACTTGGGACTGCCTCTCAGCTCATCTAAACAAATAGTGCCTTCTCTGAATTATGGTTCCTTCCCCATTTGGCATTCATTGTTGTCTTCTGGTTTTACAAGCACTACTGAAGAGTACAAGGAAATATGAAATGTTAGACATATTAATTAATGCCCCCATGCTATATAAAGAAAAAGGAAACTTTTCCATTTTTTTCTCTTTTCCCAGGTATTTACACTATGTGTTTGACTTGGGAAATGGTGCAAATCTCATCAAAGGAAGTTCTAATAAACCTCTGAATGACAACCAGTGGCATAATGTGATGATATCAAGGGATACCAACAATCTCCACACTGTAAAGATTGACACTAAAATCACAACACAGAGCACAGCAGGAGCGAGAAATTTAGATCTTAAAAGTAAGTACTCCTGTATAACCCACAGTGAGAATCATTGCAGAATGATAAACTGAATAAATAATGTATGTAAGTACAGTATAATTTTGTAACACCATATGAAACGTTTTATTTTATAGTAATAAATATTATCAGAAGAGCTGATATCTTCTTTATGTTAGACTGACAATGCCAGTTTAGTAGTAGTTCTACATGGTTAGGTACAACTTCAAATGCATGAAAATGCTACAGGAAATAAAAGTAGGAAATGGTAAGAACACAAAGTGGCCCATATATACAAAAAAATAATTGAGAAGCTCTAAAATGTGTATGAAAAAGGCTTGATTTTTACATGAACACAAGCTATGTAAGTAATGTGCAGAAACAGCTCAAGCTCTACAGTATGTCTACAAAGGTTTTGCAGAATTGATGGTCTCTGTATCAGAGAGTTGGGGAACATTGTCACCTCCACCACTGTTCCATATTCCACATAAAACCTACCTGTTGCTGGGAAACTAAATACAGTGCAGTATTTAGATAACATAAATATTTTGTAAGTAAAGTGATCTTATGTGGGAGTTCTCCAATTAATCAGTTACAAATACAAGTTGACAGATGTCTTGAATAATGCACATAATTACCTAAATATGTAATGCTTTGTAATTTCAGTTGCAGGGTGGGATAAACATTTTTACAGGTTTAAACTTATATATTATAGGTCCAGCTAGAATATTAAGATCCGTTTTTATAAACTAAACTGATATATATGTATATTTTTAAATATGTAATAGTAATTAGTTTTGGTATGCGGCTTTAATTAAGAAAAATCAAAAAAAGTTTGAAAAATGTGCTTAATAAAGGCACTAGGGGGCACTGTTATTTCACGAAATGCTAGTGCATTCACAGAGAAGGCTCATCAGGGAGAATAACCTATAAAATCCAACATTCCTTTGTTTTCTTCACTTTGAAAATTCTACTTTTGCTTTTTACCCTTTTGAAGTAAAACTGTATGGCGTATTTTCTAACCTTGAATTCCAGTGGAAAAAAACTGAAGAGCATAAAGAAACATCCCGAGATTTGAAGCGAGGAAGGTGAATTGTATTAGATTCTGATTTTATGTAATTCACCAGCCAGGAAACGTGATGAGTAAAAGAATAACAATCCTGACATATTCAGTACAGTAATATGTAGTGAGCATCTTTCTCAAACTGGTCTAGCATACACAGATCCTCAGCCTCGATCTTCTCAGAGTACTATGTTTCAGATTATATTTCAATATGTTATTATATTTTGCTTGGTCAGCTTCCTTGAATATATCAGCATATATCATGATAATTTTTGTTGGATTTTGGGAGGAATTAAAGCTGATGCATTTTATCCAGCAGGCTAAAACAGAGGAAAAAATGTCTTTGATTATTAGTTTTTCTTCCTTTGTATTCAGTTGAAATGTTTTCCTGTAGGTTGTTCTTTTCTGTTTTATGACAGTGTTTCTTACAGTGACACATCTCTTTTATGCTATAAACACTCCATACCTTTTACTGACACAAGCAGCTATGGTTAATTTCTTGTCCTATATTATTTTATCCATAGCAACAACAAATTCAAAATCACACTTCCTGCTAGTGATATCAATAATTATGTTTAACCAGCATTAGCATTAGGTGAAATATAAATATGTGTAGATGATATTGAATCTGCACCTTTCCTGAGTAATTGTAGAGTTAACAGATTTCAGATGCTGAAATCCAAGTTAGTCCTGGAAAGATAAATCAATATATGGAGGTTTTTGCAAATGCCTGGTGAATTCAGTGCAGAGGTATGACACAGATTGTGTTGCAGATTGCCAGTTGTCTGCGAAAGCAGACAATTGCCATAAAAATATGGGAGAGAATTTCTGTTATACATTTCTGTTTCAGTGTATGATTTGACTATATAACATAGTCCATTATTACAGACATGGGTTCCCTGCATAAACTCTGGGATAATTTCAGTGGATTGGAGTGGGTACCTCTGGAAACATAAATCATCCAGCCTAATTTTTGCTGTAATTAGATGGGTAAATTA
Source organism: Apus apus (assembly GCF_020740795.1). Taxonomy (NCBI): domain Eukaryota; kingdom Metazoa; phylum Chordata; class Aves; order Apodiformes; family Apodidae; genus Apus; species Apus apus. Next base: position 58,893,113 of record NC_067284.1, on the reverse strand, counting down.
TAAATTGGAGACAAATACAGGAGTGAAAATAATTCTGTGTTTGGATTACAAGAACTGTGTTCTTTTTCTTAGCAGAGAAAATTAGCAAAGTGTACTTGAGTGCAGTTCTAGCACATAACCAGTGAAGAGAAATTAGGCTTAACAGCAAAGGCAATGCAGCTCAAGCCTCTCAACAGTCAGTTACACAGCAAATTTGCTTTCTTGTGTTTCAAGAGCAGACTCCCTTTCTGCTTTCAGTAGAGCTCAGATGGTTAGCATGGCTACAGTTCAAGGCCTTCACAGAGCAAAATAGTTGGATGAAGGAGAATTCTTGATTGCTGTGCTCTTGTGGTCTCAAGGGGTCTCAAAGGGACCCAAAAATGCAAATGAAAGTGGAATTTGAGTTGTGCTCTTGTTCTTCACTTTTGCCAAAGATGTCTCCTTGGTTCACACTGTAATCTGCTGTTCACACAGCATCTCTAATATCTTTTCCCTGTCCACATTTCTTCCTGTGGTGAGGGAAGCTGGAGATTGGTCAGAATTTTTTTAATAAATATCTGAAGGCACATGATCTGCTTTTGAGGAACATCCTAAAGCATGACTTTGCATCCACTTACCTACTAGGTTTTAATCTTTTTGCTTCTTTCCTGCACATCCAAGCACTATTTTAATGCCCAAAGTTTCCACCCAGTTTATTTAAACAGAAAATATACAAAAACTTACAAGAAAACGTAAATATTTTAGCATTTTAATTGTGTATAAATTGAGATGAGAAGTTGAAATATCGTACTCTCACAAAGTTATAAGCTAAGAAATGCTGCTGTTATTTCAGATTTAACGATAAGTAATTACAAACTTTACTGGGAGTTGGTAGTTTCAGTACTTCAGTAGTCCATCCTATTCTAAACTTTCTAGCTATGCTGTATCCTCCAGGACGAACTACAGTCAGCCTAATTTTGATATTGGACTACCTATATTTTCTTTTTAAAGGGAAATCACCATTACAAAAAAATCCTACCCAACTCAACATTTATGGTTTTATTTTTTGTTCCCTGTGCAGCATTCCACACATCTTTAAGACCTGCTTTTTTTTAAACTGATACCCATACTTTCAACTTTATTCGCTCCATTTACTGTCTTCCACATGGACTCCCCAAATGTCAGTTTTATTGTCCATTATAAGTCATATGTTATTCCTGTGCTGTTATATCACTGCATCCTTAAAAAATTATGTTAATATTAGAGCGTACATCAGATTCAGCTTCCGTGGATTTAAAAATGCTATCTGGATCTCTTCTTTGTTTTATTTCTGTAACTCTTCACTGGCCTCTGGCTTCATCTATTCCTTTGTGAGATATGGGTGCTATTGTTATATACATGTGCCTTTTCACTTGCCACTTTCTCCTGTAGTGTGAAACTAGCATAATCTGAATCATCTAAAAGAAAAGTAATAATATTAATTTCTAGTATCACCTTAGTGGTTTTGCAAATACACTATAAATATACTTTTTCTGTGTGCATAAAGACTCACTTGGCAATTCATTAATCCTTGTAAACTTTTAAAGCAGTTAACTAAATTATCAGTAAATATACTCGCCTGGCATATCTACGGATGATTTTAATAGTCACTTAATCTATTGATATTTCATTTGCCCATCAAAGTAGGCTATTCATGCTATGCAAAACTGAACTAAATTAGTCTCAATCAACGATTTCTTGTTCAAGCAATGGAAACTGAAATTATTAATAACTGTCCCTATTGTTTTATATTGAACCCATTATTATTACTGCTGCATTATATGTTCTTTTATATATTACAAGGATTCTATCAATGGCAGTGATCTTTCATCTTTCTATTAGTAAGAAACAAAGGTTTAAGAAGCATAGAGAAGTATTTTATATAAAACCACCAATTTATATAAGTGAACAAGTATTAATTCTTAAATTAATCAAATAAACATGCATGAGCTAATTGTAATGACCTTGCCAGTGGGCTGTGAACTCTTAATGCAGAAATAATGTTCTGTTCCAAACGCAGAGTTCCGAATACTGTCAACAGTAAACAGATCTTCCTAATGGGACCTGTTGGAGTAGAAAATGGCAAATGCAGCAGCTGTCTTGCTGATGGTGTTGGGAAAGCAGCCTCTGTACAGATGGAAAAATAAAGATCTTAAAACTAAGAGTTCTTCTTTGAGATTTCCTGTGTAGCAAGGATATATGGGCAGATTAACACTAGGAGATTGGACAGGCTGGACTAATGCAAATTCCTTTATTCCTTTGAAACTTGTCTACATGCAGTTATGCTGTCTACTCAGCTGTGAAAATAATTTTAGCAGTGCTAAGCCTTCAGAAATTGTATCCAGATTTCTGAAATTAAGAGATGGGAGAAAAGAAAATTAAATCTACTCTGGTACTTCTGGATTAAATTAAAAGTAAAGAAAATACTCTAGTGTTTGTGCTGAGCCCTCTGAAGTCAACAACATTGCAGTAGTCTTTCAGATCACTCCATGGCGGAAGAAACATTTTGCTTTCTTCCTCTTCTCCCCTGCTCCTTTCTGTCTCTTGTAAACCTACAAATGTATTAATTTGCCTACATTTCTACAGCTGTTTGGCGTGCAGGTTATTAGTATTGCCGAATGTGGAATTTCTTTCAAGCCCTCCTGGAATACTAAGAAAGTTATGCTGAGGATAATATAGGAAATGTATACACTCTTAAAACCTACCAAATAATCTGGATATTTAGCATAAATACATCCCAGTGAATCCTAGTACTGCCCCTGGCCAAGAAGCATGTCCTAAACTTGTTTTCAAAATGTGCTGCTGTGGGTAGAAGAGCACCGTCCTCATGGATCATAGTGTTCTGACTGAGCAGTCCTTTTTTGCAAAAGAGCTACTTCATGTAATAACCTCAGAATCTGGAAATGAATGTCTTTATCAAGAAGTTGGTAATATTAGATAAAAAGTCTCCCTTGGCAAACCTCTCAGCTTTTTAGTAGCTTTATGTGGAGAATTCATCATTTTTTTGGAAAACAAGCTCTGCTAAAAGCATGTGTTAGCTACTGAAGCAGAGAACGAATAAATTATTTCAGAAAGAATATCAGCAGGAAGAAAAATCTGGGTATACTATGACATGAAAATGAGTGCTTCGTTAGATTTTTGTCTATTTTTCAGATATATGCACTGTACAAAAGTGGTCAGAACAGGAATGAAATTAAGGGTGTTTGATGTGCTTGAATGCCTCACCTCTCCACCACAACCATCCCTTTTATACAGAGTAATTGGCATAGCATCAGTTTTGTGGGAGATAGATTATATGCACATTCATATGGCAATTAGAGTTTATTATTTACTATTTAACGTGCATCACCAGCTTTCCTCACAGTCCATTGGACAAGCAGACTGCTTTGATTTAATGCTGTTTAATCTTTTTCAATGCCGGTGCTTTAGATCTAGTTGTTTAGGTTGTTTTGGTTTTTTCTTTTTTTTTTGGGGGGGGGCAGGCAGAGGGTAGGTGGGAAAGAAGCAAAGAGAAATAATGAAATCAGAATAATTTTGGTTGGAAAAGACCTTTAAGGTCATCAAGTCCAACCATTAACCCAGCACTGCCAAGGCCACCACTAAACCATGTCCCTTAAGCACCACCTCTACATGTCTTGTAAATACCTCCAGAGATGGTGATTCCACCACTTCCCTTGGTAGCCTGTTCCAGTGCCTGACAACCCTTTCAGTGAAGACGTTTTCCTAATATCCAATCTAAACCTCCTCTGGCACAACTTGAGGCCATTCCCTCTGGTTGTAACACTTGTTTCCTGGGAAAAGAGATTGACCCCCACCCTTCTTTCAGGTGGTTATAGAGACCCTCAGCTTCCTTTGCTCCAGACTAAACATCCCCAGTTCCCTCAGCCACTCTTTGTAAGACTTGTTCTGTAGACCCATTACCAACTTCATTGCCCTTCTTTGGACATGCTCCAGCACCTCAGTGTCTTTTTTGTAGTGAGGGGCCCAAAACTGAACACAATACTAGAGGTGCAGCCTCACCAGTGCAGAGTACAGGGGGATGAACACTGCCCTACTCCTGCCAGATACACTATTCTTGATTCAGGCTAGGATGCTGTTGGCCTTCTTGGCCACATGGGCACACTGCTGGCTCCTATTCAACCAGCTGTCGTTTAACACCCCCAGGTCATTTTCCTCTGGTCAGCTTTCCAGCCAGTCTTTCCCAGGCCTGTAGCCTCTGCTCATTGATCCAGCCTGGCTGGATCCCTCTGCAGAGCTTTCCTACCCTCAAGCAGATGAACACTCCCACCCAACTTGGTGTCATTTGCAAATTTACTGAGGATGTAATTTGAGAATGGGATTGTTGGGGAAATGGTGGATTTTAACCTGGAGAAAATTAGAGGAGTGTTTAGGTTTGAGCACTTACCTTTATGAGTATCTACTTTTGACTGTTGAATACTTAGCTGTTAACGACATTGTCATGTCATTGTTTTTGCAGCCCCCCACCACCACTACCCTCCCCCACACTTTCTACCACTCAGCTTTAGTTGCTCGTGAAACACAGGCATATTTGTATAAGCATTGAGCAGTTCTGAACAGAGCCAAAAAGCGTAATAAGAATGAAAACTGAGCACCAAGAGCTGAATGCGGATGTGGAGAGCACATCCAGCAGAACTGAGATGTATATCAGTGAGCAACACAGCAAAAGCATGAGAAGTTTCTAGACATAAGCATGACTGTGGAAAGTCTTCAATGCAGTTATGAAAGCAGAGCAGTCTGAGGGAGTTGGGAGACTTGGAGAAAGGCAGAGGTGCAGGTGCATCTTCAGTATGGACTGCTGTGGAAATTGGTGGCAAGAGAAATCACTAAGGTGCTCTTCCTGATGCCCCCATCAACTGTGACTTCTCACTGTACCTCTTAATCCTCACTGAATTTTTTTCTGTCAGTGTGGATTAGGGTGCAGTGCTACAATGAAACTGTAAAAAGAACAATATTAGCCCAGGGAGGAAACATCTTCAAAACTAAATTCTCTTGACAAATAACTACAATATGTCCTATATGCCAATAAGGATGACTAAATAAAACCCACAGTGCCAGCACTGCAATGCTGGCAGTGCAGTGATTTCATTTTTCTAATAACTTTATTGGGATATTCAGAGCAGATACTGAAGTCAGTGTGGAATTTCTGTATTCCTTCCCAAAAACATGACTTGCTAACCCATAAATTATTTTTTTTTCTTTTTTCTTTTTTTCCTCCCCTATAATTGTTTTGCCTTTCTTGGTTGTCAGTGCAGGGAATGTAGAAGATGAAAGGCACCACCTGTCACATCATACAACTGCCTCTTGCCCAAAGTATTTGAAAGGACAGATAACTGGACAAATAAACTAGCCACCATTTCCCTTCTTATGTGAGAGAGAGTCTAAAAGTGATGGAATTCATCACTCCATCAGAAAAAAAATTTGAAAATACTACTTTTCTTCAAAAAAAAAAAAATTGCATGGGAAGATCATGGAACAGATCCTTCTAGAAGCTGTGACAAGGCACATGGAGGACAGGGAGGTGATTCAGGACAGCCAGCATGGCTGGGGCAGTTCAGCCTGAAGAAGAGACCTTATAGTGGGGGTGGAACCTTATAGTGACCTTTCAGTACTTGAAATGGGCCTATGAGAAGGCTGGGGAAGAACTGTTCACAAGGACATGTAATGATAGGACAAGGGGTAATGGTTTTGGGTAGACAAGGTTAGACTTAGGTTAGACATTTCCAAAAAGTCCTTTAATAGGAGGGTGGTGGACCACTGGAACAGGTTGCCTAGAGAGGTGGTGGGGCCCCTGTTTCTGGAGACATTCAAGGTCAGGCTTGATGGGGCTCTGAGCAATCTGGTCTAGTCAGAGATGTTGCTGCTCGTTGTAGAAGGGTTGGACTAGATGACCCTTATAAGTGCCTTCCAACCCAAGACATTCTATGACTCCATGAAAACCAAAATACTTCAACAACAAATCAATACTGAAGCTACAGAATGGACTCTTTGATGTGAATAAATGGGCATAGAACACTAAGTTTACATGTTCATGTCTTCCCTCAAGACAAGCCATATGCTGGAGCTTATGTGCTGCAGAAGCTGTGTGGATGCATCATTTAAGTCTTTGTCAACTGTCCTTCAGTATTATATTGAGTAATGATCACAGTAGGCTTTTTTATTTATTCAATAAAGAACAATTACATTTCATCAATGTTTTTAAAGGACCAAATATATATAGATATATTTTAATATGGAACAAAAGTAAGCAGTAATCTCCTTCTGTGATATGGTGACCCGCCTGGTGGATGAGGGAAGAACTGTGGACATAGTCTATCTGGACTTTGGAAAGGCCTTTGACACCATCTCTCACAGCATTCTCCTAGGGAAGCTAATGGCTCATGGCATAGACAGGTACACTCTCTGCTGGGTAAAAAACTGCCTGCAAGGCCAGGCCCAGAGAGTTGTAGGGAATGGGGTTGGATCCAGCTGGTGGCTGGTCACCAGGGTGTCCCCCAGGGCTCAGTTTTGGGTCCAGTCTTGTTCAGTATCTATATTAATGACCTAGGTGAGAGGATTGAGTGCTTCCTAAGTAAGTTTGCAGATGACACTAAGCAGGGTGGAAGTGTTGATTTGCTTGAGGATAGGAAGGCTCTGCAGAGAGACCTGGACAGGCTGGATCATTGGGCTGAGGCCAGTTGTATGTGGTTTAACAAAGCCAAGTGCCAGGTCCTGCATTTTGGTCACAACAACCCCATGCAAAGCTACAGACTTGGGGATGAGTGGCTGGAAAGCTCCATGGTGGAGAAGGACCTGGGGGCTGGCTGACAGCCAACTTAACAGGAGCCAGCAGTGTGCCCAAGTGGTCAAGAAGGCCAACAGCATCCTGGACTGCATCAGGAATAGTGTGGCCAGCCAGAGTAGAGAAGTGATCATGCCCCTATACTCCGCATTGGTGAGTCCTCACCTCAAGCACTGTCGAATTGCTGTAGCATGTCCAGGGAAGAGCTACCAAGCTGGTGAAAGGTCTGGAGAATAAGTCTTACGAGGACAGGCTGAGGGAACTGGGATTGTTTAGAAGATTGTGAAGAAGAGAAGGCTGAGGGGAGACCTCACTGCTCTCTACAACAACCTGAAAGGAGGTTGTAGGGAGGTGGGAGTTGGCCTCTTCTCTCAAGTGAATAATGACAGGACAAGAGGAAGTGGCCTGAAGCTGCACCAGGGGAGGTTTAGACTGCATATTAGAAAGAATTTCTTTACTGAAGGAATGGCTGGACAGTGGAACAGGCTTCTCTGGGAGGTGGTGGAGTTACCATCCCTGGAAGAGTTTAAAAGAAATATAGATATTGTGCTTAGCAACATAATTTAAGCACTGAATGGGTAGATTAGGTTATGGTTGGTGGATTTATGTTATGGTTGGACTTGATGATCTTCAAATCCTTTCCAACCAGGATGATTCTATGATTTAGTCATGAATAATAAAAGTGAGGAGAGACTCTGAAATCACCACTCATCTGCCATTCAGGCCCAATTCTTTTTCTAAAGTATGTGTTGAAACCCCACATCTGAAAGACAAGTCACCACTCTCCTTTGCCTGTTGCACAAAGTAAATGGTACGTAGCTGATTTTGTATGTTGCAGAAGGGAGGTCATAGAAGACAAGTAGGCTCCTATATTTCATTGAATGCCAAAGGCATCTAGATACCTACCTGACATTTTCATCTGAGACAATATCCTTTGATTCAAGATCAGGATGTTGTCTGTTGTGTTTAAGGCAATGGATATTCAACTTGTGTGAGATTAATTTATTTTCCCATTTCAGTTTCCTGAAAAATACCATGAGTTTGCATTGTGTGGATCTTCTTTTGTTGAGTTCCACCTGGTACTCCATTATGCAACTATTAAGGTACTACAGAAAGATTTCCATTGATCTTGTAACAGCAAATCATCTGCTTTGTGGAGGACTTGAAGAATGCGAGCGCTTTTTCCTTTTGAGATTAGAATTACCCCGTGGTATTTCTCAGTTTTTACAGCCTTCATTCCTCTTTGCCTGCCTGAGGGAAGAAGTTATCATATGCTTGATCATTTTGAAGTAGCATATTTGGAGAAAAGTGTGCTTGGCACCTCAGCTTCACCACAGGCAGATGTTCCTCTGTATTTTCATGTGTCATATAAAGGAATCATGGAGGTGCCTGTTGCACTTTCAGAACCCACCACATTATGCTAGGGCTGTCCATCTCTTGGGGAGTAATACCACTCTAATACCCTGCAGAGGCACACTTGTTCATAGCAGTAGTAGTGATTTTGTACAATGTGACATTAAAAACGAGACAGAGAAACTTCTAAAATGAAACTGAAAGGAGAAGAGTAGCAGAAAGTACAGTTGAAATCAGCAACACAACAAGACATACAGGGACAGTGAGAGTGGTGGCTTTAAAGGTGGCTTATTGCAAGCATATAAAAATGTTGCAGGGATATTTTCTTTACGGCTTTTGAAAAGATTACAGGTTTTTTCCAAGGATAGGGATGAAATTGATAGCATTTGAGATCTACATCTACACTAATGCACATAGCATGGGCAACAAACAGGATGGGCTGGAAGCCATTGTGCAGCAGAACAGCTATGACATAGTTGCCATCTCAGAAACATGGTGGAATGACTGTCATGACTGGAATGCTGCAATGAATGGATATAAGCTCATCAAAAAAGACAGGGAAGGAAAGAGAGGTGGTGGCATGGCTCTGTACATTAGGGAGTATTTTATTGTATAGAGATCAATGACATTGATGATAAAGTTGAGTGTCTGTGGCTAAGCATGAAGGGGAAGGCAAATAAGGCAGATATTGTGCTGGGAGTCTGTTACAGACCTCCAAGACAGGATGAGGAGGCAGACAAAGTATTCTACAAGTTGCTAGCTAAAGTATTGCAATCTCGAGCCTTTGTTCTGATGGGGGACTTCAACCTACCAGACGTCTGCTGGAAATATAACACAGAAGAGAAGAAACAGTCTAGGAGGTTCCTTGAGTGTGTGGAGGATAACTTCCTGACACAACTGGTAAGTCAACCTACCAGGGGAGGTGCCTTGCTACACCTTCTGTTCACAAACAGAGAAGGACTAGTGGGAGATGTGGTGTTCAGAGGCCGTCTTGGTCTTAGCAACCCTGAAATTGTTAAGTTTTCAATTTTTAGTGATGTAAGGAGGGGGTTGGCAAAACCTCCACCTTGGACTTCCAGAGGGTGGACATTGGCCTGTTCAGGACATTGGCTGAGAGAGTCCCTTGGAAGACAGTCCTGAAGGGCAAAGAGGTCCAGGAAGGCTGGACAGAAATCTGAAAGACCTAGGAGCAGGCTGTCCCCAAGTATCTTAAGGTGAAAGGGCGGGGAAGACAACCAGCCTGGTTGAACAGGGCGCTTTTGATGGGACTTAGGAAGAAAAGGAAAGTTTGACACCTTTGGAAGAAGGGACAGGCAACTCAAGAGGAGTACAGAGATCTCATTAGGTCATACAGAGAGAAAATTAGGAAGGCAAAAGCCCAGCTGCAGCTCAACTTGGCCACTGACATAAGGGACAACAAAAAAAGTTTTAACATATACATCAACAATAAAAAAAAGAGCCAGGGACAATCTCCATTCCTTACTGGATTTGGGGGGGAACATTGCAACCAAGGATGAGGAAAAAGATGAGATACTTAATGCCTTATTTGCCTCTGTCTTTAATAGTCAGACCAGCTACCCCCAGGGTGTTCAGTCTCCTGAGCTGGAAGCTAAGAATGGAAAGCAGAATAACCTCCCCATAATCCTGGAGGAAGGAGTTAATAATATGCTTCTGCACCTGGACACTCACAAGTCTGTGGGGCCTGATGAGATCCACCCTAGAGTACTGAGGGAGCTGGTGGGGGAGCTTGCTAAGCCTCTCTCCATTATTTATTGACAATTCTGGTCAACAGGGGAGGTACCAGATGACTGGAGGCTGGCTAATGTGACACCCATCTACAAGAAGGGCTGGAAGGAGGATCTGGGGAACTACAGGCCTGTCAGCCTGACCTTGGTAGTGGGAAAGATCATGGAGAGGCTCATCTTGAGTGAGCTCCCATGACAAGTACAAGGCAGATGGGATCAGGGCCAATCAGCGTGGGTTTATGAAAGGGAGGTCTTGCTTGACCAAACTGATCTCTTCCTATGACCATGTGACCCACCTGTTGGATAAGGGGAAGACTGTGGATGTTGTCTTTGGTAAGGCCTTTGACAGCATCTCCCGCAGCATTCTCCTGGAGAAGTTGGTGAATCATGACATAGACAAGTGCACTCTTTACTTAGTAAAAAACTGGCTGAACAGCCATGCCCAGAGAGTTGTGGTAAACGGGGTCAAATCTAGTTGGTGGCTGGTCACCAGTGGTGTCCCTCAGGGCTCAGTTTTGGGGCCAGTATTGTTCAACATCTTGATCAATGACCTAGATGAGGGGATTGAGTGCACCCTCAGTAAGTTTGCAGATTACACCAAACTGAGTGGTAGTGTTGATTTGCTTGAGGGTAGAAAGGCTCTACAGAGTGATCTGGGCAGGCTGGATTGATGGGCCAAGGCCAACTCTATGAGATTTAACAAGGTCAAGTGCCAGGTCCTGCATTTTGGTAACAGGCAATGCTACAGTCTTGGGGAAGTGTGGCTGGAAAGCTGCCAACGTGTGCCCAGGTTGTCAAGAAAGCCAAGAGCATCCTGGACTGCATCGGGAATAGTGTGGCCAGCAGGAGCAGGGAAGTAAGCATGCCCCTGTGCTCAACACTGATGTGGCCTCACCTCAAGTAATGTGTTCAGTTCTGGGCCCCTCACTATAGAAAGGACATTTTCAAACTGGTGAAGGGTCAAGAGAACAAGACATGCGAGGAGCAGCTGAGGCAACTGGGATTATTTAGTCCAAAGAAAAGGAGGCTGAGGGGAGAACTCATCACCTTCTGCAACTACTTGAAAGGAGGTTGTAGGGAGGTGGGTGTTGGCCTGTTTTTCCAAGTAAATAATGATAGGACCAGAGGAAATGTCGTGAGTTATGACAAGAGAGTTTTAGATTGGATATTAGAAAGAATTTCTAAACTGAGTGTTCAGGCACTGGAACAGCCTGCCCAGGGAAGCAGTTGGGTCACCATCACTGGAGATATTCAAGAAATGTGTAGATGTGACACTTAACGGTGTGCTTTAGTGGCTGAGGTTGTGGGGGGGGGACGTTGTTTGGCTTTTTTTCGTTTTCTTTCATTGGTGGTGGTGGTCGGTTGTTTTTTTGGGGGGGGTTTGTGTTGATATTTGGACTCGGTGATCTTAGAAGTCCTTTCCAACCATGGCAGTTCTGTGATTCTGTGAAAAAGTAGTGCCACAATTCCTTCTACTGCTTTAATTCCTACTTTTTGTTTTATTTTCATTCATACACAGAACCATATCTGAATGAATGGTATTAATTTCTAGTCAAGAATTGCATTCAAGAAATTAATACCATATTTATACAACAAAATATACAGATTTTGGAAATTGAAGAAGCCTAACTATATCCTGGTTAAATTACTTGTTCCCTTAGCAGTATTTACATGTTGCCGTTGTACTTATAAATATATGGGTAGTAATTCCCTCTTTACTGGTTCTTGAAGACAATGATAGTCATTACATTAAATGAGTAGTTTTTGCCACCTGCATATATCATGTCAGGGCTCTTGGGTGTGGACCTGAATCAGGAATGGGGGAAAGTCTATGGAGTGACCTGTCAGTAGTGCCAAACAATAAGACACTTCTGCAAATTATTCAGAAAAAAAAAAAAAAAAAAGTAGAAGAGCATCTTCAATTTTTATTTTACATTTCTTGCATTTGCAAAGTTCTTATTTTGAAGAAATGTAGAGACTTGGGATAAAAAAAGATGAGTTATTACAGAAGGATTTGGCAGTATTTGTTTCACCAACAGTTGTGTATGACTCACTGTTGTGTGGTGTTCTGTGCATTTTTTTATAAGCGTGATTCCAATAATAAATACAGTGAGAACCTGGGTTCCTTTATTAACTAGCAATTTGTTTCTGTGTTAAAATCACTTGTTCTTCAAAGCACAAATCAGCTCTAAGTCAGAAAAGAGATAGATAGGTGTGAATAGAAAAGCTACTGATGAAATAAATTTAGGTCTTAATTACCTGGAAAAGATGTAAATTACACCCACTAAACTCTTTTCTTTCTCAGCACTTATGATAAAACTGACCAGTATGATTATTGCCATGATTTATACGAATAGCTCTAAAAGTGCAGTTGATTCTGCTGACCTGTAATGACCAGGCCAGTGAGAAACACTGTAACATACTTTTTTTTTGGCCCCAGAAAAACAAAGAAAGAAAACAATCCTTCCTCTTTAAATAAAAGGATCTGTAACTCTGTGTACTCACTCCTGATACAAGTAAGAAGAGAGCTGTGAGATTAATGTGCTTTATTTGAAGCAGCTCCAGAGATCAGAAGGAAGTCTTGGAGCACTCTGTTCTTTCACCCATTTCTTTACTAGCTGCTAATTTGTTTATGTCAGTTGATATATTTTATATAAATAGGTTATTTTCCTTTACAAGTGAAGGAAGTTCAGAATGGTTATAAAAATAAGTGTAGAGTCTTTCAGGAATACAATTAAAAATAAACATAAACTTCAGAAGACAATACATGCATGAAAGATAATAGCTAAACTTTTGTTCCAGAAACTGTTTACCACTGTAATACAAGTATATCCCTTTTTATGCCTACTTATAAAATACTCATCTATTGAAAGAAAGAAAGAAAGAAAGAAAGAATAATTGCCTTTTCCATTGCGGAGAACTCCTGAAGTGGTCACACATTTTCAACGGTAGCAGTTTTGCATTTAGACTGCAGCTGGTTCTGATAGTGTCATGGTCTCGTACTATCGATCTGATTAAGTGTGTTACCTTACTTAATGAGGATACTTACATGTAACTAATGAGGCTAAGTATGCAGATACACAAAAAGGGATCAATCCTGTTTCAGAATGTGTAAAATTTCCCGTTGTAAAGTCGTATGTACATAAGAAGTGAAAAAGAGAAGAAAACCTGAGAATTCATATCACACTATTTTGGGCACTCTGATACCATTTTGTGAGAGCAGAGAGAAGCTTTATCTTTTCTGAAGCTCTGCTAATGCATGTTCAATATACAAATATTTTCATTAACATTTTTTGAAATTCTGTCTTGTCTGAATTTCAAATGGTTGAGTTTTGTAGGGAGCTATTAAGTGAGATGAATGTGAAAATGAAGCATGTGATTAACTGAAATAGAAGTAGCTAAGAAAAGAATTTGTGATGGCAAATACAAAAAAATAACCAAGTGAAAACATATGAATAGCTTTAAAAAAAAATACTAAAAATCTGGGGTTTAATTCCAGAGACTATCTCTTAATAAAATTTTGTCCCTGAGAGACAGTGTATATTTATGCCATCAGCAGTAAACTGAAACCACATTTGGTATTAAATCTACTAAAAGTTTAACCCAGAGTCATAGAAATACCTGTCGATACTTTATAAATATATATATATATTTATATATATTTTTTAATATATTTATATATATATATAAGTTGAAGTCTAATAGTCTGCTATATGGCTGCTCAAGACATATATGTTAGTGTAGTGTATTAGCTAGTTGTTTGGAACATAAACTAAGTTAAAATATTACCCAGAATACGTCTTTGTTTGTGGAAACTATATCTTCAATAGTATATAATGCTCAGTTTTTCATTACCAATAGTCATAAGGAACTGAAAGTAAGCAGTAGTTACATTTGGTTAGACTCAAATATGGTAATTCTGTGCATATGACATGTATTTGAAAATATTCCAGTGAACATTTTCAGGAGTAAATATTCTACATTCAGGTTTATACACTGGCACACTGACCTGGGCTTCTGCTAGCCATTAATCATAACTGAAAATCGCCAGATGTCTGTATATATCAATCTCAATTTGCTTGAGGGATGTACCTTAGGAATTAGCAGGATATCAGTTTGAAAGTTTGCAGTTTTAAATGTTAACCAATCACAGAAAAAAAAAAAAAAGAAGTTTTCACTGTATATGTGTTGGGACATTTAAAAAAGGTTGCATGTGTCATATCCTATAGACCAAATTTAACCTTTCTACCATAGGTGTGATTTTCTTTGTATTGTTTTCTGGAGTTTCACTCTTTTAAGTCCACTGGAATGAACTGAGATGGATTATCTCTCTGTTCTGAGTGATGATGATAGAAAGCACAATATTCAGGAAACCTGGAAGGGCTTTACTTTCTAGATGTTTCACCTGAGCCAAAGATGAAGCATGTTTATCATGCAACAAGAGTTTTTACTTTGTTTCCAGTTCAGCTGGTTGAAAAATGCAGATTTTTTTCTGCTGTGAATGAATTACATGGGAACATATGGATAACCATATTTAATGTTATGTTTAATATCATGCTTCTGAGATTTATACTGTACCTCAAAGCTCTAGAGGAACGCAATATCTTCTTTTTCAAATTATCTACATGGAATGGAAAAAAGGTTGAGGTTTCTTAGTATACAATGCTATAATGGTTGCTGAGACTTTTGGTTGGATGGCTTATAAGATAAATAATGTGCATGTTTCCTAAGCTTTTTATCTCCATTTCACTAATTACAACGCAGTTGAGTTTTAGGTCAGATAATGTAGTTACTAAAATCTTTCATGGTCTGATATACATTTGCTTGTTTCAGGCCATTTCCTTGCAGGCACACTGTAAACCATTGCAAATGGCAATGAATTGCTCACCCTTGTGAACAAACAAGTATGCCAGGAAAATCAGGAAAAGTTGTGACTGGACTGTGGCTTGTAGTGGTAAGAGGAAGATTAAAATTAGGTGCATGGGGTACTGATAATAGCTAGTACATCTTGAGTTCTGTCACTATAAAATCTGCCTACAAATCTTGGTAAACACTTAGGAAATGAACAATTTTGCATTTGAAGTGATGCAGAAACACTCTTTGATACATTTTGTAGCCTAGGTTTCACGATCATCCAGATTGGTGGACATACTGGAAATGTAGATTAGGATGTATGATCAGAGATTCTATTGAAAAATTATGCTAGCACAAAACATGTCATGATTGAGGATTTGATGCATCGGTGGAGTAAGAAATTTGTCACTGGATGATGCCTGCAAGTCAGATTCTTCTGTAAGAGCACTCCTTCAAGTGGGTTCAATGCTTCTCAGAGGCTTCTATGGTACTCTTCCT
Organism: Apus apus; assembly: GCF_020740795.1. Lineage (NCBI taxonomy): Eukaryota > Metazoa > Chordata > Aves > Apodiformes > Apodidae > Apus > Apus apus. The sequence goes on along the minus strand of NC_067284.1, from coordinate 58,877,867 downwards.
GTGTGCATAAAGGGGTTTGCCTGTAGGCATGCTCAGAGCACTCCCACCAAACTTGCAAATTTGGCTGCTTTTTCTGAGTTAGAGGATAACACAGCAAGAGAGCAAACTCATGCAGGATGTAGGAAACCATGGCTTAATTCCTTTCTGTGTCTGACTTAAAGAATGTGCTGGTTTGGTTTGGCGGGATTTTTGGCAGTGGGGGAAGAACCCCAGGAGTGGCTCCTGTAAGAAGCTGAGAAGCTCCACCTGCTCCAAAACCAGCCAAGGAGCCATTAGAGAGACAATAGATGGGCCACTGCCATTAACGTACGAAAGAACTGAAATAAGAGTTGAGCAGAGTGAGCACTTAAAGGAGGAGAGCTGTGCTGGATGGGCAGAGCCTGCTGGTGGTTGATGAGAAAGAAGTGGAAGAAGGTGCCCAAGCAGAAGTTTCCCTGCAACCCACGGTGAGATGGCAGCTGTCCCCCTGCACTCATGGAGAAACGTGGTGGAACATTCCCTGAAGGCGCCAGGAGGGGTGAACTTGGCCAGTGGACTTGGATTTTGTGGCCAGTGGACTCAGATTTGCTGCTAGTGGATTCAGATTGTGCAGTTTTGGAAGACCCCGGCGCCAGGCGAGGTGACTGTTCCCAAAGCAGCCACCGACTCTGTGGGAAGCCCAGGCTGGAGCAGCTCCTGACCTCGTGGGAAGGACTCATGAAGGAGAGGTTCGTAGAGGACTTTCTCCCAAGGGAGGGACCCCATGGAGAAGCAGGGAAGGACTGTAAGGAATCCTTCCTGAGGAGAAAGGAGCAGCAGGAACCACCAGCCTGTGAACTGACTCTAAACCCCATCCCCCTGTGACACTGGGGGGAAGAAGGGTGGGGGTGATGTATGTAAGCCCTGCTCTTTGTGTTGTCTGTGTTTTTCCCCAAGCTGAGTCAATTTTGCTTGCGACTTTAATGGGTGAAGAACCCTGCTTGTCGTTTGTCTCGACCCATGAGTTTTGTCCTCATCATCCTAGAGTGTTTGAGAGGGGGAGTTGAGTGAGCGCCCATGTGGCTGTTCTTTGTTGTTATGTTGGGCCCAAACCACGACAAAGATTTAAGCACATCTTGCCTGCCAGGACTGAAACCATTTAGCTAGGGCCATGCTCATGCTGAGTGTGATTCCCCTCTCTGGCCAGGTGAAGCTTGGCTTCGTTTCTGCAGGGTGTCTTCGGCAACAGGTATGGACCACGCCTAGTTAAACCTGAAATCTGACACTGAAGACACACTTCAGAGAGGTGTGGAGTATGTTAGTTTGAAAGACCACAGTTCTTCTCACCAGAGACACAAACGCATGAAAGAATTGTAAAACAATTGTAAAACAAAAAAGCATCCTCTCTCTCAGTCTTTAAGAGAAAAGTTGTGTCGTTGCAAAGTAAGTCTTGAAGCTATGAATTACCCAAAGGAAGAAAAGCACTAGCTTTCAGTCCCAAGTAACTTGTCTGAGGTTCATCAAAAAAGGCTGTTTATAATATATGTCTGTCATCAGAATTGGTTTTTGCAATAAAATTTTGCTTGCTCAGTGTGCAGATTGCCATTTTACAGACATCCAACTCCCCGTATTCTGACATGACTGACACAGAGTATGAATTTTCACTGCTTAACAATGGTATCCCTAAGTTTCTCCTTAGATGTATACCCCTTCTGTGTGTGTGTGTGCGTACGCTTGTAAATAGAGGATTCTGAATATATGGATGTTAGCAGGATCTTGGTGCCTCAGTTATTGCCGTTTATCTCAGTCTTCTGAATCCATAATCAGGATGATATGTGGTCAGGTTCCGTGAGTGTGCTTAACAAGATGCATCAGTGCTAGATATGTTTCTAGATGGAGATTTTATGACTGAATCCTCATCTGCGAAATAGTGTGTATTTCCTGTATATATGAGCTGGCACATAAACACCATGTCTAGGTAATTCTAAGTAATTAGTCATACAAATGTGAGTCTACATATGCATTTGAAAAAATACAGTTCTGCAATGTCTTTTTTACATATGTTACCAGTTTTCTTCTGCATTTATTTTGAAGAATGTTTTTCTGAGATACTTGTCTTTCAGCACAAAAAAAAAAAAGGTGGAAGATTAAGCAGGTCAAAGATTCTACAGGTTTTTTTCTCTTTCTAATATTTATTTCTCCATAACAGGTGATTTGTATATTGGAGGAGTGGCCAAAGAAATGTTTAAATCCTTGCCAAAACTGGTGCATGCGAAAGAGGGATTTCAAGGCTGTCTTGCATCAGTTGACTTGAATGGACGACTCCCTGATCTAATCTCAGATGCTCTCTTCTGCAATGGGCAAATAGAAAGAGGATGTGAAGGTATTAAACATGCTGATATTTTTTATATTCTAGTGAAAGTATTGTGTGAATCCTACTGAGTTTTGTTGTATGTGCACTCTGTACATGGAGAGTTTATATTTTGCCTGCTTTTAATTGGTCTTGTTTGACACTTATGTAAGGTCTTACATAAAGACTACATTTTTTTAGTATTATGGAGACAAGCATGTGCCTGCCCTACAGTGCAGAGGTTGATCTGAGAACAAGTTAACTTCTAAAATGTTTAAAGCAAATTCTGTCCTTCTCTAGTGGCAAGGTATTTTGCATGTATTTTGTTTACTTCTGATATATTTTAATTAATGATGGAAACAATAAAAATTAACTTAAATGAAGTCCTTCGTATTGTCATAACACTTAGGGATTAGCTATTGCTGAGATATTATTTAATTCAATTTTAAAAGCAGACATTTTGAGTTGATTAATTGAAGGCTAATTTATGAAACTGTTTGAGATCAATCTTCCATCATCTCTAATTTTGCTTACCCCTGAGATTTGAATTGTCATGAGCCCTCCTATCTGAAATCAGCAACAGCCAAATATGTTTTATCTCACATTTTTTATGTCGTTATTGACTCATCTGGAATATCATGGAATTTAACTAAGGACAGAATTAGAAGAGGTGTATTTGTAATTCAAGTGTGTCAATCTCTAGCTATTTTTCCAGCTGTCATTTAATTCCACCTTATTTTTACTATGATTTATTGAATAATTTAGATAAATTCTCTGTCCCTGCACATATATTTATTTACATAATTCTGAATTTTGTGGGTATGTTCAATTTTATTTGTTCTCTCTAAAGTGCCATTCTTCTCTGGACAGAAAAGTGTGCAAATGACACTATAGAATTTCAATTTGGAATCTTGATGATTTTAATATCAAGTTGGATAATTTTTCAAATAGACCTTGTAAAAAATCCAAACAGAACTGGGGGGATTCCTACAGCTTCATAAGATAAAGCTTTCTGGTGGATGAATTCTGTCTCCCATTTTGTTTTCCCTACAGTACTTTTGTACTGGTGGTACAGTATTCTTATTCTTTACCTGATACCTTTAGTTAATGATATAAATTCTATGGATAGTACATAGAAATATAAAATATTCACAATTTATTTTTCTGTAGCTTTAGTGTCTATTTATTTTTATCAGGAATGGAAAAATATGTATAAATTCGTTTGTCACCGAGATTAGAAAATTAGATTCTGCTTTCTGAATGATGTTAGCAAGTTCCATGCCTGCACCATCTCTTCAGAAAGTCAAACTACACCTTAATTCCAGTATGCATTTCATAGCTTCTTTTGAGACTATGTAATTTTCTAAATAAATTCTATGTACTTAAAAGAAATATTGCCATAGGTCTAGAGTGCAAGTTCATTGAGCATTGAATATAATTTACGTTTGGATTAATCCACCTTGTTGACAAATTTTCAATGGCTAGAACAGATAGAAACTAACAGCTAGAAATGTAAAATATGCTAACTAGTTCTTTGAATTGTTAACAACAAGCCCCAGATCCATTTTGTGAGTATCATCCCTGTTTTCCTCTAGACAAATCCATTGCACTTTCTTTACATATTTTAAATAAAGCAGAATTATAGAAATTACAGAATGATGGAAAAATTACTTTTAATATTTTTTGGAGGAAAATGCACTGTGTGCACACATGTACTAATGTAATACAATGTAATGTAACATAATATATAATTTATAAGCAATTTAATATGTGAATTAAATTAACTGTATGAAAAGTTTCTAAGTATTAACATACATTAAGACTCCTGATGATACATGTATTTGCAGCAGGTAGTAAAACATTATACATGCTACTTTAAAATGCTTTTTGGGTAATATATAGTGTGTAAGCCCTCACATAAGACAAATGCAAATTTGAGGCCAAATCCAGTCAATTAAAAGCCTGTACTGATGAATGAATACATTTAGAATATTTATGTAGATTCAAAAGATGAGTGCTTAGGAAGAGGATATTAGAGTATTTTTGCTAAATAGCTTAATTCTGCAATATATATATATGAAAATATGAACCTGTTATTGCAGATATTATGATATTTACCAACATTAAACAGTCCTCTGTTCTTTAAAAAAAAAGCCTAATTTTATTAGAAGAAATTCTTATATTTAAGGTAGTCTCTATGGCAATTTTTGAATAACGACTACTATAGGTAATCCAAAAGTGCAAAATACCTTGCTTTTAACAAGACCCTATCTGTATTCTTTCCAAATATGTGTGTTTTAACATACAGTTTTTAATGTGCCTACAGGGTCTTGCAGTTTATGTACTTCTAAGTCCTCATAACTTTTGCTCTACTTTTGCAAAGATGAGGAAATTTAACGTTGCATAACTAAAGTGTAAATAAATGCATGAATATATAACATTTAAACACCTACAGATATTTTCACTTCATCTTTGTAAAGTTTCTGAGTAGCAGAATCTGGTGAGAAAAAAATGTGTTTTCTCTTGTCAACTACGGGCTTCTGTCACTATAAACCCCAGCTCAGGAAAGGGTGATGTAATGGCCAAATGTTTAAACTTCTGGGCTCAAAACTCCAAAGAAAAAAAAGCCACTATCCTGTGTTGGCCCACTGCAGTTAGTCAGTTCTCTGTATTATTATTTGAACCAAAGAGAATAGAACACTTAATAGTTTTGCAAAACAGATGCAGTGTACTCTGCCCTTGTTCTTAATTGCACTGGTGACTACCCAGGCCCTTTCAGAGTTGTGCTTGAGCAGTGCCTCATTTAAAGCAAGTGACCATTGAACTGATGTAAATCATGCTGATATGGATTCTTCTGAAATACAGGCAAATCAAAAGAAAACCCTTCACTGACATCTTCTTTGAAGGAACTGTAATGTGAAAGAAGGGTTAAGTGGATTTTTCTCTACAGGATGATTTAGGATATTTATATGAACTTTGGACCAGTTTTTCCCTGTCATCAATGACTAACAGTAGGAGTTTCATTTGGATATTGATGTGTTTTCTCCATAAGAATCTAGGAGAATTTTATCATCCCAGAATCAAATTTTTCCTGGCAGGGTCGGGAATCAGCATGAAATGTATGTGTGAGCTCGTAGTAATCTGTAGTTCATGGTGTGTATTTCAGTCTTCATTCACCAGTCACAAAGAAAAGGCTAGAAAAAAAGAAAGACCAGAGAGGATGACAGTGCTAATTATTCTTAAATTCAGTGCATCTGAACATGACAAATGGCTAGTCAGGATTCAGCCATGCATTTACTCTGCTAATGTATTCATATCTATCCAAGGAATTAAAAAAACAGCAACAAAAAAACCCAGGCCTTTTAATTTTCCTTCATTACATGTCATCAGCTCAATTAACCATTATATTTGTAGTAAAATACTGGCAAATTACTGTTTTCTTATTTTGGCTTGCCTGAAGATTTTTGGCTATTAGCATTAATTTGTTTGCATTATATGGCATTTTTTTCTCTCTTTAACAGCAGCATGCACTTTACTCTGAATGGTTTTTGTTCTGTGTTTGCTGCCATTTCAATATTGCTTACTAACATTTAATATATTTTGCTTTTTTATTTTGCTGACAAAGTTGCATTGATGAAAGCTGATTTGCAAGGTAGATAGCCCTGTGTGTATTAAACAAGACTGAAACCCCCAATGCACAGTTGGATTTCTTCAATAAATGCTCTGTATGTTTCAGAATGAAAGTGTGTTATTTTGTTTCAGGTTTTGCCTTTCACACCTCTAAAACAATGAGCCTTCATTTTCCAGCATATCTTGCATAAAGGCTTTCAGTCTTGAATATGTTTGTATAGTGATTGCTTTAGTGCTTGGATCATTCCTTTTCAAATTTTTTTATATTGCAGTAGTATAGTTATGATTCTCTAGAAACAGAATAGCTTTGTTTTTCATGTGTATGTCACATTTTGGCATGACAGTTCATTAGTAGTCTGATTTTCTGCATTTCCCCTTAAAAAGGAACCTGCATGGGATCCCTGAAGCATGTGAATTGGTACTTGCCAACATTCCTGCCAAAGAATCCCAAACTCTTCTTAATTTCAGACCTAAATAATTTAAAATAATTTATGGGATTAAAATATTGCATAGTGTAGCTTCATTTTATTATTTTTTAGATTTTGTTTTATTTTAATTTTATTTTTCAGTCTTTACGTTCATCTTCCAGAGCTTTGCATTCTGTGGCATCTGCCTTTGCTTGTTGAAATGTATTTGCAGAAAAAAAATACTACTGAAATTTCTAGAAATTTTTTAGCCATTAATGATCTGATACAAGATTAACAAATAACTTGAAAGAAAGTTAACATTCCCACTGTACCTGGAATAACTCTGCTTCAGTTTGTGCATTTTTATGTGTTTGACATGTCAAATTTAAAACTAAAGTGAAAAACACCCTTTTAATAGTACATGCTGCTACAAAATCAGCAAGTTTATGTGCGTTTTACTTGGTAACTCTTTGATCATTTGATTTGAGATGTTGGCAACTAGTTAATGTGATCCAGTGAGAAATACTTTTCTCTGGAAGACGAAGTGCAAGTCCCTTTTTGTGTGTTCTCATCAGGCCCCAGCACAACATGCCAAGAGGATTCGTGTGCAAACCAGGGAGTGTGCTTGCAGCAGTGGGATGGATTCAGTTGTGACTGTAGTATGACCTCCTTTAGTGGACCATTATGCAATGACCGTAAGTACACTAAAAATGCTGATCTGAACACTCAAGAGCTCTAATATTTGAAGCAAGGGCCTGAAGCTTTATATTACTTAATTATTAGATATTTAAATGAATGGACAAATCCTGTGACAATCTGTAAGACTTGTGAAAAGAATATAGCTAAATTTTACAGTATAGATTTTGGACAAAGTACAGTATCAGACACTGGCAGAATTTTGTTTTATTATACTTGATTACATGTCTAAAATACTGATGGTTACCTGTTTATATAATCCCTTTCTTGCATAAATGTTACGAGTTTTTTTTTCTAATTTTTTAAAAAAATTACATTTTATTGTTTTGTAGGATTATATCATGAGGACTATAATTACTGTGAAACAGTTGACAAGGCTCATTATCTCCATATGTAGATTTCTTTAGGTGACAGACTAAGCATTCCAATAATTAAAGCATGCAGAGTATTTTAGTTCTTTTACATTTCATCTAAATAAAACTACATAACATACACCAATCATTTGGTCTTTCAGGAAAATTTTAACAGTGTCAAAAATAAGGTTCACCAATGTCATAGTATAATTTCATTCCAGTCTGGCCTTATTGATCTAAATAGAATTAATGCAGAAGTGAAAGTGGAACAGTAATGTTAGAACCATAACGACCACACTACCTGATTAAAGCAAACTACTGAGTTTTCTTTTTAAATTGTAGCGTTTGAAATATCCAGATATCACATATTTTTATATCCATATGAAAGGGGCATTTTTATTTCTATTTGTGTACATTTATCTGAATATGTGACTCATGGTAGGAAGTGCTGGTATAACTGTCTAGTTCAGCATTTCAGATGTTTGTGTTTTGTTCTGGTTCTCTACAGCAAGGTGTACCTTTTTGGACAAATGCTAAAATAATAGAATAATTATAATCGGAAAAGCTTGTAGCTCAAGTTGTAGGCAGCAAAAGCCTAGAAAATTATTCTCATGTATGTTTTATTTTTCTACTCCTGACCATGTTTGAAAACTATGAGAAGAACTCATCTTGGTCTGTTCTCTGCAGCTGCTGTCATGGTAGAAATGAAATGTGGTATAAAAAACTTTTGATAATTTGAGTAGAAGCTTGAGTTTACTTTATGTAAATGTGTTTGCCCTTCCCAGAAGTGTGACTGATTAGTCATACTGGTAAACATGTATCTGAAAACATTTTAGTCCCCTATCTGCTACAGGAGAAAATTATTTGTTTCTGTTTTACTTCTAAGTTGTTATTTCTGTTCTTCTGTGATCTCTGCGTTCTTCCAAAAGTAACTAAAAACTATGAATGAGATGTTATATATTCCACATCTAGCAAAGCAAAAACTCTGTTGATAAATTTGTATTATTAGTAACTAATTCGTATCTAATTAGTAACTAATGTCTTGCCCTGGATAGTCAGTGCCAGCTGTTGCATAAATTTGGCAAGCTGATGAAAATACATAAGAAAGACAATTACGTATCTGTGCAGGTTCATTTGTATGGTAACATTACCAACTACACTAGACACAAGCAGATAATTCTCCATATACTATTTCTGATGATGGTAAAGAAGTACCTTTAGTACACAGCTACCTAAAATACTTACTGTTTTTCCTAGATAATTTTATTTTTCTTTTCCTAATGTTCTTGTATCACAAGCATGAAATAGAAAGTAATCCTAGACTAGGATGCTGTATTAGAATGCAGACTCTGGTAAATATAATACATTTGGCTTCTCGCTTTACCTTGGGCCCTCAGATTAGTTCAGATACTTAAAATCTGCAGTGCAAGTCTAACAAAGAGAGATTTTTCATAATGACTTATGTGAGGAAAATGAGGAGAAATGCTGTTGTAATCTGTGTCATCTAGGTGCTCCTAGACTTCTCTCTGCTGGGTTTGGGAAGAGCATAATGGGAAAAGGAGTGGTGAAATGCTACTAGAGTTTTTTGTAACTTGCATAGGCTGCACACTGCAGGTTAAACTTTGGCAGCACTGAAGTAAAACAAATTCCTTCCACATGAGGAAAAACTATCATAGAATCATAGAATGGTTTGAGTTGGAAGGGACCTTAAAGATCACCTAGTTCCAACCCCCCAGCATGGACAGGGACACCTTCCACTAGATCAGGTTGCTCAGGGCCCCATCTAACCTGGCCTTGAATGCATCCAGGGATGGGGCTACCACAACCTCCCTGGGCAACCTGTGCCAGTGCCTCACCACCCTCACACTAAAGAATTTCCTCCTAATGTCTAACCTAAATCTCCCTTCTTCCAGTTTTGATCCACTACCCCTTGTTCTCTCACTAAAAGCCCTTGTAAAAAGCTTTCCTGTAGGCCCCATTCAAGCACTGGAAGGCCACTATAAGGTCTTCGCGGAGCCTTCTCTTCTCCGGGCTGAACAGCCCCAACTCTCTCAGCCTGTCTTTGTAGGAGAGGTGCTCCAGCCCTCAGATCACTTTGTGGCCCTTCTCTGGACTTTCTCCAGGAGTTCCATGTCCTTCTTGTATTGGGGGCTTCAGGTGGGGTCCTACTGGCTATGCTTCTTTTGATGCAGCCCAGGACATGGTTGGCTTCTGGGCTGCAAGCATGTTGCCAGCTCATCCACCATCAGTCCTAAGCCCTTCTCCTCTCAACTGTTTTTGATCCATTCTCCACCCAGCCTGAATTTGTGCTTGGGATTGCCCTGACTCAGGTGCAGAACCTTGCACTTGGCTTGGTTGAAGTTGATGCAGTTTGCATGAGACCACCTCTAAAGCCTGCCAAGGTTCCTCTGGATAGCCTCCCTTCCCTGCAGTGCATCAACCTCACCAAACAGTTTGGTGTCATCAGCAAATTTGATGAGGGTGCACTGAATGCCACTGTCCATGTCACCAACAAAGATGTTAAATAGCACCAGTCCAAGTACCGAATCTTGCGGAACACCGCTCATCACAGGTCTCCATCTGGACATGGAGCCATTGATCACCATTCTTTGGTTGTGACCATTCAGCCAGTTCCTTACCAATGAGTGGTATCACATCCAGTTTTGATACCAGGATGTTGTGCAGGACAGTTTAAAGGCTTTGTACAGGTCCAGGTAGTGACATCAGTTGCTCTTCCTTTGTCCACTGAAGCTGTGACCCCATGGTAGAAGGCCATCAAATTAATTTGGCAGGATTTGCCCTTGGTGAAGCCATGTTGGCTGCCACCAATCACCCCTTTGTTTTCCATGTGGCTTAGCAGAGCCTTAAGAAGGATCTGTTCCACGATCTTGCTGGGCACAGAGGTGAGACTGACTGGTCTGTAATTCCCTGCGTCTTCATTTTTTCCCTTTTTGAAATTGGGAGTTATGTCTCCCTTTTTCCAGTCAGTGAGAGTTTCTCCAGACGGCCATAACTTTTCAAATATGATGGAGAGAGGCTTTGCAACTTTGTTGGCCAGTTTCTTCAGGAGCTATGGATGAATCCCATCAGGTCCCATGGACTTGTGCACCTTCAGGTCCTTCAGATGGTCATGAACCTGCTCTTGTCCTACAGTGGAGAGATCTTCCTTTCTACAGTCCATGCCTTTGCCTTCTCTAACTTGGATGGTGTGACCAGAGCCTTTGCCAGTGAAGACTGAGGTAAAGTAGTCATTGAGTACCTCAGCCTTCTCTATGTCCTGCATGGCCTGATCTCTAGTTTCTTTCTGAAGTGGGCCCACATTTTCTCTCGTCTTCCTCTTACTGCTGACATACCTGTAGAAACCTTTCTTGTTATTCTTAACATCCCTGGCCAGGTCCAACTCCATCTGTGCTTTGGTCTTCCTTACCTGATCCCTTGCTTCTCTGACAACTTGTCTGTACTCTCCCCATGATACCTGTCCCTCGTTCCACTCTCTGTATACCTTTTTTTTTTGTACATTTAACTCTGTCCAGGAGCTCCTTGCTCATTCATACAGGCCTCCTGGCTCTCCTGCCTGCCTTGCTTTTCATTGGGACACATAGCTCCTGGGCATGGAGGAAGTGATCCTTGAATATGGACCAGCTTTCCTGAGCTCCCCTTCCCTCCAGGGCTTTGTCTCACAGTACTCTACCAAACATAGCCTTGAAGAGATCAAAATCTGCTCTCTTGAAATTAAGGGTTGTGAGCTTGCTTCGCACCTTACTTGCTGCCCTAAGGATCCTGAATTCGACCATGTCATAGTTGCTGCAGCCTAGTCTACCATTAAGTTTTACATCATCAACAAGGTCCAGCACTGCATCTTTTCTTGTTGTTCCTCTACCATTTGGAGGAGGAAGTTATGATCAATGCACTCCAGTTACTCCCTGGATTGCTGGTGCCTTGCTGTGTTGTCCCTCCAGCAGATACCAGGCTGGTTGAAATCCCCCATAAGGATCAGGGCCTGTGAGCACAAAGCTGTTCCTATCTGCCTGTAAAGAGCATCATCTACTCGGACATCCTGATCTGATGGCCTGCAGCAGACCCCCACTATGACATCTGATGCCCCTATCTTCCATTTAACCCTGACCCCTAAGGTTTCAGTCATCTCCTCCACCACCCCCAGGCAGAGCTCCACAGACTCCAGCTGGTCATTGATGTAGAGGTGACACCCCCTCCTCTTCTGCCCTGCCTGTCCTATGTCAGCGACAGGTCTGCAACAAAACTCTGCCTGTTGCTAAAAAACAAGCACTTGTTCAGACGGATTTAGGCACATTCCTAAGAAGTGCATGTGAGCATGGCAGATCACACATGGAGTGACACTGGTTGACAAAAGCTGAAATCTAACCTGGTATTGCTACACATACAGGCCCTTGGCTTACTTTACATTTGTAGGTACCATTTTTTATTTTTTTTCTGTTTTATATGAAATGGAGTATTCAGGACATCAGAATCTCATAGGTAGAGATTTTTTGTTACCAAACCTGAAAATCGACCATTTAAAAATAAGTGTCAGTTGTCTTAAGAGGAACAGTTTAAAAGTACCAGGTTTATGTAGAGTTGCATTCCTCCTGTATTGGGTGTCCATGTCCAGATGTTGGCAGCAGGGGGCTGCTGGGTGGTCTCTATGAGGCGAGGACAGGGCTGTTCCATGCTAAGCGTGGCCAGCTCCAGAGGCCCACTGCAGGATACAGCTGGGTCCCTCAACCAAGCTGATGGCATCTTTATGAAAACACACTTAGGAAGTTTGCCATTCTTACTAAAATGCCGGACAGATGAAGGAAGAGGGAACCAAAAGAGTGAGAAACAGCAGAGAGAACACTGATGACAGAGCAGAAGGAGTCAGAGAACAGCTGGGTGGGAGTTTGGCCCTTAACCAGGATTAACCCATCATGCTGCCTCAATATTTTGTTCCATCAATTGTTAGGGAACATATTTGAGTAGAAATATCAGAGACAAAATTGCTGAGGTGAGAGTTGACCTGTGGACATTGTCTGTTCTTACTCCTCTGCTCAGAACAGAGTCAGCTAGGACATTGCCAAATACACCATGAAACCAACCCCTAAGTACCACATCTCCATGTTTTTATAATACCTCCAGTGGTGATGACTCCACCACTTCCCTAGTGAGCCTGACAACCATGTCAGTGAAGAAACTTTATCTAATAGCAATCTAAACCTTCCCTGGCACAATTTGAGGCTGTTTCCTCTTGTCCTATTGATCCTCCAAGCCCTTAATCCAAAATAAGCACCAGGTAAGGCAAATTTTTTTTTGAGATTCAGGGCAACAGTGCTCTTTAGATGTGACAGACAGAAGTGTTACATTGATAAGTGTACAAAGCAGGCCAGTAGCAGTTGTTCCTACAAAACAGGATTTTATAGAAGATTGTACTAAAAGGACAGTAAATGGCTGTTCTTACAAATGGATGGCTCCATGCAACCCCTCTGAGAAACTCATTGTGAACATCATAACTACTTCTAAAAGCAGGTTATGTAGTGAAAGCTATCCTCCCAATTTAGGTGGTTTTTTTTTAAGAGTAGGATTGAAAATTACTCTGGCAAAGCAAAGCAAAACAAAACAAATCTACAAGAGATTACCTGCTTTCTGTAAGTTTACATTTGTTTTTACTCAGGTGGTCTTTAAGTATAGCCATATTAGTGAGTGTAATGTTATGTTTGTGGAAACAAATACAGCTATTATGGCATAGAAAATAGCAAACATAATAACATTTTCACATTGCATTAGTATAGCAATGTTCTGTGCCAAATTACAGGGCAGCTTCTACATTGTTACCATAAAGGAATAATGTATTGGCATTGTATTTGTGTTGGTATAGCTAACACTATGTCAACACTTCCATTATAATCAGTTTCCAAAGGGTTAGAATTTCACCACACAGTCTATTCTGACTAGAAATTTTACATTCAACTACTGTGATTAACAAAACTTTTTTGGCTCTTTTTGTTTTGACTTTTTACCAAGAAAAATCAAAAGCCCTCATTTAGGTGGGGAAATGTCAATATTACAAAATGGGTTAATGTAAAACAGGTTTGACTTTTCTTGGTATTTGATTTCGTTATAAAGATACAACCTTTCAGCAAAGACTATATCTGTAGTGATGGCTGGATTTTATTTTAAATGTGTTTGGACGTTAATAAAATATATAGGCCTTCTAGGAAAAGATGGAATCCACCTGCCAAGGTGGGGCAAAAGCATCTTTGCCACAAGCTGGCCAACCTGGTGAAGAGAGAGCCAGGGCTAGGGATGGTGGAGGATGGAGATAACTCTTGAGATAGTGAGGAAATAGTGGATTAAGTGTAAGGGGAAAGTGTGAGGTTCTGATCAGGGACAAGGGATAAGCCGGCTGAAAGCTTATGGATTGACTTAGACGGCAGACCAAACTCTGATACAACTTCACAGATATTTGTTACAAACTGCATGCTAAGAAGGAAGAAATAGATGAGGCCTTCTTCAGACATATTGAAGATACTTCATTTTCACAGACCTAGTCCTCATTGGGAACTTGAATTACCCCTGTATCTGCTGGAGGGGCAACAGAACAGGACACAAGCAGTCCAGGAGATGTCTGGAGTGCATTTACTTGCTGACACAATTGATCAAGAAGCCAGTGAGGGAAAGTACACCTCGTATGTACAAACGAAAAAGAATGGATCAGGGTTGTGATGGTCAGAAAGTTCAGATTACTGAGAGGTAAGAGCGAGACAAAAAGCTGGAACACTTTGAGAGAGCAGACCTTGGCTTTTCAGGGACCTGCTTGGAAGAATCCTGTAAGGCCCAGTAGACTGGTAGATTTTCAAGGATCACCTCCTTGAAGCTAAGCAACCATCATACGCAACCTCATATACATAAAATCAAGTAAAGTGGCAGAAGGTAGGACGAGCCTCTGACGAACATTTAAAGGGAATGTGCAAGAGATAGAAGCAAGGTCACATGGCTCAGGAAGAATATAGAGGTGCTGCCCATGCACACAGCGAAAGCCAAGGCCCACTTGGATTGTAACCTGGCAAGGGGTTTGGAAGGTAAAAGCAAGGGCTCCTACTGGCTGTGAAAGAGGAGGAATATGTGGGCCTGTCACTGAATGGGGTGAGGGGACCTCATGTCAGGGGATATGGAAAAGACTGAGGTACTCCATCTTCTTTGCCTTGGTCTTTACAAGTAAGACCAGCCTTTAACACTTCCAGTAATCTCCAGTAATCCAGGTTCCTGTGACCAGCAGGAAAATCTGGAATGAGGAAGACTTACCTTGGTTAAGAAATATCAGGTCTGGGAATACCTAAACAAAGTGGAAATACAGAGTTCCTGAGGCCTGATGTGAGGCAGCCACAAGCATCACAGGTCATTGCAACACTTCCTTTGATGTTCTATGAGAGGTCATGACCACTTGGGGCAGTTCCTGAGAACTGGATAAAAGCAGATTTTTCTCCTAAACTGTAGGCCAGTCAGCCTCACCTCAATCACTGAAAATGTGATGGAGAAAATCTGCCTGAAAGCCATTTCCAAGTAGCCAGTATGGACTTACGAAGGGAAATAATGAAGTGGATTCAGTACTTAGGTATTTGTCAATTTCTTGCTAAACTGAAAATCTGTGTTCTGATTTGCAACCATGCTGAGCACTCAGAATTGAAAATTAACTGAAACATGTATCTTTCCAGAAAATACAATATTATTTCAGATTTAATATACTGAACAGTAGATATTTTTGGCTGCTACTGAGGGTGGTAGAACTTAGGCACTGTAAAAATACATTAGTTAAAATTTATGAGAGATTTGGGTATTAGAGTATTTGAAATAATAAAAATTCCCAGGAGGAACTGAATTATTCTCTCTTCAGTGTTGTGTTTGGTGAGTACTTTAAGTAATATTGAGGTTATACGTTGAACCACAAAAACCCCAAATAATGAGTCAATGTTAAACTTCAGCAGTAAGTGAGCGGTTTTATATACACCAGCCTTCCTCACGGCAGAACTCTGATCAAAACAGGCACATTCTCACATTGAATGAATACTTTGTGAACATGTAATTAGCAAGTAGGTAACAATCTACATAGAAGGAGGGGTAATTTAATACTGCACACAGAAATGTAGACCTTGCTTTCCTCTGGTCCACAGTGTCTTGAACAAGGTGCAGTGTCTTGCATGGTGTTGACTGTGGATAGTAATTCTCGTCTCACAATGTCTTCCTTCTTCTGGAACGCAAATCAGAGGGTGATAATCACATAATCTCTGTTTACATTTTCAGTCAGGTATTACACAAATGATGGATTTAAATAATTTAACTGTATTTATTTTTTTCACATTTATTTTGGTTTAACTGTTATGGATGCTGCATCTTTTGGACCTTTTGACACCTAGAGTGAAAGATCAGTCTTATGCTACTTTTGTCAGAAGGATACATACAAAACAAAGAAGCTTAATTAAACCTCTGAACAAAAGCTAAACTAACCATCAGTAACCATCAGTAGTACTTTGTGTGATAAGACTCCAGTGCAGAGCCACAAAGATGATTAAGGGAGTGGAACATCTCCCTTGTGAGGAAAGGCTGAGGGAGCTGGGTCTCTTTAGCTTGGAGAAAAGGAGACTGAGGGGTGACCTCATCAATGTTTACAAATATGTAAAGGGTGAGTGTCAGGACGATGGAGCCAAGCTTTTTTCAGTGATGACCAGTGATAGGACAAGGGGCAATGGATGCAAACTGGAGCATAGGAGGTTCCATATGAATATCAGGAAGAACTTCTTTCCTGTGAGAGTGACAGAGCACTGGAACAGGCTGCCCAGAGAGGTTGTGGAGTCTCCTTCACTGGAGACATTCAAAAACCGCCTGGACGCGTTCCTGTGTGAGGTACTCTAGGTGACCCTGCTCTGGCAGAGGGGTTGGGCTAGATGATCTTTTGAGGTCCCTTCCAACCCCTAGGATTCTATGATTCTATGATTCTGTGATAATACTACATATTCCTAAGACTTTGCAGCTGCTAGCTACCAATAAACTTACAACCTGCTATTTAAAAAAAAAAAAAAAAAAAAAAAAGGGATAGAAAATTCCACAGAGTACTTCAAAACACATTTGATTTCCATCTCCAGTAGCTGAGAATAAAAAAATCTGTCCCTGATAACATACCAGTCTAAATACTTCATATGATTATTTTGCCACAGAGGCTCACAGTACACAGGAGAAATAAAGATAGCTGCACACAAAATTACAATGCAGAGCAAACTGCTGGAGTGAACTAATTGAAGAAATCTCCATTTGTTTGTCTTATCTTATCCAATATCCCTCTACAATGAATATCTGGAATTCCTGGTGACAAAAATCAGTGACCTAATTTGTATAAACTTTAAAGAAATAGGACTTCTCACACAGTCTTGAAAATACAGAAATGCTGATGTGTTTAGGAGAAATAGAAAACCTGTAAATAAAGCAATGGAAGCAAGAAATGTTGCGTGTGAGCCATGGCTGTGGACCAGGATTATTTTTTGCTAACTTTTAATTTTTTTTTAATTGGAATTCTAATCAGGATAGACTTGCACATTGAGCTGTCAGACTCCTGTGATGTTATATGGGAGCATATGTTGCTCCAGCCAGAACTATGGAGCGTGATGCACAGATGACAACATTTTTTCAAGGTTTTATTGGCCCAGCTGAATTAGTTTTTATCTCCTTTGTTTTTATAGTACATAAGTTTTGGGCTTTGGTTAAGACACATCAGGCTATTAAACGTATCAGTTTACATGCTTTTGTTGACAGCCTGAAAACAAGTTTTAGAACTTCTTTCTTGTTTGCATATAAGTTCTGGAGTACTCAGATTAGCTGTCCGTGCCTAAAATAGTTCAGTAATTCCCATTTTCTTATAATACATTACAAACTATCACTTTAAAAAATGAAAATATTAGAAACTTGTTTGACAGTGATTGTAGAAGTTCTTACATGTGAGAATATTTCTAAGCAGCAGTAAATAGTAAAGTTTAAATGAAATACTTGATATAGAAAAAGCTACAAAGGAACATTCAAGGTAGCCAGAAGACATTGTTGTGCTGTTAGCTCAGATAGAAGAAATTATGCAACATTTTTTACCTACTCAGAGGTATTTTCTGTTTAACAATATTGAAAATGGAATATAGTGTCAGAAAATTGCTAGCTTCTATCTGCCTCTGGAGGAATCAAGGGAGTAATTAAACTGGATTTTGGTATGTCAATAATACCTTTCTCTTGTTAATGGCATAGTAATTTTATAAATCAGATCCTAGAAGTCTTTCCAGTGTCATAAAGGTGGAAATGATTAAGGGTTAATTAAATATATTCTCATGGAACTAAAATGATTCTGTTGGGTATCGTTAGATTCCTTTCTCTAGAACTTTCAATTATTACAATTTAATAGCATACTATGTACTATTAAGGTCTGAAATTTTTTGTAGCTGATAGCTATTCACAGTAGTAAGCATAGTGGATGACTGCTGTCACCGTTCTTTCTTACAGATTTCTCTGAACAGTCCAATATAATCTATTAAAATAATTTTTAGGTAACTAGTAGTTTTCTGAACTGGCTTAATCGCTATACAGGGCACAGCTGCAGCAAAAGTTTTGGCTCTGTAATGTTAGTCATGTCTGTCCAACAAAGCCAAATAAAAGGAGCAACGAGTTAAGTGCTAGTTTTCCGAATAGATGGCAGCCGCAAGGGTCACAAATGGTAAGAAAAAGAAGAGCTTTCCTAAGCAGTGTTTTCTGTAACACACAGCTCAAAGTACATACTGGGAGTTTGGTGTAAGCTATGTAAGAACAATAACACAGCGATGCACAATGGTGCTTCAGATAGATAAAATTATTTAGTCTTTCTGAAAAGTCTGTACAACTGGACTTAGGTTACTAAGGCAACCTGATCTTCCTCAACATGCATTCTGGCTTGACAGACAGATATGTAGGTTAGATTCAGAGTAACTACATATATATGTAGAACTTTTATACTCACTGCAAACCAAGATTTTCTTGGTAGCTTGATATCATCTTCAGAGCCTTCTGTTCATTTTTGCCAGTTACTGCAGAAAACGGAGGCAAAGAAAACTTTTCTAATAAAAGCAGAGTGAACAAAATTACCTGAATCTTGTTTGGGTAAATCAAGGTGGTCTGGTGTTCACATTAACAACCTGTGTAATTCCTCAGAAGCTGAGAATGAAGCATGCAGTAGAGTAATGGCAAGGCACAGAGAAGCATATATAATGCTTTTTTTGAAGCTTTCATGAGTTTGTTCTGATGCTACAGGATGGATATTATTCCTGGTTTTTGACTGCTTTTGGCCTGCAAGCTCCACCTAACCAGCAGTCAATCTGGGGAAAATTACCTTAATTTTCTTACCAAATGCATCCATACGTATGTTTAGTTTTCTCAATATTACATGAGTTACAATGTTACATATGAGATCCTTCAATATAGCATTTTGACTTAGGCTTTTGAGTCTTGAATATTGATGCTGTATTCATAAGTTTTCATAGCTGTTTTCTGCTTAGGTACTTTAGGAAATTATGAAAGAAGGTAGCAGAGTCAGTAATAACAGTATGAAGAAATACTGATGGAAGCAGCACTGCTAGGGCTGAAGGAATTTTACAAGGTTTAGTCTCTGATTGCTTATTGAAGGCAAGTGCAAAATGAAATCCCAGCCCGCAGAAAACAATTTCATATTAAAAGCAGTCAGTACCCATCTTGGGTACTGTAAAGTTGGAACTGTAGAGAAGAGGGTGAAGAACAGCTAATGATTATGAAGTTGTTTGGTGCCCTCAAATCCAATGTAAAGGCTATGTTAAAGATGCTTGTCACTTTGGTGCTAATTCTGGAGCAATTTTTGTGCTGTCAAGCTTTATCCTATCACTCTCTGTAATGAAGCCGTACTTTGAATTGAAAAAAGACATATAAAGAAGAACATCATTTCACTGTAAACATCCACACACTGAAAAAACACTTAAAATGTATTATATGCAGTATTCAGTGGCAAAGTGCATTAATATTTACAGATAACATTTGCAAGTTATCTTAAGCCTTGGGTCTGCTTTACCATGTAAGGACCTCCTCCCTATAGCATGTTTGTTGTTTTTAAAATTCTCTCCCTTCTAAACTGTGTAAATCTTAAGAAAACTAATCAGATCAGTGGACTGATATGTGGATTATATTAATATTTTACAGAGGAGTCAGAGTGCTTTGAGTTTGGAAACTTAATGCTGCTTAGATGTATTAGCTGTGGAGGACCATTATGTCCTATCCAGAAATCCTAAAAGAGGAGCTGACAGCTGTGTGCTGGGAAACAGAGGTGTATGTATACATCCTGAAATAAGGCCAGGACAGATGTTTTCTACCAGCAGACTTAAATTTAGTTACAATTTGACTCTCAAATAATCAATGGAGTCACTGATAGAAATATGTTGAAATCCAGAGTCACCACATATGGTCATAGAGTTTTCCCTCTCCCTCATCTATTAAATACACTTCTTAAAATTAAACCCAGAGGTTTTGAAACTGCTTGAACTCTTCTCTCCTTTTTTTTCCTCTTTATTCTGTCTTCTGAATCACTAAAACCTGATAGCCTGGGCTTAGGTTGATTGCGGTCATGAATTTTCTTCTGATGCAGTAGTAATTGACTTTCATGTCTGGTCAAAAATTCATCAGAAAGTTGTTTTTAACCACTGATTCTGTTAGTGGCAGATCATAGAATCATAGATTTGTTAAGATTAAAAGGGACCTTAAAGATCATCCAAATTCCAACCTCCCTGCTATGATCAGGGACACCTCCCACTAGACCAGGCTGCACAAAGCCTCATCCAACTTGGCCTTGAACACCTCCTGGGACGGCGTATCAACAGCCTCCTGGACACTACCCTCATGGTGAAGAATTTCTTCCTGATGTCTAACCTAAATCTCCCCTCTTTCAGTTTTAAAACCATTACCCCTTGTCCTATCACTGCTCTGTCTGGTGAAAAGCCCCTCCCCAGCTTTCCTGTAGACCCCCTTCAGGTACTGGAAGGCCACTGTAAGGTCTCCCCAGAGCCTTCTCTTCTCAAGGCTAAATAATCCAACTCCCTCAACCTGTCTTCATAGCAGAGGTGCTCCAGCCCTTTGATCATCCTCATGGCCCTTCTCTGGACCATCTGCAACAGTTCCATGTCTTTCCTGTTATAAGGGCTCCAGAGCTCTACACAGTACTCCAGGAATGGTCATATCTTTGATTATATCTTTGCTCATATTAATGTATTTGCTTTCAATACTCATGTTTTTTGATCCTTACTGAAAATAGCCTGTTCTTGTAACTATGACCTGTAATTGTAGAAGTTGTCAGATATTTGAACTGGCTTCATAGCAAGGTCATCTCTCTGGTTTTGACTTTGGGCCAGATCTCTCCTGAAGAGAATGAGTAGCACCACAACCCTTCATCACATCTGAAGAAGCTAAAAGGCCACCTTAGTATTTCACCATTAATCTGTATTTTAGAATTATACTTGTAATTAAAGCCCTCCTGCACTGTTTCTCCTTCAAGCAGTTGTACGTTGTACAGCATATACAAAACAGTTACCCAGTATTTCTGGGAAACGTCTGAATCCCTGCACAAGTGTACTTACATTTTCATAAGCAGTAAATTGGGCACAATCTAAACAAAAGTCCAATTTACTGTGCATGTACAAGGCCATTCGAGTAGCTCTTTCACAAAGGGTTCAAAACTGCTCAGAAGTATCAAACTTGGTACACATAAAGACCTGATATGCATATGGGCAGGGAACAAGTTTGAGATACCTATGGATCTAGCAGTTCGGCCAAGGTACAAGATACCTGAAAACCATAGGCAAATATGAATAATCCTCTAATTTTTGCCAGAATCCCAAAGTCAAAGAAGAGGATGTACAAGGAGCTACTTGGATATCTGTTTGGTAATCTTCTCTCACCTGATTACTCTCTGCTTTAGTCTTGAACTCCAATCTTTCCTGGGTTATTTAGTATTTTCTTTTTTCTTTTTTTGTCTGCTAAAAGGATGGGGACATATTTTAATAGGCTTTCTTCTGGAATCTCTGAGGGGAAGTCTTTATAGCAGGAAAAAATTCAAAATTATAATATCCCTATAATTGAAAGCACTAGTAGGAGTAAAGGAAAAATGTTTTGAAATTTGCTGGACCAGTAGTGGCATGTCAGATCTAGTTCAGTTAGTTTCAGAACTGCATAGATTTAATTTCTGTAAAACTCAAGCTGAAAATTTTTGAAAATCATAATTTTGGGAAGATTTTACTAAGCAAATGTAATCCTATTTCCTCCTGAAATTCTATTCCTAAGCTTTTATCTTTCTAGCCTCTGCTTGCTACCAATCAATGAGTAGTGATATTTAATTTGAACAGTTAATGCAGCTTTACTGGGATGACAGCCAACTTCACAGAAAGCTTCTGTAACCCCAACAAATGCACAGGGCTGAGAGAAGATATTTTCATGATTAACGTGTGGATGACACTGTATGCCATACAACAGGGAACAGCTTGTCAATGCTGGTTCACAAGCCTTTAATAGAAAGTTGGTGTTTGTAGTTTCATATGTCTCCAAACGGTATTCCTAGTAATCTAAGTATTTCTGTATTGTGAGGTAGTTTTGATCCAATTGACCACAAGATAAGTAAGTCATCTAAAGGATTTCTCCAACTTGTTTCTCAGCTCCCTTCACTACAAAGAATGAAGTCAGGATTAAGACTGTATAGTAGTTACAATGTTGTAAAAAAATATTGTTGAATTAACTTCTTTGGAAAATGCCAGTTTCAAAAGTCATAACAGAGGGTCTTGCCTGTGTTTAGAGTAGGAACAGCATCCTAAGTGGCAACATAATGTTTCCATAACACACTGCTGGTGTAAGCCTACATAGAAACTCTGCAAAAAAAGAGAATTCTGTTCCTGTTAAAAAATGTCTTTAAACTGCTGATTCCATGTACCTTCTGAAATGGGAGTGTCAGTGGAAGTGGGGACAGGAAAGATATTAAGTCATGTCATGTAATGCAGCATCCCCAGCACCCCAGTACACAACTGCTGATGGATGTGAGGGGACCAGCTGGGAGCAAATTTCAGGCTCTCAAACTTCTTAGGCCAGATCTGCATCTTAAGCCAAGATCTTCTGGAACTACATCTTTAGCTTGATATGCCAGAAACAATCGCTACGGTGAGGGGATGCTGGGAACAAATAACTATCTTGCTCAGTTTGTGTATAGTAAGTTACTGATGTCTAAGTATTGGTGGAGTTGTATGTTAAATAATTTTTAAAACTGGAAAACACAAGAAAGAAGGAGTAAGAGATAACGTGGAAGACCGTAGGGAATTGTAACCTTGCGTATAATTGTTGGCAGTTATACAGCCTTAGATCATATGTTCTGGAAAATAATGGGTAGTTAGAAACAGAGTTCTAAGCGATTTTAAGTGGATAAGACCTACCAATTTTTAAGAATAATAGAAGATATGAGGAAGAAACTCCATAGGACATATGTACATAGCCATGTTCTCTTCTAATTTTGTTTAAACTGAAATATGAACTGAGAAGCACCTGTACACCAGCAAATACTAATTCTCCCATGTTCTGAAATTAAATTTAATAATTATTTTTGTGTGACTAGAAATGTGAATGGGTACAGAACTATAGAATTGGCCTCATATAAAGACAAAAATTTTTATATTAGCATAATCTCAAAGATAATTTGAATCATTTACTCATATAACTGAAGAAATCCTTTTTTTCATTATTATTAAAATGTAATTGCACTTTTTTAAAAAAATGGGGATGGCAAAATTAATCGTGGATCGATATCAGCATTTTGGAAATTTTTTCTCTGACCTCTTATATATATATATATACACACACATATATATACACATATATACATATTTATACATATATATATATGTATATATACATACATATACATATATACATATATATACATATATATACATATGTACGTGTATATGTATATGTATGTATACATATATGTATATGTACATATATGTACATATACAGGTATATATATGTGTGTGTATATATATGTATATGTATATACATATATATATATATATATGCGCACCAGTAATCCCCTTTTCACAGTAAGATGACTTCTAAAATTCTCAGCTAATTTTCTGTTTTTTTGACAGTGTGAGCAATTTGGTTGTTTTTTGGGTTTTTTTCCTGATCAAACATGAAAAGGCTATAAATCCAAAGATGAGGTTTAATATGAATTTGCATATTGCAGATGTTCTGTTTTCTAAGCAGTTGTGTGAAATTGCAGGCATTTCATTAGACGGATTTAACTGAGAAGAGCCTTCGCCTTTGCAGGCAAGTAAAAATTATAAAAGGAGTACAGAAGAAATACAGAACTCAGAGGTCCCTAAAGACCTTTAGGATTTTAACCTTCATTTGCTTTTTAATCTTAGGATTCTTTATTATTATGTGGAAGCATGTGGCTTAGTTCTTCAAGTTGGCAGGTGGTAGCAATCCTGTAATTATGATCTTGGTTGTGTGCTGCCAATGCACAAAGGGGAGCCATGGTAATCCACTCCAGTGCATTTTCAGTAGTCATTGCATATTGCTGATGCTCTTCAGCATAAAATCCTATGTCAATCTCAGTGTAGTAATAAAATTACTCAAGTTATGAAAAAAATAAATATTTTTAACTTTTGCAGAAAGTAACATAAAATCACTAACCATCATCTATCATTATGTCATAGATAGCAATTAAAATGTTTTATAAACATTAAGAATACATGTTCTTGTCCAGGCTGCCTCTTTTTTTAGCTATTTTCATACATATATTATTTAACCTACACTTGTCCTTTAAATATTAGGAGTCTGAAGAACAGGTCTTACAAGAGAAGGCTGAGGGAGCTGGGGCTATTCAGCCTGGAGAAGTCAAGTCTGAGGGGAGACCTCATTGCTCTCTACATCTACCTGACAGAAAGTTGTTGTGAGGTGGGTGTTGGCCTCTTTCTTCTAGTGACTGGTGATAGGACAAGAGGAAAATGGGTCAGGTAGTGCCAGGGGAGGTTCAGAATGGATATTAGAAAAAATTTCTTCACAGAAAGAGTGGTGAGGCATTGGAATAGGCTTCCCAGGGAGGTGGTAGAGGCACCAGCACTGGAGATGTTAAAAAAAAGGGTGGACATGGTGCTTCAGGAGATAGTTTAGTTGTCATGGGAGTGTAGGGTGGATGGTTGGACTTGGTGATCTTCAAGGTCTTTTCCAACTTTAATGATTCTATTATTGTGTCATCATTTATGTTCAGTTTAAACCCGCTTTTAAAACAAAAATATTTGTAATGACATTTGTTGCTATTGCCATCTGTGCTTTAAAGGTTCTATTTATTAGTATTTTTATTCCATTTAATATAATGATTTATCTCTTCCCTCAACTTCATTTAGGTTGTAATTCTCTGTAGTTATTTGTGACTGGACTTCAGGCTGTTTTCAAGCACTTTAAGACCCTTTTTTTTTTTCTTCTCTTGAAGTAGCATAAAAAGGACTTAAGTAAAAATCCAGTATATCTACAGAGAGCCAGAGTAATTACCTTAAGAAGATAAGATGCAATGGTGCTGTCAGAACAGGAAATCTCCCCTCTTCCCCCAGCCCTGGGGACAGCAAGACAAATGAACAAGATTGTTGACCCAAAAAGGAGATCAGAAGTTTTCTTTTGGCTCTGACTATATTGACCTGGGTTATCCCTGGGATTCTCAGATAGACGCCAGTGGTGTTGTGTCCCCTGCTCACTATCCACAATGGCTTTTCTGCTCAGCAGAGGTAGGATCAGAATACAAACAAACAAACAAACTATTCATCTAAGCTATTGCAGTATTATATACAGAAAGTGATTTCTGCTATCCAGACTATTGTGCTAGATTCAAGATTGTAACTTTTCAAGGAAAGTCTGTCAAACTTAGAGGATTCATCAGCATTAAAATAATAATGAACTATTTTGTCCACTCCAAACTAGCAGCAATATTTCATACCTCTTTGTGAAAAACATTAAGTATACTATGACATTTGGGATCTGAGGTCGTGGGTGATACATTAGAAAAAGGTGATAAAAGCAAAATAATTCTTTATCTTCAATGCCTATTTTTATGTACACTTTTTCCTGAAAGGTTCTATAGCTTCCCAAATGAATACGTTTCTGTAGCATGCTGCACATTCATATTAATTTCTGAGACAGATATTAATGAATTTATTCATGAGAACATTACGTGTCAGTTCTGCAGACAGTGACATAACTATGCAACAATGTTGTGGCTATCATGATCAAGTATCACCTCAGAAAACTCTTTCCTTTCAGTACTGATATTTATCCTGTGTTTCAGCTGTGGATAATCAATTGTAAATACCAGACTGGAAGCAACTTCTCTGATGTTTTTTAAAGTAGCAAGTAAATTTTTACCTATCTGAGTGTCAGTTTGCTGTGAGTAAATTAAAATGTTACAGAATGGAGACTGGTAGTTATTGCCAATTGTAACTTGAATGACATGCTTCAGTATTAGTATTCCTGACAGAGCTTTTTTTCCTGTTTTTGCAACATATAACTGTTGTTTCATTGTGCCTGTTTAAATTGGGAGTGATTAATATGGGTATCAATTAGACGTAGTAAAAAATCCTTCTGACATTACATTTCCTTCATTTTTATATTTTAAAAAAATATTTCCTTATTTGTTTTTCCTTTTGGTATATTTCAGTCATTTATTTATGGGCCAAATTCTGCAGTGATTGAATTTATTGACAAAGCTGTCTAAAATTCACTGGGAGCAAGATGCCTCTAAGGAGGCAGCTATCTTTGTAGACAGCCATGAGTACTATCTCTGCCTAATGAGACCAAGGCTTTCATTGCTCTGATAGGCTTTGTTTCCAGGGTTGAATGTGCAGAGCCTGTGCCTGAATGTGAATTTTCTGTGTAGTGGTATAAACCATTGTATAGGGCCATCATTAAATTTACGGTATGCTTCTGTGGTTCCTGGCTGTGCAGTCTTGTGTAGTGAGAAGCCATCAAAATAAGCTCCTCAGGCAAAATACCCATTAAACTTTTTTCTTTAAAGAAAAAAAAACTTCTGCTAATTTGCTGCAGTGTATGGCTGCTTTGTGATTCTGCAGCCAAGCCTGTCAAAGAAACTGTGCTAATCATGAGGAAGTTAGTGCCTGTATGCATTCAGACATCCTACAACTACCACTCCATAACTAAAACAATATTCTGAAAGGGCTTGGTTTGATTTTTCCTGCATGGTTAGAGTCTTACAGCATGTGGTTTTGCACTCTTTTCTCTTCTTAAAAATCCTTGAGTATTTTGTTTAACAAAATGACTGTTTTTACAGTGTACTTTTTTCTTTTATATAGTGTAGTTTAATGATAGAAAATGGGTGCCTCACAGATTAAATTACATACTGCATACTATTGTGTCCCATCTTAAAGATTTAAGCCCTGTAATCTTACAGAAATTGATCATTAGCCGCTTCTATTCTGTTAGCTAAGAATTTGGAAAACAGTTAAATTAAAAGAAAAAATAATAGGAAGCAGTAAGTAGCACTTTGTGGGAAGACCATTAGAAATAAATAGGGAATGGGTAGGAGAAGCATATCTTATAAAAGGTTTCAAGACCTTAGAAATCCAAGATGGAAAAAGAACTCTTCAACTATTTTAAAATATTGAGTAAATTTTTTTCCCATTTTGGAGATATACAGAAGTCTGTGCACCCGCTGTGATCCTTCTCATCTCATGCAAAAAGCTGCAACATTGCTTTAAATATGCAATTTCCATTCCGTTTTATTCCTGTGTTGCTTATCTAAGGAGCTTAATGCTACGAAGTTAATACAAAACTATTTTAATTGCCATTTTGGAGAGGATGAGCATCTCAAGAGCATGGTGCTTTCTATTGATATTTAAGTATTAGTATTATTCCCACATTACATGATGATGCAAGTGCAGGGATGAGATTATATTTGTCAGATGCAGCAAAATTTGCTCAACCAGCCATTTTCAGATTAATTCATTGGTCAAACTTACATCACTAGCTAGGATTTGGTCTGGTGTTTGTGACTGCGAAAAAGTGCACTGCAGTGAACAGTAACAGTTTGTGTAATCAATATTTTGCTCTTTTCCTAATTGTTTCAAAATCCTAGAATGACGCTGACAGTAACTTGTGCAATCTGAGGCCAGGAAAACTTACTTTATAAGCAATGCTTTAGCTAGTAATTTCAAACTGTCAGATAACATGCTCTATTTTATGTTATCCTGCTGTGAGTTTATTCTCATTTTGATCCCAGTGTCATAATTAGACTGGAGGCTTTACCATGTTAGGATAAATGCGTAATCCATCTCATTCACTTTTTACTATTGGCTACATACCAGGTGCTTCTGGTGAGAGCTTAAAAGCTGAGTGGCTGAGCCTACCTAGAGGAAGTGCTGGAATTTAAAAGCTCCTTTGTTCGTTTATTCCTGGGTAAGTTTTAGTTTCTTAAGCAGTGAGATATCTAAAGAGAGGTATGTAATGGAAGGGCATATAGTCTCAGTCTAATTTCACATTTTGTGGGGGTCCTGGAGGGACAAGTACTGCTGTGTTTTGTAGTCTTTTATCAGAATGAGTCCAGATCTTTGCACTGTTCAATTCTTGTTGAAAACATCCAATGTTCCTGGTTTTGGGTTACTAACATGCCAAAGGTTGATGCTTAACTTTAGCTAGAAAAGTTGTAGATATGTTAATGAAATGCTGTTTCTGTTAAACATTTTGCATTTAGCAGTATTGACTCTGTGCTGAAATTTTGCTTATAATTCAGTTGCTATGATTATCAGGGTACAATTGCAACCTTAGTGCTCTCTGGTAAGGATGGAAACATTCCTTAAATTGAAATTATTTGAAAAATTCTGTGCATCAAGTGGTTGCCTGTCATGATTCTGCTTTTCACAAATGTGGATCTCACAGAGTGGGAATGCACAGGGGAAATTTCTCTCCAGGAGGTGCTTTACTCTCAATTTTGCTTTCCCTAGCTTGAGGCAGTTGCATGTTAGTTCTAGATGCCTGTTGTGGACAGCTACATCTGACCAGCTACATCTTTTGATGTAATTTTGCATCCTTTTGAAACTTGTTCAAAAGCCATTTTAGAGTGACATTCTGTGCTTTCCAGAAAGGACAACTTGCTGAGCTGGTTAGGAAGAACATGTTTGTACATATCTCTAAAAGATGGATTGGAAACAACTGAAAGACCAAAACAGCAAGATGCTGGGAGATGAACAAAAAAATTACTATATGTCATCTGACTAGGTGTCCCTAGAGGAGATCAAAGGATGTCACTGCTCTCAGGCAGCTTTCTGTAAACTGAGGAAAGAATATAAATTGAAAAGTGCAGACATGTGCTCTGATGTGAGGTTACTGAAATCAGCCTTTAACCTTTGTAATTTAAGTCTCATGACCTGTGGAACACTGTTTCCCATGGCTGCATTCACCTGAGAGAAAAAATAACTGATTTTCCTTTCTTTTATCTTTCCCTTCTTCCATTTAGTTTAAAAAAGAAACAGCCAGACAACCAACTGAGCAAAATCCCCACACTCTGTTCTCTTTATCACCAATGTCTTTTTTGGCCTAAGTGTTAAAAGTCTGAGAACAACCTACAGAAAAACAGAGAAAGGGACTGCTTTTAGGTGAGTTATCCTAATTGGTTGGTTGTTTTTCGTAAGAGACATCAACCAAGATGCTCATCCCAGAACATCATTGCCACAAAAAAGGAACCAACTTCCCTATCTTAAAAGATGCCTCAGAGGGCAAATTCTACAAAGGGCAGTTCTACAAATTGGCTTTCAGAGAGGTCCTTACCATACAAATACTGACACATGGTGATTTCTTCCTGTAGTATCTCATTGCACTACATAGTACAGCAGTTGTTGACACTGATTATTCTGATTTTGTTTCTACAACATGCCATTTCTGCTTGGCATTGGAACTCAGGGAAATGTGAATTTAGCCATCTGAACATGTTCTTAAGATCTTAACCATCTTAACCAACAACATCTTAAGATGTACAGATCTTAACCTAGTATTTTTTCAGACCTCCTACACCCAGCCTGGAGAAAAAATAAAATAGACAGTAGCTCCAAAGTGGCAGATAAAGAAGGAATAATTAATGTATTTTAGGTGTTGGTATGACAAACTACCGTGGAAAAGGTGCATAGGTGCTTCAGGTTTTCATAGTTTCACAAATGGTACTTTTTGTACTGTGAAAGTTTAGGCAGCCTGACACACACAAAGGTTTCTTTATTCCAGGGACATGTAGCTGATGATATACATATAAGTCTATGTTACTTTAGGAAAAAAAAAGACAGAGAGAGAGAGAGAGAGAGAGAGAGAGAGAGGGGGGAAGGAAAATCCTCTAGTGACCTGCTGGGAAGAAAAGTGGTGAGTGTCCCCAGGTGACCATCCTGTCCGGGGTGTCCAGGAAATCACAAAAATGTTGACAACTCTGACAATTTTTTTCCTCAGAGTTTGATACCTTTCATCAGTACCTGCTCAGCCTTCTTGCTGGTCTTTGATGTTAGTTTTGCCATTTTGATTCTGATGAGCATTTGCTTAATAGTTGCACACTAATTGACTGCTAAGCCTTATGCACACCTCTTATTTGGTAACATCTATAAGATATCAGAATGACTGTTATTAATCTACCTTGCTAGTGTTAATGTAGTCTTACTTAACAGTCTGGAAGCTCTCAGGAGGCTGGGGTGCTGGTGGGAATCTTTGTGCAGAGCTAGGAGCTAAAGCTACATGGTGACAGAGTGAGGATACAGAGGAGAAACAATAAGATTTAGACATTTGAAAGAATCACAATCTCACAGACTATGACAGAAAAATTGTTCAAAGTGGACAGCACAAGGCTGCAAGGATGCGTGGTTGGGAGGCCAGGCCAAGCCACATCCATGGTGTAGCCTCAGGGTGTGTCACAGAATCACAGAATCGTCAAGGTTGGAAAAGACCTTGAAGATAATCAAGTCCAACCATCTGCCCTACAACCTCTAACCACTAAACTGTCTCCTGAAACACCATATCTACCTGTTTTTTTAACACCTCCAGGGACGGTGCCTGTATAACCTCCCTGAGATTTTTCCTAATGTTCAATCTGAAGCTCCCCTGGTGCAACTTTGCCATTTCCTCTTGTCCTATCACTAGTCACTAGGGAGAAGAGTCCAACATCCTTCTGACTACAACCTCCTTTCAGCTAGTTGTAGAGAGCAGTGAGGTCTCCCCTCAGCTTCATCTTCTCCAGGCTGAACAGCCCCAGCTTCCTCAGCATCTCCTCATAGGGCCAGTTCTCAAGACCCCTAATCAGCCTAGTTGCCCTTGTCTGCACCCTCTCCAGCACTTCAATGTCCTTCATATACTGTGGTGCCCAAAACCACACACACAGCACTCGAGGTGTGGCCTCACCAAGGCCAAGTAGGGGGGCAGGGGCAGGATCAGCTCCTTGGTCCTGCTGGTCACACTATTCTGATGCAGGCCAGGATGCTGTTGGCCTTCTTGGCCACATGGGCACACTGCTGGCTCATGTTCAGCTGGCTGTTAATCAACACCCCCAGGTCCCTCTCTGCTGAGCAAATCTCCAGCCACACCTCCCCAGGCCTGTAGCACTGCTGGGGTTTGTGGCCAAAGTGCAGGACCCGACATCTGGCCTTCTTGAAACTCATGCCATTCACCTTGGCCCATCTATCAAGTCTGTGTAGATCCCTCTGCAGAGCCTCCCTACCCTCAAGCAGATCGACACTTCCACCCAGATCAGTCTCATCTGCATACTTACTGAGGGTGAACTCTATTCCCTCATCTAAATCATCAGTCATGATGATCAATAAAACACTGAGCCCTGGGGAACACCATTCATGACTGGCCACCAACTGGATTTAACTCCGTTGAATACAACTCTTCAGACCCAGCCATCCAACCAGTTTTTTATCCAGCAAAACATATGTGCATCCAAGCCACAAGTAACCAGCTTCTCTAGGAGAATGGTGTGGGAAACCTTGTCAAAGGGCTTGCTAAAGTCAAGGTAGACAACATCCACAGCCCTTCCCTCATGTTGGTGGAAGGTTGAAGTGAAAAGGAAGATTGAAAATTAATGGGGAGGCCTTCAGCAATACAGAGTTAATGTATGGTGCAGAGTACTTAACATCCTGTTTCTGGATGTGTCTTAAAGCACTTCAGTTTGACAGCACAGCAGATAGAACACGTATTTCAGGAAGAGATGTGGCACAAGTACTCCCAAGCACATGCCATAGTAGCATTTAAGCAGCTGTGTGGTCTCTTTCCTTCTTCTTGTCACTACAGATCTGAAAAGTGATAGATACAAGTTCCTCTCTGAGGAGTCCTTATAAGATAAATCCCCAACTATCTGACTTATGATGTTAAAGAAACCAGCCAACATTCCCGCACTCTGCAGAAAAATGTGCACATGCTTCCTTTTTTGTGGCTTTCTTAAAAGCATTTGTGTAAAGATCCGAAGTATAACTCCCAAGATCCACAATATTCATAAGGAATATTTTTTATGGAAATGAAAAAAGTGCAAAATGGAAATCCTTAGTCTACTTTCAGTTGTCTTTAGTAGATAGATAAGACAGTTGACAAAACAACCCGGTGTAGAGAATGCGAGAAGACTGTTGCAATCACTCAAATTAAGAATCTGCTATTTAGAGAAAACATCACTCTGAATAAGAAATTACTGTAATTAAAGGTGAACATGGTTGTCAGGTATTTCTCAGTGCAAAAACAACAAAGTTTGTTCTGAAACAACTTTGCCATGGAAAAACAATACCAATAAACAAGACAACCCTGCAAACAGGTTTATACTTAGAAACTCTTGGGGCATTATTCCGCCTCCCTGGAAGTGTTGAAGACCAGGCTGAATTGAGCAACCTGGTCTAGTGGACGGTATCCCTGACCATGGCAAGGAGTTTGGAACTAGATGAACTTTAAGGTCCCTTCCAAACCAAACCATTCCATGATCCTATGATTCTGTTTCACTGTGTAGTAAAGCTTTTCTGTGTTCCCATGTAGATTGCTAATTAGCTGCTAATTAGGCTAAGAACTTAAAGTATCAGAGAATCACAGGATGGCAGGGGTTGGAAAGGATCACTGTAGATCATCTAGTCCAACCCCCCTGCTAAAGCGGGTTCCCCTAGGGCAGGTGGCACAGGATTGCATCCAGGTGGATTTTAATATCTACAGAGAAGGAGATCCACAGCTTCTCTGGGCAGCCTGTTCACTGCTCTGTCACCTTCAAAGTAAATAAGTTTTTCCTCATGTTCAGGTGGAACATCTTGTGTTACAATTTGTCCCTGTTGCCCCTCCTGTTGCTGGGCACCACTGAGAAGAGTCTGACCCCATCCTCTTGACACCCGCCCTTTAAATATTTAGAAGCACTGGTGAGATCCACTCTGGGTCTTCTCCTCTCTAGGCTAAACAGACCCAGATCTTTCAGCTCTTCCTCATGAGAGGTGCTTCAGTCCCCTCATCAGCTTTGTAGTCCTTCACTGAGCTCTCTCCAGTAGTTCTTTCTCTTTTTTTTATTGGGGAGCCCAGAACTGGACACAGTTGGAGCTTAAGAAAGAGTTAGACTAAACTGTCAAGCCCAGAGCCAGCTAACTTGGAGAAAATTTAAAGCTCAGACCTTATCTGATGCACCAACATGCCCATCTTAGATGTGCAACATCTAACAGCAGCAACTCACATTGCACTAAAATAGTTCCATGAGAAATACTTACATGATACAGTTAATTTGTGGATGAGCAAATCCTGCATAAAAGTGCATAGTGAATTCTGCAGGTTTGATGAGTTTCTGTTGTGATGAACTTCAGCTCCCTAACTCTTTCACTTGATTTTGAAGTTGTGCTTCAACTATTCAAGTGTGCTTGTGACTGTAAACAAAGCAGAAGTGTGCAAGGCCCAGCCTGTCAGTGGTGTAAACATTTCCTTTTTAAGCAGTCAGTTTCCAGTTAACCTTAACTGCTCTTTGGGTTATAGTAATCTGCCGAATTGGGTCTGCTTCTTAGAAAATCTGTCTATTGCTTTTTGTTTTTTTGTCAAGTTTAATAAATTCATTCATTAATGGCAGAGAGATTCAGCCAACCTGTTTCTTAAACCATCTTTCATAATTATCTTCCTTTCTTTGTTTATTATTTCAATAAAACAACTTGCTTCTTGAATGACCCTGCTACTTTGGCAGCTGTAAAGAGCTATGAAAACAGAATTTTTTTATTAAAACCTTAGATGACAATGATAATTTGTTTTGAAATATTTTTCTAAATCTTATTCTTGTTTTAAATTCAAAATTAGATACTTGAGGCTCCATCTAGGTTTAAAAATAATAATTTTCTCTCTGTTAAGCCTACACCCTGCATTAAAAAAAATCCATTGCAAGTGTGACTGTAAGCAGTTAAAGTTGAAATTTTTGTCAAGGTTCTCCTAGCTGGTGACAATTTACTGCTGAGGAGCCCTCATTTTCACCAGTAAGAAATAGGATTAAGTGTCTATGGTTTAACTTTTTTCCATCTAGAGAGATTTGGAACTTGGCATGGATCTGAGCCACTAGAATGCCCA
Source organism: Apus apus (assembly GCF_020740795.1). NCBI lineage: Eukaryota > Metazoa > Chordata > Aves > Apodiformes > Apodidae > Apus > Apus apus. The sequence goes on along the minus strand of NC_067284.1, from coordinate 58,843,830 downwards.
GTCCATATAGAAACTTGTAGTTCCACACACGTAGAAGATGCTTCCATATGTTTAATTCACTTTCTTGTAAACATGTAGTGCTGTTTACATTTTCTTCTTTGTGCCAAGCCTAAAAAAAATTTTTAAAAAAATATTAAAAAAATCATGGATGCCTTATTTATTATTATTTAGCTTATTCTGAGTCTGAAGACACATTACATACATCATGACTGCATTACCTCTGTCTCCTTTCTTCTTTCCCCTACATAAACTGGGCCTGTCTGTAGTGACTTAGACAAATCTGACACATTTAATGCTGACTAGTCATAGTCACATCTAGTGCTACCTTTTGACATCTCGTATACCTTGCATTTCTGCACTGATACTCAAGTGCATTTTCATTCTGCGTTTAATATGCTTTTGACCCAGATTATCTCTGATTAGTCATATTGTATCAAAAGATTCTTCCTTTCTTTTCTGTATTTGTTACCTATTTAACTGTGAAAGCATAATAGCAAAGACTTGGTTAAACTCCAGCACTGCCTTTGAAGGTATTCTTTGGTTTATTTTAGAGGTCAGAAACTCTCAGCTTCTGTTTCTCCATAATAATCTATGCCAAAGGAGTATTAGGAGATTTTTAATTCTTTAACATCACAAGGCACCTTAGTATATGCTTAGAGCATCTGACTGAAAATGAGGACGTACAAATCTTACAGAAACAGTTTCTGTAGAACAGATTAGACAACAAGCTCTATGGAGAAGGAGAAACAGGGATGGGCAAGATGGAAATAAAGGGAAAGAAAAGGAACAGCAAGTCGAGAAGATTAAAGAAAAGGCAGATAAGAGAAAGATAGTAGCTGATAAGGAACAGGTAGCTAAAAATTATTTTACAGTGAATTAAAATTCTAAAACAAAGAACACAAGGCTAAGACAAAAATAATATCATTCAATACAGTATCCTTTATTGTGATTGACAGATATTTATTTCCTGTAGAGGTGCATCAATATGCTTTTGAAAAGCTTCAGGAGACAAATGTAGCTATGGCTTTACTTTGTTGTAGGTAGAAAATAACTGTCTTTTTTGCTTATCCAAATGTGGACTTTGCAAGCTCTTGACGTAAATAGTAACTCCTAAAAACGTTATAATCAGGGTTTAAAACATATAAACAAAAGGATATGAGTTATACATTGTAAAGAAGTATTTCTAGTTTTCTGGATGTATTCCTCCAGGTAAACATACATGAAATGTTTTAATTCCTACCCCTCACTTCCCAAATTACATAGTAATTGTAAGGATAGTAAAAGTGAAAGGCCTGAATTGTTTCTATAAAACTCATTATAAAAAACACAGGCTGAGTAATCTTTCTGGTTTTCATCCAGCAGTTTCCTTGTGATACCTATGCCTTGGAGCATTTATTTTCTTTAAAATTAAAGCAAAGAATAAAAAAAGCAACCATGTATTTATTTTTCAAGGTAAGACAACTTTATTAGTTTTTAATTCCTGTGTTACATTGTAAGATCAAGATATATCAAATATTTCATGCTGCTATCATTTAGTAGCAAAAAAATTTAAGAAAACCAGCATCTGATGTGCTCTAATATTTTGAAAATTATCCATAATACTAATTCCCTCCAATAACTAAATAAATAGAAATGAAAAAGTCATTAAAAATCTCTCAGAACATCTGGCATTGTACCTCAGTAGTGTGTAAGGCCTTCTGTGCATGAGACATGTCATGCTGTTAACTTGTTTCTGGGTGAATATGAATGTGGCTTTTTTCCTAGTGCAGGTCAGAGACTGCGTTTGGAACAAATACCTAGTGCAGAATGAGCAATGCTAGATAAAAAGTAGCTCCCAGCAGGATGGGGAGAGCAGTGGCCTTGAGCAATTAACTTTTGAAGATCCAGAAGGTGACACTTAGCATGTCCATTGGATAGGAAGGAGAAAGTAACTGTTACCTGTATTGGAATTCCTACAGTATGGAAGTTTACCTGAAGTATTTATGATGAACAGGAAAAACTAAACCTTGGTCCAGAAAAATTAGTTAACTTGTTTGTGGCTTCCCCCCCCCCATTTCTGTCTTGTTTTGTCTCTGCAACCTTCTGTTACTCATTGCAAATACTTTGAGTAGAAGGTACAGTACAGGTTGTTTGAATATGAATCTATTGTCAGCACGTACTGAGAAATAACAGCTTTTGATATGCATTTTCCCCTTAACCATCATAGATAGATGCTCCTTAGGAGGGCAAAATGGCAGGAGTCTGCAGATGTGATCATCAAGCTGGACTCAGATGAATCAGCAGCACAAAGTCTATACCTATGGCTGCTGTATTTATAAATGCAGGCTCTTTGGGATGTTCAATGGTGTAGTAAGTTCTGAGAATGAGAGTTTTCATTGTAGAGAAAATTCTGCCAGCTGCTGCATGAAAGCCAATACCTATTGCTAGCTCCCATCCCTATCATGACTACATATTGGTTTAAGACTCCACCTGTGCAGAGCCACAGTTGCTGAACTGCATCTGTGCAAGGAAATCCTGATTCCATACATGCCTTATGTCAGAACCTGTTCTCGACTACAATTCCTAAGTTCTTGGAAGTAAATTTTTATACTATTTAGGAGTTCACTGGGAAGGTTCTGAAGCTTGCTGAATATAATGCTCTTGGACAACCATTCTTCTGTTTGAGAGCCAAGAGTCAAATGATGCATATATTACAGGTTTTTCCATCAATCTAAAAAGTGTCAGTGGCAAATTAATTACCTGTAATGTAAGCATATTTTTCTGTATCAGGGGGAAATTCCCACATATGCTATAACTATTGTGACTACAGATGCTCTGGGATAAAAAGCATTATATACGTGTAGGTCATTATTGTTATCTGAATCCCTTGTTCCATGGTAGTTTGCTTTAGACACTGTGGTACCATGTGAGTGGGGAAAAAATAAAATCTAAGTAAAGCACAAGGGCATCCAATCTACCCTAAAAAGAAAAAGAATTGTTAAGGAAACCATAGTGTTGAGGTCTAAGTATTTCACAATTAGGCATTCATTTGGAAAGAGCAGCTGCTGTATATCCTCTGCATACTATTTTGCTTATGTTGTTTACTGATTACAAAACACAGAATATACTTTTATTTACTATGTTTTACCCAGTCTTCCAGGAGTGTAATAATGAATATTCACATTAAGAAACAGCTTCAAGGTTCTAGCACCAGCAGCAGCTGTGCTTCTTACGATGTCTGCAGTCACTTGGGTCGACTAGATGTAAATAATTTATATGTGTTGTATATAGCAGCCCTTTCAGATCTCCATATATTTATGCTAATACATAAGTTAGATTTTGCTGGCAACCACTCTGTTGATCAAATTGAAACAAAAAGTAGGTTGTAGCTGTTCAGGGACTAGTCTCCCAGTTGCCCTGGACAACTTCCATGTGCAGTACAGAAGCCATTAGAGTTAAGTGTTGAATCTCAAGATCTCTGAGGAATATTTTAAAGCTAATTATCACAATCAAGAAAGTCCTTGAGGTCAAAAGGCACTGAAGTTCTCTACAGAATTTGACTAGTTACCTATTACTTCAGAATTTATTAATATCCAAACAAATCAAGGAGCAGACAGTAAGCTCTTTTGATATATGATAGCGTGAGTGTTCCCTCACATTCTTTCATTAATAATATAAAGCTGTAGCAAGTAGGGCTTTTTCTCTCACTATCTACCATGGAAGTTTTGCATCTCATGACAGATCCTTAAGTTTGTAGTTACAGTATATAGATCTGCATGCAGTGCTGTGGACTATCAGACTGATTACAGATAAAATATGAGGAGGCTCTACCTGTTTGAGCTGTAAAATCACACCCCCCCACCTATGAATGTATCTTTTGTGTAGATGAAAAGCAGTCTGTGCAAGTGAAAAAAAAAAAACATATACCCCTAGCTCTTAAGGAACACAGGTGAATTATTTGCATATACAGGTAGAGACTGTTCTTTAGGAAAAATTCCTGTACTATCTTTGAGGTTTGGTCAAAGGAGTTAATTGCCAGGTGCATATGTCTTACCTATTTGTCATTTTACTTTATTTTAAAGGATATCGTCTGATTATCTCTGTTGGCTGTTCTTTTCAATTATGGTTTCACCTGGAAGTGCCAAACAGGATTGAACTGGATATTACTTCATGAGGACAAAATACAGTCAAGAAACTCCCAGTATAGAAAATTAAGTTGCAAAGTAATATCCAATGGAAAACACACAATTTATTTATTTTAGAATAGTACAGAAAATATGCACAGAATTGCCAGTGTGATGTATAGTCTTCATCTTTCTAGCAGGAAGTAATCTGTGGGGTTTTGCTGAATTTTAAGTTTCCATCAACCAACAAATGCACATTTCAGTATTCTCTTTGATTGTTAACTGTAATTAGCTGTGCATATAGCTTTTTGTTTGTTTGTTGTTTTTTTTTTGTAAGCTGAAAGGAAAAACATAATCCTCACTGCTGTGCCCAGCATAGTAGTAAAGATATTCCAACGTCAGTGCTTTGTACCACCTAGGCAAACAGTAAGCAGTTGCTTTATCTGGAGGAATATCACTGGCTCATGTTTGCTCAAAGTTGTGTCCGTAATGCAAATACACATGCCCACTTCATACAAAAATTAAACATGTCAAAGTAAATTCTCCAGATTATAGGAGTGTACCTCATTTTCAGTCTATCTTTTTCTAAACCAACCAATACCTTTGCTACAGGCATATAGCACCCCTTAGGTTCATATCAGAAACATGAGGAGCTGCAAAGAATTGACATTTTACCTACAGCACAGATATTAATATACTAGTTAGTGGCATTTCAATAGCTTATGGTGAATAACAGAGGGCCAGTAGTTTAACAAGTGAGCTTATGATACAGCCTGTGTCACAAGGGAATGTGTTGAAAAAGAGGAGGATTCAGTGACTAGAGAATTTATTTATATTTTTTCCCCAAGTTAAACAAAAATGCTTGGCTTTTACACCAGAGAAGGAGGCAACAACATAAAGTGTCAAGACAGATTACAAAAAAAAAATGTAGTGTTTAGCAGCATTTTAGAAATGCTTATATGTAGTCCTGAAGATGTGTATTGTGGAAATTGACTATACAGAACAGGAGTTAAAATATTGAGCTGGGAATGAAATTTAGAACATTCACTATCTGGTACAGTTTGGTCTTTGTCAGGGAAAATCTTTGCTCTTTAGGAATATTTTTATAAGCCCTTGAAAAAGTTATCTTAGGGCTAAGGAAGTAATATTAATATATGCATTTATATTTATGGACTTACTTAAACACACTTATAAATAACTAGTGAGATTTTCAAAAGAACTTTACTCATATTGGTTTTAAAAACAAGTATCTAAATATTAACAAAAATCCTACTTATGTCTCTTAATTTATCTTTAGACTTATGTTTGACTTTCAAAACTGGCTTGTAGAGTAAAATATTTAGAGTCTTACGTGGCTCAGGTGCTTGCATCCTGTTGTATTTTGCTTTAGCACTTAAATCACCTGAGTGATTTAAATGGTGATGATACATGGATTTATGAGTCTGAATCAAAGGTGTGACTGCAATTTTTGTAAATATCTCCAGCTAGCATTAAGCACATTGGTGAGGTTATTGTGAAGCCCTGTAGCTGTCAAGACTTTTGAGTCAAACGTATATTTACTTGTGAACCCTTGTAAGCTGTATAGGCCAGGCTGAAGCATACTTTACCACATGTATGTTGATGTCACAAGATGGATTCACTCGTATGTCTCTGTCTTGCTGTGATTGCCATTTTAGACAGCAATGTGTAAGTTTTGTGTGCTACAGAAAATGTTATGTCTTTAATGCTTAAAGAAAATTGATAATGGAGTGGTAAATCGTGGACAATTATAATAATTGTTACTGCAGGACATATACATACTATCAACACATATTCCACAGTATTTTCCCAATTAAAGCTTTCCTACTGATAAGTACTAGTGTTTTCATCTTTCCCCTTCATTAAAGTTCTGTCAAATTTTTCTCAAGTGTCATCTGTTTTTGCAGTGATCTGCTTTCTCCTTTGCAGAACAACTCCTACTTTTTCTTATCTTCAGTGTTTTTCCACTTTTTCTTGGGTTTGGTTTTTTTTCCAAACTAATATTTAAATTTATTAGTAGTGGTTTAAGAAATCAAAATAATAATCTTATAAACTTTTGAAGCAGAGAACTTTAAATTGTAGTTGCATATTTAAATTCTTAGGTTTTCCAGCTGGATTTCACTAAACAATATAGTCTTATAAATAATGAATTCAGCTTTCCATCTGCCATATAAAACATGATGTTTCTTGCTAGAAAACACTTGAAAACAAATATTTCTGCTGAAATGAATCTCTGTGGGAAAGTGGATCATAGGTAATTTTTAGACCTGAAGGAATCAGCAGCAGAGTTTGAGAATTCATATATTATTAAAGATGTACTTGAAATGTAAAATTCTGGAAAAAGCCCATGTTGCAAGACTCCTTCTTTAGCCTTGATTGTCTGTTGTGAATTAGTCTGTCAGTTTCACAGAAAATTTCCATTAGGAAATTTCCTGAAAAATGTTTAGAAGAAGAAAACAGTCTAACCTAAAGTGTCAGTAATTTCTCGGTGAGTTATGGGTCTTGAATATAATAGTTAATTTGAAAACAGATAGTCCTTTCAAATCCCTAGATTAAAGGGACACAACTATATGTCACATGCAACACTACTGAATTAACTTGTTCAGTGTCTGTGTTTTCTAAATAACACACAAGGTAAATGTACAGAATGATTCCTTTGAAGGAGCTGACAAGCACGATTTATGGCATAGCCTAAAACACCTTCTTTGTTTGAATATTCAGTCAAAAGATCTTAATTTTCTTCAATTCTAATATTATGGGGTCATATCTAAATTGTTTCTTAACTTGGAAAGTCACAGGAGGGAGAATATAAATTACACACATACAAAAATATACAGGAGATTTAAATTGGAAAATTGTTATTTTGGAATGCAAGACAGCAACCTACAATTAATCACTGTTATTCCTCTCATCAGACTTCACAGTGAAGCTTAAAGAATCATAAGGTAGTCTTTTAAAGGCTCATTTAAAAACCTTTCCAAATACTATAAACCTCTGGGAAAAAAAGGATATCCTTCTTTAGAATAAATCATTCAATGAGTTAATATTTGAGAACCTAAAATTAATTAAGCTTGTGTAAAGACTCCACATTTTTTAAAAGTTCAACTTATTAATTCTTTTTGGATTCAAACATTTATGAAAGTTCCCTGTAATCTTCATGTGGTAGAAGAAAGTGATAAATTGGAACATGAACCCCAAGAAAATAAATGCTCTAGATTTTCTGCAGCACCTAATAGGAGAGTATCATCCTAATCAGCATCACAAGTATAGACTTTTTCAACTGCTTTCCACTCTGCTTCATGTCACTGAGTTTCCCCATAGAGACTTCCTACCTAAATTCAAGTGTATGCCCTCTATCTAGAGGTATATGTCCTCATCTCCATGTGCTGCAGACTTATGACCCATGAAACAGAATTGCCCACATAGTTGTTTACTTGAGCAAATTTTCTCTTTGAGCAACCTGTAGCTCAGAAGCATTCTTCTAACTTTATGTTCTGTGGGAGAGAATCCCCTAAAACTTTCTGTGAGGGTGTTTGCATTGCTAAATAGGGCTAACACCTTTTCATTATATACCACAGATTTTGTTCTTCTTTAATCTTCTCTGGCTTTCCAGCAATATAAAGGCAATGCTTAACAGAACAGAGATCCTACTTGAGGAAAATAAAGCTATCCACACAAGTGTGTTCTCTGTTCACATAGATTATTTTATTTTATTTTGTCACAATTGCTTGGTTTGATAGATTTTTAAGGATTCTGCGAGGAGGTAGATTAAATGCCGCACTGTTGAGTTCTGTACAGCTGTGTCATGAAGCACCAGAGCCTGTTCAGCATATTCCATTGTAACATTCTGGGTTTTCAGGTTTTCAATCATTTCTGAATGTTAATGGTGAAAAACTGTCATCAGGTCACCTGTCAACCTTTAAGGACAGCAAACTTGACCTGAGGTCATTTGCAGAAGCTTTCTTTGGAAGGAATTTATTATAATTGCTTATTTCCACTGCTATATTTAGAGAAGGGATTTTATTGCTTGTTAGGTAGAACAAGGGAATCACATCTAGATATTTATCCCATATAATGACATTTTTCAACCAATCCAGTGACCCAAGAGCAAACAGAGAAGGGGCAAGTCAGTTAGCTATTTTCACTTATAAGTCCCATAAAACTCACTTGTATAAAATCTAACTTTCCTGTTGTTATTAGAGCACAATAACTGTTTAAGAGAGGATTCATTTGCCCATATTTAACCATCTCAAGTGTTTTTAGACATCTGCAGAACTTGTTGGACTACTGTGTCCTTCAGGAGTGGCAGTTGGGATCTAGGTGTCTAAAATGCTGCCACACATCCATGATAAGGTGTTTAAATTGCTTCCTTAATGTTTTAACTGCTCAGATGTTATAGGCTTGCGGAAGGGACCAGAGGCAAGTCAGGAATAACATGCACAACATTGTGATTATTCTGCAGGAATGTCTATGAGAAAAGATATGGCTTGTCCTATTGCATTTAATGTATTATGTAACATTTAAAGAGTTTTTCATAACAAAGCTGAAATTCTGATTGTTATGTTTTTATTTATTTATTGGGGTGGGTTGTTTTGGACAGCAGTAACAGAACCCAGATGCAAGACTTTGAAAGATTTTCCAGTAGCAGCAGCTGGCTCCTTGGCAGTCCCCTTAGGCAGTTGTGTTGTTGCTTTGGAGATGCCTCCGGCTCTGTCACATAACTAGACAGCTGATGAGCCTCCTTAAATGTTTGGATGCCATTTCTGTTAAATATAATTGAAAAATTTTTAATTTTAGGAATGCTATGTGATTTTTTGGGTGCCTGTGCAAGACATGTATATGTATGTTATGTATGTATCACACAGATAATGATGCATGTAATACAGTGTTTATATGATATATGCATTTAGAACTTTAAAACTCCATCTGTTTTACAGGAATTTTCTACTCTAGAAAGTGCTTTGCAGAGAGCTACTGAGTTCTTATGAAAAAGCCTTACAAAACAATCTCTGAAGTCCTGCAAAGTAGGTGGAACTGAAAAACTCAAGGCTGGTGCTGCCTAAAGCCTGTGCCCACTGATGGAACTCACCAAAAGACACTGTTTTTTACTGGCATCCAGTGTGAATAGTTAGCTAGCTATCTCCTTTTTCTCTACATAGATTTACTATACTTGTCCATTTTAATGAGTTCTTTATTAGCTGCTGTGCTTTTCATGCCTACATATAAAAGTTCACATGCATTCAGAAATTGGTTATGTGGCTCCCAGATTAAAAAAACAAACAAACACAAACAAATGTGTGGGGGAGGAAAGTGGACACATGTTCACATTATACTGTGCCATATGTTGTAGTAAACTAGGTGCGTGAATTCCCATATGTGGATTTTCTTATCTCTGCCCCTTACATAACTTTGACATGAATGTCCAAATTGCCAGAGGAAAAGGCAGTGGAAAACATTTTTAGCTTATCTTTGACAAGGCTTTCATTGAATGCCTACAATTTTTCCAGTGCAACTAGCCACAAAAGGTAAGGATGGCATTAGTAGATATTTTTAGGTGCATTTAAGATTGCTTGGGAACCCAAGTACTTGTGAATGGAACTAGGTATTTTGAGATCCATATTGTATTGACTGAGCCTTCATTTCTTGCAGGTGTAAAATTTTGCCCACAATTGTTTCTCTATCTTATAGGTGGGAAAAGCAAAGACCAAATAAATAAATAATAAAAAATTAATCTAACTTCAGAATTATTTGTTCCCAAAGGTTAGAAAAAGTCCCACACTTTCATAAAGCTATGTAAAATCTCGATAATGAAAAAAATCCATCAGATTTTTAACCTTTTTGCATTTGCTTAAGAAAGGCCCAGTATAATTTGCAGCCTTTCTTCCATGCCTCACGCATCCCTTTTGAGAAGACAGATACTCCTGCTTTGCTTTCCTGTATTTATAGAGTTATTGCTCAGGTATTGGTTGGTGTTCCTCACTGCTTCAAACTTGTGCTCAGCTGTGCTTACTGCAGCTGATGTAGTGTTTTCTGTGAGGCCTTGAAGGGCCTGAAGTTTTAAAAAAGGAATCTGGAATGGCGATGACATTTAGACTGCAGGGCTTTTCATTAAATTAAAGGCACTGGGGAGACTCTAATAATAGAAATGAAGCTGAGAATGGGCAAAGAAGAATTTGATCAGATAGTGCTCTTGTACTTTGATTATGCTTATGTAAGGGAGAGCTGGGACTGGAAAGAGGAGAAGAAGAATCAACAGAGTAAGATGACATTAGGAAAGGTTTTTATTTCTACTGAATAGCCAGTAAGAGCCAAGTAATGTAATTTTTATTCTTGTATAAACTGACCTAAACCTTGGGAATGATCTACATCCCCATGCTACAAGACCATCATGGTTTCCCTTCTTCCAGTGCTTTACTCTTCATGCTTATGCTTTGATAAGTCTAAAAATAAATCAAACATAAATTTTGTTTATGCAGGAGTGAGTATGAAGAATGTTTGTTCTGCATGTGCGAAGGGTGTAATACAACATTATTTTAGCTACCTCAGTAATCTAACTTACTCAAAAGCAACAGTGGTACTAAAGAGAATGCCTGTGGAGTTACATAAGCTCAGAAAGTTCTGAGCTTAACTTCAGACACTGACATTTAGATTATGTGTATGTTTTCCATTCATAGGGAAAGAAGGAGGGTTTAGAACACTCCAAGAAGACTTTGAACATTATACGTGTCACTCATGTATCCTTTGGATTAATCATTTGGTTTCTCTAGGGAAAGCTAAAAGCATATGACTGTCCAGAAAAGCTTTCCAGTTTTGCTCAGAATGAATGTACAGTAGTAGACAGATGAAAAAAAAATATATATTTCTGTTAGTGATAGTGCTGAACTCTAAAATTAAAGCCAGTAGATGGGGAGATGCTACATGGGTTTCAAAGGATACTGCAGTTCCTCTGACTGAGGGCAGGCATTGTCCTGAGGTTAGCTTGTGGCTCTTCCATCTGTCGTGTTTTGTAAAATGAAACACAGGGACAGAAACTTAAGTTTCAGAATGTCACGGTTTGACTCAGGATTGGCAACTGAACCAGCGACAATGCTCTCAATCCTTTCCCCCTCCCACCCAGGTAGGGAAGGAGAAAGAGAAAAGAGAGACTTTCCAGATTGAAAACTAAACTACACAGTTTTAATTAAATACCAATGATAAAAGGAAATATGTACAATTACATACAAGTATGTTCAGGAATGTGCAAAACCCCTATGGCCCCCCCCTACCCCCAGCAACTCCCATGGCATCTCCTGAGCTGTGAGAAGTTCTGAAATGTCCTGGAGCTGCTGGAGAGAGCGGCAGAGCAGACAGGAGCTGAGGGGAGAGCTGTGAGGGTCAGGAATGCACAAGCCTGGGGATCAGTGGTGATGGGCAGACAGAGTCCTCCCTGGATGCCAACCATGGATGGAAGAGAAGGGAAGAAGAAGCAGGAAGGGCCTTGACTTCTGTGATCCCTGACCTTACACTGAGCTTACATAGATACATGGAATGGAATACTTTGGTCAATTTTGCTCTCCATCTAGTCCACTCCTCCCTAGGGGAGGGTTGCAGATACAACTCTTCTGCTCACTTAGCATCTGAAGATGCAGGTTCAACAAGTAGAGCAAAGTGACTTTGACATCTCAGCAGTAACATAAAAATTCCAGTATTATCGGTCCACTAGCTGGAACACTTGCTGCTAGTTAAAAGAGGGTTCTCTTAATGGGAAAAAAAAAAAAAAATCAGTAAAAGGAAAATTGGCTTCATCCTGGCTCAAACCAGGACACAGAACATTCATGGGTTGTGTTTCCTTTTTTTAGTGATCTAATGTATGTTGTCTTGATTGCAAAGCCCTTCACAGGGTTTTATTCTAGGTCTTGCAAGTGAAATACCCCAGTCCCATATTTGGGTACATAATAGTACAACTTTTCCCCTTGGGGATGCTGCTGTCTGGATTGAGATGACATACCAAAACACTTTTTTACCAGGGAGCTGTTACTTCTTTATGTTGTGATAGAGCACAACATGAATTTGACTATATGCAAGTATATCCAAAATTTAAAATTAGTTTAAGATACTTAAAACTGATTGGGTCAGCCAGTCTCCCGCTCATTTCCACTGTTACTGACAGTTGAAATGGGAAAGATTTCAAGTAACATGAACCCAAACTTACAAAGGAACTGTAGGGAATAGATTCACTGTTATACCTTGTGTTGTGTTTGATCTACCATGATATAAAGTGATGGAAAAATGCATTCTGCAAGGTACCAACTTGAAACTCAGATATAGGGTTCTTCTGTACAGTGCTTATATCATCATATTTTGCTGCAATATTTGTAGCTGATTTTGAAATTACTATTGTGTGTATGGAGTTATACCCACTTGCTATGTTAGACTCATGTGACAAGATATTCTACATGGACCAATCCATTCATTATGCTTTTTAATTATGCTTTTCAATGAGTCAGGTGGTGTGATGCATTAATATGAGAAGTTTTATTGATATATTAATTTTTAATTTGCTGTGGGGATAAAACAAACAAAACAAATTAAAAAAGAGATGTTAAGATTTTGTTGTATTGAGCCTCACTTTGCTTTTACAATACCACTTGCTCAGTCATCTTCCAGGGGAGCAAAGTTGATCTGAGACACAAAAAAAATAATAATTTCTCAGCATGTTGTGCAAAGTATTTTAGCAGCAGGTTTTTTTGTTTGCAACACTGTGTATTGTCTTGGCTCAGCCACAAAGCCAACAGACTCCAATCATTTACATTTTTCATGATCTCCAAGAAAGCAATTCTGATACTCTTCATCTGCTGTGATTAGGTATAAAGGGATTAAAAACAAAAACAACAACAAACAAACAAAAAAACCCAACCTGTAAGAGATCCTGTATCTCTTTCAGCCGCGATTAAAACCTTGTTCTCAATTGAATTATGTTAGAAATGAATGTAAACCTCACTTCTGTAAGTGGTGATCCACTGCCTGTGATAACGTTTTCACGTGTAGAGATCTACTCTCTTGTAGTCTGCATTGCTGCTTTATCCTGCTCTATTATCCAACCATCATACCATTCAGCTGCCCTGCTCTCTGTGTGATGTAAAGAACAGCACAAAGACAGTACTAATGCAAAAATTTTGAAGACCTGCTTCCATGCTTTACTGCTTTCCCTGTTGATTGAACCTAGCAGGGAGGCTTTTAGACTTTTGAGGGAAAATGCCATCTTTGTGAATTTGATTTCTGCTGCCCCTTATAAATTTAGCTGTCAGTTAATACTATTACATATACAATTTAGGATTTAAGGGAGTGTGTTCTTATGTTTAAGTGTAATTTCTGTGAGAGTGTCTGCTGAGGATAAGTTAGACCCTATTGTACCAGTAGCTTACAAAGCACTCAGAAATGCTTGTCACATATCTGAACAATTCCTTAGAGAGTATGTTGGTATAGACAGAATCTTATTGTAACATGAAAACTGTACTTACTAAAACTGGTTTATGTTTTCTGACTAAAGTATGGCTTGCTATCAAAATCTAAGTTATAGACTTTTCAGACAGGAATGATACCCATTGATGACTTTTTACTAGAAAATTTAAAATCTAAATTAGCACAATTTGAATGCACACGTATATTCTAACTTGGCTTTCAGAAGCCAACAAATTTGAAAGGTTGCAAACAGATAATGCATAAAATGGAAAAGATAAAAAAGCTACTGGCTGCTTTTCATTAAATTTAATCTTGTTTCAAGGAAGGAAAAAGAGGAAGAGAGAAAATATTAATTCCAACAAGTGACAGGTTTGGGAATCTTTGCAAAATAGTAGATTTGATGAAAGATAATAACCATACTAAAACCCTGCCATATAATGTTAATAGCCCTGGTCCATATAGGGATAAACTGCTTAGTCTGAGGTTTAAACTCTGGAATTATGCTTATATGTTTACTGAACAAAATCTTTCTATTATATATATAATTTTTTGGTCCTTCTTGTGAGCACAGGTACCACGGGATAGGCAGTATGAGATTAATCCCTTTATGTTAATTCTAATTTATTCTTAATTGTATTGTGTCGGCTGAGTTATCAGCACCTGTGGTTATTATACATCCAGTCAAAATGTCTAATGACATTTTAGGTACTCCAGACTATTCAGATTACTTTAGCAGTGGTCAGCATAGCAGATTCATCCTGTAATAAAGGTAATGGCATAAAACCTGGTGCCATTGCAGAATAGATTGGAAAAAACCTCTTCATTATTATTTAAAGATAGGCTAGTTAAATACCTACTAACTTGTCAAGCTTTTCCTCCAAGCAGTAGCTCAAAAAAATACCAAAGTCTGAATGTAGGGAGCATGGTATTTTAATATAGGGAGTATTTTATTTCTACAAGAAGAATATGAATTCAGAGGTAAAGTTAACGTTCTGTATTACTGTATTCACTGTATACTGAGTCAAGTAGTTTATCCTAAAAAAACTAAAACTTATAGAAGCTTATTACTCTGGTCGTCTTTGATTTGACAGGACCAAGATGAACAGGATGTCAGGAATGTGCTCTTAAAATATTTCTCTTAGAATAAAAGATTCTAATAACATCTTAATGCAATAATAATAACTTTGGGTTTTATTACTCCAGTGCTGTATTCTGTATTTTATAAATTAAAAAATTATATAATTAAAAATAATTATTAACAGTTCACCATAGCATTAGCTTCACTGTAGCATAATTTCCTTGACCTTGCAAATTTGCTGTTAGCAGAGGAAAAGTCAGTAACATTTTGGAGGATGTATGTTGGTAAAATACATGGGAACTACATGTTTAAAAACAAGTAAATCTAATTAATTACAAGGTTCAATTGCTTGTATTTGCTATATAGTTACAACTACAAGCCAAATTTTGTAAAGAAAAAATATATTTCTTATTATATAATCTTTTATCTGTCATAGAATAAACTGCAAGCAAGACATGTAATAATACCTACAAAGAAATTTTTGCTGAAAGCTTTGGCAGAAAAAAAAGAATACACGATAGGATTAAGAGCAAAACAGACAGTTACTTGTGCCAATATAATCCATTTTCAATGCTAGCTAAATGAGTGAAGAGAACAGTCATGAAGCCCTCAGCCAGTGCTGGTTAGGATTTATCTAAGTAAAGTATATTTAGGAATTATTAAATTTTAGCATAGTAGATCTAGATTTAAAAATTGATTGTAAGGGACTACTCAATATTGTAGATTTTTTTTTTTTTCCAAAATGTACTTCATAGATTTGATAGACCAACATAAATGTCAATATTTTGCATTTAAGCAGTTCTTAAAAACAAATGCATCACTTCTTAATTACTCAGTAGCTTAAAGCTGTTCTTGTTGGACTGATAAGAGCTGTAATGTAAATAGGTACATAGAATACATCATCTATCAAACAGATTGCACTTGCTGTTAGTCAGAGCTCTTTACTATATTTAGATTTTTTCTTATATAAAACTTTGTAAATGAAATCTTAGTTACACTGTACTCAGCTCACTTGAAGTAGCTAGGATTTCACTCTCAGAGGACTAGAGCACCTCTCCTATTAAGACAGGCTGAGAGAGTTGGGGTTGTTCAGCCTGGAGAAGAGAAGATGCCAGGAAGATCTTCTAGCAGCGTTCCAGTTCCTGAAGGGACTACAGGAAAGCTGGGGAGGGACTTTTTACTAGGGTGTGTAGTGATAGGGCAAGGAGGAATGGTTTCAAACTGAAAGAGGGTAGATTTAGATTGGATATTAGGGCAAATTTCTTTGCTATAATGAGACAGTGGAACAAGTTGCCCAGAGAAGTTGTGGATGCCGCCTCCCTGGAAGTGTTGAAGGCCAGGTTGGATGGGGCCTCAGCAAGCTGGTCTAGTGGGAGGTGTCCCTGCCCATGCAGGGAGGTTGGAACTAGATGATCTTGAAGGTCCCTTCCAGCCCAAACCATTTTACAATTTGCAAAATAAAAATAAGAAGATGTTTTTCACATCAAAGATAACAATCTTAGCAATTTCATTTTCATAGTCTCAGAGATATGAATTATTTTTAAAATTTTATTTATACTGCAGGACTTACGTATTGCATCAGAAGTCTCCAGTCATTGTGTCATGCTCACTAGAATAAGAAACTTCCCTGTCAACGTGTACAGAGCTGTCCCTGTGCAAGCAGTCATGAGATGTACTTTAAAAAGGTGCAACATTCAAAGTGAACTGTACAGAGGTTTGCTTGCATCATCCCAATTCTGCTTCTTAGAGGAAAAACAAATAGGAAAATAAATTCTTTGTTGAGTTGCTTTTATTCAGTAATGCAGCTTCAACTTGGAATTCAGTACAATTTTTCTCCGTTGTTCTAAAAAATAAATTCACTACTCATTTCAAATGTATGCAAAAGTTACTCATTATTGAATATCTACCTTCTTTTCAGAGTATTTTTTCACACTTTAGAAATCCAGCACCTAAAATAGAAGTTTATAACATAAATGCTGATAAAACATAGTAGCCCTAGCAGGCAATACTATGATAATCAACCAAACCTATTTCCTGAGGGCTTTTTCAGCACTTTAATGGATGAAGCCTGTTTATATGATGGGAAGACTGCAAAGACTTACTTCTTTGCTTTAAATTGAACACAGCTCAATGCAGAGAGCAATCACTTTTCTAATGTATTTTTTTTCAGGCAGAAGCTTGGTTTCTCAGTGCATTTTGATAAACACACTGAAAAAAAATTAGGCAATAAAACCTGAACCTAGTTCAGATTCTTTCCCAAGATTTGTTTGGAGAAGTTAGTGTAACAAAATCAGAACTAGCATTTCAGTAAGTGTACATTAATTATGTATTCACATCTATAAGGGTGACATTTTCACTATTTTTCTGAATTCTCTGTTTTAGTTGTTCTTTCAGACATCAGTGTGCTAGAAGCTAGGTTTTCCAGAGCTGTGTTTCTGCCTAACATTCCATAAGCCTAAAACGAAGTTCCTGTTATTTTTTATGAAAAGTAGACATGGAAGTTAATGTAATATGGAGCTGACCTTATCAGCAAATTCAGGTGTGTAGAGATTGGTATTAGTGTTCAATGGGCTATAGGAGGAAAAAAACCCAGTGAGCTGCCTGGCCCATACCTGGAATACCTGGAATATTTTATTTCAGTGGGAGTTTTGCCTGACTGCAAATTAATTCCCAGTATTTCCCATAGAGATAAGAGTGAGTTTAACCACAGCTGGTCTTAAACAAAGTCACTCATGTGAACATGACTGGAAACTACATCTGAATCTTTCTGCACTGTCCTGTCTTGATTAATGCAGGTATTTAATTTCAGAATTGTAAGATTGATCAGAATGTTTAGGTGAACTTGGCAATTCTGAAAACCTGTGTCTGACTCCAGTGTTATTATTTGATCTGATTCCAATAATCTCAGTTTAAGTTCACACAGAAATATTACACTTAATGCTGTACAGCTATGCTACCTAGTACTTTTCCTCCTTAGTAGTGGGTAGCAGCAATTATATTTTTGTCATCTCGATGTTCCTGACTTTCATTCACTGTCCCTGATAGTGGCATATCCCTAACTCTGACTACATTTAGAGCTATAATTAATAAAAAATGAAAATAGAAGGCCACCGGATTTCCAGCTTTTCATAACACTCTTCTGTTTTAATATTTTGTAAAAGGATCTAAAAATTTTCTACGAATAGCTAATGTTGCATACATTTTTCCTGAGTTTTGGAAAAAAACCTTCCCAGTTAAAAAAAAAATAAATTATAGCACTTAGTTTTTACAACATAAAGGACAAAATGTTAGATACCTTGAATCTTCTATGTACACACATATAAATCCATATTTATTATTTAGTACCAATACAGGAGTTGGAAATAACCCAGCAATGTAAATGCCGTAGTGAATACATTAGAAAGCACCAATAGTTTCTGGTGTTATGCTACATTATTGACTTCTTTTCATCACTATGGTGATAAGTCTGGAAACTTAGCAACTTTTGAGACTGTTCTCAGAGGCCTTCATGCTTTTCTGTTCCTTTTTTTTTTTTTTTTTTTTAAATACTCACTTCATATGTCTTCCTGGGGTGTGATACTGCTAGAAGGCCAAATCGTATCTGACTGTATGCTGTGTAATCATCTATATGGCCAGAGGGATTTCCCTTTCTTAATATTTTTTCTTTACTGCACGGAACAAAACATTGTGATAAAAATGGCAAAAGTGCAGAAAATAAAAATTAAAAGTTGAACCACAAACTTTATTTTTTAAACCTTCTTAAATTCCAGGGTGTCAGTTAGAGGAAGATAATGTGCTAGACAACCATGATATTATGTCTAAAGCTTATGCTATTCAGCTAATTTTTTGATGAGTATCAAAAAATTTCAAAAAATGTGAGAATTTCAAGCGGTAACAATAGTGAACATTAGTGCTGTTTGTTTCTTTTGCAGGAATAAATACTAGGTACATACATTTTAACTAGTTATAACGAGAAGAAGATTTATTGTCTGAAAGTATAAGAGGGTTAATATTAGTTTTGGAGAGGAATATTTCTAATACTACAGTGGTTTGTGGATTAATTTATAGTAAAACCAGGGGACAGTAGCTTAACTAAAGCTTCACAGAATATGAGGGACTGTCCTTATGTCTGCTTTTTGCTTTGTATTTTTCTTTTTTAAGTAAGGGATGAGGAAGAAAAGGCAGACTTTGCAAGCCCTCTCCCAGAAGATACAATCTGACAGTACTTTGAGGGTTTGTGATACTGGAGCTCCTGTGGAGAACTGCTGCTCTCTGATCCCTTCCATGTGGCATCTTAGCCTTGTTTTAGATAGCTCCTTCGTTTAGTAAAGGATCGTCTGTCTTGAAAGATGGTTAGAAATTGGTTGAAAATACGGGGGAAAAAAACCCATGAAATTAGCAAAATTCAAGACTAAAGATCTAGGTTGTGGGTGAGTGTCAAGGAATGCCCAGGCAGTAACATTGCATGCAGTTGAGGGTTTGCTAAGGTTCTCAGTATTTACCACCCAGAACTGAGCTTTGTAGTTGGTGCTGCAGGGTGAGCCAGGAGACATGCCACACTGGCAGAGGACACTGTTGGACAGGGCAGCCAGTCATACTCTCCTCATGCCAGTTCTCAGATTTCTTTCTCCAAGTACACTTGCATTTTTCTGCTTTACTGTTCCCTATAGAAAACTTCCACATTTAAACAAAGTAGAAACTTCTATTCACTTAACTTGTTTTTTAAAATTATTATTACAAAAGTAAAACCCATAGGGTGAAAAGTAATTTTTCCTTTGAAAAAAAGGTTTAGCAGCTGGGAAATTGGAAAACTGAGTGAAAAAAAAAAAAAGTTTAGCTCAGTTAGCTACTGTCATTCAGTAGTTTCCTCCTGGGATAGCTTCATTTCTTTATTCTATTGTGTAGACCTAATTGCATTGTCATGAAAGAGAATAGATGAAAAGAGTTAAAGAAGTCTTAGCTACAATGTAGTATATTAATTTGGCAAATTGTACCAAAAAGAAAAAGGTGCTGTTGCTGTCCTGCAGCTTTTTGCTTAGAAAGTAGTTCAGACCTCAAGCTTGTGAGCATCTGTCACCCACCTCACCTTGGATAAATGTGAGTTCCATGAGATTCTCATGAGCCTCTACAGATGTTGAAGGTTTTCGGGATTGCTATGTGAAATAAAATAATACTTTTGGATGCATTTCATAATATTCGTATGTAGTAAATAAATGTTGGCTTCTAGAATTTCTAGATTTCAGATGTTTAGCCAATGGTGTTGTTAATCTGGGTAGCCAAAGGAAAAGCAGTGAAATTGTTCCTCTGTGAGCCTGCAACTTCTAACACTGCGTGGAGTATGTGGTCTTTATGTTAAACATAGCCTTGCACCTGGATCTGCAGAGGGATCCACAGACTCAGAACTTGGCAATTATTCTTATTCTCTGCACTTGTGTGTGAGCATTCACAAGTTCAGGACAAAAGACTGTACTTGACTGTCTGGGTTTGTTTGTCTTTTCATACACTCTTCAGGTAAGCTTTCCATCTGTTTCTCTAGGTTCTTCTTTCTCTCAACCATATGTAAAAAGTATCTGTTGGTTTTGGCAGTGAGTTTGTGTCTGTTAAAACGGTGATTGCTGTGTAACTTCTTCCTTCACTACAGAACTTTAAAGATGTGCAGCTTATGCCCTGAATATATATAAACTGAATTATTCCCTTCTCCTCTCGCTTGCAGAGCCCAATCAAAGGTAGTTGGGAATTTCTGTGAAAACCCTGCATGGGAAAGCATATATTTGATCTATTAGACCATGTTTGAATATTATTTCAGTCTTGTTTGAAGCAGAATCACAGAATATTAAGGGTTGGAAGGGACCTCTGAAGATCATCGAGTCCAACCCCCCTGCCAGAGCAGGACCAAAACCAAAACAGAAACCAACCAACCAAAACAAAAACAAACAAAAACCCACACACACAACTAGGGCAGATCACTCAGAAAGGCACCCAGACAAGTCTTGACAGTCTTCAGAGAAGGAGACTTCAAAACCTCTCTGGGGATCCTGTTCCAGTGCTCTGTAACCCTCACAGTAAAGAAGTTCTTCCTCATGTTGTGGTGGAACTTCCTGTGCTCAAGTTTGAATCCAGCCCCTTGTCCTATCACAGGGCACAAGTGAAAAGAGGTTGTCCCTGTCTTCTTGATGCGCAGCCCTCATGTATTTATAGAAATTAATTAGATCTCCCCTCAGTCTTCTCCTCACTAGAGTGAAAAGCTCCAGGTCTCTTAGCCTTTCCTCATAAGGTAGGTGTCCCAGTCCCTTAATCATCCTTGTAGCCCTCTGTTGGACTCTCTCAAGTAGATACCTGTCCTTCTTGAACTGGGGAACCCAGAACTGGACACAATACTCCAAGTGAGGTCACACCAGGGCTGAGTAGAGGGGAGGAAGAACCTCCCTCAATCTGCTGGACACACTCTTCTTAATGCACCCCAAGATACCATTGGCCTTCTTGGCCACAAGGGCACATTGTTGTCCCATGGATAACCTGTCATCTATCAGGACTTCAAGGTCCTTCTCCACGGAGCTGCTCTCTAGCAGATCACCTCCTAGCCTGTACTGGTGCATTTTGTTGTTCCTTCCCAGGTGCAGGAGTGTGCACTTGCTCTTGTTGAATCTCATTAGGTTCCTCTTTGCCCAGCTCTCCAGCCTGTCTAAATCTCACTGAATGGCTGCACAGCCTTCAAGTGAGTCAGCCAATTCTCCCAGCTTCATGTCATAAGCAAACTTGCTGAGAAGACACTCTGTCCCGTTATCAAGGTCATTGATAAAGCTGCTGAACAGGACTGGACCCAGCACTGATCCCTGAGGGACTCCGCTAGTTACACGTCTCCAGCTGGACTCTGCACCATTGACCACCACTCTCTGGGCTCTATTGTGTAGCCGCTTCTTAATCCACCTCACTGTCCATTCTTTTATCCCACATTTCCTGAGCTTGCTCACAAGGATGTTATGGGAGACGGTGCCAAAAGTCTTGCTAATGTCAAAGTAGACTACATCCACTGGTCCCACATGACAGGAGGGTGTTTCAGTCATCTGGCTACTGGATAGCCTTGCTAAATCTCTTTGTTGAAATTCTTCCACATTGTCCAGGTAATTACATATTAATTGGTTAAGGGAAGGAGAAATAAAAGAGGAATTATAGTTTAATAATTAAGGCATTAATTCATATAGGACATCCAAATTCAAGTCCTTTGTCCCTTCTCCTGTGAAGACTGAATGACTCGTTTGTAGTGAAACAGCTTCAGCAGTTCCACTAAGAAACACCTCAAAGGTTGGTATGTAGGGCACTCTTTTGAAATGTGAAAAAATTGGGTTTAGGATCTCACAGCAGATGAGCTACAATAAGGATCTGAAACAGGGCTCTCACCTCATCACAGCTTTTGCGATACAATCCAAGTGAACAGACAACTTTTCCTCTTTTATTAATTTACTATCCTCTAAATAAAATGTGTGTAGTCAGAAGATGAGAGAGTACCATATTTATTTTCTACTCTCTCTGAAAGACAGAACACTTGAGGGGCTTCATGTTAAAACCTGCACACACTCTGTAGTTAACTGTCATTACCAGATACAGATTTGCAGTAGAAAACAGTAAGAATGTCATGCTTGCTCAGTGCTGAGATAATAATATCCCAAGCACAATGGGCAGTGAGATTTAGTGTAGGCAAAAATTTAAATATCTCACGCTGTCTAAATCAGTGATAAAGGCTGCATTGAAATGGAGGCTCCCAATAATGTAAGATCAGTAAACAGTTTTATGTCAGTTGGAAGTAATGAGGTAAACCTTAGCCAAATCAAGAGTCCCATTTAGATGCAACACAGCAAACAAATCTGGATCTGAAAAATGTTAGAAATACTCTGCATATGGTAAGAGTGGTTGACTGGGTATTAACTGCAGCTATGCCTAGAAAAATAGGAAGTGTAAGTGTAGGTTATATGCAGTCCTTTGCGTACCCTATAGTATGCAAATAGGATCATTGCCAATGTTATCATATTATCAACATTAATTTAGTCACTTTATTTTCATTCGTAGTCTACATGCAGTGAAGGAATAAAATGTTGGCTGTGAATAGCATGTGTAAAGAAGACACTTCTATACAAATATAATTGTATATAGTACAATTTTGGGATTAAATGTCAGCCTGAAGGTCTTAAGAGTAAATGCACCTCAAACGTTTCTAATGTCTCTTTGAGGAAATTGGAAAATTCTGTTCTCTACTGTGATACAGAGAATGTACATTGAAGAGAAACTTGAGAAATGATAGCTCAAGTTACATCAGTTCTTGCTCTTGAGATGTGTACTTTTATAGGGCACATGACTTTTTTGTGATCTTAAAGAGGGACTTTATTACTCAAATTTTTAAATATAAAATATGAAAAATGTTTTCCTTCTCTCAGTTTTCGCAAATGTTCTTTATTTTTAAAGTAAATATAAAAGACACTTCGAGCCAAATTTTCATCTCAGTTATATCCAACCAAACTTGCCAGATTCAGTGCACTTGCTTAAGCATATCTGATCATAGTTTTCTCCCTTCTCACATTGTCCCACTTATTCTTGCTGTGAAATGCTTCAATAAAGCTTAAGTTCGATATCTAATGTTGGATACTCTTAGCACAATCCCGTGTGGCTCATATTGCCAAGTTGCTTTTTTTGGGTTTTTTTAAAACAGCAAAAGACTTTGATCCTTATTTACAATTGTTAAAAAAAGTACAGATTAAAGAAAAAGAATGTTAGAGTTGCTGCAGGAAGCAGATTTTATCACAATATCTAAAATGCAAGGGAGGAGGCTTTTTTTTTTTTTTTTTCCTACATTAGGCTGATAATGTGAGTGGAAACTGCAGCTTTCATGTCCACAATCAGCCTTTACCATATGTTGGTTCACCATGTGTTACCATATTTTTTTCAAATGCATGGTAGTCTTTCTGTGGATGCAGACTTATATTAGGTCTTTTTATTGAAAAGTATATCTTTTACAAGATTCCTAGCTGAAGATAACTTAATGGAAAGCCTTTTAGAAGGCAAGGCAAGAGATAGTTCTACCTTTTTATTCACCTATTTTCACAAGGAAGCTACAATCTCATATTGTCTATTTATCTATAAATAACACTTTTTGTGGCAGAGAAGATACATGTAATATGCTAGATTAAAATCTACCCTCAGTGCTTGAGTAAAATGCAATTAGCTCAAGGTCTAAAAGGTCTTAAGCTGTGGCAGTATTATGTCACATTAAATTATTTAAGCAGCATTTAATAAAAATCTATTTCTTACCTTGTTTGAGACAAGGTACTATTTACTTCAGTAGAGAAGCATTAGGTTACCATTGAAAATTTTCAGAATTAGCATTACACCTTATATTTAGCCGTATTTTATCCAGCTTGGAAGGATTCAAGAAGTCCCTGTATTAACTTGAGTTTGAAAACTATAGCAGTAGGCTAGATTGCTTTGCAGGAGGACAAATAGAGCATAAACCTGATCAAGACCTGTTTCCAGAGTCACTTTATATCCAACAAAACCTACCAAATTCAGTTTCCTTTAGGTATTTCTCTATTAAGTGCTTCTACTAGGAAAATAATATATAAAGAAAAGTGCTTCCCACTTAGTGGTTCCAACCAGCAAAACCAAGAGGATTTTCTACTTTTCTGTCAGAGTCATCCGGGCTAAGCAGTGCTGCCCATACTATTGCTGACTTTAACACAGGAATAACATCCCTTCCTAGGAACTGTGTGCCCGGTAAGGTCCAAATCCATGCATGTTGGTCTCTACACATCTATCAGTGTAAACCCATCTGCATATATAAATATTGCAGAGTGATGAGTATTATATTAAGCTGTGTGGGCTTTTCAAGCTTTGTCTGTGTTGAGTTTCTCATGGTTCAATGCCCTGGCCCAGTAATACTGCCTCATCAGCTGTGAAAATGTGATGGGAGGAACAGCAAAATAAAACATAAACAGGGGTGAATTAGGGAGACTGGGACAAACTTCAGATCAATAATTTTGCTAGACAGACTTTCCTGTGTTAGGGCACTCTGTGATGATGAAATGCTGGTCAAAATAATTCCAGTTCTACAACATTCTAGTCATTTTAGAGTAAGAAAACAAGTCTGAAAGATGGCTGGTCAGATAGCTAAATATGGAAGCCACTTGGAAAGGAAAAAATTAAGGCAGAAATGGGAAAATTCAACAAAGAATGAGCATCAAGGGCAAAAGAGTAGTGAGTTTCCTGTCCTGGTCTTTAATACTGTCCTAACTCAGTTTCTGCATGCCTTCTTTTCTCTGGTCAAATTGCTTCTGCACACCAGTTGTTTATATTCTTCTTTAATGCTATGATTAACCCTGCCTCAAAATGGTTACTTTTCTTAATTTTTGTAAGAAACCTTTGTCAGTAATGACATTAGCATTTTTTCTCCCTCATCCAGCTTTGAACACTAGTACTTTGTTGATCCTTTTGAATAGATAGCCTTAATCTTCCTAAGGATAGACCTTCTGCTAGCAAATACTACTAAGGCCAGTTAGAAATCTCTATTGCACTCAATGTCCATAAAAAAAAGTTGTTTCATGAGCTTGTTTGTTTTCGGTTTGATTTTAGGCTTTTTTTAAGTTTTTTGTGCCTCAGTGCCAGTTTGTCTGTTTCTTTTCAGAAAGATTATGGCTGTAAGGTGACATGTATGATTAGCACTGTTATTTTGAAGTGTATATAATTTTGTCCTAATCTTTAGTGCTATTAAAAATGTCTGAATTTTTAAAATTTTACCACTCCTTATGCATTTCTCATAATAAAATCTGTAATTGGTTTATCAATGACATAGAGATTGAAACTAAAAAATGAAAAACCTCCAAGATTATCAAAGATGACATCTGTTTGATAAATTTACAAGAAAGTTTAATAACCTGCTTCATTAAGTAGAAGTAGAAATTAATCTGCAGAGACATTTACATGTAAAAAGAGCAAGTCAGTTGCTCAGGTTTTTAGTGTTGTTTTTTTAATTTATTTTATTACAATAACAAATGTATTACCAAATGAAGCAGTTTCTTTGGCTGTCCATTTCTCAGTTGCACCAAAGGGTAGTGTTTAGTACATTGAGATAAATTAAACAGTAGAGATAATGTGCCACTTTACAAATTACTACCATGACTGTAGCTTCTTTCTGAGTTATGGGGTCCGCCAGATTCCTTGGAACCTCTTTTTGGAAACTTCAAGGTCAAAATCAAGATTCAGCATTTTATAATTCAACTAACCACCATTTTCTAAGTTCATGCAAAGTGACAAACGCTAAAGGAAAACATTGGATTTTTTTTTAAACTTAACAGACTTATCTTTCCCATTTTTCAGGCTCCAGTTGCCAAGCTGGCAATGTTCAAAGGGTAACCCAGGTTATTTCTTGAGAACATTGAGATCAAAAGCGATTTTTAAAAGCACTGGAAATCACACAGAAAATACTGTGTCATTAATTGTGACAACTTAGCTCTTTTGATACTCTTTGCACTGAATTGTTGCAGACCTCTTAAGATATTCTGATGGTGTGCAGACAAAATAATCTTTTTTAATACTCTTGAGATTATCTGCTAATCTTTGTTATTCAGCCCCAAATAATTTATCTTCTAAAATGTTTTGCTCTTACTGAAAAAGCCATCAAGGCATGTCTGAAGTTCTCTAAAATCCATCTTTCAGTGGCCTTTCTTTCTGCGTGGATATGACATACACCTCCCAAGCTTGATTTCTGTTTTTAAGCATGCTAAATTTTCAGTTTCTCCCTGTAATTTTATCTTGGTTTTAGGCTTCTGCACAGTGGACAGCTCCATGGATCAAAAGTATTGTGTGACATCCGTTAGGCAATATTAAGGCTAGCCAGTTTAACACAGCTTCTGCTGAGCAGAATAATATCTCCTTTACCATTCATAGAATCATTATACACCACCAGCTTTCTAATCGCTTCAAGCAATGAGTCTGACGATTATTTTACTTTTCTAATATACTTATAAAAATGTACTATTCTTCCTGAGCCTTGCTGTATGTTATTTTTTATATTTCATTCTTGACTATAACCTGCTGTATACTGTCAGAGCAAAAAGTGTGACCAACACTGAGAGGAGTATGAGAGCAGCTCCTAGCTCCTCTAATATCTCTTAGCAAATTTACATGCCCTGGCTGGGAAAATGGCTTGAAAATGACTGATAGTCATAGAGTATTTTTTAAGAGGGGAAAAAATCTTCCTATTTTTAAGTTTGATTAGGTAGATCAAGAACCAAAGAGTTCCCAACAGATATCAAAACAAAGAATGAAGAGAATTATCTCAGTGTGAGAATACCTCTAGCCTGAAAGACTTGTCATAGGCTGATCAGGATTGCTAAGGGACTGGATATAAGTGGTTGTTGGTGAGGTTTGATTTGTTGTTTTTTTGGGTTTTTTTTAACTTACGTTTGATTTCCGGGGCAGAGTTTCACACTGATACATTCTATTTAGTAGATTTCTGCTCAACATGAATCCTGATCTTTTATAAAAAGCTCCAGGGGTATCACTTACCCAATATAATCAGAAAACCAAGGCTCAGGCTCCAGAATTCACATCTTAATTACACTGGATACATCTGTGGGCAAACTCAAGGTACATCAAGGAATATTTCAGACTTCAAGAGCAAGTTAAGTTATCTCAGTAGACAGTTTCAGATCCCTTCAGTGCACTTTGCATTAATCAGTTCTAATTCTCCAGCTTATCCCTATCCTGAAGGCTCTCTGATGAATTCTGGTATGTCCCAAGTTTTTCT
This sequence comes from Apus apus, assembly GCF_020740795.1. Classification (NCBI taxonomy): domain Eukaryota; kingdom Metazoa; phylum Chordata; class Aves; order Apodiformes; family Apodidae; genus Apus; species Apus apus. The sequence continues at coordinate 58,816,397 of NC_067284.1, read as the reverse complement.
GTGTTTCTTTGCTTGTGTCTGTAGTCTTATTTGCTATTATCATAAGCTTTCGTAAGCTTTCAAATTTTCTGTCATTGCCTTGTAACAAGTTACTGCTGAAAGGTGATTCTGATGAAAAACGGGAAAAGAAAAGTACCAGCTTGCATACTAAGATAAGCTATTTAATCACTAGCTCTTCCAACTTTGAATGTTACATTTAAGGAATCCTTATTAAAAAACAACTACCTAATATTAAAAAAAAATAATTCATAAAAATAGGTCAGTGGTGACTAGCATAGATCTGTGTGAAACTGGAATCAATCCAGATATTGTACAACAACTTTTGATGCAAGCTTAATGTACTTTTTCCAGGTTTTAAAATAATTGTTTTCTCTTATCCTTCATGAATGCAAAGGAGACTCCACAATGCATAATGTGAAATAATGATATGTGATGACATGAACTCTCAAGTTTTCTAAAGGTTTAGTGATAAGATTCTTGATAGCTCTGCTTCCTGTAGTGTTTTAGTGCTTAATTGTGAGAGGATTTATCCACGGTATGTGTTGACCAGTGCTATTTTTATGCAGAAGAATAATACAGTTATCTTCTTGCTTTGATCTTTTCTCTCTACTCCCTTAGTAATTTTCTGATTTTATTTACAGAAGTAAAATCAAAAGCAGTAAGCAGGGGGAGGGAGGTGTGTGTGTGTGTTTGTTTCATAGTTTTATAACCCACATTATATATCTAGTGATTTATGCTGAACTTACGGGAACCAGAGGTTTGCTTAGTAATACGTGGAACATCATCTGCTGGATTTCATCGGATCATAAAATAGTTAGGGTTAGAATGAACCTTAAAGACCATCTAGTTCCAACCCCCCTGCATGGACAGGGACACCTACTGCTAGACCAGGTTGCTCAGAGCCCCATCCAACCTGCCCTTAAACACTTCCAGGAGGGGTCATCCACAACTTCCCTGGGCAACCTGTCCCTATGTCTCACCACCCTACACTTAAGACATTAGGAAGAAATTCTTCTAGCCTAAATCTACCCTCTTCCAGCTTAAAACCATTACTCCATACCCTGTCACTACACACCCTGGTAAAAAGCCCCTCCCCAGCTTTCCTGTAGACCTCCTTCAGATACTGGAAGGCCACTATAAGGCCTTCCTGGAGCCTTCTCTTCTCCAGGTTGAACAACCATAACTGTCTCAGCTTGTCTTGGTAAGAGAGGTGCTCAAACCTTCTGATCATCTTTGTAGCCCTCCTCTGGACTTTCTCCAAGAGCTCTGTGTCCTTCCTGTGTTGAGGGCTCCAGGACTGGACACGTTACTCCAGGTGGGGTCTTACAAGTGCAGAGTAGAGGGGCAGAATCATCTCACTTGACCTGCTGGCTTCTTTTGATGCAGCCCAGGATGCAGTTGGCCTTCTGGGCTGTGAGTGCACATTGCCAGCTCTTGTTGATCCCTTCATCGACAACACCCCCAGGTCCTTCTCCTCAAGGCTGTTCTCAATCCATTTTTTGCCCAACCTGTATGTGTATCTGGGATTGCCCCAACCCAGGTGCTGGACCTTGCACTTGGCCTTATTGACTTCTTGAGGTTGGCATGGGCCCATCACTCAAGCCTGTCAAGGTCCTTCTGCATGACATCCCTTCCTTCCAGTGTGTCAATCACACTACACAGCTTGGTGTTGTTGTTAAACTTGCTGAGGGTGCACTCAATTCCACTGTCTTGATTGATCTGAATCAGGAGAGAAATAGTGATAAAAATATATAGAAGAATATAAAACAGGTGAAAGGTGGAGAGCAATGCCACATACACTGAAATATTACCTATACTATGCTTCAACCACAAAATATACAGTATATTGTATGCAAACCACTTTTGAAATAATAGGTCTGTTTGTATTAATAAACTGAACAGGCTTTAAGTCCATAGAAAATCCTTTACAGGCATGTTCTTAGTTCTTTAATTTTAATTATTGAAATTTAAATGTATTATACAAGAACAAATCTTTTTATAGACATGGCAGCAGATGGTCAAACGCTGTGCTTACCTACAGTTATATCCACAATCAACGTGGATGGTTATATCATCAAAGACAATAAAGAAACAAATGTTCACAAGCAAATCTTAAAGGCCCCACCTGCCCTGCAGAAATCCAGTAGGGCAGGTAAAGTCCAGAATCTTCACCTGATGCTCACAAACACTGGAATGTCTGTTAGATGTAGAGAGGGGTCAGAGTTCCTCCCAGCTGAACAATTCATTAGTTTGTGTAAGTGACTTTAAACCATATCAGCCAAAATAAGGTAATATTTATTTTTTAAATCACAGCTTATAAAAGCCTCATTTCTAAAGCAGTGTTTTTAAAACCTTGACAGTACAATGAATCCTAAAATCATAAAATACTAAGTGTTTTCATTTGGCTAGGAAAAATGTTTTAGAGAAACCACTACAACCATTTCTTCTGACTTTGGAAAAAAGCCAGCAAGTCAAAAATGTACTCAGTTCTATTTGCAGCCCTAACATCTATATGGCTGCAGAAGCTGCTTCAAAGGTGGGTACTTCTGCTGGAAGACATTTCATGATGGTCTTTCTCACAGAGCTCAGAGTGGGCCTGATTTGTGGGGTACTTAAATAATCAAACCAGGTGTAAAAGAAGGCAGCCATAGCAGCCCTCATCTTTTCTCACGTAATTCCTCTCAAGGTTATTACAGGTTGGTTAGTGGATAAAAGGATGCCATTGCATTTTACCTCACTGATGCAGACGGAATCAATTTGTGCAGCTTGGGCTTTGGTATCTTGCAGTGTAAACAGATAAAAGTATCCTCCGGTCTTATTTTCCTTTCAGCACTAGTGGTATGGCTTTCATTGTTGCTCTAAAACAAATCACGCTCAATCTTGAAATCCTAATTCACATAGGCAAGGATTAGACTTGTCTCATTCTTTTGGCTTTTTAAGCACTTGCCTTTGCATGTATTGTCTGCCTGGTTTTCCAGAGTGGTCTATTCAGTATCACGTCTCTGATGTGACTGGTTAAAATTTGTTTATGTTTGTGTTGTCTGAGTTGGAGGAAGTGACAATCAAGAGAAATATTTCCAAATGACCTTTTAAACCAAACACAAATATAAGACATTATTAACTGTTTTACTTGGGCATGTAGTGAGAGGACAACGGCAAATGGATTGAAATTTGAAGAGTGGAGATTTAGATTAGACCTTAGGAGGAAATTCTTCTCTATGAGGGTGGAGAGACACTGAAACAGGTTGCCCAGGGAAGTTTTGGAAGCCCCATCACTGGAAGTGTTCAAGGGCAAGTTGGATGGGGCTCTGAGCAACCAGATCTAGTGGGAGGTGTCCCTGCCAATGCAGGGATGATGATCTTTAAGGTCCCTTCCAGCCCAAACCATTCTATGATGAGATTGTTTTCTTTGTCTATATTCATTACAAATCTCTCAGTACCATGGTTTGTTTGATACTTATTCTTCACAGTTGATACTTGGTAAAATATTTTATAATACAAAATTAACAATTCCTTATTTGAAAGCCTCCTTTGAATTTATAATGTTTTTGACTGGTTTGCAATTATTTGAAGATTTTAAAATACCATTACAATTAACAGGGCTACTTTGAAAAATGCCGGTAGAAAAAATGTATGCCCTTTAAGGAGAGCTTCTTATGACTGTGTTCTTCAGTTGTTTATTATTTATTCGTGTTGTTTATATAATTTTAGCCTCCAGCATCACTAACTCTTTTGACCTTCGCTTTCGCTATTTATATATATATATATGCTGCATTTATAGTAGAAAACAGAAAGGTAATTTAAGAGAGGGAAGATCTTCTCTACTGTATTTTGAGAGGAATAACCAAGATGCCAGTAATAATGCTAGCCATTATGGAGCACATTGTAGCTTAATTCTGTATGCACTTTTGCTGGTGTCATTATCATCGGTGTTTGTATCACTGGTTCTGTAGGAGAATTATTATGAGAGAAATATACTGTATATAAGGCAGTAGAACTGTATGGCAAATCTTACTTGACAAATGAAAGCTCCTCATTTTTCAGAAACATCACAAGAAAGCATTTGTGAAAATAGCCTAATGGAATGACTTGGGAACATAAATTTTAAGTACAGATGCTCTTACAGGATAAATCAGACCTACTGGGCATCAAATGAACCATCTCTAGTCTGTGTTTCTGCAAACCACTAAAAGACATAAAATGGGAATGCCCATCAATACCCCTTTCACCAAAATCCAGCTGAGGAGTGCTGCATTTCCTTCTTCCTCCCTCTTTACTTTCTGGCATGGTTCCATCAGATCTCTTGTATACCCAAACTGCTATCATGTGGAGGTGACAAAAAGCAGAAGTGGATAGTTATTTTCATTCCTTGTGCAACACTTCAGAACTTACTCGCAATACTTTGTATTTGATATGGCAGGAGACTACCACTTTGCTAATAGAGTGAACCGCTTAATTCAGTAACAGACCCTTTACATAACAAAGACCAGCAGTTAGATAACATGTGATTTTGACTAGATTTTCATTGGACTCCAACTCCTTAAGAGTCCACAGTGATTTACAGTCAGATTATTCCATGATAATAAAATATTAAATGTGTTTATTTGAAAGTTTCTTAACACGATTTATAAACCCACACCAGTTACCTTGTGGAGGTATCCAAATGCAAAGTTAAGGCTATAATCTTCAAATGGTTTGCTATGATTTCTCAACCTGTCAAGTAACTTGGGCTGATTTTTCATTTCCATCAGAAGGGACAATTCTTTCCTATTGTTTTGGGTAAGCCCAGAGGATTCTTATCTGTTCTAGCTGCTTTTCACCCCACTACATTTTCAGAGTTAATTTGAATGTACCATCAGAGAAACTTTTAATTAGGGCATGGAATATAAAAACAAGAACATTAGAAGCACTACCACTGTATGAATAATGGTGGGAGTGAGTCCCTGTTACTCACTCAGATTGATTGCATCCAAGTAGTAAACTCAGGAGCATTCTCATCTCTGGATGAGATTACCTCTCTTTACAGATGAGATCTTGCATCCTGACCCCTTGGCCTGCATCAGTCCTGCCTGCATCTTGGCTTCTGTGGCCAGTGAAAGTAAACCCACAGACAGGAGTGGAACCACTAAGCCCTTCTAACCACTTTGTTAGTGTCCTTGTATATGTTTCTGTACTTGTAGAATAATTTAGCCCTCCAAATTCTAGATTGAAAGAAAACTCAAAATAAAACCCAAAAATTAACAAACAAACAAAACCTTTTCATTAATTAAGTTGCTGCATTTAGGCTTGCAGACTGTATAGCCAATGATAAGGAAATATTTTAAGATTTTAAAAAAAAAAAAAGGTAAGGGAGGAGGAGAAACTGGGACTGATCGTTGCTTAAAGATAGCCTGGCCATGCTACTTCCAACCTGTTGAAATACAGTTCTGTTTATTTTATAAATAAATAGGTGTTTTGTCATGGCATGACTGTCTACCTTTCAATACAAGTGACATTGTATCAGTTTGCATAGCCAGAAGAACCTTTCTCTTTGGGATATTACCTGCATGTTATTAGCATTAGATAGAACTGGATTACGGTGAGCATTTGGCTTATTTTTTTTCTGCACTTACCCTTCTGCAGAAAGACAGTTTGCCTATGTTCAGTATAATGCAAGTATTTTGTTTCTGGCATTAATGGACATACTTAATAATGGTCTTTATGCTTGTACTTTGTTTACTTACCAAGCAGTAGCTCTTCACGTGTAAGCTGTTACTGCTGTGTTGAAATCAGTGAATGTACGTTCACTTGCATCAGTTGTGCATTTGTCTATTAGCCTTAATTCCTAAGATTCTTATTCTAGCTGTGATGAGCTCCTTTTCTTAATCTTGTAATCTGGAAATAGTAACTTTCTATTACCCTTGTTTAATTTAGACTGCATTTCCATCTAGTTTAAAATGGGGATAGTATTTTCACTTTTACAATAAATAAAGTTTGTTGGGGTTAGTATAACAAAAAGCAGTAAAGCAATAGGAAATAATTAGAACCACTTACAATTCAAGGAAATAGTACATCACTGAAGAACATAAAGATATCGTTTAAAAACTGTATCTTACAAAAGTATACATGTCATCCTACATGGACGATTATGGGATTATATTAGTATATGGAATAACTGCATGATTTATACTTCTTTACAGAGCTGTAGATGAATAAGTGAGAGGTTCCTAAAATCAAAACTTAGAAAACTATAAAATGGAGAGTGGAGAGGAGAAAGAGACTTTTTTCAGTTACAGGTACTATTGGCAACTTAAATCTATTAGCAACATTGTTACTTGTAATGCATTCTAAGTTTAAAAAAAAAAAACACAACACACACACACAAAAAAACCCAAATGAAAACAAAAACCAGAATGAAAAGTAATTCCTAATGGGATCCTAGTGGAAGTGCAGTTTTGTAGTGTTAATGGTTCTGGATGTCTCACTACCCGGGCAGGGAAACCCAGGGAGATTTAGGTCATACCCTCTTGCTTTCTAAACTTCTCCTCAGAGAGGAGCCCAGGTGTGGCTGAATCCAACCTTTGTCTCAGACCTGGCACTCTCAGGGAGAGTGATTAAAATATCAGGGTCCGAGGAAATGCTTGACCATCCAACACCCTTTGATCAGATTAAGGCAAAACGACACTCAAGGTCTGTATTTGAATATTAGGTTTAATCAAAACTATAGAAGGAATACAGATGCTTCAATTATTATCTTAGGCTGCTCAATCATAAAGGCTGACAATTAGATTGCAGGAGTACAATACATACATGTTTAAGCTGCGCAAACCTGAGAAAAAATCATGGTTAGGCCTTGCGTTACTTAATGATGACAGCAAGGAATAGAGAGAGTAGGAGAAGAAAAGTTTAGAGAGGTAGGTAATAGAAAATCACCAGTCTTGGATCCAACGTTGGGCCAACGAACAGGGGAGAGTTGGTTTCAGTGAAACTCCCCAAGCCCACCATTGCAGCCCCTATAGTCCTGGTTTTCCTTGTTCTATAGTCCTAGTTTTCCTTGTTTAGCAAGGATGCATAAGCATGATTGAGTCATAAGACTGAGCACCTGGAGTGGACCTCCGCCCCCTCCACCCCTCTATCGTTGTCCTTATCTCAATCACTGTAGATGCAGCTGCAGGCCATCTGCAGCCATCAGCATTGTCTATATCCTCTCAGGCAGGTCTTTTGGGATGCAAACGAGACTTTGTTTAGGGGTTACAATGGGGTTTTGACACCAAGTCCAAGTATGGGTCCTGAGGGCTAGTCCCTCACAAGGTCACTTAAAGTATATTTATAGATGTTTCAGAAAACTGCAATAAAACGTATATTAGTAAAGGAGACTTGATCCATCCTATGTATTCCATTATTGTTTAGCTAAAGTATTTCTAAAAATGGCTGTGTTTTTTTTCATTTAGCAAATTACTCATTAATATCAGATTACTTCAATATTTATTGCCTTAATCAGGAAAGCATATGAGCAGAAGCTTTCTTGAGGACTGCTGAGAACCTCTGAAATGTTGCAAAGGATACATAAAGCTAAATATAGAGCATTTTCTTTTCTCTCACACTTGCATGTACACACAAACCCCACTCACACTCTTTGTCCTTCTCATTTAATTTCCTCATGCTCTCTTTTATAGCTGTAGAGATCTACCCAGCAAACAATATTCACCACAAAAGCTAGGAGAATGTGCGGGAAGGCAGAAAACCTTTTTTTTAATGGGAGGGTAAGCAATGCAGCCTAGTTGTACTGCTGGGGGAGGCAGGGGAGTTGTTTTTGGAGGGTCTGTTAGCTTGGTTTTTTTTATTGTTACGGGTTTGGTGGTTTGTTTTTTGAATTTATTTTAAAATACAAGCCACTGGAAAATGTATTTGGAGAGAAAAGCAACCCATAATGATGTTCTGTTGAAACAAGTAATGGCTGACTTGCTGAAAATCAGAAGGAAAATAATGACATAAAAATTGTCCTTGTTCAGGAGCAGCAAGCGAAGATTATATATAATTGGACAGCTATGAATCAATGAAACTGTATACTTTTTCATGCATCTTGGCAAAAAGCCAAGCTTCCTATGTGTGAGAAATTGGGATCAGAACATTTCTAGAATAAAATAATTATTTTTTTTAAATGCTGTGTGTTCCTGGATAGAACAAGATAACTTTGATCTTGTCATTTGAAATATATTCCGTTTCAGACCTGAAGCTCTCCTGAAATATGATGGAAAAAGCTTCACTTTCCTTTTCAAGAAAACTAGCACTAAATTTAACCATATAATTCATTAGTATATTAAAATAATAAAGAATTGTGAATTACCAGATTTTCCCATCATGTATTCTGTAGTCACTTGATCCATTGATAAAATTACAGTCTGGGAAGTCAAATGTCCCCAGCTTTCATTTTGTATTATATTGTATTACAGATTTCCATCTCTGGGCCCTCTACTTCTTTTCATTCCCTGGTTCTCACTGCTGCACTTCCCTCCAATACTCATTCAGTACTTCCTAACTCTTGTGATGGCATCCTATTGAATAGTTTTTTCACATTCCTCTAGAGATGTTCATTCTTGAGTTTTATGGGTATGACATTGCAGCTATGAATTGGATTAGATAATAATGAGGTTTATTTTTATCCAACTGTCCTCATTTTTTTCATCACAGTTCTTATATTATTTAGATGCTTTGTGTTTTCTCAATGTATTTTCCTGCTGAAGAATCTGAAATAGAACTATAAACCAAGATTAATTGTTTCTAAAACTGTATTTAGAAAATTCACAAAAGTACTATGAAGCAGGAAGGTAATGCTGTCAGGAGAGACATGTATGTAATTTTTGAGATAATTTTTTTGAATGGAAATACAGCTATCAGCAGTGGAGAAGTGACTTGCAGCAGGTTTATTTTTAAATTGTGGGGATTTCAGTTACAGTACGGATCAAAGGAAACTGTTTCTTTGAAAAACAGTGGATGGGGAATTACTGACAACAGAATGTCCTGCTGAAAAGAAATTCAATAGTCATTATGGTCCCTCATGAATTTAATAAATGAGGGGCAAATCTTGACATACTTTACATGCTAGCAGTGTCTTCTCCAAATGGGGGATATAAGCAGCAGGAACTTGTTCTGGATGTTTCCCCACTCTTCACAGCAGTGCCATTTACCAGGAAGAGAAAAAAAGAAATTATGAATATTAGGAGGAAGCTTGTAAAGGGTGTAACAAATGGAGATTTACAGCTGTAACTTTAGGAAGGGATAGGGGATTTCTACTCCTCCTTATCCTCAAAACAATAGCTCATAACTCTCTCCTGTCTTGAGAGTACAATTTTCTCCCTCATACCTTTTGCAAGCAAAATTTACTCAAGCTTTAATATGAAATCTTAAAGTAAATTCTTTCAATCATGTTTTAATTAACTTTTGAAAGTTCCATGCAGGGCTGTCCGAATCTGGGATTGGGTGCTTCTTCATTATCAGAGGCCGCATGTAAGGTCAATAGGACACCACAGTATCCAATTATCTGAACCTCTTAGCAATAAATCTACAAAGAAAACACATTTAGAACAAGATGCTGAGAATACCATTCAACCAATTATTGTAGTTCAGTACTGAATTAAAAAGGTTTAAAACTGGAGGTTTTTCTAAATAGGATGATTGAAGGTTACATGATGTGAGAGAGGACTAATTAATGAATACTACTAGGTCCACTGAGTCTAGGAGCATACCAGTGTTTAAATCTCATGTGTTACAGGTCACAGGAAATAATATGGTCCAACCCTAGGAAATAAGTCTAATAACAACAATTTTTGTCGGTGTTAAAAGCTGGCAAATACATACACTCATATATGTATGTACAGACATACGCATGTCAGCTTAAAGTTCATATATCACAGAATATTATTCTAAAACCAAAAGTGGATGATGAGACTTCCTTTCTTTTCAACTCAGCTAAAATTTTTGTGCTTGATGCATTTTCTTCCTTGAATTCATCTGGAGTCTTTTTGTGACCTAGAAGAGGAATTTAAGGTGAAGTGATATTTGCTTTCCTATTCATTAGTTTACTATTGGCCCACATAAGGTTGGTTATTCTCATTTTTATTTTCTAAGAAGTGCAAAAACAGGCAAATAGACCTGTCATCTCTAGTAACATCACATATGGGGCAAAAGAGAGTGTTGATAAGAAGTTTACTCCTACTTATTTCTGCACCCACTCTAGACAAGGGGAGGCTTAGAGGAGAATATTTTAATTTTCATTTTAACAATTTTCAGTATGAATCATTGCATGCAGAAATCCTATTCATAGGAATATAAAGGCAAAAAGGACTGCAGGACATCATCATAAAAAATATAATAAATTATATTTTAATAGTTCTAGAAAGACTTGTGTCTACACTGTTCTGAAATAATTCTAACAGTGGAGATTCTACTGTTTTCTAGGTGATCTTTTATAGTACCTGCGTATTGCTTGCTGTGAGAAGATTTTCGTAATATCTACTCTGAATCTTAATTGCTGCAATTTAGTACATTTCTTTTTGTCCTGTCCATCATTGTTACTGAGAACAGGTTATTTCCTTATTCTTTTGAAACAGACTTTCATGTATTTGAAGGCTATTATCATGTTCCATCTCAGTTATCTCCTCTCTAGCCTAATTCTTTCAAGCTTTGTCGCAGCTCATGTTCTCTAGACTCTGATCATGTTGCTCTCCTCATATTTCTCTCAATTAGCTCATGTCTTCCTGGAGTCCAATGTCCACATTTGTAGCTGGTATTCCTGCTGAGTCTTTATTAATGCTGAATGAAAGTGAAGAATTACTTCACATTTTTGCAGGCTATACTTGTGTTTGTACATTCCATTATGCTGTGAGCAGATGCTGACTCATGGTGTCACCCTGAACCACGTTCAAGCATGGAGAGGCTCATGCTAAAACTAGGCAACTAAAGAGAGAATTACAGATTAATCTACCCTCCCATGTATCTGTTAGATAAATATGATCAAGGTTTATTAAAGTTTGATCAACTGAAAATATATGGAAAAAAGTTCTCATTTTGAAGAAAAATACGTTTTCTGTTTGCCACAACAAGATACCACAGATCAACATTTACCAGTTTCAGAGTGCTTGACGCATCCTGTTTGCCAACCACTGGAAATTTGGCACACATACAGGCATTGCAGATAAATGTCCAGGATGTGTTAAAGCTCTGAGTTTTCTCAGTCCTTGTGGTTATAATCACCCAGATCAGAAAATTGCTGAATGCCACATATGAGCACAGCTAAACATTGATGAAATATCTGCTGATCTCATCACTGTGACCAGAAACTTCAGTGGCACAGCAGTTTGTCCTTTTCATGTGAAGAGATTAAATTAGAGATTCTAAATAAATTAACAAAAACTTAGCTGTTGTTTGCCACCTGGGTCTCTATTGAATAGTGACGCAGGACTTCCCTGCTGCGAGTCATATTTATGACCAAAATTTCCCGAACTGTAGCAGTACTGGAAAGGAAGAAGCAAACTTCAAATGCTTAATTAGAATTTTCCTTCTGGAAAACTCTTTGTGAATTTGCTTATTTCTGAGCTTCTTTAGTGGAAGAAAGCCTTTACTATATTGCATACACATTATAAAACTCCTTTGATAAAAACAATTAAAGAAGTGCAAAGTAGTAATGATACATTTTATATACCAAAAAACTTTTTTAATATACTAAGTTATTTCATTGAAGTCCATCTTGACTCGAGAAGTTACTTTAGAAGCTTTTAAGTTTGGAAACTATTTCCCCCTGTGCAACTCAATGGAATTATAGAATTATACACTGGCTAGGATTGGAAGGGACTTTAAAGATCATCTAGTTCCAACCACCCTGCATGGGCAGAGACACCCCCAACTGGACCAGGTTGCTCCAAGCGCCGTCCAGCCTGGTCTTCCAGGGATGGGGCATCCACAGCTTCTCTGGACAACCTGTACCAGAGTCTCACCACCCTCATAGTGAAGAATTTCACCCTAATATCCAATCTGCATCTCCCCTCTTTCAGTCTGAAACCATTCCCCCTTGTCCTATCACTACATGGCCTGGTAAAAAGCCCCTCCCCAGATTTCCTGTAGTCTCTTCAGGTACTGAAAGGCCTTCATAAGGTCTTCCCAGAGAGTGTGTACTAGGTGAGAATTTAAAAATGGCTTATAAAAATTTGTAGCTTATGTTTGATTTTGCTGGAATGTTTTAACTCTAAGGTAGTGTGCAGGTATTTGGCTTGTGGAAATTCCATTTGAGTCAATGGGATGTTGGCTGAAAACATGCAACAGCCCATCCTTGCACTCTCACTTTATGGCTTTCAACCATAGTGTGCATATCAGAGCTCAAAAGTATCTGGCAACATGAATGTTAGTTTTGTATATGTTGGAATTCATAAACCTTCTGTATGATGTAGTCTAGTGTAGAAGTTCATTCTTAATCAAACACAGGTTGCTCTTTGTCCCGTACTATACAAGTGCAAATTGTGCTTTCTGCTAGAATGGTAAGAAACAGGATCCTGATCCCAAGCTTTGTGTTAGGTCATGTGTTTGAAGGCAGGCACATTCCACTTTTATGCAGCAAAACGTAGAGCATGTGCCCTATTATGTACCCAATGCACAGGCTGTATCCCTGCTAGGGGCTTGAGAGAGGGTTTATGTCCTACCCCTCGACCTGACACTGGTGTTTGCCCACATCACACTCTGATCTTTATCACTAATGTTGTCAGTTTAAAGTTGGCAACAGCGATTAGTATTTAGAGTAGAATAATTATATTTTCATTAAAACTAGCTTACAGGAATGAAGTAAAGGGAATCTGAGGTTCTTAGTATCGAGCATTGTGATTTTATATCGTACTATTTAATCTTCCTTTGGCTTTTTTCTATTCCTTGAGTAGAAATTGAGTGAAAACAAGGTGACGGGTTTCAGGGCATTACTTATAGTAGGAGTTTTATTGAGTAAAGTGCCCTGACTTGAGCTATAGGAATTAACTAATTTTAGGTTTAGAATAAGTTCTGAAAATAAAGTATTTGAGAGAGAAGATTTGTTCAATTCCAACTGAAAAATTGTGATGATGTAAAGGCTTTTTAAAAAAAAACAAACAACCAAGACTACAAAAAATCAAGGGAACATAATTTTTAAAATCAATTTTTTAAAATATCATGCTTTAGTTTTCATAATGTTTCCTTTATTTTTCATTACAAATAATTTGACACCTTTTCATGTTACCAAATAAAAAGAAGTTTCCCTGCAAGTTTTTTTCTCAGCTCCACTGCTTTCAGTGCTTTATAAAGCACTTTGATATATCTGGATAGATCTTGATATATCTGGAGGACTACACTGTTACTAAGCTTTTTTTAAACAAAGCAGCCACAAACCGTAGCAAATACAGTACCAACTCCACTAACAAAACAACAGTTCTGCAAGAGGCAGGGATATGGAAAATCTGCGATCACTGATATTATGTGATTGTCTTCCTCCAGTGTGTGGCATAATTCTGATTAAAATTACTGGCAGTACATTGTGTGCATCAAAAGAAAAACAGCTCCAGGAACTGACATCCTGTTAAATGTGGAAGAGCTATTATAGGCTAGTGGTTCAATATGGTGGTTTTTGAAAACTTCTAACGAAACTCCAATATGTGTTATGAGCATAAGCAAAGATGACCAGATGTGCACCCATATTTTCTACTGAAATTTATTAAAGCTGTAGCATATGCAAAGATTCAAAGAGCAGGTTTCAAACATTATGCTTTTTAGGGCCCCATTCTTCTCATTTTACTTGTTAGAAATAAAAATATGTCCAAGTATGTTAAAAAAACAACTGCTAGCTTTCTAAGCCTTTAAAAATACGTATGCATCATTTTTCTCTGAGTACACCTTTTACTATGCACTGAAATAAATAGATAAAATTAAGCAAGTTTTGACTGAGCCATAAAGTTTCAGCTGAGAAGTCTTGTTACAACCTCATTTTAAAAGATAACTTGGTTGTGACTCTTCATTTTAATTATATAACATGTTTCTTGTCTTAGCTGGGAAAAAAAATAATGTAATTCATTAAAAACCAAAATATAAGTAAGAAGTAAATTATTTTCTTCTTCCAGTCTCCAGATAGTTGCAGCTGTTATTTGCATATATGCTAAAGAGAATGAACTTGGTCCAGCAAAACTTTTTCCCATACAAGTTGCCCCATTAAGCAAAGTTGATCAGATATTTACAGTATTCCCATTTATCTGAGGAAGGCTCACGCATCCATAATTATTATAAACTTTGGCATTTATGAGTAAGATATCTCAAAATGTTTTAATCGTAGTACTGGTTTTAATGCCTCACTGGATGTTCTTGTTAGAGCTTTATAGATACTAATTTGTAGGTGTAGAAGTCTAAGTCTTGGAACGCACTGTTTTACAGTGCTTGAAAATGAAAGGCTTTGAAACCTTTCAGCATTGGTGTGAAGTGTGTAATTATGCCAAGCCTTACTCATACAAATAATCTTTGTCCTTGTGACGGATAACATTGACCTAGCTTGTCAATTAGTTATTAAGTGACTAATGATTTGTAGTGATTTGCCCGAGGTTGCACTTGAAAGCTGTGGCAGAGACAGATGCAGAACTTCCATCTTTTCCACAGTAACAACGGGAAGTGTAGGATGATGTTTTAGATGAGGGTATGGCACTTCACCTGCTAGCCTAGCCATCCCAGAAGTAGTTAATTTTACTGTGCCACTGAATGAGAGATGTGTACTGTGACAGCAAAGTGTAGGTAGCTATATTTATTTGAAAGCTTCAACACAAGTTGGCATATTTTCTATATTAGAATCCCCTATATTTGTCCTTAGGAGAAGAACAGAACACATGTATCGCCAGATATTCTCCCTCAGTAAGTTAATTATCTTTGGCCTCTGTCATAGCTTAATTTTTCTTGCCCTATCAATAGGCCTGCTCAAAGAACTGCAACATAAAGGGTTTTATCTGTGTTATTGATTGACCAGAAAGTGATGTTTGGGACTCTGTTGAAGCTTCTCTAGTGACTATTTATTTAAACTGGGGGGAAGAAATCAGTATTACTTGGGGAAAAAAACAGTAGAGCTTTCATTTAACATTACAAAGGAGGGCATTGCTTAATCCCTGAAGTAGGAAATTATTTTTCTTCATGATCCATTGGTTTCATACTTTTTCTGGCTGCTGGTGCTGAAGGAAAGAAAAGCTATGTTTTCACTCTGTTTTCACTGTATCTATTTTCTTATCCTCTACAAAAACTTGGCTGCTAATTTGTTGTTGAAGTAAATGAAGGGAAGGGAGAGCTTGGCTATGAAAAGATCTTTTTGTCTCAAATGGGCATTTGCAAATATGGAAGCAAAGCAAAATTTTATATGGGAAACTGAAAAAAGGAAATTAAGTATTTGGAACAGTAAATAAAAGCTGAAATATGGGACAAATTGCTATTCTTTGAGATGCCATTATGGTTTACACCTAAATTCAGCAGCATTTTTCCAGAAGATTAATATTCCTAAGGAGTATTTTTCTTGTGTTCTGACCTTCTACATATACAGAAAGGAAGAAAATTACAATTAAAAGCAAAAGGCATAGCTGGCTGAAAGTGATGGTGTCTTGTTTCACCTTGCTTAAAACTCACTCTTTTTATTTTTGGTTAAAAGCACCTATTGTTTAATTGCATCTAATATGCATCACAAAAATATAGTATATATATTTTTATAGTGGGAAACACTAAAGGACTGTAACTAAGGAATGAGTATTTAACTTCAGAAGTTACAATATTTAGCTAATGATTCCCTGACATTGTCAGAACAGATCACACAATGATTTAAAAGTAATTATAAGTTAGCAGGAGTAGCTTTTATTTTTCCCCTAGCAAGAGCAGTAGGAGTTGTAGTTTCCTCTTCTCCTATAAGTGGTGCTTGTGTTTCTTTTTTTAATCTGATTGCTCTTTTTTTTTTCCTTTTTAAAAAAATGCAGTTAGTCTTGCAGATGATAATCAAAGGTTAAGCTAGCAAAATAGCAATCTGAAAATAATTGTGATAGCAAGTTTTTTAATATTGGTTTGTAACAGAACAGATACATTTATATTGTATTTTGAGTTTTTGCTTGTGCTAGCTACATGAGGAAGATAGCAAGACCACACCATATGCCAAATAAAAGCTTAATTAGAAAAGCATTAGTAGATTAATCCAACTTACTCTGTGGTTTATTTTATTTAGAATGTAATAAGGTAAGTTCATTAGTTTGCAGACTTAATGTTTTCTACTGTACCTCAAAGCAACAAGTAACAATTCCACTGAGACTGCAGATCTCGCTAACACCTGTCAAGATAAACACATGGCTCCCTAGAGGAATCATCTTGGCAACATAACTGAGCAAATCTGGAAAAAAGTAAGTCTTTCACACACAGAAGTGTTACGCAGTATAAACTTGACTAATGATTTTTCACATGCCTCTGAGGTCATATATCTCTTTAAAGTGGAAAAAAAAGAACTCAAATCAATCTCTGAAGAACAAATACTTTGGAATGTGCAATGCTGTATTTGAAATGTATTTTAAAGAACTTGAAGGATGTAGAATAATTATGCAATTTGCACTGAGCCTCAGAAAGGCTGTCTGAGACCAGCAATTGAATCTCCATCGCCCTAGGGCTAATATATTAGATTACAAGGATTATTATAGTGGCAGTATTTGTGCCACTACATTTAAGATTGTGTCAGCATTTCCATTTTAAACCTGTGTGTTCAGAGGTTCGTAACTCATCTATAGAAAATTTCCTTGTCACTATGAACAAATACAATTTCTGCACAGTGGTGACACTTTTTCGGGGGGTAACAATAAAAAAGATTATATGCTAAGTAAGTATTTAGACTTTTTGAAATTATGAATGCCAGAAGTTAATGCAGTCTTCTTAGACTTCTGATTTTAAAATTCAGTTATTTCTACTAGTAATACTACTGCTGTTTAGAGTCTAAAGCAATGTATTGAACTAGAAGAGTGGACAGAATGGTAGCAATATTTGCGAGTATTGTTCCAGGACCAAGGCTTTCAGGGAAGACTGAAGGTGGAACTCCACTGTACATCCTCTTCTCCACCATGGCCAGGAATGGGCTAGGGGTGGAGTGATGATCATGAATCATGATGGGTGGTATCTTAGAAATCCTGTCAGGAACATCTGCACTCCTGAATGTTACTAACTTCAGGCACTCCACAAACATAATTTAGGGCTCAGCTGGCTATGAGTGGCCTTCCCACCAAGAAGAAAGGCAATCAACTTTGCCTTGTACAGTCTTTAAACTCTGTTTCCAGATTTTAGGGCCATTGCGCTTTGAGTCTAGTGTGAAATTGACCTTGATGTGGCATTTGATATCTCGGGTGTTATCTCTGGTAAGCAATAACAAGGGCTGCAAACAACCCACATTTTTCCTATTTCTGGAGGCCTCTGTAAACAAATAGACTTTGCATATACTACATATGCATGTATTGGATACAAAAGAGCACAGTGCTTGGTTCTGTTATTGACATTGGTCACTGATCTCATCAAACTTCTTGATGGCTAATTTACAACCTATTTTTGTTGTGTGGTTTTGAGTTGTTTTGTTTTCGGTTGTGGGGGGTTTTTTTCTGTGTTTTGGTGTTTGTTTTTTTCTTTTTCTGGAGTATTTGATGAGGAATTCAAATTAGTTAGATCTCTCTTTTTTTTGTGGCAATGCAGTGCTGATTCCTGCAGCAGCACTGACAGAAATCAGAGATTTTTGCAGGTTCTGCATCAGTCTAATTGCCGATAGAATTAACTGCTCATGCAGTAGTCCAGAAAGAACAAGAGTACACCCTGCCCTGCTTAATACAAGACTACAAATCTCTTAAATACCTCCATGTATATACATGTGGATTTGGCTTTAATTCCTGTGGCTTTTTATTGGAATGAAAGGGGGAACCTAGCCAAAGTTTTAGCACCCTTTGTACAAAGTTAGACCAGGAAAAAAAGAAAAAAAGGAAGAAGGGGGGGGGAAAGGAAGAAGGAAAAAAAAAGAAGGGAAAGGAAAAAGAGAGGAGGGGAGGGGAGGGAAGGGAAAAAGGGAAAAAGGGGGGGAAAAAGGCAGAAAAAAAGGGGAAAAAGGAAGTGGTATTGCAGCACTAACAGCCAGCAAAAGACAACCCCCAGAGGGGAGTATGAGCCATCCTCCTCAAGGCAGGTCAAACCAAGGCTAACACAAGCAATAGTAAATGGACTTGGCAAAGTGCCTTGAAGAATGATAGACCAAGCAGGGCTATTTCAGACCAAGAGGGAGCTTCCCTTCGGAGTCAAAATTCCTTGTTGGAAAATGTTCTTGCAGGAGCCCCTTCTGTTCTAGATTGAAGGGAACTGACTTATGTGCATGGTTTCAATACAATGAAACAAAATAGACAAAAAGCTTGCTTTTCACAGCAAGGAATAGAGAGAAATAGATTTTTTCCATCTTGATACACACAAAGTCAAGAACCATTATGAAGATTTAAGCCTATTTGGATGGACAGATTTATGGACAGAAAGACTTACTGTACCGGGATTTATGTTGAACTATACATATAGAGAGAATAGCTGCACTACACAGAAGGCAGCCGAAGTATTTCCATTGTAAAATCCCTTTTTATTTATAACATAAATGTAATGTATGTATTTATAAATTTTAGTATTTGGAGATGTATAGGTCTGTGTATAGGTCCTTGAATTCATCATATAGTGGTAAGCTGAAACATTAGCTTGAATGTTTTCTTCTCCAAGCTGCTAGTCTGTAGGATGGATAAACATCAGTTCTGGCCTGCTTAAGTGTCATCACAAAATGTCCACAGGTTTTCATATGAAGTGAGATTCCATACCCAGTAGTGGAGAAAAGCTGTAGTAGAAAAATGTAGAAAGTGTGTTAAAGTGTTCATTGACTAGTGCTCCCTGTAATACAGATACGTAGTTGTGGAATTTTTTTTTTCTGAGTATGCTGAACAGCACTTGAGCTTCAGGAGTTTAAAAGTGGAGGTTACAAGACTAAGTGCAGGATTTAATCTCTGAAGGACAGTGGTGGCCAGAGAAGCCTGGCTGCATAAGGCAGCCCTTAAGCTAAGGAAGTTCTGAATTTAACTTACAACTTCTACTAGCCTATAGCATGGTTGGCACTTGAGTTTTGCTGGTGTCGCCTTCATCTTAACTGATGTAGCAGTAATCATGGTGCAGGGAGATATGGTTGTACCAGCAAGGAATATCTGATTTTATCCAAGGAAGTAATGTAAATATCCAAGGAAGTAACATTAAAAATACTCATGGAAGCACTTTTTTTAAATTTAAATAATCTATGGGGAACGGTCCATCTTCTCTTCCCCCCACATAAGACTAAACGATACTGGCCCATGACATCATCTGTAGGAGGATTTGTTTTTTATAGGATTATGGCACTAGTTGAAGCCAGGAAAACATGGTTTTACAATTAAGGATATTCTTACTCACAGACTTAGGAATTTGGTATTATAGAATCATAGATTCATAGAATCATTAAGGCTGGAAAAGACCTCTAAGATCATAAAGTCCAACCATCAATTAGGAGTCCACTTAGTGCAAATGACTTGATTAAAAGTCAAATTTCTTATGAATGTCACCTGCACAGGGTAGTGTTAAATGGGGTTAAAAAACCCCATTAAATTATCTTCACTGAGCTAAGTTTCTGAGATAATAAAAACTACCTTATGAACATGGTAGGGGTTTTTTTACGCTTTATTTTATGCCTGCAATAGGGTGTTTACTTGTTTACACAAACTCATTTATTGCCTTCTTTTGTACCAGTTCTTCCTTCTTTGAGTGAACTTTCACAGACTGATACCACAATGTTGACTGTGTTTGGAGTACATTATTCTGTGCCCTTGGGGGTTAAAAGCAGATTATTTCAGCTTCAGCTAGTCCTCAGATAACAAAGATTCTATTCTCACTCTTATGTCAGCAGGGGGTAAAAAAAAAAAAAAGTATTTTAAATAAGAAATGCTGCTTGCCATTGGTTTTCATAATGTTTACTTGCAGATGCTTTTAATTTTTACTCTTCATTAAAAAGTCTAACTCTGAGTGCTAAGACACCCAATTAAGCTTTTTAAATAAAACATGAAAAGACTAAAAGTATCTGACTACCAAGATTTACTACAAATTGGAAAGAAGTGTTTGCTGTTAGCACAAAAAACTGAGCAAGAGAGTATTTTACGTCCTGGAATTTTCCTCTTTTGCCTTCCTGTCCCACCTGCCTTTCATTTGCTTTCATACACACTTCCTTCTTCACCTTCCTTTCCCCCTTCCTATTATTCTTTCAATGTCCAGTCCTTTTATGATATTTTCCTCAAATTACTTTCCCCTGTGTCTTCCCCATGCCCTGCTTTAGATCACCTTTGTCCTCCCTGAAACTTGAGTAGCCCTCTCTTGTTTGTTTCTGTGGTGCAGAGGGCAGAGCCAGAAAGATGTCAATTGTGATTAAAATCTGAGCTAGTACATATGAAGTGCTGAGCATGTTACCTGATGCTGGAACAGTTACCTACTTAAGTGTCAGTCTCCCCATTCACATTTTTACCAGGTACTTAAATAGGATTCAGATACTGAAATAGCTATGTGGAGATTGGCCTTTGTGTCCTCTACTCTTGGTTTGGATAGGCAGCAACAAAATAAGCCATTAATTTAACAGTCCCTAAGTAGTGTTTAACACCATATTTTAACACCTAAAAATGACCCGTTATAATCTGTAGGATGAAAAAACTCCTCTAAGTAGTCTCCAAACACAGATTCAAACTAGAAATTGTATTGGTGGTTATGTGTGTGCACTGCATAAATAGTACACGTTTAATAATGCTGAGCACATTTAAGCCCTTTTTATCCTCAGTAAAATATTAAATGAGGTACCTGTGAAGTATCTAAGCTTGTTATTAATTTATCCTTGGTATGTAAACACTTTAGGCCTCCCTGACACAATAGATGGCAGATGGAACAATAACTTAGATTAAGGTGCTTAAGCTACAAACACACCTGACAACACAGAGAAAGAAGGATGATTGCACCCAGTCCTACTGTATCCACAAAGTGTACCTTTGTTGGATAAACTATGCTCAGGCTGGAAGGCCTCTGCGGAAAGCCTCTGTTGCAAGGTTCCACCTAATGGGAACCATACAGCTAGGTGCCAGTCATGCTTTCCTGGATGTCATCAGGGAAACTCCCACCCAGAGATAGCAGCATACAGCTCTTGATGGAGGCCTTAAAACAGCCAAACAGAAGTTAGTCTAGACAGGACTTGCCAAACGGAAACTGTATCTGAACAACTGCTTTGCCAACACGGTTGGCAATATCAGCTTCCCATCTCAGAGAGTGATAACAATTTTAAGTTACTTGTCTGCAAGATGCCTAGAATCATTAAGAACAGTCAGTTAACTACTGCATGTTTCTAAAATGGCAGCAAAGTGTGAACAGTTTACTGAAAAACTGATGCCAGTGACTGAAATATTTTGTTTCCTGAGTCAGATTGATAGAAACCTAGTGGTATTTTATGGATAAAATTTCTAACACATTGCATTTGTATGAACAGGATACAGCTGGGGCTTTAATTTTAGGGGAGCTGGAGAATCAAGGTTAATGTTTCTTAAAGATTTGTTTAATTTTTTTTCATACTTTTCTTAACTCTGAAACTTAGAGAATTTATTGTATTTTGTTTTTTAAGAGGTGACAGTGCGTGGCAGATGCAAGCTGATAGGTTGGGAAATTGAGGTTTCCTAGTTCTTTTACACCTAGGCTTCTTCAGACAGGTTGGAAAACTCACTGATTTCCTTATAACCTGCATTTCCCTGTGGCAAGCGGCACTGCCCCTGCCCCAGAGGATCGCTCCCTCGGAGCCGGCTTGGTGGAGACCTGCCGAGGACGCCCGCACGCCCCTCGCACCTCCTGTATCGCTCCTGTGAGCTTCCTCCCGTGCATACCTGTGCTTCCACGAAGGATAGAAGGGGTCTGGGCGCTAAGCCAGCGGGGGTTTTGTTTTTGTTGTTTTATTTGTTTGGGGTTTTTTGTTTGTTTTGGTTTTTTTGAGGTTTTTGGTTGATTGGTTGTTGTGGTTTTGTTTTTTGTTTTCCCGGAGTGCATTCATCACTGCCTTAAGATTCTTTTGCAGTTTACCTCCGCGCCTTCGGAAAACTTTCGAGTACAAGACAAGGCTGATTTGGGATGCGCCAGGCGGGGAGGGGTGTAAACCGCGCCGCCCCCGGGGCAGGGTAGGGGCTTCCCTCTTCCTCGCCTCTTGCTTCGGGTGTTCCGGGGTCCTTTCGCCGCCGTGTGCAGTCCCCGGTGCAGCCCCCCGAGAAGGGCGTTTCTCCCACTCGCCAGGGGAAGCCATCCGCCCTGGGCTGAACAGAACCAGGGCGAAACTGCCTTTCTCCTTCCTAAGCCTGCAGGGCTGAGTAAGGAGGTTGTGACTTCCCTTCGCATCCCGGCGAATTACAAAGTGCCTCGGCAAATTGCAGCGGCTTTGGTTTAAATTAACCCGAAATGGATAAAAAAGCACTCTCACACCCACTGCTCGCCATCTCCCTTTCATGCATCCACACCCCTCACCCATGATCTCATGCTGCTGAAGGCACGGCACGGCACAAGATCTACGACAGGCTGGAAGCGGTGGAGGGAGGGCTGGATGGCGAGGAGCGCCGGTAGCGTGCGGCTGACACCCTGCTGTGCCCAGGTGCGGTACTGCAGGGGCTGCGCCTCCCGCCGCCAGCTCCGGGGGGGCGCGGTGCCTGCCGAGGGGAGAAATGTTTTCCCTTTGAATGCAGACCTTCCCTTTTAAACGTGACATCTCCCACCCTCGGCTGCAGGAGGGGATGGGAGGGTAGAGTAGCCTTTCCCGCTGTTCCGGGGGTAGGCTTGGGGCGAGTGCCGCGGCGGGGCCCCGCACCCGGGGGGCAATGCGGGCGCTGCCGGCACCGCCCTGCCTCCGGGAAAGCCCAGAAACGGCTTTTTTTTTTTTAATTTATTTTATTTTTTTCCCAGCCCTGCGGTGTGCAGCCGAGGTACAGTAGTTGGGTAGTGCTGGGAAAAAAAAATAAAAACCACCCGGTAACTCTGTTAGGCGCCGTGTGTGTAATTACAGGATAATCAAAACCGATGCTGGAACAGACAGAGGGAAGCACCCGATGGGTGAAGTTTAGGCCAATTAAAAGACCGAAATTGTTCTTTTTAAGATGAAAGTGTGTTTTCAAGACACTGGCACATCTGAACTATCAGAGGAGGGGAAATGCTCCCGCCGTGCTGCTGACTCCGCGGCGCGGATGGGTGGCGGGCGGGGAAGAGCAGCGTGTGCGTGTCCTCCGCACCGCCCGAGCCATGTTCTGGCAGTGCGCGGATCCCGAAAAGCAGAGGAGAGGCAGCGCGACTGTGTGGGAGCTGAACTCAACCTCCCTCTTTAACATAGGCTCGTCCTCTGCATTGCATCCAAGCTTCAGCGATTTGCTGTTTGGAGACTGCAGATTTGCATAGCTCTGCTCTTTGCAAGCATGGTTATTTATATATCTTTTTTTCTTTTTTTCGTTTTTTTCCCCCCCCCCCAGCTTCTTTCATAAGGGTGCACCATTCTCCCTGAAAATATCCTCGGGTGTTACTGTCAATAGTCAGACCATTGAGATTGCCGAAGCAGCCTGATTATTGTCTGGTGGCGTGTGCGAACGAGTGTGTGTGTGTGCGAGTGTGTGTGCGCGTCGGGAGAGAGCTCGCTGGGTGAGGGCTCACCAGTTTGGAGATGAATGGAGGGAAGAGCAGCAGTTTGATTTTTCTCTGCTTTCCCAACGCTGGCTGATGGAGTGGCATCCCCTTTTTTCTTTCTTAGCAGAAATGTGGCATGATTGGCTACACTGTGGATTACTGAGGATGGGGGAATGCTTGGCACTCTCGTAGCCCTTGCAACTGTGGAGTATTGTTAACGAGCACCAGCCCCGGGAAAGCTGAAACTAGCGATTGTTTGAGCGCGGGGCTTTCCCCCTCTTCCACCTCTTTCCGAAGGCTCTGAACTGCCTGGATTCTCCGCCTCTGACTATGTCTCGGATTGTTTTGGGTAGACGAAGACTTGGAAAAAAGGATGCTCCTAAGCTTTCCCAAAGGGAAGAGATGGCTCGCCTGGTCCGGTGAGCTGCAGCCAGCGCCGTGTCCGTGCGTGCGAGCGCGCCTCTGCCCAAAGTTTGCCTCCTTTGCCGTGGCCGCTGCTCCTCCCGAGGACGCCTCGGGTCGGATCGCCATGCACCGGAGGATGGGGGTGCTCCTTAGGGACAGCCCGGAGCCGGGACCCACCAGCAGCAGCACTGGGGGCCGCTTGGCCCTGCTCTGGATAGTCCCGCTCACTCTCAGCGGCCTCCTTGGGGTGGCGTGGGGCGCCTCCAGTTTGGGCGCTCACCACATTCACCATTTCCATGGCAGCAGCAAACATCATTCAGTGCCTATCGCTATCTACAGGTCACCGGCTTCCTTGCGAGGCGGACACGGTGGGTCTGGACGCCGCTCGGTTCCCTGCATGGTGGGGTCGGGTCTGCGCCGCGCCCCCGCCCCTCAGAGGTCGGGGTGCGGGGGGGGGCGCGGCCGGGAGCCCGCGGGCAGGGGCTACTGCCACCGTCGGCGAGAGGAAGAGGAGAGTGGAGAGGGGGCGGGAGAAGGGCTGCGGGGCCGGTCCCGCCGGACGGGGTGCGCGCCCGTCCCGCGCTCCCAGCTCAGGGACGAGGAGCAGCCGTCGCGGAGCTGGGCGGGGCGGGCGGCTCGGCTGGTGTCCAGCCAGGCGGGGACGGGCGGAGGATGCTGCCGGGGCATCCTCGGGCTGGCGGGCGTCCTCTGAGGCTGACGCCGTCCCTCTGATGCACGCTCCGCGGAGCCCCGGCGGGGCCCGTGGGCGCGGGGCGGACGGCTGAGGGAGAGGGCTAGTCCGCACCCCTCCGCTCCCCCCCGCCCCGCCGCAGACGGAGCCGTCTGGAGAGCCCAGCCCGGAGGCGCCTCCGTCGCCCAAAGACGCGGACCCCAAGTGGTAGCGCTCCGGCAGCGCTGGCCCTCGCTCCCCTCCGGCTCCCCTGGTCCCCTCTCCTCGGCAATGTCCCTGCCCCAGCACGGGGACACACACACCGGAGCGAACCTCTCCTTCTGCGGAGAGAAGCAGGACAGGGCCCCGAGGGGGCCCTGGCACGGAGCAAGCGGTGGGAAGGAAGCCTGTGTGTTGCTGAAATCGGTGGTGATGATCATGGTCCTTCCAATTTATTACCTTGATTGAAAGTCGATGAACTAAAGCAAAGGTCAGCTAATTATACAGGGGATCGGGGGAGAATTAAGCGTTTAGACACTGAAAAGGCGAAGTGACGCCCACCGCAGCGGTCAGGAAAGGGATGCAGAAAAACATTTTTTTCGGGTGCAAATGTAATTTGCTTAAGAAATACCGTGCTCCGGTGCTTAGTTTCTGAAGTGACAGGAAGCTGCTTCAGCGCCCTTTAAACAACACTGTTAACAGTTTTTCTCTTTCTTTATGCATGCACACTTACGTGAACCTACACATAAATACATGTAAAATAAATATGCATATGTTCAACGTTATCAAAAGCTGTAAAAGAAAGCGAAACACCAGACTGCGATCTAAGGATTTAAAGCCAAAGCCTCCCTTTGTCTGTGGTGGAGGAAAAAAAAGATAAAGAAAAACCCTTGGTGGCTCCTGATTAGATTATACTTCATTCTTCTTCATTTTCTCATCTTGCCTTTCTTCATTTGCATGATCATGCAATGTCATTTACAAGCTTTGCAAAGTAAAAAACAGATCTTGCTCTTAGC
This sequence comes from Apus apus, assembly GCF_020740795.1. Taxonomy (NCBI): domain Eukaryota; kingdom Metazoa; phylum Chordata; class Aves; order Apodiformes; family Apodidae; genus Apus; species Apus apus. Next base: position 58,790,567 of record NC_067284.1, on the reverse strand, counting down.
CTTTTCATCTCTGTGCAAGATGACCCAGTTGCAGGCACGAGGTAGTTAGGATTTACTGTTGTTTTTTTTTTTTTTCAGTGATTAACAAGGCCAGAGTTGGTGGATCTGATAGTATTGTTTATCTGAAAATTCCCACTACGTGCTTATTCCTTAGTATTCAACTATTAGAAAAGACAAAGTGCACAGAAATGGCTTTTCTTCAGCATTTTCTTAATTTTTTTTTTTTAAAAAGTTATGTCTGGTCCAATTCCCAGGAAAAAAAAAAAAAAAGAAAAAAAAAAAAAAGAAAGAGACTGAGAAATTCAGGCCACCACTCTCCTCTGTAGTGTGCTGAGGCACTGCAAAATTGAGAATGCTGCATGTTCTGTACTGCATGTGCTTAAAAGAGGAAAATTAAAGATGTATGTGTGTGTACATTTATGGATATCCTTATTATCCTTTCAATTTCTTCCCTTATGAGGATGTCATTTAGGGTCTTCCTATTAATTTGAGGGAAAGCTGAAAGAATGAGAGGAAAAGAAGGGTGATTGTAGAGGTATTTTAAAGTCACAATTTTGCCAATTTTAAAAAACATTACCCTTGGACTCAATCAAAGGGTGATGGTGTAGAAAGGCAGCTTTCTCAGGAGAAACAAGTCTTATTAAAGGAAATGAAAGATGAAGTAGTGGAGTTGCCACTTAAGGACTTCATAAGGAAGCCCAGGAGCCTCTCCAGAAGTTAAGTAGCTGATTTTACAAAATGAAGGATGCTACGTCATAAAAAGGCATTGCAGAATATTTACTTGATAAGTCTAAACGTCTTTGCTTTTCTGTGTTTATCAGAAATTCTGTTACCTGACAATGTTTTAAAATATCTAACTCTTTTCATTATTAATTGTTCAGGGAAGTGTTCCAATTTGCTTCTATATGCCTGACAAGAAGCATTTATCTTTCTGGCTGAGCAGGGTTGGACATGGCTCCTGTGGAGCCCATCACTGCATTTCTAAGCTTCAGTCAGATGGAACTGGGTGAGGGACGAGGGGTGCCTAACCCTTACCCCAGCATCTGAGTGCCCTTCTCCAGTATCCAGTCCCCTGCTGAATTAGCCAGGTGAGAGTCAGAATTTGATTGTCAGGCTTGTACCCTTCAACATTCACTTTTGCAGTTACTCTGTTCCAGTCCACTACGATTGTGTAAATGTTGCAGTTTTAAGGTGACTTTATATTTGCTTTTTTGTTACTTTGTCAGCTTTTCCTAGCGTCATATCTATTAAATAAAGTCAAAAAGGGCTTTTAGGCTAGGTCAATTAATCGAGTCCTGTTGAAAGCCTTCCTCTCTAATGCTGTGAATCGGAATGGCCAAAGGAAGGAGAAACAATCACTCTGCCCAGGCATTCAACAAACATCACCACAGTCCTCAAACATACATACCTTCCTCCTCTACCACTGGCACTGACTAGTTCTGTCACCCTCCCCAGCCCCTCAGCAAATGCTTTGATTTTTTTTTGTTTCAATTTTCCTTTTACCCAACCCAATTCCAGCTAATCACATAAGCAAAGCCAAAAGCTCAGCATGGTTGGATTTTTTCCACTTATTCTGAAAAACCAAGTCGCAGTCTTGCTGCTAACACTCGTCAGGTAATTTTGCTAGGATTTTGCTTAGTAGTATGATCTCAAGTGGTTTTAGTGGACAGTACTGTGCCTCACAGAGGCGTAACAGAATTCCAACCAAACATTTATCTCACCCTTTAAAACAAGAAGTAGTTCAGCATGTAGTTTTCTAATATACAAAAAATAAAATTTAATTATTTTGAAGCTTGCCCAAATGATTTTTTTACTTCACTTTCTGACTGCCATTAAACTTGCGGTGAAAGATGGCTCAAAGAATAAAAAATTTCAACCACAAGGAGCAACAGGAAAATAATTATCTGGATCCTGACATCAGAAACATAAAGAGAAGCACAGACAAGTAAGAGATAGACTAATGTTCACAAATAGAAGTCCTAGGCTGCTCAGCACTTGCCAGAGTTCTCTGCAGCATATGGGGTATTTGGTGATTTATGTTTGTATCTCCTTGCTCCATTTCAGAAGGCAGCTACTGCTTTTGTTATAGCTGTATCTACCATGCAATCTTTTTTTTTTTTTGAGTAGATAGAGCAGCTCATACTGCAGTGCCTCTAGATGACAAAAACACGGACTGTGGGTGGCAAAGGCCACACAGAAAGAAAGTGATTGCAACTTTCTCAGTAACTTTAAATGAAGAAAGGCAGATTCTTTATGAATGCAGAACATGGTGGATCATGTATGAAGGGAAAATTGCATGCTGAATAAGCTAGAAGTTGAAAGTGGAACCATATAGGTGGCTGTCACCATGCTCATCCACCCCTTGCTTCCTGCAAACACCTCTTTGGTCTCTCCTGGGCTGGGACTGTTATTGTCACCCCAATTTCTCATTGAGTTACCAAAATTACAAATACAGTATTTCTGTCGTTTCTAGGTGTTTCTCCTTTCTCCTCTCAGGATCTTGTTTCAGTTGTTGTCTGATAAACATAAGTTGATTGTGGGTTTTTAAAATCTGCCAGAGCAGAATCTGGAGGGTGACTAATGAAATCTGCATGTTGGTATGTGCATGTGCTTGGCAAAAAAGGCAAAAATTGGGAGGGAATAGGATCAACATGCTCATAGGCAGAACAGAAAGAACTGAGAAGTATGTGAAGGGATCGTGTATTTAAGGACCTGGGTTAGCATAGAGCCAGAAGGCATGTGACTTGGTGAGACTTACGACCAAGAGGTAGGCTTAGAGGGAGCAGAGGCAGTCTGAAATAGAGGGTTTTGGGATACCAGGGGTGGTTATTAAGAAAGTGGTAGTTTGGGATGGGGAAGTGCGAGGGATCTTTGTGATGGAAAAGTAGAGGGATTTAAGCTCTTGAACAGAGAGGATGAAAAAATGCTTCAAAAGCTAAGTTCCTGAGCAGGAAGAAGAGTTTGTGGAAAATTAGGGCTTTGAAGAAGAAAAGTTGTCAGTGAGGCTTTGGCTGTGAGTGCTGAAGTTGATATGATGTGTTACCACAGCACATTCCCTCCTCCAGCCTTTTCTATTCAGAACATGATGTGGCAGCAGGGATATGCATATTCACCTCCCACTTCTGAGTTAGGCCAGCTTCTTCCACTCTGCTTTGCCATTGTTGCTGAAGTGCACTGTATTCATCCACATTGTGTCAATTTAGGGACACTTCTGTAGCAGAATCACCAGCTTGCCATTGCTGGACTGCCAGACTGAGGGCTGGATGAGGTGGCCCTTGCCCACTGAAGGTGCCTGTTGAACTCCACAGGAGTTTTTGCTGATTAAGAATAGCAGGACCAGAATTGCAACACTGCAGAGGAATAATTTATATCATCATAGTGAAAAATGTGACCAAAACAATGTTGAAAGTTGTGCATATAATGTATAGATAGCATTTTATCTGTGTGAGAAGACTGCAAGGGAAGACTTATTAGCATAGGTAAAAATAATTTTATGGTCTTTTATCTTTTATATAGTCAAATTGCTGTTTTTGCATATAATGATAATGAAATATTTTTAGCAGTTAGAGTAAATCAAATGGCATTTTTTTTTGTTAGAATGAGCTTATTATGTTGCAGAAAAAGGTTATATTGATTAAAACATCAAATGTAAATGTTTCCAGATGTTCAAGCATTGTGTTAGAGGTTGAAGTGAAAAAGTCTCATATTCATGTTTTAATTGCCTTTTTTAAAAGAGAGAGATTTTTTTAATGTCGCTTTTTTCAAACCTGTGTGTCTATCACAGTCTTCTTGTTTTATATCTCCTTTTTATTTACAAATTTTCAAATACTTACTAGTTCTGCTCTGAGTACTTCTTACACATAACTGAGAAATTTTTGTTTTACAACTGTAAAGCACAGCAGCTTTCTCCACATCTTTATATTATATACATTTTATATCACCTTTCAATATTTCCAATATGCTCCATCAGTTATTATCCCCATCAGCTGCTAAAGTGTTAACATCAGTTGGAATAAAGTGAATAACAAAGCAATTTCAGTCAGCATAGTGGTTAATTGACTGTGCAGTAAGATATGCATATTAGGAAGTATAGTTTTTATGCTATTATTTCTGTCAATATGGCTTGTCAAAGAGGCATACAGTCTTCACCAGTATTGTGGACAGTCTGGAACACTACAAAAGAGGAATGTTGCTCATGGATTTCTGATAAGCATCTTTATACAAGCCCTACTGCCTTAGTACATGCCCAGCTATTGATTGATTGGGGTGCCTTTACAAGAGCTAAATAAATAATAACATTCTCTTGTCACTTATCAGCAATTCTACTTTTTCCTCAGCCTGTGATAACCATGTTTTTGTAGATTTAAAGCATGTTTTATTGTCTTTTAATCAAATACTGCTTGAAATAAATTATTGGAAGAAATTAATTTATCATTCAATACAGTGTACTTCCTGCTGTTTCTAATTTTCAAAGATGATTTTTTTTTCTGATAGCAATAAGTTGTCTTAACTTTAAGGGAAATTTCTTTCTGTCTCTTCATTTTAGTCCAGGGGAGAAGTCTAGACAAAACTCTGATGTACAACTGCTATGCCCAGTGTGAGCAAGCACAATCAGTTCTACAATCCTAATTTTTTCTCAGCTTTCTCATACAGATGGCCATTACCATGGTTAGCCGTAAGATAATATGCTTGGTTGTTATATTTTCCATGGATCACGTAGAGTAGTTCAGTGAAGCTTATCTTTTCTCTTCTCCTTGGTCAAAGCTTGCAATAGTTCTTAACCTTTCTGAATGATCAAGATAACATTACTGACCTTCTTCTTGTCTTTGTCCAGTATCAGTTAATTTATCTCTCTGTTATTAAGTTTGATGTCCTCAGGTCTGCCACAATATCTATAGCTAATTTTTCTAAGCTAACAACCTTCCTTTCTAGTTTGTAAATACAGTGTAGGCAGAGCTGATGGATCTCACTGTGATAATAAGCTGACTTGTGAATGTAGCTGTGATTATATGGAGAATGTAACAGTCTGATTTGAAGAAAGTGAATGATAAGTAATGACACCGTTCTATAAAATTAAAAGTAACAAACATAAAGAAGGGAGGCCCTGTGCTTACCATAATTTGCACATTTTTTCTTTCCAAATAGCAAATCCATGTCTGGAAGTAATTTTCCTCCCTTTCTCATAACTTTATATATATTTGTGTGCAAACATGTGCATGCACACATATACACAGCACAGTATTTTCCTCATAATGAGAAATGGTCCATAGTGTTAAGTTGAAAAAGAGAGGGTTTCTCTAAGATTTGAAAATGTTAAAAAATATTCAGTGATGATATTCATTAACCAGAGACATAACTGGTCAGAACATTATAATTAATCATTATCTTTCCCCTTAGTTGACAGCAAAATGAGCCAGTGAAATAAAGTGGGAAAGGAGGAGATAAGAAGTAGTGCTGCTGGATGTCACTCCAAGGAGCTGGGATAAGATGGTGGTTAGGATGCCATGCTTAGGTGCAGCCACCATCTCTGGCCCATGATTAGTGAAACACCATAGAAAAGTGTAGCAGTTGATTCTGATTTTCTGTAGGACTTGCTGCTCAGGCATCGAGAGATGGAGGACACAGCAATAAAAGTTTTGCTCAGGTCATTCTGCTGTTCTGCGGCCCTAGAGACACCTACTCAGAAATTACAGAAGTGTTAACTCTTTCTTTAGCACTCTTTTGCTGCAGCTGTATCTGCAAAGAAATGCCAGTATGCTACTAAAGCAAGTTGACTGCTTTCCAAATACATTATTTTATCCCTGCACATCTGCAACAGAGTTCGGGCTTCTCTAATTTACTTCATTAATTCAGTTTGTCTGCAATTGTAAAATAAAGAAGAGCAGAGAATGCCTAGAATTGGGGAAACTTCAAAAACTCCAAGAAACTTTCTCTACCTTGAAAAGGAGTCAAATGTGGTTTTAACCCATGTTTGGATTGCTGAATAGCTGGACTTGGTTGACTTTCTCAGTGACAGCAGCTCAGGACCCCTGGGAAGTAGGTGAAAAGGAGATGGGGAGAAATGGCCATGGGCTTGGCTCCTTCTCACTGACCAGTGGAGATGAGAAGATGTGAAGGAACTGAGGGCTCAAGAAGACACTGTTTCTGATCATTGACCTGGGTCTTATCTGCTCTTAGTGAGGTCAAGCACAAAATTCTTGCTGCATGACCTGATCTGTTGTGCCTCTGTCAGATCTGATGTCCCTCATGCACACAGGACTTCTGATGTGCTCCCTCCACCACAACAGTGCTTTTTAAGTTGTGAATAGGTGATTGCAAATAATAATGCAAACACGTGTTTTTTAAATGGCTTTGATGCAGTTCGTGGATGTGTTCACTTTCTTTCACATTACAAGAATTATGAGGGAGCTTTCAGCAAAAATAATTAATTGCCATATTTATGGAAAACACATGAGCTTGAATTGAATCATGCTGTTATTTTGGGTTTGGATATTCAGTGCCCACAGAGAGGGCTTTAGGAGTTGTGACAAAACAACAGATGTGAAATTAGCCCCTTTGGCTGTGTCTGAATGGATGCGTCTTAAAATCCTGGTGTCCCAGTTTGTCAGAACATGCTGTGGCTCCTGTCCAAGCCCCATCCTTCCAACCACACTCTTCTCAGGCTGGTTTGTCTTGATGTGGGTTTTAAATCTGCCTGAGGCATGCTCCCCAACCCCTGGCATTCAGAGCAGCTCTCAAATACTGCTGTTGATTATTCTAAAAAAGTTAGAAATTATGTGAACGTCCATCTTCCTAAATAATCTGTTCTATAAAGTGAAGTTAAATAAAACATATTATGGGCAACGGAACATAGGGGGGAACTCTACCATTGTTCTCTTGCTTTGAAGTTTTTCATCATAACTTTTTATTGCTTGGAAATTCTACTTAAGTTGCAGGAGTATGACTGCTCACTTTATGCATTATCAATGAGAAGACTTTCAAGTACTGTGGTTAAGAAACATGCAACAAGCTGTCGTTAGAAATTGCTGGCTAGAATGTGTTACATATCACAGAATCAAAGAATGGTAGAGGTTGGAAGGGACCTCTGGAGATCAAGTCCCACCCCCTCTGCCAGAGCAGGACCACTACAGAATCTGGGGCAGATCACTCAGAAACACATCTATATGGGTCTTGAAAGTCTCCAGAGAAGGCGACTCCACAACCTCTCTGGGGAGCCTGTTCCAGTGCTCTGTAACCCTCACAAGTAAAGAAGTTATTCCTCATGTTGAGGTGGAACTTCCTGTGCTCAAGTTTGAATCCATTGCCCCTTGTCCTGTCACAGGGCATGACTGAAAAAAGATTAGCCCCTCCTTCTTGACACCCACCTTTCAGATATTTATATACATCAATAACATCCCCCTCTCAAGTCTTCTCCCCTCCAGACTAAACAGCCCCAGGTCTCTCAGCCTTTCCTCATAAGACAGGTGTTCCAGTTCTTTAATCATCCTCATAGCTTTCTGTTGGACTCTCTCAAGTAAATCCCTGTCCCTCTTGAACTGGGGAGCCCAGAATTAGATGCAATACTCTAGGTGGGGCAGAGTAGAGGGGAAGGAGAACCTCCCTTGAACTGCTGGACACACTCTTCTTAATGCACCCCTGGATACTATTGGCCTTCTTGGCCACAAGAGCATATTGCTGCCCCATGGATAACTTGTTGTCCAGCAGCACTCCAAGGTCATTCTCCACAGAACTGCCTTCTAGCAGGTCGGCTCCTGATCTGTACTGATGCTGGATGTTGTTCCTTCCCAGGTGCAGGACTCTGCACTTGCTCTTGTTGAACCTCATTAGGTTCCTCTTTGCCCAGCTCTCAAGTCTGTCCAAATCCTGCTGAATGGCTGCACACCTTTCAGGTGAATCATCTAATCCTCCCAGTTTCATATCATCAGCAAACCCGATGAGGGTATGTAGGCCAACTGCTTATTTCGCTTGTGTTGACTTCTATTAGAAAACTAGTTATTTACTACGATTGAAGCCAGAGCGTTTTTTGTAATGGTAATTTTAGCTTCTCACATTAGCTCATGAAGTTTGCTTTTCATCACTCAGCATAATTTGACAGCTTTAGCTGTTGTCTGACATGAATATAGTGAAATCCACTGCATGGCATTTAGAGGGAGAAGTTGGTGAAGAAAGAATAATAACATTATTTTGCAGCAGGAACAGCAAAATGAAACTTCTTAAAGTGAGATGCTTGAATATCTTACTGTGCAAGGCATTACAAAGCTGTAGTTAAGCATGTAGATAAGAGGAGTTGTTGGTCTGTTAATAAGAGTAGTGAATATCTAACTCAGACACATTTCACTTTGTAGCTGGCAGTGATTTCATGAGTTGTATGATTATCTGAATGAAAATGCTTTTGTAGAGGAGTTTAGTTTCAAAGAGCCTGAGGTTAGCAAATGTAAATAATTAAATGAGGAAAAATGTGATAAATCGGCTAGATACCTATAGAAGCAGTTACTTTAGATATGGCAGTTATTAGCACTGGTATAAATTGCAAGTGACCCAACTGAGGACTTCAGAGCTCCTATATATACTGCTGTACTTGCAGTATAAAATTTGCCTGTCCCAGGGCCTTATGCCTTAGACTTTAGGAGGGTGGGTTTCTGTGCAATTTGGGTCTCTCATATGGCTCTTGCAGGCACTTGGACCATGGACAAATGTCACTGTTTCAGTACAAGGTCACTGCTGAAGATGTGAGAAATGCTCATTCTGAGCTGGTCGTAGCAAGTGTGGTGTGAATAAATTTGTCAGGATTTTGCATATATTTTCTGTTTGCTTCAAGTCATAAACTTGTATTTCTGCTGGCTATTTGATAATCGCTATCCACTTTCCTACCTGCCTCCCCCCCACTTTCTTCTGTCCCCAATGTAATTATTTTAATTGGAAGAAAAACTAAAAAAGAACTAAACAAAAAAATTATATGTAATCTAGGAATAAATATACATATGCATATAGTGTGTGGTGGTAGACTGGAAAAAAAGGAAATCTGGGGGGAGAGAAGGAGCAGCCCTTTTTGCTAAATGATCTTTGGAGGTCCCTTCCAACCTGTGATACTTTATGTAAATCAGTTTAACATTGCTAAAAACCCCACTGTTTTTAAAAGTGGCATACTTTTGTTAACCCTAGCCCTGCGTCAGCACTGGTATCTCTGTGGCATTACAAAGCATCTTGGCAAGGGACTTCTCTGGAATGGTCATTCCTTTTTCACAGGAACTGAGGCATGGTAAATCAGCTTCTTGTTTGTGTTCCCTCTTGAATGATTCCAAGAGATCATGCCGTGGTCAGACTGGCCATCTGAAAATTCCCTCTGTGTCTCTTGTGCACTTGCCTGTGACAGAAGAGATGTATCTGGGGCATGGCCAGGGTGTGTAACACTGTTACCAGCTGGCATCTCTTACAGCAGCTTCCATGCTGGCTTAGCATATACCATACCTCAGTCATCCCCCACATGAGCAATTCCTTGGGTCCTGCTTTCCCAAAACTGCGTGTCAAGCAAAACAAGGAGTCACAGCGCAGGTTAAGGGCTACTCTGCTCAGCCTTGTGCTTTTTGATGAAGAGCCGTTCAGTTTATTTCAGGAGTGCACAGCTTTACCTATCTAAATGTGACAAGCATCTAACCAGAAGTCACGCAGCAGCCCGAGATGGGAAAAGGAATTAAATGAAGCCTCGCTGAATTCCCTGTTGCTGTTTTGTGCTGTTGTATTGTGCTAATACTAAGACCCAGGACCATTAAAAAACGTATGAGTAATTGAACTGATTGGTGAAAAAAAAGAAAACGGGCCATGCAAAGAAATGGGGGAAGGGAAGAAGAAAAGGAAAATGGGTAGACCAGGTAGAGCATATCTTTGTTTAAGAAAAACAGAAATATCGTCTCCCTGTGAAAATTTATGATTTTTCTTGGTTGGGTTTTTTTTTCTTGTTTGTTGGGGTTTTGGGGTGTTTTGTTTGTTTGTTTGTTTTTGGGTTAACATGGAATGTTTTCTGTTATTTGGTTTGATTTTTACCGAGCTATTGTAATTGGCCCCTCAGTTCAAGAAGGACAGGGAAGTGCTTGAAAGAGTCCAGCGCAGAGCCACAAGGATGATTAAGGGAGTGGAACATCTCCCTTATGAGGAAAGGCTGAGGGAGCTGGGTCTCTTTAGTTTGGAGAAAAGGAGACTGAGGGGGGACCTCATCAATGTTTACAAATATGTAAAGGGTGAGTGTCAAGACGATGGAGTTAAGCTTTTTTTCGGTGATGACAAGTGATAGGACAAGGAGTAATGGATACAAGTTGGAGCATAGGAGGTTTAAGATGAATATCAGGAAAAATTTTTTTACTGTAAGAGTGACAGAGCACTGGAACAGGCTGCCCAGAGAGGTTGTGGAGTCTCCTTCGCTGGAGACATTCAAAACCCGCCTGGACGCCTTCCTGTGTGATGTACTCTAGGTGACCCTGCTCTGGCAGGGGGGTTGGACTAGATGATCTTTCGAGGTCCCTTCCAACCCCTAGGATTCTATGATTCTATGATTTTAGCTGTAGACAAGGCATAAATTACTCATCTCTGTGTATGCCAGTACACTGAGCTCGGATCTCACAGATGACACTTGCCTGTCTTTTTGTATAAGTCAAATCTTTCCAAACTTCCTGTCATTTTTGGGGCCATATGGGGGACCGTTTCCTAAAATATTGTTCTCTGCTTTTCTTGTAATTGCAGTTGCTCATGGTATCTCATGTCTATTAAGTGACAAAGTTAGTCATAAAACACTAAGTCTAGATTTGAACCGGTGGTTCCACATTATGTAATTTTGTTTTATAGATACTGTTTGCCATTTAAATGTTCCCTCTCCAACTTATTGCTCTGGGTGTTTGAATGTTGGCACCTTTAGGCGAGGTATTTTCTCTGTATCCCAGAAGTGAATGTGAATGAGTTGAGGATTTCGTTCAGTGAAGACACATCAAGCTTTGTTAGAAAGGATTAGTTGCTTTCAAATGTTACTTTAGGATGATTAGGATAATTAGCAGTTCATCAAAATGATTTCACAGGCCATTATTTGTGAGAATGACTGGGATAAGGCTTTTTAGTTTGCAGTGAGTCTGTGTGATTTACCGTGTGTGTGTGTGTGTGTGTGTGTGTGTGTGTGTGTGTGTGTGTGTGTGTGTGTGTGTAATGCCAATAGATGTGATGAAGAGTCAATAGTCACAGAGGGAAGGTCATAATTAACTTTCTTTCGTAATTTCATGGGCTTTTTTTTCTAAGTAATACATCACATCGTGTGTCTTTTATTTCTTATCTTAGCAGATGTTACAATTTTTCATATTTTCTGTATGCATTATGGTGGTATCTAGAAATTTCAGTCAGGATGTAAGCCTGTTGTGCTAAGCAGATGGATTCAATAGAAAAAGACAAGAAAGCTGAGGAAATAATCACTCTCTACTCCTGACAGTACTCTCCAGGGTAGGTTTCAAAATAGCTCAAGAGCTGTGTAAAATTAATAAGCTGTTCCTCATGTACTGAGATCCTGTTTTATATTGCATTGACATGAGGGATCTCTGTAGAGAGGAGGGGCTGCAAATAAGATTTGCCAGAGGATCAGGTTGAAGATTGTACCTCAAAGTCCAGATTTTACTGTGAATAGTCCAATGGATGAGTATTCTCTAACAGTATGCATAGAAGTGGTCTGAATGGAATTTGGTCACTACAAAACCTCTGGGTCATTGAAGTCTGCTTTTCATCTCTCAGAGCAAGGCTTATTAGGCATAAAATTTGAATCAGTGTCCTTTTGTTTCTTTAGCATCTTCATAATTTTCTCCACTGATAGCAGAAAGAGATGAGAAATCAGGGTACATTACTCTTATCTAATAGAAACTTCATGTTAATGAGATATTTTAGCAGTTTTTTGATGTATTAGGTCAATTTGTATTCTCTAATGTGGAAACATGTTCCCTTGGACTCCAGATTTGCGGTGTGGCACGAAGGTTTTGATTTTTGTTACAGCATTTAAAAAAATGTTATTTTTTCATATGGTGTATGCCTGGTGCATATATGCAGTAGAAAAACTAAAAATAAACATGTAGTACTGAATCGTAATTAGAAGGGAAAAAAATCATTACCTGTCATGGAGAAAACTCTGAAATAATAAATACCACTGGCACATTTTACTGCTATAATGAATATTTATTCAGCACATGTCCATAGGCTCAATTTATGACATCATATTCACTTAAATGTGTTTATGAAATGATCCTTCTGCATGCACACACACATTTACTAAAATTTTAGATTCCTTGATTCATGGCACAGACCTTTTTTGCAATGTGGCACAGTCTGTCATACCTCTAAGTCCAATTTTGAAATAAAGATATTCTTAGACCTTATTATAATAAGCCTATTCTTCTTGCTACAGTTATCCCTCTTCTGCTTATTTTCTTATGGAATGGATTAACATTTAGTAGTGATGTATTTCGTGATAAACACAGCTTGAGGACGGCTTCTTCCCTTATATTAGATACATCTTTGTTACATCTTCATTCAAACCCATTAAATATTCTTGTACAGTAACTTAGCAATATATAAAATGTTTCTTGTCTGATTTCAGCAGAGACATCAGTCTAATGTTCTGGGCTATATTGCATAATTGTCAAGCACTTAAATGTCCGCAATGAAGGTACAGTAGTTAAAATGTACTGGTGTACACCTAATGTTTATAGATAACCCTTTTTAGGAAGTCTGGAAGTATTGCTGTGTTCAGACATTCTATCTTAATTCTACATTACTGTGGCATTGTCTCTGTATTTTCTTTTGCAATCAGTCAAAGACCCTGCAGAACATTTACCTTGCAGTCTTGTGATTTTAATTATCTGATTGAGTGTATTAAATTCTGGTAGGGTAAAACCAATTCCAATTTCTCAGTAACTTCATGCTTTATTAGTAGTTTTCCAGGAAAAAGAAACTAAGTTTGTAGCAGATTTGAAAGGAGAGGAGCCTCTGGTTCCCTTCTTTTCCTTTTCATTTCAGGCTTGGGTCTTCAGGCAGTGTCATCACTGGCACTCCATGTTGCTGATTCTAAGTGTTGTATTTTGGTGAGTGAACCTGTGAACTTCTAACTTGAATACACAGAAACTATTGCAGGGTCATTAATATAGTTATATGGATAGCTCATTCATGAAGTTAAAGTTATTTATCTGCTCTGTAGTATTTGTCGCAGAAGTATAACAATGCAGGTTAATACAATGTATACATGCAGATACTGTCCATCTAATTTGGATCACCAGGGTCTAAAAATCTAAGTCCTGTGCATTAGTAAAATGAGTAACCAACAGTAACAAGCTCTTATTAAAAAAGAGAAAAGGGAAAGGGAGGGAAGGGAAGGCAAACTTACCTGAGGTGAATGCCCTTAGTCATATGTTGTACCATTAAACACCATACAGAGGAAAAATTGCTCGCCTCCTTCTTGGCAGATAATTCGCAGAGGAAACTCTCTGACATGATTGATTACCCAGATACTCTAAAAATAAGAAAATTATATATGGGTTAACTTCAACATTGCATGAAGTTTCTACATATTGTGTATAAAGCAGTGGTTGAGTGAGCCATGGCTTTCAAGCCACCAGGCTTTTTTCATTAGGCCTAGCTATGAGGTGTGTCTATACCAGTAGATGACAGACAGATGTATGTAGAATGAGGTCTAGTATTAGGTGCCAGGAACCTGTAGGTCAAATCCTCTCCTAATAGAAATGGTTGGAAGCTGTATTTTACACTGTTTAATGGACATACCTTCCAGGAAGATTGCAAGTTCAGCTTGATATCTAAATTGCTTATTACAGCATTTGTGCTGTTAGATCTGTTGAAGATGCATGACCCTTCAAATGTCTGGGAGAGTTATCTAATCAAAGGTGTGATTAAACCATTGGATAAAATACGCTCTTCATTGTCACAAGCTTCAAAACTAGGAGAACATTACCAATCTGTCAGTGAGAGAATGCTCTGCAACTGGGAGCTGTGGTGGGACACTAATGTCACACAAGGCATGGACAGTCCTGTTTAATTTAAGAAAACAGACTAAGGGCCTTCACTGCAACTAAACAACTGCTTATTTTATGTCAATGTGAATCAGACATAGCAATGCAGTCTTCAGTGAATAAACTTTGTACATGGTAAGCACTGTTGCTAAGATAGTAAAATGAATTATCCATTAAGTGAAACGTACACATCCTGAAACCTTATCCAGGTATTTTAGCAATTTGAAAGATGTCATTTTGTATGCTGGGTATTTCCTAAATGTTCCATTAAATTGAGAACTCTCTAAATAAATGCTAATTTAATTAAAATGTCTTTGCATCTTAAATATAAATGAAAATGACAGGCTAGAAACCTCACTGAAAGTTTGCATGGACCTCTCCTTACGTGTAATTTTTCTTCCACATAATTATCTTTTTTCTTATAAGATTTCCTATAACAGAATGTCTTTGACATGCCACTTTTGTTTTCAGAACTTAAATTTCCCTCATAAATAGTAAGAATAACAAAACACTGTATTAACTTGATAGGTATGACGATTACACCAGCTGTCATTTAGCTGTCCCTAGTTCATGCATATGAAACATTATTATACTTACAACTTTTTGTCATTTACCCAGTTCCCATCAGATTTTTTTTCTTCTATAAAAAATTCTTTACGGAGAGAAGAAATTAATGATTCATCTCTTTTTGTAAATATACTTTTCTAAAAACACCCACCTACATAAGGGTCAGATCAGTCTTTTTCAGGCCTGGTAAGTATGCTGAGTGAGGACCCTTAAAGGAAAGCAGGGTCTGCAGGTGAGGCTGTAATTCTTTGTTCACAGGATTTTTGGAAATACCAGATACACCAGTTTCTTCAGCAGTGATAGCAGCCTCTTGCTAACAGGTTGCCTGGTTGTGTGATAAACCTTCAGCTGTCTTAAACTATAATTTTTGGCAAGCTGTACTGGATTCAAAATTATGACCCTTTGAAGTAGGATAGTTTTCAGTCATGCACACATGTATGTCTGTACATTTTCCTTTTAATAAGACACTGCAAGCATTAAGACAATGCTGTTAATATGCCTTCTGCATCTTGAATGTTAAAAGATTACTGATGCGGCTATTCCAATTACATGTTTAATGAGGCAGGTTCTGATCTGAGGCATTCTAAACAATCACACTGTATTTCTTTGTGTTTACTACCTGTCTTCTTAGCTCAAAAGCTGCCTTTGTGCATAAAGGCATGATTTTAGCTGTCTGTAGGCCCCACATAATTGCATGAGAGAATTCACATACAGTATTTTGTCCGGCAGGACTGGTGTTGAGCACAGAAGTGGGAGCAGAGATTTCCTTGTGCTCTGGTGTGCTCCATATGGCACCTCTGTTAAGTAAGTTATATTATTAGCGGTTCTCAGGCTCCTCACCTGTAAATTAATTCCCTGCCTCCTATAGGGCCAGTAACAATCTTGAGTAAAATATACTGTGAATGTATGGATAAGACATGATATTTTGTAATTGCTGTTTCAAAAGGGATTTACATTTATTGCTCTTGGGTCAGGTACTTGCAACATTGTCATCCACTGCTTTAAAATCTGGCTAAGCTGAAGGGTCAGTGAGAGCATTAGGCTGTATTTTCTTCAGGGCTTTTAATGTCTTGTTCAACTGTAGGACAAGAATTTCTTATTTCCAGCTGTAAAAAGCATTTTTTTTTGTTCCAACAATAGAAGTCTGCAGAATGTAACAAACTGTGAATCTGGTTAGTTGTGTTTCATCTTCCATATTTTAGACATCAGTATCAATGATGCAGTAACTGCTCTGTTCATAAAATTCCCATTGATACAAGCCATATTTGAGACATCAAGCAGAATTTAGATCCAGATCTCCTATGGCTGAATTGACTAGAGGTCATGGGTATTTAACACAATTCTCTGCATAGGGGAGCCATAGCCCTTATATTCCTTTAGCAAAAGAAACATCAAAGTGTCATGAGTATATATTGTTCAAGGCTCGTTTCCATGCTAGGGTCAGGAAAAGTGATTTTTCCACAGCAGATAGGATAGAAAGTACTGTTTTCAGGTTCTGTAATCAAGACAAATGCAACTGCCTGATGCCACGCACCGTATATTTTTCACATTTCAGCAATGGATGCACTGCTGCCACCTGCTATGTCAGGACTTCCAGCTAATTGGAATAAGTTATGTATGTTCCAGTTACTCTTACAGTCTATAAAAAGCTGCTTTGTCCTAAACTAGATAATAATTTTTTATGGATTTCCTTATGGTAGCAGATATTGCTGTAATCTGTTGAAAACTATTGTTTTTCACAAACACAGGTGTTTTCTGCACATGTTAAGGCTTTAGAGATTATTCTTTCTACTGATTTTATGCTAAGGCTACCATTTGCTGTAGGCAATACGACCCAAATCCAAGTGCAGTAAATCCTGAAAGGGACTTGAATAGGTGTGGTTGATGGTACCATCTTGCTGGGAGAATGGTTCAGACTATATCAATCAGAGGGGATAACTGCAAGGGTAAAGAAGTTCCCCTGAGTGTGTGAGATGGGCTCTGTGCAGCGTGGGCCGGTTGACGGGTTGGTGTCACAGCAGATCCACTGCTCACTCAGCTTCATCAGGCCAGGTGGCAATTGGCCCCAGGATCTTATAAAATACATGACCTTGTTCCTATGCTTTCTTTGAATTTCTCTGATTTTCTTTTTTTTTTTTTTTTCTCTCAGTGGTTGTAATCTTGTCTTATGTTATAGCTGTGACATCAGAACTGTCATACTTGTACAGGAAGTTGGTTTTTGTAATTTACATCTTAACTTGAATTGGTACCTGTTGGTTGCAATCTAGGTCTACACTCATTTAGCAAGAGCCGGAGCTGTATGGTTATCAGAGCATAGCATGTAAACTTTTAAAGTAAATTTCCCCATAGTAAGGGATTTCTTACTTTTAAAAGGTATGAGACTCCTGGATTTAATAATTCTCTAACACTCAGGGTTGCAGATTTGGCATGACAGAGTAACAAAGGGGATTAAGTGTATGTGATCCATTACTACTCCTGTGTTCAGTCTGGACAGCATGTATTTCAGCTCTGACAGAAAGCCTGACCTCTTCAGGGAGTAGTTCTTTCTTTTTTCTCATAGGTGTCTCATTTCGTTCCAAATGTTAGCCATTGAGTGGCCCTGCTGAGACTCCACATTTCATTCTTTAAAGTTTTTGTCTTCTTTACTTCAAACTACATTGGAATGGTCTCTTTTCTTGCTCCCTTTTCTTCTCTGACTCTTCCAACCTACTTTTTTAGGTTAGATGGTAGGTAATAGTCTTAATATCCTCAAGTTTACAGGCAATTATAATTGTAAAAAATAGGCTGGCTATTTTGTAAAATAAAAAAGACTAGTATATGATTGTGTGCTACAAAAATTTGATAAAATGTGAATTTGTGTTTATAATAAAAATGTTTTGTACCTTTTAGCGCTTGTTATGATGACAATTAGGAAAAATATAAGTTTTCATTACACTGGATATAAAATGGTAGAATTTTTTGTGCTATGAGTCTCTGCTATGAGCAACCCCTCCGTGTCCCATCTCAACCTCATGACAATGCCATATAGTGTTAGTCATGGCTGAATAGTGAGGGGAGCGTTCAGAAAGCAATCATCACTCTTAGAGACTACTTGTGAAATGAAGAAAAGGAAACTTCTTTGGTGACTGCTAGTGAAAGTAACTGCTGCTTGTTTTGAGTATCTTCATCAGTTCATCAGAGAACAGTTTATTTAAAATTAATGTTCTTGCAGAACATGAGGGTTCAGGTACCTGTGATGTTAAGACTGTTTTGCTTATTTGATAATAAATTTTATAGATAAGGTGACATGAAATGTACAGATTATCTGAAATGAAAAAGTCTATATATTATATAAACAGGAAGATAAACCTGTGTGTTTTTTTTTCTAAGCATATCCTAAAGCTAGCTCTTAAACCTGTAAATCAAGTGCATGCACAGGAGGATATGCAGGTTTGTGAAATAGTCAATCTTGTTAGTTCAAAATACGCTAACTAAATAAATATAACTTGTATATGTTTGGGTTTTAACTTTTCCTATATAAATACTGTCTGCTGACTTATTGTAGAACTGTTACTTCAATTTAGTATTGGTTAGTTTTTTAACTGGATATCTGTTTGCAAACCTGTTAAGACAATTATGTCAAGGAATTGGGAAGCGAAGTGCATGAGCTGTCTTAGCAAAGCTGGTGCAGCTAATTAATTACTAGCCTAGTCGGTCTTAGCTTTTTGATACAGTGGGTTTTGTCACATACAAATGTGAAATGGGAATTAGCCTGTGATTGACAGTGTCTTGATTATGTAATTAATGATTTTCCTTTAAATGTGTGTTAGTCAAAGACTTCATTATGTTTAAGAAGGCTGAAGGATCTGAGATCTTTGTCTTTGATCATCTCTTAAACTTGTAATTAGAAGTATCTAAAGCTAATATTTTTTCCTCCAAAAGAGGTTTGCCAAAATGGAAGAATCTTGTTAGATTAATTAATCTTAGCTCTTGCTGAGAGCAAAGTATATAGACTTGAAAGACTGAGAGTCACAAAGCCTAATCTTATGCTGAAAATCTGTATACAACATTTGCAGAGGAGTTTGGGTTTAGAAAGGCCTACATCCAGCTTTCTCTTTCCCAAGGATTTTTTAAAAAATCTTTTCACCACAAAGGAGTTGGGAAGGAAGTTTATCTTTTCTTTTCCTCCACATTTCCATCTGCAAATCTAAAAAAATTACAGTGGTAAGTCACTAAACATTCCTTACCTTGTTACTTGAATTGGGGAAACTTGGAGTAAAAAATCAGTTATCATAATTAGGTGGATGAATACATGTCTCATCATCTGTATTCTTTTCCAGTTCTGTTCCAGCTTACCACATTTTATTCCTTTGCTCCTTTCTTCATCTCTTTGCAGCTCATACTTGCCAGGGATTGTATTTTTCAGCACCAGTTTGCTCATAGTGGCTCTAGCAAAAGCTGTGGCTCAAGAAAGTATTCCTGTCTGAGGAATGGTGGTCTTTTCTAGAAGATCCTGAGGGTGTAATGCTATCAAAAGATTCATTTACCTAATTAATATTCCATGATTCATAATTCTAATGAGTTTTGGTTATTTGTGCAATAGTTATTCATAGATCATTCTCTACTTATTAACATATAGAAACACTGGACTGTACTTGCTTTTGAAGAATACTCGTAGAAGTCAGTTCCGCTTCAAACATTTCTTTCACATACAACAGTTTACCTCTTGTTTACTTTATGGATGCAGTCTGTGAAGATGAACAATATAAGTCATGTGAAAATCCAGCTCTGGTAATGTGCAGTGAAGAGACACTCAATAACCCTGCAACATTTTGTCTTGCTCATTTTTGTCACCGATAATTTTACACAAAGAAAGGGACCTATCACTTGATATATATTGAAAGAACATCGAAGTTATGGTGATTCGCATATTGCAACTGTAGCATAATAGAGAAAGAACCATCTGTAGAATGAAGTAATATGATATGAAATAAAGTGATGCAGGACAAGAACAGACCGTTGCATTACATTATTCAATGGAACAGAATCTGAAACTGCTGCAGGGGAACGAATACATGATACATAATATTGACCAATATATCATGTTGATCTTTTAATACATTGAAAAACTGATGTATAATGGACTATTGAAATGGGCTGTATAATGTATTCTGTAGAGAGAATTTGCTTTCGGTTCTCCTGTCTTAGGCATGTACATAATGGAATATATTGTAATGCTAAAGACTAGCTAACCTTGCCTCTATTTACAAAAGAAGAATTTGTAAATGAGCTGTTTCATAAAGAGGACTATGTGATTAAGAAAATTGGTTTCCCAAAGTAGTAGCATCAAGGTCAAATCAATCTTGGACATAATCAAAAAATATGCATTTTCTCTCTTGGAATTGTGCAATAATCTTTTTACAAATACAATGCTCCAAAAAGTCAGAATTGTTACATTGAAGAAAGATTCAAGCTCTCCACAAGGAGAGCTTATGTTATGTAGAATGAATGTTCAGTCAACAGAAAAACTTTTATTTTTGAGTGTTTAATTTTTTTTTTCTCTAGTGCTTGGTTGTATATATACATCAGTCTGCTTGCATCCAGGATCCAATTAGGTTTTTGAACTACCAAGTAGTATTTTTTCATGCCACCTCATTGATTTATAATAACTGGAAGTAAGCGTAATTAAGAACATATCTTTTTTTAGCAAGATAATCAGGGCAATCTGGTGGAGTTACTTACAATTCAACTTAGAATAAATATAATGCCTTACTTGTTGCAACTGTATAAACTCTCCCTAACGATTATTAAATGCCTTTTACAGGTGTGAAAAGGATCTCATGTTCTTAACAAATACATCCATAAAGAATTTTCACACATTTACAAACCTATTACTAAACAGGGGAGAAGTCTTGTTTCTTAATGTAGGTGAGTAAATGCTTTAGGAGATGCGTCTTCCTCCAGGCACTCCATTTAAATGCCAATTTAATGTATTCTGTAAGAACAGAGGCTCAGCTTATAAAAAGAACATTAAGGCGTATTTATACCCTGCATATTGGCTAGGGATTGTGCTATTGGTAAGTATAGTTTTTCAGCTATTTTCTATCACTCCTTAGTTGCGTGGATGCATTCAGCTGTAGAAGAGGTTTATCATGGCATGTATTTGGGGTGTTTTGTGGCAAAATATTGCTGTTTCTCCAGCTGGGTGTAACTCCCAATTAGAGTTCTTTAAAGTGAGTGCATTTATAATAATGCAAGCTGAGAGAATGACCTTTCTGATCCAACAATGCCTGCTTTCTTGTTGGGGACGAGCAAAACGGGGCAAGAATTTATAGAATCATAGAACTATTCAAGTTGGAAAAGACCCTTGGAATCACTGAGTCCAACCATTGTCCCTACTCTACAAAGTTCTCCCCTAAACCATATCCCCCAACAATTTGACAAACAGCATTTTTGTATACTACTGCACAGGTTCCAAAAAAAGGAACTAGTTAAGCTGTGTGCACAGGATACTTTGCAATTGCTAGCCAGTGCTGAATTATACAAGAATATACTTGTTCTACATAAAGAAATGTATATTCTGGGGTATTTGCCTAATCCGAAGCCCATTAGAGTCAAAGTAATCGTACTCTTTAGATGAAGGTCCTAAAGGAGAACTCTGTGGAGTTATTGTATGGTCTGCAGACATCCCAATAGATTAGCTCTTTAAACTAGATTGCTCCCTTCCCTTCCCCTCCCTTCCCTTCCTTTCCCTTGTCTTTCCTTCCTTTCCCTTGTCTTCCCTTGTCTTCCATTTTCTTTCTTTTTCTTTTCTGTTTTCTTCTCCAAACTTTTGTATTTCCCTTCCCAGTACACGTTTTTTCTCATGCCTACTGCATGACTGACCAGTCCTTACTTCCTCCACTCCTCCTCCCTTAATTTTGTGCTTAATTTTGTTTCTGTTTTACCCCAACTCTTGTTTCCATCTCTTACCTTCTTCTCTTTAGGAATCCTCCTTTACCTTTCTTCTCTTTTTTGAAGGTATAACCCCTACCTCTTAGCTCTGTGCCCTCAGCTGCATAACAAGCAGATCATTAGGGAGCATCTCTTTCCATCAGAGCTGAGTCCATAGAAGTTCACCTTAGAAGCAAAGAGATGCTGATGCTCATTTGCTCCTTTTCAAAAGGATACTTCATATGCTCTATTTAATTTGCTGCCCTCTTGGTTCATTGCACTGACATACTTTGGCATAGGGTAAAGCTGTCGAAAGCTCTGAAGTTATCTGAAGAGTCAGAGGATGTGTCTACATGGGAAATGGAGGTGAACTGTGCACAGTTTTTGAATGGATAAAAAGCCGTGTGGCTTAGCAGCATGGCTCAGAAGCCTCACCTTGTGCTAAACATGGTTTCTGGATGCCACAAGGCATGTGAATTTTCAACTGCTAGTAAAAAACTCTGTAGAAACACCTTACATATAATGTAGTAATAGATACAGCTTTCTGAGTGCCTAAATTGCTTCTGAAAATGACCTGTTAATGCCCTTTAGATTTTTGTCCAAAAGTATAAATAGCCTTTTTCAAAGGAAACACACTTACTCAGGTCTTAATCATTATTAGTGTTGAAGTTAAGCAATGTTAATTAGGCATCAAGTTTTAACGCAGACCCTCATTTTAATGAGATGGTGTATGTGAGTTTGTATGAGATGGCTGGGGAGTGAGGCAGGTGGACAGGAAACAGAAGCTTGTGAAGTGACTAGTTTGAAAGCCACCCAAGTAATCAGAAAATGTTGTTAGGTTCACTTGAAAAAAAGAGAAAATTTCATGACATTTTAAATATGGAATTTCAGATCAATTTTTTCCTCCCTTCCAGAGAAATGTGTGTTGACTTTAAAGGACTGGGCTGTAATGGAGACCTTGCCTTTTTAACCAAAATCAATTGAAGGAGATAAACTCTTTCCAGAGGCACAGGGATGAGACGGGCATGCCTAGGGAGCTGGAGCTCCTACTCCTACACACTGAATGACCTATGAGCACCAATATTCTTTCCAAGTGCAAGGATTAGGGATCTCAATTAACAGAAATCTGCTGGCCCCATTATTCCACCGCAGTATGAGATTAGCTGTTATTAAGAAGTCTCATTCATTTCAGCACTTTCTGCATGTTCTGTAGAAATATGGCTTGAGCAGGGTACATAATGAATCTGAAAAGTTCAGCAAAGTCTTCAACACAACTTAGGAGCTAACCAACTCCCTTGTATCTTGAATGAAAACCTTATCAGACCAATATATTTTAATAGATATTCATACTCATTGCAAGGGAAGATGTCACTAGGTTCTTCATAGAAGAATTCTCTGCAATGGAACATGGATAGAAACAGCCTACAATCTGTCAGAGTTTGAAAGAAGAATAACCTTTGAGCTTAAAAGTATTTTTAAATATTTCAGCAACACTCTTCATATAGTACTGCTCACAGTCTATTGTATCCTCTTCAGTTCTTTTGGTGTCCTCCCTCTAAGAATAAAAGGGTGCAAATGGAAGTCTGCCATAAGTAGGAAGGGAGTATGTTGTTGACATTTCTGTATTAATTATTTTTATTTAGTAGCACCAAATCGCCCTGTTTTTGTAGTTTTGGTGTGTTAGCTTTTTCTAGAAGGCGGAACAGTTTATTTCTCTGTACTTTAGGAATAAACAAATAACTGGACTTTTTGTGTCGTTTGTTTGGTAGACCCTCAAATTATGACTAAAACTGGATGTGGGTGTCAAGTTGCTGTATGTCATTAAATCTGTTGCACAGAGTTTGCTAATGAAAATATGATACAATAATATTGCATGAAGACATTATTTGCTAAAAATAGAGTACTCATATGCCTTTGCATTTTGAACTGGTGCTGTTAAAAAATGTGCAGGGCATTTCCACATAAATTAATTTTCCTGAATGTACAATAGTTAGGGTTTCTTTAATGGCATGGTTTTGTGTTGTTTTTGTTGTTGGGTTTTTTTTTAATTTCTGTCACTTCTGGGTTTTTTTCATGGTTTAATTATTGTTTTTCTCATGCTGTTTAAGAAGGTTAATACTTGAATATACAACTTTATTTGTTAGTGGATTTGTATTTCAATTTAATGAAACCATTATCTTGACTAAACTGAATACAAAATAGGAATGAAAGTCAACTATTCATACACTTCTCCGTAACAATCACTATTAGTAGTAGTGGTATAGTAGTTAACACTTAATCTGAAGTATGTTCCCTGATCAATAGACAAGATATTATTTATTTGCTTTAACTTTTAGCAATTGGCATTTGTAAACTGTAAAATAGTTTAAATATTTTAATAGCAAAGTTTAGGGGCTTTACTCTCTGAGATGGTGAATAAGCTTAAATGTAAGTCTCTCACATTAAAATATGGGTCCTGCCTTCAAAACTACTTTTATGGATAAAGAAGTCATATATCTTATGAAAACATCTGAAGAAGTTTTTTTAGAATGACATTCTAGCTGTTCTAGTAATTGTTTTGCATAACAAGTAATAGAATAGCTACAAATATACTTGCCTATATGGGTTTTTTTTTGTGAATTAAGTGAAAATTAATGCAGTGTAATGTAGTAACTATTACATTTTGAAATTAACTGTGTATTTTCCAGGGATCTTTTAATAATATAAATATGTAATCTTACAATTTACATGTACTTTGTAAATTTGGTACAGCAACATCACTTCATTCACAAATGCAGAACACAGTGTGTGGCACCTCTAGGAGAAGGGTAATGAGTTGCTGTCTTTTCCTTTGATTTTCAGGAACCCTGTGCAAATAACCTTGACAGTATTGGTTCTTGCCAATGAATAGAAATCCAAATACATGCAAGCTTTCTGTAAGATTTATGAATGAATGTGTAGAGAGAGATTCTTTCTGCTTTGAAACCAAGATAACATAAAATACTGTGAGGGCCTGGGTCAGCTCTGAGTGTCATCAAGAGCAGTCAGCATGGTTTTATCAAGGGTAAATCATGTTTGACTAACCTCATAGCCTTCTATGAGGAAATTACTAGGTGGATAGATGATGGTAGAGCGGTAGATGTGGTCTGTCTTGATTTCAGTAAAGCATTTGACACCGTCTCCCACAGCATCCTTGTAGATAAGTTGATCAGGTATGGGTTTGGTGATCAGGTAGTGAGGTGGATTAGGAACTGGTTGATGGGAAGGAGTCAGAGAGTTGTAGTCAATGGGGCAGAATCTGGTTGGAGGTGTGTGACTAGTGGAGTCCCTCAGGGGTCGGTACTGGGACCGGTGTTGTTCAACATCTTCATCAACGACCTGGATGAGGGTACAGAATGTACCCTCAGCAAGTTTGCTGATGACACCAAGCTGGGAGGAGTGGCTGACACACCAGAAGGCTGTGCTGCCATTCAGAGAGACTTAGACAGGCTGGAGAGTTGGGCGGGGAGAAACATGATGAAATTCAACAAGGGGAAGTGTAGAGTTTTGCATTTGGGGAAGAACAACATGATGTCCCAGTATAGGTTGGGGGCTGACCTGCTGGAGAGTAGTGTAGGTGAAAGAGACCTGGGGGTCCTGGTAGACAGGAGGATGACCATGAGCCAGCAATGTGCCTTTGTGGCCAAGAAGGCCAATGGCATCCTGGGGTGCATTAGAAAGGGTGTGATTAGTTGGTCAAGAGAGGTTCTCCTCCCCCTCTATTCTGTATTGGTGAGGCCGCATCTGGAGTATTGTGTCCAGTTCTGGGCCCCTCAGTTCAAGAAGGACAGGGAACTGCTTGAAAGAGTCCAGCGCAGAGCTACTAAGATGATTAAGGGAGTGGAACATCTCCCTTATGAGGAAAGGTTGAGGGAGCTGGGTCTCTTTAGCTTGGAGAAGAGGAGGCTGAGGGGTGACCTCATCAATGTTTACAAATATGTAAGGGGTGAGTGTCAGGGAGATGGAGTTAGGCTCTTCTCAGTGATGACCAGTGATAGGACAAGGGGTAATGGGTGTAAATTGGAGCATAGGAGGTTCAAGGTGAATATCCGAAAAAATTTTTTTACTGTAAGAGTGACAGAGCACTGGAACAGGCTGCCCAGAGAGGTTGTGGAGTCTCCTTCACTGGAGACATTCAAAACCCACCTGGATGCATTCCTATGTGATGTACTCTAGGTGACCCTGCTCTGGCAGGGGGGGTTGGACTAGATGATCTTTCGAGGTCCCTTCCAACCCCTAGGATTCTATGATTCTATGATTCTATGATTTGTAATCTTATTTGTGCAACACATATATTCATAGGGAAAAATTTTTTAAAAAGTAAGTTTCTAACAAATCTGAAATGGTCCCCAGTTTGCAACAAAGTATTAACCAGGCATATCAACAAAAACAAGTGAAAAATCTGCCCACTGTACATCTGGCTTATTTGCATCAGTTTTTGAAATGAGCAGACGTCCATGAAGCATGCAGTTAAATATAGAAAATGAATGGAGAATGACAGACATTAATCTGTTCTTTCATCTTATTCTAGTCAACCTTCTTTAAAATAAGGAACAAAATATTCCCTAAAAATTCAGTGGAGCATGGACAGGTTTCTCAGTTCTCTCTACGAAGCTGTACAATTAAAACAGTTTCCTACAGTTTTGAATTCACTTATGTGGTAATGTGAAGGCACACCCCCTTCCCCCTGCCTTGCCTTTTCCCAGTGATTCATGACAGGAGAAAAGTGATGGTCTGTGGGGAAGTTGAATGCCATTAGCTGTAGCTGGTCATTTATCCCCAAGGAAAATGTCTGTGTGGGTTCTTGTTTCCTTTGCAAAGCCTGGCGAGTGAAAGTTTTTACATTTCCTTGGCATGTTTTACATGCTTTCTGTGCCAGTGGGATCTCATTGTTACATGTGATGTGATGACGTGATGTGTTTACCTTGTGCGTTGCATATTTGCTTTGTATGTTCTTTGCTTGAGTTAAAGAAGGATGATCTGTTTTTAGTTTTGTGTTCCAGCACGACATGTTGGTGTGCTTTTCTGCTGCTGCTGAGTTAGACAGTGGACTAGGTAGTTTTCCTTCCCTAGTTTAGGCAGAGTAAATTGATATATGTATTTAATTACCTGCACTCAGAGGCTGTTATGACGGATTCCTTAAAATGAGATGATATAAACAATTAAACAGAATTAGGCCTTTAGAAAACAGAATGGGAGCTACAAAGAAATTTTCTTCTGAAATGAATCTTTTGTCATACTTGTCTAGTCAAAGAATCATAGAAATCATAGAATGGTTTGAGTTGGAAGGGACCTTAAAGACCATCTAGTTCTAAACCCCCTGCATGGGCAGGGACAGCTCCCACTAGACCAGGTTACTCCAAGGCCCATCCAATCTAGCCTTGATCACTTCCCGGGATGGTGCTTCCACAGCTTCTCTGGGCAAAGAAATAATACTGGTGTAAAATGAATGCAGATGGGTCATAAGCAGGTTGTTTATTCCTGCCCTCCCCCCTACTCCACCCCCGCCCCCCCCCTGCAACTTGTCTGCTAAACATTGTGCTTTTTAGGAATATGTTTCAAAATTTATATGCTCATAGTCAGGGCAAGAGTAGTAAAGTGCCGTGGTAATTCATTGCAACAAAAAGGACTTCCCAGAGCTTTTATCTGTTTTCTTCTCCCTCTGCCTCTTTCTGTAGAGAAAGCTTGACCAAGGAATTAGAGGAGAGGTAAAGTTTGTGAAGCAAACCTCAGATTGTGTTTATGTGTTTCGCTTGTAGCAGAAATATCCTTGGATTCAGATTGCCATCACTGCAGTTTCTTTGGCACCTGCATCTTGCAGGTCTTGGAGATCCATCCATAGCAGCACACTGGATTGGTTTTTGCTCATTGGAAGAATAATTATTCTTAAATCCAGTTACCAAGATCTTCTACACTGGCAGCTTCCTGCATTAAAGTGTTTTTCTATAGCATGAAGCTGACAGTCTGAGGATGTACCAATATTTGTACTGATTCCCTCTGTGATTTAAAGAGGCAAATTCTGTCCTCATTTACTTTGTCCTTATTAGTGGCTAAATTCCAAACCATAGAAATACCCTTCAACTGCCTTCATAAGAGTTTAGAGATAATCTGAGGCAGCTGATTTACTATTCTCCATTCTCAGACCATAGAAGGGTTAACATAAAGAAAGACATATATATTCAGACTTGGGGGGAACTGGAGTTGCATATTTTGTGGATTTTAACGCACATAGCAGTTACCTTTAAAAAGCTGACTGTGAAACACATTTAAAACTTTACACCACAACAGCAAAACTGCTGTTCAGGTGACTGTAGTTCTTGCAATTTCCTTTAAAGAGAGAGAAGCATTGCTACTGAATATCATTGCTCATGGACCTTCCAGCCACACTTTCCTTTCAAATAAAATTTCTTTTTTTCTGTTTTTTATTGGATCTTTAACTCCTTCCCTTTGAGTGTGATGCTGTGAGGTGCTAGGTGTCTTTAGGTAAGAGTCAAATGCTTTTAACTCCTGGAGACTTTCTTGGATGTTGGATACACTCAGCACATGACAAGAGAGTGTCCTTCAAAGTTCCCTTTGATTCTGCACAGTGAATAAGGGACAGCAGCGATGGTGAATATGTTATGCCAGGCTAAATAGGCACCTATCTGTAAAAGCATGGTTTTATAAACCAAGAGATAACTCACACTAGTAACAACATTATGGGAAAACCCATAGTTTACATTATAATCTCTACGATCTTTTGTAATTTAATAACTCTCCCTGGATAATTCTGTTTCTTCCTAATACACCCTTGCAATACACAGCCAAAAAAGTCGCTTAAAGTAAATGGCTTTACTTTGCAATTTGCTTAGTACATGATTTTCAGTTTTCTCAGGAGATATTCTTAGAGTTCAAAGCCCACAGTACACAGATGGTGTTTCGGATTTGCAGAGCATCTCGTTTTTGTTAAGGATCCATTTTTGTTTTGTTTGTTTGTTTGTTTAGCCTTGCACTAAAGAATCTGTCACTAATAAAGCCAGTAATTTCTTGTCATATCATTCTAAGTTATATATTTGTTACCTGGTACCCAATGGCTTCTTCAATTGTTTATTACACTTTGGAAAAACTTAACAATCAAGTGCAACATGAATGTTTAATTAAGAAAAAAAAAAAAAAAAAAAAAAAAAAGAGGACGGGATATTAATTTGCATACAGTCTATTGGGTAAATTTAAATTTCCTATTACCTTCTCAAAATGCCAGTACTTTATATGTATGCAGAAAGTTTCATCTTTCATCCTTTCTCTTTGTACATTTGAAACAGCCAAGAGAAAAGCTGTTACTTTATTGGAACAAATATGGGAAACATTCTGTCCTTCTTAGAAATGATCTTGTTCAATTGCCTTGTCAAGCTGCCTTCTATTTTTTAATTTAAAAATTAATTTCTAATGGTCTCTCAGCATGGTAAGTGCTAACAATAACTGATTTGTTCAGGAAATACCATTGCCATTTGAGATTCATTATTCTTGATTTAATTCTTTTCCTTTTTAAAAATTAATGAATTTACTAAGGATTAACTGATTGTGAAATGTCCTGATTTATTTCCTTCCTGTCTGACTTTTCAAGCAACTTGATTCTATTGGAAGTCAATATTAGTGGTGTAACTGCATATCTCTACCTGTAATTTCTGTCTCTTGCATGTATGTGTGCATATGGAAAGAAATGTGTTGTTTTCCTGACATAAGTTTGTCTGCAATATCAATCACCTTTTTATTGTTATATTTGTCTGCATCCTGAAGAGTTCATTGTTTCAAAAGTATTTTTTTTCAGCTTCTCCTCCTTCTTACTTTTAGCATCTGAATATTTTAGATTTATTCTGAGTATTTTCACTGAATACCACCATGGGTTCCTAATGCTGATCTGTAAATTCTTTATTATCTTTTTTTTTTATTCAACAGTACTTATGTAGTTGCTAGCATGATAGAACTGAACAAGTGGAAGGGACACAAGGAAAAGAGGGATGTGTTTTACATTAAGTGGAAATTGGTTGGAATGACTAATTAGTAAAAAAAAAACAACCCACCAAATGTGTTAGGCATTGATGTAATGTTTTTGCTCATATCAAGATAAATTGTTTAATACTTAGTTTGACTTTTTGCCTAACCTTTCCCAACTCTTGCAACCCAACAAAATAATCTATCTTTTTTTTTTACTTAAACTACTCATTGAATTGACTCAAATTTATGAACTGTACAGCCTCAAGTCTGCAAAATTCTGTTGCATTTAATATGAATTTGCTATTTGTTAAAAAGCATTCCCAGCACATCACACTGTTGAGTTCTGTTATAATATTTCGCCTGGAATTTGGACTCCTTGTGCATTGCTAGTGGAGATAGAAAACTGAATACAAAAAAACTTAGGGAAATCATTTCAATGCTAGATTGACACAAAAACTGGACATTCAAACTGTAGCAAATTAAAACAGAGTCCTTGCCAAGTGCTCTTAGTAATGAAAAACTTCATTTCCTTGCACTACAATGCACTCAGTGAATAAGAGCTTTTCTGGAAACCTAAGTAGCACAGTTGTCTTCATGCTATTATGCCCAACACGTGGAACAGAAAAAGTAGATGTTCCACTGTGAGCGTAGTAAGGTGCTGGAATAGGTTGCCTAGGGAGGTTTTGGAAGCCCCTTCTGTGGAGGTGTTTAAGGCCTGGTTGGATGGGGCTTTGTGCAGCCTGGTCTAGTGTGGGGTATCCCTGCTCATAGCAGGGAGGTTGAAACCTCATGATCTTTAAGGTCCCTACCAACCTTAACCATTCTATGATTCAATGATTTTATAAGTAGTAAGTAGGCTTTGAGACATGGCCATTGTACCTTTAGGCAGACTGGGGGGAAAAAAACAGATAATACAAACATAATGATAAGTATACCTATTTCTACAAGCATTGTCTGTGTTACATGCTTTATAGATTTTTTTGACTATGTATTGTGTTTTCTACGTCTTCTTTAAAAAAAAAAAAATTTTACCTGTGAAGGCTGATCTGATTTAGAGTATGTGATGTCAACAAGATGATCTGAAAAAGAAACTAAATTATACCTTGACCATCTCAAATAGCTCTCCTGTTTCCTGTCGTAATCTAGTCTCAAAATCTTGCTTTCTTGTGATCTGCCAGGACAGGAATAAATGCTCTAAATTACTGGAGAGGACAGTACTCCAGCTCCTCTGGATTTACATGGAGTACGCTTAGAGTTTGCCCTAAATGCCTTGGGAAACAATGACAATGATTTAGTCAGTGAACAAGGTCTTCGTATTACTCCCTGTGTTTGTAGGACAGTGTGGTATTGTTGCAAGTGTAAATTGTGGTGACGCATGGTGACAATGAGGAAAGTGTCTGGATGCCTCTGAAGGAGAGCAATAGGACAGTGAGTGGCCAGCTGGCATGTGACCCACTGGCTGGCTAAGCAGTGAACTGTATCGGGGAATCCTCATTGTCAGATGGTCCAGTACTGCCTGTCTCAGGGCCTGCCAACAAACCAGCCTCCTAGGAAAAATAAAAAATGTCATTGACATAATTTAAGACTTAAAAAACCCACAAAATGCTGGAATGAGATTCCTTTAAGTCTTCTACCCCAGTGCATGGTCGGATTTTTTTCAGGGTGATAGTTTCTAACCTCCCTTCACTTCCTACTGAAATGCCAAGCAAAGGAGTGATTCACAAATTATCTTTCTCTCCCCAACAAGAAAATCAAGTGCAAGTTTCAATTGTAATTGATAACTGTAGAAGCTGGAGAAACTGTGACTATATCTCTTCTTGGCTGCTTTTGCTCGAGTATCCCTCTTGTTCTTGCTCTCCTGCTTTGGGTGCATGCTGCATCCGTGTTTGGCATTGAGGACCTTGGTTGGAAGTTGTTCAAATACACTTCTTCACTTGTTTTGGAATAATCTTTTTATGAAAGCTGAGTGGAACATTGAAAGCATGAATAAATGCATCTTATGGAATAAACACAATATTCTGAAATCTTATGCTAAGACATATATGATAAGTGAAATGGCTGCAACTTCCCTTCTTGCCCTCCATACTGAATTTAGTCTTACAGGAAAAGATGAGGCTAGATAATGGTCAAGAGTGGTGTTCCCCAGAGCTCAGTGCTGGGGCTGCTCCTGTTTCAAATCTTTATTGATTATTTGGATGAAGGGATGGAGTGTACCCTCAGTAAATTTGCAGATGACACTAAGCTGGGTGGAAGTGTCCATCTGCTTGAGGGCAGGGAGGCTCTGCAGAGGGATCTAGGCAGGCTTGACTGTTGGACCAAGGCCAATTGTATGAGTTTCAATAAGGCCAAATGTCAGGTCCTGCACTTTGGCCACAACAACCCCTGGCAGCGCTACAGGCTTGGGGAGGAGTGGCTGGAGAGCTGCCCAGCAGAGAGGAACCTGGGACTGCTGATTGACATCTGGCTGAACATGAGCCCGCAGTGTGGCCAGGTGGCCAAGAAGGCCAACACCATCCTGGCCTGCATCAGGAATAGTGTGACCAGCAGGACTAGGGAGGTGGTCCTGCCCCTGTACTCGGCCTTGGTGAAGCCGCATCTGGAGTACTGTGTGCAGTTTTGGGTGCTGCAGTATAGGAAGGACATCAAGATGCTGGAGAGAAGGGCAGGGTGCAGAGAAGGGCAAGTAGGCTGATTAGGGGTCTGGAGAACAAGTCTTATGAGTAGAAACTGAGGGAGCTGGGGCTGTTCAGCCTGGAGAAGATGAGGCTGAGGGGAGACCTCATTGTTCTCTACAATTACCTGAAAGGAGGTTGTAGTGAGGCATGTATTGGCCTCTTCTCCCTGGTGACCAGTGATAGGACAAGAGGAAATGGGGTCAAGCTGTTCCAGGGGAGGTTCAGATTGGATATTAGGAAAAAATTTGTTACAGAAAGAATGGTGAGGCATTGGAACAGGCTGCCCAGTGAGGTCATGGAGGCACTGCCCCTTGAGATGTTAAAAAAAGGGGTAGAAATGGTGTTTCATAGAGTGGTTTAGTGGTTAGGGGTCATAGGGTGGATGGTTGGACTTGATGATCTTGAAGGTCTTTTCCAATCTTGGTGATTCTATGATAATTACCAGGCATTGTGTGCAATTCCATATTCCAGTATCATGATGAAATAAACTAAGTCTTTACTGATGTAGATCTAGTTGAAAGATATCACAGCAATGTTATCTCAGGGAATCTTAATGCTGATGTAAAAAATGTAAACAATACTTTCAGACAAGATATGTAAAAACCTGAAGAGATTTCTAATAGTGTTTTTGCCTGTATTGGTAAAAATGTAACTATGTGGGCATCTCCATAGGACCTAATGTTTCTCAGGCTTTAGAGTACCTTTGCTGATAGCAGCATGGTAGAAGAATATAGTGACTGCTGTAATTTCAACACTCTTCTGTAGTGTTTTAGATCGAATATTGTATGAAAAGGTGTAATTTTTTTTTTTTAAATAGTTGTTTTGCTGTTCTACTAGCTGAAAAATTCTCTTACATCCTGTTAAAATTGTTTGCAAGCAGTGAGTTTGTGATTTGCCTTAATAACAAACACCCGTAACAAGCTTAAATCAGCATGTGAGTTTGAAGTCACGCCTGCCATGGAGTTGTCTTTGATTGCTTACATTGTGCTTTTGATAAGTCGTCATCATATCCGATTGATCTTTCCTTGTCTGTGCTTTAAGACTTAAAAGTCAGGAGGAAGGCAACATAGGCATCTTTTAAAACTCTAAGAAGATACTCTGGCCCCTTGATTTAGCTTAAAGACTGGTAAGTAAAGAAATGGAATAGATATTCAAATGGTGTAGTACAATGAAGCTGCAGTGATACACACTTTAAGGATCTGAGCATATTATTTAAAAAGACTGAATTTGAATTAAAATACTTTCTGCATAGTTTAAAATGTTTGGCTTCAAATCCTGTGTTAAATTTTATCTTCATTCATATAGTGTCAGCTTCTAGTAAGTATAGGTCTTGTATGGGTAGGTGCAAAAGGCAGATGCATTTCTTTCAGCCATATAAAATGAGGTTAAAGTTGCCATTTTTAAAATTTGTTAACATTTTTTGTACAGCATCCAGCAAAAGTAAATTCTATTACGTGCCATAAGAATAGGATTGTTAATAATAAAATTTTAATATAAAAATGCTAACTGAATTAAGTCCTTTTCCCAGTTTTTCCAGCTATCTTCTTAGACTTGTCTGGTTCAGTTTTACATGGCTCACTGCTGATTTTGCAATTGATATAGAGCTGCAACCCACAGGATTATGCAAAATCTAAGATGTTTTTGTATTGCTTCAATTGCTGATGCCACGTATCCAAAAAAGAGCAAAATACTGCAACTCATAATGATTATTTAGTTGTTTCAAGGTAACATGCATTTCTGTAGAAATGAAAGAAATACTACATGAAAATTTAATGAATCCTTCCAAATAGGCTCATATTGCCCTCTGTTACTTTCCCAGAATTTATTTTTCATTCTTTTTATCATGTAGTTCTAGAACATTATTGTTGTCAGACTGTTCTTTTTAATTTATATCCCTGTGTCCTGGAGAACCATAGGCAGTTCGTGTGTCTGCAAACTTGGTATGATACCTAGACTAGCGTAGTCAGAAAGATGCAAAGCAAACTGTACCCTGATTAAAATAAAATCTGAAAAGAACCACAGAGTACAGTGGGATTTAATTGCTATATTCTTTTATAAAAAAAATATTATTGCAACGCATATCACTTGTAAAACAGCATCTTTGCAGGCTGAAGTTGCTTCAGGTGTTGGTGGATAGCATTGTTCCTTTAGCTAATGCCTTGCAGTAGTTTCTCTTCATGCCTACTTTATTAGAAAATAAGCTGAGGGAGCATCTGGATCTGAAAGTTTGTGGAATAGCTGATATTGGAAGGGACCTCTAAAATTCATCTAGTCCAACCTCAATTCCCAAAAGTTATATTTTATTTAGTCAAACATGCAGTATTTTTTAATATATCTTACACAGAGATTTGTGGAACTAAATTGAACAAAAGCCCAAATATTGTTGTTTTTCTGACATTTTTTATAATTTATGTTTGTTTAAGGCTTTGAATTCTTTTCCATTTTATTTAAATCAATAAAGTAGCCAGGTAGCTGTATTTGTCCTATTACATATATGTCTGGCAAGAAAAGAAGGAAACACTAGGAAAGAAAATATTTTATTATAAAGCGCATAATAAACTCTTTTAAGGAGATTTAGAAGGTATTGTCAAAATTCTGAAATAACATTTGAAATTCTTGTAGCAAGTGAGCATTTCCACAGGGAAGGTCAGGCTTTTTCAGGACCATCAAACTTTGCATAGATTTGAAGTTTTTTGGGTGATGCCACCTTTGTTTTCTCCTGGCATAATGATAAGGTGGCCCATGATCATGGTCTTTGCTGTGTACGTATGACTATTAATAGCAAATGAGGAAATCCAAGCACTGGGGATAGAAACTCGGAGCTCTTTTTAGGATTCTTCATTGCTTTATTTTGCCTTAGACAAAGTAAAGACCAGGAGCTGAGATCCTGCTCTCACTGAGTCACTTGCAGACGTACACTGACTTGTAATGTGAAGTATAGCCCATAGACATTTCAGAGTACTTGCTCACACTTCCTGGAGCTCTTATAGTCCAGTTGGCTTTGAGAATGTTTGGCCTTGACAGAGATGTTAAAAATGACTGAACTGCTGGAATAAATCTAATTTGGTGGTCATCTGCCAGTTTAGTGTATGTTGATCTGGTGGTACCCTTGCCAGTTATTTTTGCATTCTCTGTGGAATGGTCTTTAAGGATTTCAAGTTAAAGATCTCACAAGATGGCACTCAGCCAGAACATCCTTCATAAATTTTGTTCCATACACCTTTCTGGCTAGTCAAAGCCATGAATGCATTTATTAATATATTTTCTTTCCCTTGTAAGCCCAGCCTGAGACGAGAAAGAATGCTCTCTTTTCCATTAGCCTTTAGGAAAATTATTCCCTTTCTCTCAGTCCCCTCTCTTAATGTGTTCTTAAGTGGTCATGCTTCTAGTAATGCTGTCAGGAGAAATACTTCTGCAATTTTCTCTGACCTTTTTGCTCTTCTTCATATTTTCCCATTAGTCTCAACCAATAAAAAACTAACTAAGCTTGACTTTTAAAATGAAATCTGGCCAACGTCTCTTTGGGAATCACTGAGACAAAAAAGTGTGTGATATCTGGGAACAAACTAATTAGACAAGAAAGTTTTTAGGGAATATTTTTATGACAAACACAGTATTTAATATTTTCTTTCTTACAGAACTAGAGATAGCTATGAAACTTGGAGGAAGGATGGTTAAGTTCAGAACAAACCCCACATTTTATAGATCATTACACATATATGGAAGATAGCTGACAGGCCTCCCTTTGTATTACTGTTTTCCGCCTCTTCCTGTCACAAATCCCAGGTTACAACCCATGAGAGTCATTTGAGTGAAAATTGTTCTTCATGAACCTCGTTCCATCTTTTAGCCTATTTTACTTCATGCAGGAATCTTTCTCTATATTGTACAATTTAATTATTATGAGTACCTATTCATGTATAGGTAGGAGAATTAGTGTACAATACAGAAAACTGCATCTTTCAGTATTGGATTGCTGAAACATTAAAAAAAATATGATAACTCAAAATAAAAGAAATTAAGTGCATTTTTGTTCTTTTCATCCTACCTATCAACATTAAATATATGGGGGTTTCCTTCAAATTAGCTTGATACAGCACTGAAGTATGTAAATAATGCGTATGCAATATACTCTTCCAGCAGCAAGTTGTGCTATGAAGGACTATCTATATGACCAAGAAAGCAGATTGGCTTGAAAGTGAATTCTTGTAGCTTGTTTTAGGGATTACATTTTGCCTGAAGAATCTGAAATTGCCAAAGAAGATAAAAACAAAAGGAGATTATTATACTACATTTACCATTGTCAACACTGAGAATAGAGAAAAATACCATGCAGACATGTCCAGGATAAATGATGTTTGCAACAACTTTTTCAAAAAACCATCAAGACAAACGCTTTCAAAGCTGAAGGTCTATTTTTAAGATTATTAAAATAGGAAAATTACGCTGATTGTCAGTTATCTGGAATTGTCAGTCATTTGTGTGACTGTACTTGGCGGTATTAAATGTGGCAAAGCTTTTCTGTTCCCTGTTATTGTTGTGCCACGAATGACAATGTATTGCCTCAGTGAATAACAGGCTGCTGGTCTGATTTAACTCACTTCTGAACAGCCTTCTCTCTGCAACCCATGTGGGAAAAGACTGGGAGGTGGCAGTGGAATTGGCTGCCTTTCACCTGCCAAGCTCTCCTGTGTATTATCTTGCATGTGTGCCAGAAAGACAGAATTTTATCTAGCATATGCACTTATGAATTAAATTGTGGTGAAGTTGATCCAAACAAAAAACCCCAAAACATATCAGTATTACTGTAAAAAGATTTGAGTACTCAGAGAAGGGCTTAAACCTCATGCCAGTCCTGTACACAATGATTAATTTATTTATGTGGGAAGCAATTACTGTTGTCACCGAAGTGAGTTGAAATGTTATTAAAAATGGTGGTATTGTGCTCTATATCAAGAACAGAGCATATTTTTTAAGTTCAAAAATCTCTTGTAACTGAAGGAGTGCAGACTGTAGCTTGACATAGTTGCATTCATCCTTCTACCAAAGTGATCTGAAGTTCCTCTTTACAGTGATTTAATAAAAAAAATGTGCATTAAAATTTGCACATCTGCTTGTGTAGGACTCAGTGCCTTGAAAAGCAGTTTGTATCTTTTATTTAAAAATCACACAGATCTGTCATTTCCTACTGAAAAGGCAATACAGTAACATGTTGTACTAGTGAATTTAATTATACATATATAGGACATGGAGAAGACTCAGATAGACATAATATTTGCCTTTATAGTTCACTGATCAATTGGTATGTTGTTACGTACTCTGATTTGATAATAGCAATTACACACTCCAGTAATGGAAGGTACTCCACAGGAGCTGTTTCTGCCTCTCAGGTTGTGATGCTCTGCAGTTGAGAGTTGGTGGACTATAACAACATTTTTAGAGTTGTTAGACTAATTGTGTAAATCCTTCTGGGGTTAGGGATCATTGACTAGTAAGGCTGTTGTACAACAGCTCCTTAGGACCTTTTCTAATCCAGGATCTAGCTAGCTGTGTTGGTGCTCTGCAGTCAGGTTGAATATTTCTTCTAATATTCTGGGGTTAACCTTACCCTGTAGAAAAGCAGCAGGGAAATAGTACTTGCAGTTTTGAATAAGGAGATTCTTGTTTTTTAAGGTTGTAGATGCCTGCCATCCCAGTCTCTGGATTCTTTCTGTATGCTAACTCAAGTAGTTCTGTTTAAGAGACAATAACAAGAATACTCAGACTCCAGACTTAACACTACTTGAACGTAACCTAGGCTAAAGCAGAACTGCTTTCCTGCTACCTGGAAAAATGAGTAGTACTTCCTCTCCAAGATTATGTACCGTTGTTTGCCTCTTTTGCATAGCAAAGGCATTTAGTCAAAAACTAAAAGTCACCTTTACAGCTAACTCACTTGGAGAATACTGATTTTAAAAGGGAAATCATTCAATATATGTGACTCAAAGTCTGTTAAAATGCAGCCTTTTAAACTTCATAAGTGTCACGAGTGAGGAAGACATGCCACCTGCAAAAATAATGAAACAAGTTGTTCATTCATATTTGTTGCAGGACGTAGATGCCTAAGAAAATACCAGAAATTCTGATTTCAATTTACTGCCCTGTGTTTATAGCTGCACTTCAGTTTTATCACAGTACAGTTAGTTGTTTGAATAATGGTTCATCAGTGTGAGCATGGGGAAGTCGCAGTATGGCCCTTAGTGCTGTAATACGCTTATGAAAAAAGATCTCTAAAATACAGTTACACATTTGATAAATTATTCAGAATGGAAACAGAAGCTTTAAGCCACTCATTGTACTTTGTATCTTTGCAGCAATTGTTGCACAAATTTCACAAAGCACAACAAACATATGCAAGGATATAATTTGAGAGAGAGTTTCTCTTACTTTGGTGATAAATGCATCCTCCATTGTGCAATAGAAATATGAAGTGCTCAAATCCTTTTTTTATACTTCTAGTCTGAAACAGCTGCTGTACGTGATTCTGGGAAAATGATGTGCAATACTCAGTTTGAATGATTTATTTTTCCAAGATTTGTGTTTAAGAAGAGCAGTTGAAGACATTAGTCATAGTCTCCAATCAGAAACACAATGATGACTCTAACCTGTGTTACATGGCAAGTGCAGCATAGGCTCCATACAAGAAAACATTCCAGGGGTTCAGAGGTGTCTTTTAATCCAGACCTGAACATTGTGTTCCTGAAACTAGCTCTGCAGATCTATGAATTATGAAGGCTGTCTGGCTGGTCACCATGCCCAGAATTTTTATATAGATTATTGGTTTTTTAAAAAAATCTTCATATCTTGTTTTGTTACCTTCTTTCAAATAGTTGTAAATTTTACCTTGACTGTCCTTGTATTCCCAATTTTATTTCATCTTTTTTCAAGGATTAAGATCCCATGATCTATGTCTGCTGGTTTTTAGTTTATGCTTACAAAGTGCTAGAAACATCTCGGTTGTAGAACTTATTTCTAGAAGATTTTTAGAAAGGTTCCTCAGTAAAAAGAACAGAATAATTTGAATGCTAGCATTTGGAATTACTGCAATTGTGTGTTGATTAAACAGTTTCAAAAAGCAGAGTTTCAACACTTTTTCTATGTACATACAGCATCTGAGCAAATTTTCAGGGGTACTGTATGTAGATTTAAAAAATCTGTACTGGAAATGCTGTGAGTTGTCAATGCTCACATGTTTGTTATTTAAGTGGTGGAGAGCACTTTGAGCAATGGAGTGCAGAATTATCCAGTAAGGGATCTCCTGATTCACCCAGGAATGTAATTTATGCAAGGGATATATGTGTGAAATGTACATCATCTTGCAGGGAATCTTTGGTTCACTTTTGTCAGATTGTTCCTTTGATGACTGAGTGAGGAAGTATTTAATATTAGAATTTAAACAGTCATCTTATCAAACTTCTTTCAGAAACGTAATAAAATAATACTGATGCTTAAGATTTCAATCTGAGTTTTTGACATGAATTTTTTTTGTATCAAAGTATGTCTTTTGCATTCTCAGTTCACCAACATTTTACACATTTTCTGTTTCAGTTTCACTTGATTTTTTTTTTTTTCAGTTGATAGATTGACAATCCCATTACAGAGTTCTATTAACATATATGCTTGACAGTCAGCTTCCAAGTCTGTTCATTTGGTTAAACAGTCCAAGTCTCGAATATTACTAATTGGTAAAACAGAAGAGGTGAGACTAAGTATCCAGTGCTTTTCTTCTGTATTTGTTAGAAGCAGTGTAACATAGCAGGACACATTTACCAGCACTTCACACCCACTTGTTAATTTATAAATGACTGAACAAAGGACAAAGCAGTGAAAAATCCAGCTTTGCTTTTTAAATAGAAATGATAACTGGTTAGAGAAAACCAGAAATATGAGCTGTGAAACACATTAGAGAAACAAAACTCTGGTGGAAAATATTGTAGTATTTTATAAGTGATTACAAATTATGTTAGTAATGATGTATATGTAGCTAACAAGTTTTAAGAATATACATAGAGACCAAGTTTGACAGTGTACAAATAAAAATGATTCTGATGTTTATTTTGTGAGAAAAGGCAATCAAGGAAAGCAGCCATTTATGTTCTTTACTCTAGATTAATTAAATATGGGTTTTTAAAATAAGATTGATACGATTTCATACAAAACCTACAGTCATACTTTTAAGTGAAATTGATTCCCCAAAATCCAAACAGATGTGTGTGTCTTAGGAAAAAAATAATTTTATTGAAAATAATTACCCACCCTTGGTCTAGAAAGCAAGGACTAGAAAGTGAAGCTCGTTAAGAAAGCAAGAAGGATGTTTTGTTTCCCTTCTTCTGGCTTGACTGATATATTTTTTTTTTGTCTCCTGACATGTTTTCTATAATGTGGACTGCAGAAAAATAGCTGGCAACTTGGCTTGATTTTCTTGCAGCCTTCAGACTTCAAATGCAGATAAAATGTCTACTAATTTCTGCTTCAGTGTTGCCATAGATACAGTTTCTGTGGGTTGTTTTTTTGTTTTGTTTTGTTCTATCTGTCTTTCATCTTACTATCTAACAACTCTTTTTTTATTCTTTATTTTCCATACTTCCCAGTTCTACCCTTGCACCACTTATTCCACTTGCTTAATTTAACCAGGTGTTACTATTATCTTATTTTTTTGTATTTTGGAGTGTTCACTCTTGATGCTTGATATTTGTGTGCTGTAATATTCTGCAGGTAATGTTCAATGTCTCTTCGTATGCATTGAAATATTCTCTCTTTCTACTATTCAAACTCACAGTAACTAACTTTGTTTTGCCCACTATTCCAAGGAATGCCTTCAGGTCTAAATATCCCCCTTTCTACTTCTATTCTGAGGTTGTACCAGATTTCTCTTTGATTCTGTTTGTGGTAAACACACACTGATGCAGTGTAATACCCATTCATTCACACGACACTTTCCCCAATTTT
Organism: Apus apus; assembly: GCF_020740795.1. Classification (NCBI taxonomy): domain Eukaryota; kingdom Metazoa; phylum Chordata; class Aves; order Apodiformes; family Apodidae; genus Apus; species Apus apus. Next base: position 58,749,394 of record NC_067284.1, on the reverse strand, counting down.
TGTTTCTCCCAGAGGCTCTTCCTGATTTTTCTGTTTATAGTAAATACATACAACAGCAGCAACTCAGAAGGCACTGACTTTGTAGGCTTAATGAACCTACTCATTTGTAGTCATTCATCATTGCTCTTGGATTGCTTATACAGCTGCAAAGAGCAAGACAGTTCAGTGCCTTAAGCTCGATCCCAGCTGCTGCTGGTGAAAATGTTTCATCCCTAGTATTTAAAAAAAACAAATCAGTAATGACTTTATTAGTCCTTCTTAACAGGCAGGCAGATATTTGTTTCCTAATATGCTATATTAAATTTATGATCTTCTGATCTAACATGAATAAGCAAGATGATGAAAGCAGAGCACCCTTGTTTTTCCATGGCAGTTACACCTTTCACTCTAGGGACAGTGGCACTGGGTCTGTGGATACCTTGACTATATACTCATACCATCTTAACTTTGAAGTTCTAATTTATAGATCTAATTCAGAGCTTTGGAGTCCCTTGTATGTCTGCTGAGAGATTTAGATTCCATACTTAGATGCTCTGAAGACCCTTCCATGAAGAGTGACATTTCTTCTTTGGACTGTTTAGGAAACCTCTGATCCTAGTTGGGGTCCTTGATGCCTAGAGTTAGCTGCTGTTTTCTGTTTTCTTATGGACATATTGCATCATGTGGCATGCTCCCATTAAGGAAATAGATCTCGATTATCCTTAAATAAAAGTTGTCATTGATTTTAGTAGAGTTTAAGCTCAATGGAAGTGTGTCTCAAATGACTTTAAATTAGGGCAATATGATAATTTGCTTTTACTACCCAAAGACATTTTTGCTGAGTTGTTTTGTGCTTGGTTTTTTGTATATCAGCAAGTTTTTATTCCGTCTGTTATTCTGCCCTACTGGGCATTTATTCTGGACTTTGCCCAAGTGTTGGGAGAAGTTTCATGTATCACCTTACTCCTCAATTATTTATATTCTGACTTTTTTTGTTGAAGCAATGATTTAAGTTATGTAAAAATGGATAGATACAAATCCAAGATTGATATGGTTGAAGGATGAGATTGAATAGCAGTGTGCTTTTTGTGCTATTGCTTATGTATGGGCTGAAAGCAAGGGAAAAATGCTTCTGTGAATTAGAGCGACTGAATTTTACAAACTGCTTTGAAAGAACTGATTCTCACTTAAATAAGAGGGTGGGGGGGACTGTTCCTTTGTTGTCATGTTGGGCCTGAACCACAAAACTAAGTCAGCCACAGGCATCTCTGGGAAGGGATTCTTTCTATTCCCAGTTAACTGTTTAGGAAACCTAGGATGAATTTATAGAAACAACAGCTCCAGGATATGTGTTTTCACACCATCTCTCCAAGAGGGAAGCTTCATATCAGCTTCACTCTGTTGTACCTGTGTCTACTCATGGAGCAAATGCTTCCAGGTAATCCTTCCAGTTACACGGCACCAGAGACAATCTCTTTATTTCACTGTTACGTTGCTTAGCTTAATTTTTCCTCAAATGAGTTACTCCTAATGTACTTAGGTGTCAGTGGGAAAAGAAACAATCACTAGATTCAGTACTTTTGCTTTGAATGCCTTTACCTTCTTCATAATAACTTAATAAAATGGAAATAGGCAGAAATGAAAAGATATCTTAAGTTGATCTTGGTGATAGTTCAGAAACGTGTGTATGTACAGTATGACTTTTGGGCTTTTTTTAAGAAATGAACAAAATTCCTTGACAAAGGATTCTGCCTTTCAACATACTTGGTGGGCAACCTGACTTCTAAACAAGCAGAGGCTACAGAGACTATTTTTTTTCCTATTTCTCTGTTACTGACCTTGTAAAAGGCCTATTAAGAAAGTCAGTGTAGATCACTTTGACCACAGTCTCAATTTATGAGACTATTATCTCACATAATCCAAATAGGTAGTGTTACTGTGCACTTTGTGCTACAGTTCTTCTTTTGTGCTCAATAAATGACTAGCTGCATAATTAACAAGTATTTATATAGAAGCCCTGAGTTTAGTTAATGTTTCTGTGGGTGAGAATCTGATAGTACCAAAACCAGTACATAGAAAAAAAACCCCATAGAATAAAAATCTAGAAGATTATAGGAAAGGTTAGACCTGTTTGAATAGCAGAGGTATGGTGATTAAGACTCTAGATATTCTCCAATGCATTAATCATGATAATGTGAGTGGTAGCATGAAGTTCTGATCCTCTCTTCCTGGGCTGTAACAGAGCCTGAAGTCTCCAGTTGTGAAACCGCTGGCTTGCATTATCCAGTGTGGTGATTTCAGTGCAAGTATCTAAATGTTCACATTTCTGTCTTGATTTTCCTCTCTATCTCCTGTTAGTTATAGCTATATTTTCCTTCTCAATTTGTCCTTGATTGCTTTTCTCCCACATTTCTCTCCCAAGTATATGCTACTGTCATAGTTTAATGCCGTAGTGTCATACCTTTTGCATGGTCTACTTGCTATATCTTCCTATTATAACATTATTTTTCCTCTAGTGATACATCTGATTGGTATCCACCACTTTAAAGAATGCTTCAGTTTTACTCTCTCTAAGGACTTTATGAGTGTTTACTTTGGGCAAAGAACAGATTATGCTATCATGTTGTAAAATCCCAATAATACTGATAAATACATCTAATGGATTGAATTCTGTCCCTTTTTAAATAGAAGACCATTGAACTGGTGTCTTATTGCAGTGGGTTTATTAGAAAGGAAAAGTGAAATTAAAAAGCTGAAATAAATCTAACTGTGTAGAGTAGAAAATTAGAAAAATCAGCCTGTCCATCTAGAAACTGTTTGCAGTTTCCTTTTGCTCTGCTGACAATAATGGGGTCACGCTAGTGTGAAAGCTAAATCAATAAAATCAACAACAAGCCGTCTGAGTGGTATAACATGCATGGCATAGAATATTGGGAATATGTCCCAATAAAATGAAGCCACTATTGTTGCAGTATAGGTAGGGGCCAGAAAATATATTGGTGGTTATTTCTGTTTCTCTGAACATGATTGATATACACTGCTTGTGTTTTGCTTGTAGTATGGGGTTATTGATAGGGAATTAACATGTCAGATAGCTTTTCTCTTAATTTATATCTTGTAATGTCTTTTATTTTCTGCATGTACTTTGCCGCTGCAGTAGTTGCTTTTGGTGAGCTTGACCTTGGACTGCCTACTTTATGTGGCACACTTGAAATCTATTGGAAACAAAACTTTAGCATATAATGAGGCATATAATGTTTTCTAGTGGGGTGTTGGGTAAAGATAGCCGAGTCTGCGGTCTCCATGTGTGGACCAATACCCTCAAAATCCTTCTACCAGCTCTGTGCACACCCAGCTGTGCAAATTGGGTACAGATTATGGAGAAGCAAATAATATGGGGCCTGCATAAAGACAAATGATACGTGGTATTGAGTCTCAGATGACAGAGGCAGAGCTACAGAAATGTTTTTGAATTTCTTCTTGCAAAACTGGAAGCTGCTGCTGGCAGGGCATCACTGTGAACAGTTCTGAAGTTCACCTTGTGGGTCCCAAATGGTCTGAAAGGTTCACAAAGCATCTGTCTTCAGGTGCTTTGAGAACAGGCTGTGTTACCTGACCATGTCCAGTTTTCTACACAGGCCAGGTTGCTTTTTTTCTCGCTTAATGTGTGCAATTGTGTGCTGCTGAATGTAGAGATGAAGGTCATATCTGGTTGTTGTAGTTGTAGAGTTGGGCTTTCTGACAGTTGTACAAAGGTCAGGCTGCTTGTTCTTTTATTATGTGTCTTGAGTGTAAATAAATAAATGAAATACAGTGAGGCAAAAAATCCCAAACTATAGGAGTTCAGAATATCTTTTCAGATGAAATGGCACTTTATTCCCATACAAAATGTTGCATACAAGAACACAAAGAAACATACCAATTTGGCTTCTTTTGAAAATGCTCTCTTAGGACTGCCAACTTGGATAGCAACTGAAAGAAGCAAGGGCAACCATTGATTGTTGGACATGATGTGACAGCTAGAGTGCTTTCTTTAAAGGAGAAGAAAGTTCCTCAATAGCTCTACTCCATCACTAAAAATTGCTACAGAAAGCAATTTGCTGTATGCTGCCCAGAATTAATAAATTGAGTTATTGATGTAGGATCCAGGTCACAGCCTAAAGTGGAGGGAAGACTTTGGGGCAGAGTGTCTTGTTCAAAAAGTATTTTCTGGGGAAAAACTCTATTTTCTCTGAGATACACAGCTCATATTGACTCTGCACTTGAGATAATGAATCTTTTTTTGAAATTGAAGTTTCTGTGTATTAGTAAGAGTGTAATGTATGGAGACTGAGACTGATAATGGTACTAAGTAATAATCCTATTTAAAACACTAATTACTTTGTTTAGACTTATGTGGGGAAGAAAAGAACAGTTTCCCACATCATCAACATGAGTATCAGTAGAAGTACAGGGTGTGCTTAGTACCATTTAGGATGACCTTCATTTTGCTAACAGCTCTAATTAGGCGATGTTTTGTAAAAGCTGACAATCGTTTGTGTTTGCATTACTACAGTACCTTGTGGATTCTGTTTATCTGCACTTTTGTGACATTTGCTCTTTCTTTATAATTTTTGTTTTAAACACTGATTTTAATCCCTTGAGCAGATGAAACATCCAAGTGCCTCCTGATGTGGGTGCTAGAAGAGTCCTCATTAGGGCTTTGTGTTCTGTCCCATGGCAGTGTATATCCACCTATCACAGCCAGGGCCATAAGGGCAGTTCCAGAGGAGGAAGAGACATCAGCTGCATCAACTTCCTGAAGCAGCGTACCATAAGGTCTCCTGACACTAATGCTTTCCTAGGAAGGAGGTGATCATATACCTGGGATAACATAGAGCTTTGAGGGATCCAGGCTTGTTTGATGTGCTTTCAGAGAATTTGCTTGTGACTTGGTCATGCTTTATAATTATGTCAAGTTTACCAGATTGAGCTAAAACGTTACAAAATCAGACTTTGCCAGCCACCAACACAATAATTAGAGCAAGATTGGTTCTTTAGGTCCAACAATTTTTTAAGATGTGCTGCATGTTTGTGTAAGCCTAAAGGGGCTCACAGAGTAATTTGAATTTCATTGTCACATTTTCTTCCTTGGTTATCCTGTCTCACTAGTGAAAGTACATCATGTATCTTCTTGTGACTCTTTCAAGTATTGAATTCAATTCTGTTGACATTACTGCTGAGAGATGCACTGTGATTCTAATCCAGAACTTCTTTTGTATCCTTTCCCTTTTTCATGGTGTGTGTACCCTCTGCTTTCCCTTAAAACCACACCTGATCTATGCATGGAACTGATGCTAATTCTAAAAATCTACTTTTTAAAAGTGAAAGTTCAGATTCCCTCGGTTTTTGATATTGTAGGGTCATGAGACTTTAGTGAGGATTATTGTCCATGAAATATGACATTTTTCGTCACTGCTAAGATTCTGTCTAATGTAGAGATTAGGAAGTCAAGCTTGGGTGTACAAACATTAATGAGATTTAATAGGAATTAATTGCTGTTTAAGGAAATAGTCTTGTGTTTTTCTTTTTTATTGTAATTCTAGTTTAACAATCCTATGACTGAATTTCATGTACAGCCAAGATTCTGGATGTAGATTACTCTGAATTTTTCCAGAAAATGTAAAATTGCTCTTTTGGGATTAATTAGGTTTTTTTTTCCTTGCATGCTGTTATACATCATCTTTTATTTATCAAAAGGTAATTTGAAGCTTCCATTCCTTTTCATTTAGTGTGCAAGAAGTTAGTAGCTTAAGGACACTGATATTGAACATCAACTGTAAGGTCATGTATTTTTTTCCCCAGTCAGAAGACAGAGAATTGTTTGGAGACATGGCTCTGAGAGTTGCTCACAGTTTCTGCCACATCATTAGAAATCAAACAATTTGTCACAACCTTTGCAGATTAGGATTAGAAGAAGGAGAGGAAGAAAAATTGATGAAAGGGAAAATAGAGAGTGACTGCAGCCCAACTCTAAGCATATCACTTTATCTGAAGCACTCCCATTACAAACACTTGCTGAATGTTTTTTCTATTCAAGGTTAATAAGAATAAAAAATTGGGTACACTAATCAGATGAAAACTTCATTACTTTGTTTCAGAGACCAAGGCACACATAATTTTAGCCCTTTAAGTCATGCAGTTTAACTTCACAAGGCTAATTGGAAAGTTTGACTTAAAAAACAATAATAATTTTGAAATTTGTATTATTAAAGGTAGTAACATGAAGGGTGCAGAAAATACTTCAGCTTTGAATAGGGTCAAATTTGTTTAAGAACTGACTAAATTATTTTTTTAAATTATGCCTATTTTTACTGAAGATATTTTCAACTCAATAATATATAATAGTAAGGGATATAATTGAGCATGGCAAACGGACCCTTGTGGTCCTAGAGTTAAAGGTGCATTAGTCTTTGTATTACAGTTCTGTGTATTTTACAAGGTAAGATGGTTATAGAAATTGGTTGCAGACTAAAACATATTTTGAAAGGCTGAGACCTGAGATCGCAACTTACAGTTTTAGAAAGGTATTCTGGGAATTACTTAAACAACTGTGGTTTGGTTTTGATATACTGAATTCCCAAGGTCCCCATTAAGGTTCACGGTCACATTAAAGGCAGTTTTTTATAAAGAGTAGGTAGACACAATTCACATGGAAGTAGTTTACAGTCTCACACTCACAGCCAGCAGAGTTGGAATTTAAATAGATGCTTAATCCTGCCAGATTGGGGTCTATCAGTGTATTACTAACTGAAGCATGAGTCTGAAATTCCATTTGGGCATACTGGGGTCTTTGTGTTCACTGGGAGCACAAGGATTACTGTGTCACTCCAGAGGCCAACTCTGAGGTACTTACTGACAGATAGGACTGTTTGGTGCTTGTTCTTTGCTCCTCAGCTGTGCAGGCTGTCTCAGGGGAAGCAAGAGCCAATTCCAAATCTCCACATGTGACCTGGTCACCTCTTTCAATGTGCCCTGGGATGCTGCTGCAAGTGACTCCACTCTAGTGTAGAGCAACTTGGGGAATGGTGTCATGGAAGCCAAAAAATAAGCCGTGTTTCTCAGCTGGGACCTAATTCACTTGAAATGTGTGGCCAAGATGTAAGCTGAGTAAGAAATTAAACTGTTCCCATTGTTTTAGACTCCTCACAAAGCTCTTTGGGTTATCTTTAGCTCATGCTACATGATCTGCAAATTTTCTGTGGCTGAGCAGAACACCCTGTTAGGAAATTCTCTTTAAAATTCACTAACTGTCCTTCAGAAAAGGAGGCCTGGTTGTTTCTTCACTTGGGATTTTATTTTGAGGTGACTGTGATTATTTCATTTGGGATTACTGCTTAGCTGGGCTGAAGACAAATAGGCTAAGATTGTTGCTCATGGCAAAAGCAGGAGAGGTTCTCTGTACCTTGTTCTGTTCCTACCTGTATCTTGGAGGACAAGGGTGTTGGTTTACCCTTGCCATGTGACAGTGTTTTACCAGGAACAAGTAATAGATTTGAGAGCAAGGAACTGAACTTCACATTGATATATTTTCTAAACTATTATTTTCAAAAATGAGCATGAAAACAGTTTATCTTTCAGAGCAAATGAGATGTTACTGTTGCGTTTGGCCTGAGGTATTTATGATTTACTCCACAGCATCAAAACAAAGTATATAAAGAGTTTGTCAGAGAGCCTCAGGTAGTTATCCACTTGCTGCTGAATAAGAGATATCAGATAGGGAGGGATACACAGAATTTTTATATACAAAGAGACATACGTATATAAGGAGCTATGTTACTAGAAATATTTGTCTTTTCATTTAGAACGGTGAAAAGCTTTTATGCTGTGTATTAATTCTTGCAAATTGCTTGCCTATTTAATACCAGCAGCATCTAAACAGTAAGTAATTGCTTATGATAATGAGAGCGAACTAATTTACTAGGATATGTTAATATTCACAATGCACTTTAGAACAGCAGGGTATTCAAAAAATACTACTCTTTTGTTTAACTGCAGTGTTGAGATTGCATTGTTATTACAAATGTGAGCAAGCTCATCACAAAGCCAGCCTCTCATTGAATAGCCATCTTATTGAGACTCCAGCATGTGTGAGCATGGAATGCGTAGTGTCCCTTGAGAAGTAAACAATCTATGAACAAAGACTTAAATAATGAATCTTAATTTCTGATCGATATTCATTGGATGAACATTTATAAGACAGACAGACTTCTTTCCCTCATGACTTGTAAAATTTAATTTAACAAATTTCAAGACAAATAGCATGCCATCACTTTTTTAATATTTTGGTGTCTTAAATGGATTTACTCCTTGTGAGAGATGTAGAAACTTTTCTAGAAAGGCTTTATGTGAATCTGTGAAAGAAATACCGTAGTGCAGGAATCCTCATTTCTTGGGAAATGTTCTGTTTTGTTTTGGGTTGAGTTGGGTTTTCTTAGCAAACTTAGAGAAATGCTTATTAAAAAATGTGTTTTTTCTGAGCACATTTCTGTGCAGAATAATTTCCCATGTGCATTTGTACTACTTATAGTGCTAAAAGGTTCTTACATCTTTGTGTATGTTACTAAAAAGTGCTGTATTAAAATATGGCTTCCAAAACTAGCAATTATAATTTTCTCCAGCCAGACCTTTGGAAGTGAAGGGCGGGCCTACACAAAATCACTGCTTTAATTAGTCTTCAGAAGGTGATTAACTGCTCACCTTTGTTGCATCCACAAGCGAACTAAGTCATACGTAATAGTACTTGCATATGATAAGTCAGAGTTGACACTTGAGTTAGTCCTTGTTGCTGTCAATGAACAGCTTAGACCCAAAAATGTTTTGTCAGGTTCTCTCCAAACACCATTGTGGAATCCAGTGGTTAAACCATGCTCCCTAATTAGTCAACTATGTAAAACTGTGAAAAACATAACATGCTTACTTTTCACTGCAGTTCTTTATCCTCTGAAGCTGGCAGTGAATTGTTGCTTACAGACAACAGCATAAGAACTTCACAAAGAAGAATGATAACAATTATCATAATGACGGGGCATGTAGCGTTTTTATGCCAGAGCACAACGGGAAATCTATTATGTAGTAGAACAGAAAAAGTAGGATGGAAGTGAATTGGCCTGACCTGGCTGACCCCTGTTAACTGTTTCTACAATGGTCTAATTAAGCTTAGAGATTCAAATATATCTGGATCTGTGTACCCCTATTTAACACTATTTGTTTCATATGCAAATTTGATAACATAAGTAAACATTGTCCCAAAATCAGTCCTTGAGATAATGACTATAGCTGCTTGCTGATTCTTAGTTTTGGGCTTCCCTTGGGCCAACCAACAAGATGCTTTTACATCATATTCCTCTTTCATCTGGTAGTTTACTGAGGCTTGATTACATGTAATAGCAGTGAAGAATAGCCTTTTCATTAAAATCTGAGGATTTAAAAAATCAGTTATTACTCTGTATATCAAATGAAATAAAATGTCATGAATTTTTGGTCTTGCTCATACTTGGAGGCAGCAAGACAATACAATGCTACAAAACTGCAGTTAATATTTAGCCTGCTCATCAGGCCTTCCCTTTGCCATATTGGCCTCTGGGATGCCTCTCACAACTGAACAGCTGCTTCAGTGGTGGATCCATGTGCTTCAGGGAGGCTTTAGCTCTATGCTTTTCCAATGATTTAGGATATTTGATTTCATTTTTATCAGAAGAATGGTTGCTATTTTGAGTTTCAGGATGTAGCATCTCTAAGAACTATCTGTATGTCTATTTGAAAATGTCCAGAAATGCTACCACACTATTTTGTCTGCTAACAATTAGTAATTGTGAGTAATCAGTAAGAGAGCATGCATACCACGGAACCTCTTACCCTTTTCTATCTTTACAGTCAACATCAAACTTAATTGCATATTGTCCATAATACAACTTTCTATTTTCTGAACAGGCTTAATCTCAGCAAGCTCTGTAAGTTGCAGTGTTGCCAGTACCATCTTTCTGCTGCAATAGTGGCATCTTATCTCAGTCTAGCATCTGACATCCTTATTGTGCTTGCATAATTTTTCAGTGAATTTAGCAGGCTTGCAGTCAGTATTGCTCTTATTTTCAGCATGTTATATATGTCTTCTAAGAGTTTTACTGCTTTTGAGAGCTCTGTAAGTATTTCAGAATTTCTCAAGAGTAAATTATGAGATGCACAATTCAGCAAGGAAGATAATATAGTCACTTAAAAATAACTGAGTTAATGCAAGATAGGTTAGCTGGTGTATTGTATTAGCAGGGAAGCCAATAAGAAATAAAGACTTTAGCCTAGAAGCATACTAGACATTTACAGCCAGTCTCCTGTCCATTTAACATAATTAAATAATTTAAGACCAGCTATTTCAAATGTTTGTATCCTAATTTAAAGGAGTTTGATTTTTAAAGGTTGCCAGAAATGTTGCAACACTTCTGAGAATCAGGATACTGCTGTAGATGCTTGAATAAAAATATAACTTCAGGCACTCTGTTTGCATGAAATAATGACTTTTGAAAATACTATTATATTATTTCTTTGGAAAGTATATTGCTGTTTGATGGACCTATGCAGAGAAAATTTAATTTTGGATTTTTGGATTTTCTTCTACTGTTTTTTGGCCTATATGCACATCTGTGCAGATCCGCGTTTCTGGGAAATGTTCGGATCCTGGTGCATAAGCAGTTTGTCTTAAACTTATAGGCCTCCCAGTTGAGTCAGCAAGCTTAACAACTCAAGTTACTTAGCTTACAGAATTTCTACCTTTTGCCAGGTATCTATTGAGTTTGGAAGGTCCCTGGACTGGAACCACTGAATGATTTCACTTAGGCCACCAACAGATGGTAACAACATTTGGTCTCTATCAAACTGCGTAGTATTTGAGCTAATGTCCTAGTTTCTGCATCCTGTTACAAATCCCTTCAACCAACTAGCCCCTTAACTGCATTCATTTTGTATGTTGGCACAACTAATAAGTTATAAGAAGCATATCAGTGCACGTGCAGTCCATTTATTTCAATGGAATTTAATGTAACAGTAGTTAAATTGAAATAAAGCATCTTGATACTTACCAACGTAAGGAGTGTGGGGACCAGAACAGTTCTATTGTTTTCAAGAGTACTTGAGTTTACTAATTTCAGTCTGATAATACATTTACATTCTATCTGTCTGAAAATATTTTTTATCTCATTGCCTTCTTATATGTGTTCACTGACAATGCAATTTCCACTTTTCTAGACACTGTTCAAGAAATTTATCTTGAACTGTATGTTGACAAGATTATAGGAAGGAATAAAAACTTCCCTTATTTATAGACATTTGACTTTTAATTTCCATCTGACTTTTTGGCAAGCTTTCAGGAGCAGACATGTTGTATCCCTGTTACCTTTAGTAGAGTTATAATGGGTTAAAATGTTTCATGTTGACTGCAGTATGACATTTAAAGCAGGGTTTGATTTCAGAAATATATAATTTTCTAACCATCTGCATTACATAAAGGTGCAAGGCAATAATGGGGAATTACTTGGCTTACATTTCACACAGAAATGTTCTAAATTCACTTTGAACAGCCATCCATACTGGAAAAGTGGTAGATAATAGGCAATAGGCAGCTGGTAACATTTTTTAACTGAGAGATTCTGGAGAAGAACAATAATTTTCTTTTCCCAGTCTGTGTCAGACTTGTGTTAGAAAGTCTGTACCCTTTAACAAAGCAAAGAATCTTTTTGTTTGTTTGTTTTTTATAAATGAACATGTTAATAAGATAAACAAACACTGGAACATTTTTACTATGGATGTTTCAAATATTATATTAAAAAAAATGACAGAATCAGTGACTAAATAATTTCAAGTCTACTGGTATTCAGTAAATCAGTTCATGTTTGTTAATAAGTCAGATGAACATATACTCTAATTTCTACATTTTCTTTGGAGTCCTTTCCGCTAGCTCTTGCTTAGCTAAGGTCCTTCTCAAAATTATATTAATTTTACACACAATTGAAAGCTCTTAGTTTGATGTGCCTACTCAAACCAAGTAGTACTTTACTCCAGTTAAGTGATATAGTCTAAATCAATGAGGTCATTTGAGATGTAAGATGCTGCTTGATTTGAGTAAAGATATTAGAATCAGTCTAGTTGGAAAATCCTTTAAATTATTTGAAACTTTTATTTTAAACCTCTGTGTAATTTACGATGGTAAAAATAATAACTTGTAATACTGATGCTAAGCTGCATAAGAGTTGTGCTTTATAGGCATACACATCTGTTGAGCCATCATTACTCACAAGTTTTAGTTGTTTGCCCTTTAGTGACCATATTGAAATCAACAGAGCTAGATACCTTCATTGTAGACAAATACAGTATATTTTGGTTTGAAATGCAAACATTTTGTTCCAAAAGCAGCAAAAATAAGGGAACTTTTTTATTGAATGGTGCTAGGTTTCCCAGATGTTACTTTCTCTTACCACAAGAGTCCAATAGCTTCTGTTCCTTTTCCTCCCAGAGCTCCTGATGACACTTCAAATGTACAGCACCATTGTCTGGCTAAGGTAGCACACTGAGTGTATTGACTGGACCACCAATATACAACTACCAATGCCCTACAGGCTATAACCAAGCAAAAACTAAAGTGGTTAAGCTCTACGTATTTCTCTTTTACACAGTCATTGATTCTCACTAAACTACTAAGAGTAAATTTTGTTTGAAATTTCTCCCTACCCCTCTCTCAAATTTGGCTGAACTTGACTATAAATTAAAAAGATACTGGAGGATGAGCAAGGATAGTGGATAGGTTGTGCTGTTCTGTATGGTTATCCTCCACAGAGAAATTTCCTAAAAATAAGGCTTCACATTTGAAACTGGGGAATTAAAATTACAAGAACAATTTTAACTGGAATGGAGTATTTTTTCCTCTGCTTTATTATGGCACATAGTGTAAATATAAACTGTGAAATATTGAGAACAAAGACAGAAACAAGGAGGGTTTGTATTTGTATAGCACCTTTAACAAACAGTCATAAATACATTTAGCAATCTCTTCACATGGAAAAAAACATTTCTGTCTTTCATTACTGGGAGAGATATGATGTGACATGGTTCATGGAGAAGGGAGAAGCATTCCACTGTGTTCTCAGCAAATGCAGATAATTAACTGGAATCAGACTATGCTTCAGTCCAAGTAGCTGAAGCCAAAGGTGAAGTTACCCTTTTCTCAGCTGAGCCAGCAAATAGTATCAGGTCAAGCACTTCTTTTAGTCAAGAGCTTGTTGCCAGAAAGTCAAATTATGGTAAGACCCTGAGGATCATTTTAGACAGGTGAGAATGCTATTGTGTCACCTGCAAACTCTTTACCTGGTCATGATACTGCCCAAATAACATTGTCAAATACTGGAGGAAAGGAGGACTAAGAAAGGAGTGTTTTCTGGTTTTATTTTGTTTGTTTGTTTGTTTGTTTTGTTTTGTGCACATGTGCATGTCTATGTTTGGAGGGGGGCATGGTGCTGAGCTGATTAAGGTACCTATAGCAACTCTTGTGGTCTGAGGAAAAAAAACAACTTTGCTTCTGTGTTACTGCCTTGATTATGCAATAAAAATCATTGCAAAGGCCAGGATGCTCAGCTTGACTTGAGACTGTGTTGTTCTATCATTACCTAGACCTTTACCTGGAGACAGCTCTTTGAGATGGCTGGGTATAATAAACCAAGCACATCATCATTTCATAGATATCTTTGAAAACCTGGATGTAGTATGATAAAAGCCTTGTAAAATGTGATAAAGCAAATCAGGGACTCTGTAGTGGTTTGGGAAGAGAAGTTCTATAATATAATGTAAAGTTGTGTTTGAATTAATAGTAGCTACATAGTGTGGAAGGAATGTAGAAGGCTGTGTCTTAGCTCTACCTGTTTAATACTTGCATTGACTGGTTGATAGATTAACTGGAAGAAGCAGCAGACAGCAGCATTGAGGTTAGGACTCTTCTGTTTATTTTATGTTTTTTCTATCTTTTATATACTATGCTTTGTTGCTTCATTTTAATTATTGCTTCAGGTGGTGATTGAACTGGTTGAGGTCATATGAAGCTAGTTATTGTCTGAGTGAAACTAGCTTCTTGATCATAACTTTTAAGACATGTCCCGTGCTATGAAATCACCTATGCAGAGAGTGCAGATGCCTCAGTAATATCATAGATAGTGTCGGAAGTTTGGAGATTCAGCTAGCAGCAGCCACTATGAATGTGATGTGGCTTCAGTCTGTCCTACAGAAGAACTGAATTTTAGGGCTTACATGTAATATAGTGAAAGGTGAGTGCTGCAGAAGGCTGATGGTAGGCAGATAGACATTTTCTGTTCTCTTTATTTTCATCAGCATCTACACCTGAAGTGGCAAAATTATATAGTTAATGAAGATATTAATAACAAAACCCAATGGCCTTTATCAATGCTGGTTTGATCAGTGAGTCTTCTTATGGTTTCTCTGGCAGAATGGGAGATCAATGAGTGAGATAATGGAATTACTAAGGAATTATGCTATGCAGTTTGTGATCTTAGAGATGACAAATGTACCAGCCTGATAAGAGCACTAGTGGCAGTCAGACTTCGAGCATGCAATTAGATTGGTTTAAGGACCTACCTAGAAATTGTTCTGAGTAGCACTGAATTTCTAGGAAAACTATGACACTTTAAGGTTCGCCAAGCTGAGTGTGGCCAAAGGAGTATCATAAATACACTCCTAGACTTTATTATCCACGAATCTAAGAGGAACATGGCCAGAAAATGAGACATTTCTCCATTCTTACCCCTATGGGTCAAGTTTTTTTGAAAGCTAAAGGCAATGATCCATTTGAAAATCTCCTTCCCCATCCAATACGTGTCTTCTGTTGCTAAAATAGACTGTATTTAGAGAAGTCTGCTGTCATTGTTGCAGCAAAGCAGTTACAAGCAGCAGTCCTCCTCCTGCCCAGATTAACCGGGATGCCTTCAGGAAGTGTTCAATTGATCCGATCTGAAATACTTTTTTCAGCAGTTCTTCCCATCTTCTTCTCATGGTTAACCCTAATGGCCATTCCCTCCTCACCTCAATTCTGTGGCATATATTCTCTGTTCTCTGTAAATTATGAATAACACATCACAGTCTAAGAAGAAACACACAGAAGAGTGCTCAATCCACCAAACTGATTATTTTGAAACACCCTCTCTCCTGGCTAGTCATGTTTCAGACTTGAAGCATTCCTTTCTTTACTTACCCTAGAAAATCTACAGATCTATGTATGTATTCTGTGTACTTTTCACAGAATCAGAGAATACCAGGTTGGAAGGGACTTCAGGGATCATCTTGTCCAACCTTTCTTGGCAAAAGCACAGTCTAGACAAAACGGCATAGCACCCTGTCCAACTGAGTCTTGAAAGTGTCCAGTGTTCGGGAATCCACCGTTTCACTGGGGAGATTATTCCAATGGCTGATTGTTCTCAGTGTTCTTTTGTGTCCAGTTGGAATCTCCCTGGGAGCAACTTGTTACCTGTTACCCCTCTCTTTTCCATGTGGCTCCTTGTAAAAATGGGAGCCTCCATCTTTGTAGCCACCCTTTAAGTACTGGGATATGTCAATAAAGTGTCCCCTAAGCCTCCTCTTCTCTAGAGTGAACAAACCCAGCTCTCTCAGCCTTTTCTCATATGGCAGGCTGCACAGACCTTTGATCATCTTCGTGGCCCTTCACTATGCCCTCTTCAGCCTGTCCACATCTTTTATGCACAGCAGGGACCAGAACTGAACACAGTATTCCAGGTGTGGCCTGACAAGTGCTGAGTAGAGCGCGATGATGACTTCTTTATCTCTGCTGCTGATGCCCTCATTGATGCAATCCAGCATATTGTCGGCTTTCCTTGCCACTGCAGCACATGGTTCACTCATACGAAACTTGTCCATACGAAACCCTAAGTTCCTTTTCACAGAACTGCTTCCCAGCTGGGTAGATCCTGTGCTGCACTCCTGGATTATGTTTTTCCAGCTGCAAAACCTTACACTTTTCCTTGTTGAACTTCATCAGGTTCTTGCTAGCCCTCTCTTCCAGCCTATTCAGGTCTTCTTGGAGGGTGGCTGCCCCTTCTGAAGTGTCCACTTCCCCACTCATTTTGGTATTAAAGGCAAATTTCATCAGAGTGCACATGATCCCATAATCCATATAATTTATGAAGATGCTAAACAGCATTGGGCTCAATGCCAGTTCTTGGGGGACCCCACTTGTGACTGGTTGTGAGTTTGAAAAGGAGCTATTTGCCACCACCCTCTGCCTGTGGCTTGTCAGCCAGTTCCTCACCCACCAAACCGACCACTTTTATAGAGTGTAACACATCAGTTTCTCCAGGAGGAAGCTGTGGTAAACAGTATCAAATGCTTTGGAGAAATCCTTGGTGAATCTATGCTGGCTTTTCCCAATCATGTGCTTCATTTGGCTTGTGATGGCTCCCAGTAAGATTCGTTCCATAACTTTCTCAGGGACTGAAGGAAGACTGATGTGCCTGTAATTTTCTGGTTTTTCCTTTAAGCACTTCTTGGAGATAGGGGTGACATTAGCCTTCATCCAGTCCTCTACGACATCCTCCAATGTCTATGACTTCAGAAAGATTATGGAGAGTGGCATTGCAATGATGTCAACCAGCTCTATAAACACCCTTGGGTAGAAAATATCTGGGCCCATCAGTTCGTAGGTGTCAAGCCCCTGTAACAGCTTACATACCAATTCTTCTTTCACTGACAGTAGGTCTGTGTTAGCATCAACCTGGATTTTTGTTCCCAAGACTTAGGACTCAACAGTGCTGGTAAAGACAGAGCTGAAGAAAGTGTTGAGAGAGAATGTCTGCCTTTTCAGTGCTGTTGGTGACTAATTAATCTCACCTGTTTAACAGTGGGGCCAGTATTTTCCTTCTGTTTCTGCTTGTTTTTTATATACCTGAAGAATCCATTATTGTAATTTTTGACATCTCTGGCCAACTTCAATTCAAGCTGAGCTTTTGTTTTCCTAACTGAATCTCTGCATATCCTGGCAATGCCCTTGTAGTTCTCAATGAGTATTCATTCACTTGTCCATCTCTGGTAAGCTTCTCTTTTGGTTTTGAGCAGATTCAGAAGCTCACAGTTAAGCCAAGGTGGTCTCTTGCTCCACTTACTTCCTTGTGCTGGTTTGCAGGATTTTTGGTAGTGGAGGAAGGGCCCCAGGAGTGGCTCCTGTAAGAAGCTGAGAAGCTCCCCCTGCTCCAAACCCAGCCAAGGAGCCATTAGAGGGACCATAGATGCACCTCAGCAATTAACATACGAAAGAACTGAGATAAGAGCTGAGCAGAGCAAGCACTTAGACAGAAAGAAGAGCTGAGCTGAAGAGGTGGAAGGCAGTGCTGGGGTGCAGATCTGGGTGGTTTATGAGGAAGTGGAAGAAGGTGCCCAAGCAGAAGTTTCCCTGCAACCCATGGCGAGATGGCAGACTGTCCCCCTGCACTCATGGAGGAATGTGGTGGAACATTCCCTGAAGGCACCA
This sequence comes from Apus apus, assembly GCF_020740795.1. NCBI lineage: Eukaryota > Metazoa > Chordata > Aves > Apodiformes > Apodidae > Apus > Apus apus. Next base: position 58,731,849 of record NC_067284.1, on the reverse strand, counting down.
GGAGGGGAGAACTTGGCCAGTTGACTTGGATTTTGCTGCCAGTGGACTTGGACTATGCAGCTTTGGAAGACCCCAGAGCCAGGGGAGGTGACTCTTCCCAAAGCAGCCCGTGACTCTGGGGGAAGCCCAGGCTGGAGCAGCTTGCTCCTGACCTTGCGGGAAGGAGAGGTTCTTGGAGGACTCTCTCCCATGGGAGGCAACCCGTGAGGAAGCATGAACTGTAAGGAATCCTTCTTCCTGAGGAGGAAGGAGTGGCAGGAATCACCAGCCTGTGAACTGACTCTAAACCCCATCCCCTGTCCCCCTGTGCCGCTGGGGGGAAGGAGGGAGAGAAACCTGGAACAAAGTCATTTGGGCCTGGGAAGAAGGAGGGGTGGGGGTGACGTATGTGAGCACTGCTCTTTGTGTTGTCTGTGTTTTTCCCCAAGTTGAGTCAGTTTTGCCTGTGACCTTAATGGGTGAAGAACCCTGCTTTTCCTTTGTCTGCACCCATGAGCTTTGTCCTCCTCATCCCAGGGTGTGTGTGAGGGGGGGAGTTGAGTCAGCGGCCATGTGGCTGTTTCTTTGTTGTTGTGTTGGGCCCAAACCATGGGATTCCTTTACCTTTGAAGGGGGTGATCTCTTTTTGTGCTCCCAGGTGACCGTTCTTGAAAAGGTTTCAGCACTCACTAGCTACTTTATCCTCCATGGAAGCTTCCCATGGAATGATTCCCAACTGAGCTCTGAAGGAGCTGAAGCTTGCTTTTCTAAGATCTAAAACCTTTGTCTTAGTAGTAACCTTCATTGTGCTTAGAAGGATTTCAGACTCCACGATACTGTGGTCACTGCAAGCAAGGCTTTCACTAAGAAAACTGCAGGTTTTCTTAGTTTATGAGTAGCAAGTGCATCAGTGCCTCATGCCTGGTTGGCACATCTAACGTTTGTATGAGGAAGCACTTCTAGACATTCCAGGATGTAGTAAATTCTGTGGCTGAGAGATAGAACTGACATGTTACAAACTTGCCTACTTCCAAGTACTGCGCTGATGGCATTGCTATTCTTGACATTCTAATTTTGCTGCTTTCAATTCTCTTGGAATTATAAACCCTGAACAACACAGTGCCATAAGCTAAAAGAGAGAGGGAAGATGACTGGTTTTTAGTGACAGTGTTCTGAAAGAACAGCAGAGACATTACAAAGTTTGTCAGAGAGCATAAAAGCCTTTGTAGAGCAAGTGATTTGGGCTTCCTTGGGTGTTTCTTAACAGATCCAGAATTGATAGTAAGCAGGGTGGTTTTGAACAACTGCTCGGCTTCTAGCTTTAATAGTTAATGGGAGGTCAGACTATAAGCTGAGATCAGTCCCAGAGTAATACATTTTACATTATTATATTTGTCTTTCTTGAAATATAAACATAGAAAACCTATTCTCAAATGGCTTCCGACTCATTTTTTCATAATTAATACAGGAAATTCAAAGAACTTGACTCTGTACAGAGGCAGATGTGTATTCATCAGCATGGATTAATAAGCCTCTTACTATACATTCACTTAGTTCGAAGACTTACAAAATGGACAGTTATAAAGCGAAAGCTTTGCAATAAAAGACCACAAGCCACACATTGTCATGGATAAAAGATAAGGTTTTTTTTAAAAAATTGATGTTGATTCTATGTAGTTTAAGATTTACAGCTAGATTTATCCAGCCCTATTGACATTGACCTTGGCTTCAATGTGGCAGCAGTATGAAATGAATTGCACTTTGTTGGTTTATTTGAAGGGCAATATTTGGCAAAAAACTGTGACAAAGTTTCACTCTGAGTAAGAACAACAGAGTCTCTCACTGTTCAAATCTGGAGACTTACTTCTGGGTCATTGTATTCAGTATGACTCCAACATTGCTTGGCAGGCTTTGTCTTCTATATTGGGTAAACTACATCTGTTACAACCAAGAAAAGGAGAATTATGCACTTCCACTTAAGTCTTATGTACTATTCTAACAGTTTCATCTGTGACATTGAGGTATAAGGAGTTGTTTTTTCTTAGCTTTCTCATTTTGTTACTTATAAGAGCATCATTCATGACCTGACACAATATTTTATGAAGTCAACAGAAAAGCTGTCACTGTTTTTAATTAGCTTTGCATGAAGCCCACAGATTTTCATCAAAACAGAATGCATCCTTTCACTACAGAAACCACTGTGACACATAGTGTATGCAGGTCCAAACTCTGTCAGTCCTCAATTGGCTCAAGATTTGAAGTCAAACATAGTAGAAAAAGCAGGGCTTGGGGACCATCAAGAGTGACATTAGCTGTCTCATGTATCTTTTTTCTTGTGATGTACCAGAACTGGAGATTCAATCATCATTACTGAATAGCATGCAACAGATTATTGTGTATTTCAGAGCACCACATATTAGGAAAGCAAGGGTGGGAGAGCGGGAGATTAGGTATTTGTCACACACATTCCTAAACCAGACATCATTTGCCCATGCCCATTGATTGCAAAGCTTTTGCAGTAAACAACCTCTATCTTCCCTTATCTCACATAACTCTGTACACTTGGAGTGTAAGTGAAACCTTAGATATCGGAACTGCTATTGTGTTTGTCTTTGCTAGCAAGCACTGACAGGTTTTCCTAAAACACATGCAGATTGGTATTTTGCCATCAAGAGAAAAGCCAAGAGATGTGCTTGAAGCACAGTGCAATTCTGTGTGTGTGTTGATAGAAAATGAGCATTACAGTATTTTAAGTGTTGTGCATAGTCCATAAAATATTACAAATGGATGGTACTTGGAAAAAAATAATGAGTAGGTATGTAATTCCATACAGGAAATGTAATTTTGGAAATAAATATAGAAAATCATTTTTAAAAGACCAGGTGACATTTTTGCTTTGAGACTGACACAAAGCAGTCTTGTTCATCAGTACAGTAAGATTTTGAGACATCTGGAGCTTGAAGGAGTGGTGTAGCTATACAGCCCTTCTTGGTTTTGGTTTTAAAAGTCTTCATGTTTGAGAGATTTTAGATTCTTATGTATGCCTACAGCACTTTTGTCCAGTCTTGAAAGGAAGTAAGAAAATTGCAATTATGTTGTCACCTCCTTATGTGGACATGGGAATTATGTAGTTAGAGTATCGAGTGGAATAAACTTGAATTACATTTCACAAATTTGAGAGTAGCCAGCTTAGAGGAGCAAGTAAAACTAGACATCTGTATTTACAATGCACTGACAAATCTCCCTAGGCTTTGATCTATCTTCACAGAAAAGAAGTGGACAGTTTGTAGCTGCTGTACAAATGAAAGATCAAGTGCACGCACAATTCTCCTGCTAGATGCTGTTGGTAGGATACAAGTTTTAAGTGGAAACTGTCTGGTTATGCTGCTGTTCTGGTTCAGAGGAAATACACTGATGATGAAGTTAAGCACCTGAGTGCTAAGCGGTTTCAGACTACAACACTTGTTTAAAACAGATTATGGATTTTCTAAGTGCACACTGGAGATAATGTGCAAAGGTTTTCACTCTTGTAAGACACACATTGAGCATTATGCAAATAAGCCATTGCTTACTTAGACAGTAGACTGATATGTTTCTGTCTTGACATGACAATTAAAGTATGTTTCCATTTGTTATCCCCATCTGTCACAAGCTGATAAAACTCAGATCCACTGAAGTCTTATCTAAATGTATTTTATCAACATCTTGCTTTGCTGGGCAGAATGATGTATCTTATAGTGTGTACAATTTTCATGGTGTAAATAAGGAACTACATTTTTTTGTCAGTCATGAGCTAACTGGAATGACTTGATTTCTTCTTCACATAGTCCAAGTTTGGGAAAGCATTTGGTTCAACTCATCCCTCTTCTGCACATCTCAGAAAAATGTTTGAGCACATGCTTAAGAACACTTTTGAATAGATACACATTATTTAATCAGAGCTATGGTGTTTTAAGTCTCTGCATAAGCAGTTATGTTATATTCTGTGTTTATTGCACTGTTTATAAAAAAACACTAATATTTTGCTTGCTGTAGAATTTTCAGAGATAAAGAACCTTTCTTGTTGAAATATAGTTCTGTTTGGTTCTATGAATCCTTTTCTTGTATGAGAACATTCTGAATTTTGTAGAGCATATGATTTCCATGTGGGTGTGCATTGGTGCAAGTGAGCTAATTATCTTTCTTTCTGTTTTACAGCGGGAACAACATATATCTTTAGCAAAGGTGGTGGACAAATCACTTACACATGGCCTCCTAATGATCGGCCAAGCACTCGTGCGGACAGACTGGCAATAGGGTTTAGTACTGTTCAAAAAGAAGCTGTGTTGGTACGAGTGGACAGTTCTACTGGGCTGGGAGATTATTTAGAGCTGCATATCGTAAGTATTATTAACAAATTTCTTCTTGTCATGACGGTTCTTGTATTTGTGGGTTTTATTTTATACTAATGTAAACACAGCAGTTTGTTAATTATCTTTTTAGGGTCAATAGTGAACTAAATGATAATGGCTTATAGCATGCAGTACTGTACAGGGTCTCAGACATTGCCAAAATGCCTTTTACTTTGTATGGTGCTAATGTATATGGCTCTTGAATTACAAATCATACCTTGGTACCTGTACAGATGTAGTGGTTTAGTGCTACCTAATTACATAAAACAGGATTTAGCAATGTCAGAGGAAGGTACATTAATCCTGCAGGTTTGAATCTAGAATCTGGTGAGGAAATTACAGTGTATCACAATTGACTGTGCCTATTGTTAATACTAGAATTTATCTTCTGATTTTGCTGTTCTTGTGTGATGATAAATCTTAAGCAGAAAGCAAGACTGTCAAGCTAGGAAGTCTAAAATAGTATTTCAGCTGCTTTAAAGCGAATAACTAGCAATCAAAACTGAAAGGATTTTTATGGCAGCATAAATAAATTATCAGTTGAGATAAATGTAACTAGGGCACTATAAAATTTTGGTGTTTAGATTAGTATCAACTTTGTTAATGTATTAGTTTGATTTTGATTTAAGAACCTCTCTACTTTCAGGAACAGAAGACTTCCTTTTGAATGAAATTACGTATCGATCTATAACCAATTAGACTTTTACCCCTAGAAAACATTCAGCAGTGATGATTTTAGAAATTAGAGTGAATTATGTTGTTCAATCTTTCCTTATTTCTGGAAAGACACTATTGCATTGTGGACCACAGTGATTTTTAAAAATTATTATTATTTTTTTAATTTACTGGCTTGAGTAAGTAAACAAAGAAAGAAGGCCTTAAGTAAAATTCAGAGGTTGTCTCTGCCTTTCTCTTACATTGATGGACAAAACATCTGGCTGGTATTGCCAAATCTTAATTTAAAAATGTTAACAAAAGCAACTTCTCCCAGGTGCCAGAAAAATGAAGAGCCTACACTTTTCAAGGCAAGTACTGCATTGCTGAAGAGAGTGAAAAAATTGCTTTCCAAAGTTGCATCTAAGATCATGTGCCTACTCATCATGTGTCCTTTCTTGGCAATTTCAGACCAGATCCACCCACTATGGTCAACAGCATTACTTTCTTTTTAGTGTTTTCTTTTTCACTGGCATAGTAAGGAATGTTTTTCTTGTACTGTTATATTCCTGAAGTCTATGAATACCATAATATTCATGCTGTCTTCTGACTAGCCTTGCTTTTTCTTCCCTTTAAAAACAAACATCAGGTTTATTAATTATGAGTTGGAGATCAGAAATTATTGCCTGCTCATAAGTATGTTGTGGGGTTTTTTTTCCAAATAACTTTCTTACACCCTTGCTGTAGCAACAGATAGTACAAATAAAAGAGTAATTGAGAGTTTTCTATTTCTAGGATTGAGCAAAATAATAAATTATAATTTACTGGTCTTTTGAAATGTCTGTAAAGCAGCAAAAGGCCTTTTGTCATCATGCTCTGTGAGGTGATCCTGGCCTTCTCCTATTGTCTTGGCAAGAGACTTTGGGAACCTCTGTGAAGCCTGCTCTTGCTTCAGAGTAAAATCCGTTGTAACTGTGCAGTTTCACTGGAATGAGGTCTGACCTTCTGAGAGCTGTTTCTCTTTAGTCTCTTTCTAGATTGGAGACACTAAGGGATGGAGCTGAAATCCTAAGACATCTGGCAAAGATTTTTTTTAAGTGTTAGATAAAGCTTGGAAAACTGCTGGTATACAGTTTCTTGGAATCTATTTCAAATAAGGATTGTATTCAAAAGGAAGTTAGAAGGCAGTATTTTCAAAAGCACTCATGGTACCAAAGACTATATATCTTATTAAAGTCTTTGGAGCTGTAGGCACTTCTAGGATTTTCCCCGAGAGCTGTTTTAGCTTAGTGAGATATTGTGAAACATCACAGTTATAAAAATTAAGAATAACATAGAAACAGAGAGACTTATGTATATGTTACATTTGCAAAATATTTTACTGCATCAAAGTTTTTCGATATTGGTAGCTACTGCATTGAACAAGCTGTAATAAAAGTAGTAGGAGGGTTGCGTCGTTCAAAACTTCCTTTTTGTACCTATGCTGAGATGCCATTAAGAATGTCGTATCTACTAATTAACCAGAAACATGAAAAAGCTATGAATAGTGGAAGAACTAGAAGGAAGGAAGAGTCTAATTCTGCATGTTCTTTTGCATGCACCCACTCACCTGTTTTTATAATGGATATGCATGAGTAATAAATGCCTGTGCACATTGATGTGCATATGCATGGATAACTTCCCTGTGTTATATCAATTATAACATTATAACAAGGATATAGATGTGATTTAATTATGCTGGGATTCAGTTTTACAGTATGGTAGGAACTGGTACTTCTGTTACTGAATTCCATTTTACCCAGGACCTCATTAATCACTCAGATCCTCCTCATTGATAGATGTTTAAGCATAGACTTAATGCGTATTTTCAGAAAAATGATGGCAAAGAAAATTTCATGTGGAATTATTGCTTTCAGTTAAAAAAAAATTAAATCATAGTCCTCATTAGTTTGTTGGGGAGGGTGTTTCATGTTGGTGGGATGTTTCAGAACAGAGCTATAAGGTAGCTTGCTCTTTACCTTCTTCATTCTAGGAATAGAAAAGAAAATTACAAGATTGATTATAACTTCAGTGCCCTCTTTATTATTCTGTTTGCTTTAGGATGACATAAACCTAATAATGAAATCAAGTTCATAACAAATTCTGATTTGGAAAATTTCTTCTTGATCATCTGAATCACAGCTTTCATGTTAGGTTAGGAACATATTTATTTAAAGTAATATTTAACCCCCCCAAATAACCATTTTTAGTATGAGAAACATTTCAAAGAACAGGCAATCTGCATTGCTACATGATGCTTAACAGTTCCAGTGCAAGTATTCTAAATTCCAAGGTAGATGATTATAAAAGTCTGCCTGTAATGTTGCAGCCTAGATATAAAGGACTGGTTGTGTGTATGATAGGTGTGCATCCCTGTGCTTCAAGAAAGGGCTGTAAACACTACTTCTAGTCATCCAGAGATGCAGCAAATAGTTTTCATAGCTATCACTTGACTTTTGGTTTGGAAATGGTCTCCTGTGCAGTCTCTGCTGGGAGATCTAGTCCAGGAGGAAAGATATAATGCCTCAAAGTCTACTGCCAATTCCTTCTCCTGTTGATAGATAAAAGAAGCACAGATAGCTGTAAGGATTACTGTACAATCTTTTTCTCTTCTTTTTGGCATGTTCTGCATCCATCTCCATGCTAAATGGGAGAAGGCAGCAGCTTATTCATGCACTATTCAGTTAATCACCACGTAACTTTAGTGCTTGGATTTTCCGTTGACTTCTAAAGCCCTTAGGTAATTCTGCCAGTGATTCCTGTTCCTATCTCTGCTCTTCTTCTCTTCCCACCATCTTCTCCCAAGTCATTAAACATGTGTGTATATATTTAGATATATGTCATTCCCTTTCACAAGCAATGTGCTGTTGCTGCCTCCAGTTTCCAGCTTTTCTATGGTGAGGAACGAAGTGAAGTTAGACAAAGATGTTGCCTCAAAGGGCTAAGAAATCCTGTTAAAATTGCTCTTTCTGGCAATGCCAGCATAGGATACTGGCATTCTCCCATGTGGCACAAATAATATTTGTACAGGTAAGGAAGGCAAGAAAGATAGATTTCAATCAACAGTCATCAACCAATTGAAAAAAATAAATAAATAAAGTTTTTTGTTTGTTTGTTTGTTTTCCCTTTCATTGTTAAAATGAAAGGCTTTATACCAAAATGTAATGTTTTGTGTGGCTGATGAAAAGAGTCAGCAGTGTCTGTGTCCTCCTTGTTTTTGTCATTTGTTTTAACATTGAAGTATTTGGAGAGCACAAAAATAGTGGGGGGTAAGGCCAGCAGACAATTTCAGATCTTACAGCTTTGTTGTTCCAGAAAACACAACCAGCCTACAGAACATGAGCTGCTTAAGCTAAACTGGGCTCACTTCTATAGTGTCACCGTTTGACTCAGGTTTGACAACAATACTCTTGATCCCCTCCCCCTTCCACCCAGGTAGGGAAGGAGAGAGAGAAAAAGGGAGAGACTTGGCTGCATTGAAAACTAAACTACACAGCTTTAATTAAACACTAATGATAAAAGACAATATATACAATTATATACAAATGTGTTCAGATATGTGCAAAAGCCTCTTGCTTCCCCCCACCCTCAGCAACTACCCCAGCACTCTCCTTAGCTGCAAACAGTCCCAAAAAATCCTGGAGCTGCCGGAGAGAGCAGAGTGATGAGGGTCAGAAGAGCCCGAGCCTAAGAGTCAATGGTGATGGAGTCCTGCCCGGATGCTGGCCATGGATGGAAGAGAAAGGAAGAAGAAGCAGGAAGGAAGTTGTCTTTTGTGATCTCTGACCTTCCTCTGAGCTTACGTAGATATATGGAATGGAATACCTCTGGCCAATTTTGCGGTCTGTTTAATTCAGCCTCCTACGGGGGTGGTCATAGATCTCCCCGTAGTGCCTGAGCCAGCAGAGTAAAGATGTGACCTTGAAGACCCAGCAGTTAGAAAAACATTACACTGTTATCAGTTAGTTAGAACAGACCGGCGCTAGTTAAAAGAAAGCTTGCTGAAGAAATAAAAATCACTAAAAGGAAAACTGGCTTCATCCTGGCTCAAACAAGGACATATAGTCTCAAACAGGATGAGGAATTAAGTTCAGTTACAGGTATAATGTAGCTTCTGAAGTAAGGTGAAGCAGTGAAGATCATTCTGATAACAAACATCCTAAGTTTTGAAGTAAGGAATAAGGCAGATGTGTCAGCATTCTGAATGTTGTCGTAACCCTCTTCAGAGGGAAGATGGGGAGAAACACTCAGCAATTCCACCAAGAGGGCTGATCCTACCTGGAAGAAAGTGAACAAAAAAACCCCCAAACAAACAGAATTCAAGGTAGATTGTGGTAATTTTTTTTTTATTTTTCTCTTTAATGTTACTATGAAAAAATATAGGGAAAATGTAAACCGATAAGATTAATACAGTGATGGAAAAGCATGGAAAACTTTACCTGAAAAAGTGTGATATGATTAAGGACAGGCAGTATCTCTGTATGCACAGTATAACGCAATTAACTTGAAATCCTTTGAAGATGCAGCATTACTGGCATGATAGATTAACCAGTATTGTCCTTAGATTTTCAACACGTGAAGCCTTCAGAGTTACAATTAACGACAGGGGGACAGTCATACGAGAGGAGATACTGTATGTCTTAGGGAAAACTGGGTTTTGGATCATGAATATATCCAGTTTGTGCTCTTTATCCCAACCATTTATATACTATATCTATTAATATGTGTTTTGGGAAAGGCATTTTTTATTTGAAACTTTTTCCATGAGTAAGTTGTGAATAAAAATCAAGTGAAAGCTTTTGTGAGTTTTTGTCAGCTTTGGTTCAAAAATTCTCTTGGTTTGGATGGAAGTTAATACTTTCCATTTGCTGAGCCATTTATTTAGTTTTTGTATATGATATACTTAATTGTTTATAAATAAGGAAAATATTCAGTGTCTCCAAATGAAATGTTGTGGTTTGTATTAAAAATAATTTATATGAAGTGTTTTTGATTTTCAGCTGAAAGTTAATGAAAAATTTTCAAAAATCCACTCATAATTTTTTTCCTGCTTTTTTTTTTTTAAACTTTTGCAAACTCTGTCTCTTAGTTATAAATATGCAATATTTTTCTGCACCAGAGCTGACTTTGTCAGATTGTATTGTACATATACATAATATATGGATAATATTAATTTATGTGAGTATAATGACCTTCCCTCAAGTGAATAGAAATAGTAAAACTCATGTCAGCATCAGACTTTTGTGTCTGAGGATATTAGAGAAAAGACTGTTAAGAGAAATGAATTTGTTATTCTCTTTTAAATACTTCACATGTCTTGGGCTTAATGCCTAATGGAAAGTCAACTGAAAGATTCCTATTTACTTAACTGTATTTGAATCAGTCTAGAGAGTAAAATGTATTTTCAGTGAGACTGATGGTAAAGATATGTTTGATTTTAGTGGGTTGTATTGGAGCTAATTGATTTTTTCCAGAAGAGTTTAATGATTTTTTAAAAAAGTATTCCTGTGATATTGTTTATTCTAATAATCAGCTTTCATATTTGGAATTCTGTATTATATATGTGAATCTGTGCAATGCAAAGATTTAGTAAGGCCAGTGGGGGCTTGTATATGCATGAAACAGTAATGACTTTAAAATCAAATTATTCACATCCAGAAAGAGCTGGGGAAAAACAAACAAACAAACAAAAAACCCAAAACAACAGAACTAGGTTTCAGAAATCATGTATTTTAGAAGTGCTGAGCATATAAACTGGTGTCTAAAGTCAGTGGAAGCTGAATAGAGTCAGCACCTCTGAAAATCAGGTCATCATCATATCAATTGAGTGGACGTCATGGATCACTCTGGAGCTCTGGAAGGACTTTGGGTCATTATGTTTATTTAATATTCTGCTACCTTGAGGCACAGGAAAATGACTTAAGACTGGTGTTATCTAACCAAAATTGTGTAAATATTTTATATTTCCTTATTACGCTTATATACATGATACTTATTTGTGATTTTTTCTTCTCATAAATATGAGTGTATAGACAATGCTGTAGGAAGTTTAACTGTTGTGGGCAGTGATTGTTCTTCTCTTTTGCAAACAAAAAGCTCAGCAACCAGAATATATGTTAATCTTTAAAATTAAGAAAAAATATTAAGAAATAAGGATTTCCAGACTTGCTTATTAATTTGAATAATGAAAAGTAGTGCAATAAAAAAAAATCATTAATGGGACTAGGCAGGCAGGTGAGAATGCAATTCCATGTACACATACATTACATTAATTAGCATGCGAGCAATTAATTAATCTAGGGATTGTGTGCTAAATGCAGCAATCATTTACCTCACTGATCAAGTTAAAAATCAAAGTTTGTAGGAAAGAAAATAAATAAATCACTGAAATGGTCAATCCATGCCTTGAAAACTTGCAATCAAGTTATTCCTTTGTATTTCCAGACACATAGAGTAAAAAAAAAAAAACAACAAACATCTGAAAAGAGAGTTTATAATATAAGCTGTTTGTTAATGCTTCATCTTGAATACTCTGCACACTCTGTTCTTACCCACGGATTGACAGTGGTCTGCTCTTGCCTTAAACAGGCAAAATTTCTGAGACAAGGTTATGGAAATGTGCTAATTCTGGCAGAGAACAGACTGATACCTTGCTGTTTGAGAAATATGAATGGAATTTGGACAGTTGATATAATTAAACAGTTTGGCTATGGCTGCCATCATGGAGAGCTGCAAGGAGAAATCTTTATGCTGGCATGGAAGATCTGTTGTCTTAGCTGTTGTTCATGATTTCCCAGCTCCCCTGCCTAGAAATGTGCTTGAGGGAAGCAACTCCTTTCATCTTCTTCCTCTGTCTTAGGATGGATAAATAGAAGTTCTCAATTCTTCCTCTAGCCAGCTAATAACTCCTTTATGCATCCTGCTCTTTTTGTGCTTTTGGGAGGACAAAAGCTTTCTTTGCAAAAAGCATACTGTGGGATGAGGTCATCACCTGCCAGCCCCTTGGCGAGAGAAAAAGGACCTAAGTTCTCATCAAAAATACCATGTGTCAGTAGCTAAATGCCCCAGCCCTCAACACTGATGATCTCCTGAAGTGCTTTCTTCTAGCAAAGATGTAGAGCCTGGCTGAGTATAAGTAGATATTCAAAACAGTTCTGGTGAGTCCAGGATCATCTGATAGCAATATGGAGAGAATTGCCTGTGGCCATAGCTTTGTATGAAGTTATCTTGCAGACCAAACTGTGGACCCTTCTGATCTTGCATATCTCAGGATTACGCTGTAAACTGAATCCATCTGTTGGCTGAGCTGATTAAGATTCAAAACTTTGTATTTGCTGGCAAATCTTCCTTTGACTTTAGCCTTGCAAACTGTACACAAATGGGACTTGTGCTCCAGCATAAGGAGAGAACAAAACCATGGGATTTTTCTCAGGACTTGTTCAACTAAAAAAACCAAACCAAACCAAACCAAACAAAAACCTGAAAAAATTAAGAATAGAAGGGGTTTGAGTTGAGTCATGTTGTTACACTAATAACAAAAACTGTACATCTTTAAGGACCAATTTGGAGAGCCAAGCAAAAGAACAAGCATATTTAACTAACATAAACTTGAAGAGGCTCATAACCTTTTCATAAAGCACCTCTTATTCTTTACATTCATTCTTTTAAAGCTCTGAAGTACTTTACATCCAGTCTTATTTTCAAGGATTTTTTCATTCTCTTTCCTTTCTCTTGTTCTCTAAATTATTTTTCTGCCATGTCCTCAAACAAAAATTCATGTGTTGTGCATATCCTGCAGTCCCCGTGAATCCCAGTGGAATCAGTTAATCTCAGTGATTACATACTTTTTCGATCCCACAGGATGAGGCACGTGGTATAGCTAAAGAGAGGAGGCTCTTCAGATGGTGACTGTATGGTGTAGTCATATGGAAGACCTTCTTGATGAGGATCATCGATTAATTCTGTTTAATTAAAGAACAAAAGTAGCAAGAATGAAGTAATAGTCATGTGGCCAAAATTAGGAGACATCCTTCTGTGACTAGGTATTTTACATATAAATACTAAATTTCTGGCTTCAGAAGGGAAGACAGAAGAATTCATTTATAATGTACAGGAAAATAAATAGCCCATCTTTCCTCCATACCAGCACCTTTCCTAGTTAACGCTACAATCTCATATTGATGTTTTAGACTCATCCCAGTCTAAGCAGGTCCTTTTTATCCAAAATTTCCTGCACTGCTTACTAGCCAACATCCTTGCATATGAAGGTTACAGATATTTCAACAATTTGGTACCAAATCTTCTAGAGCATTGTCATGTATAAAAAGAGCTGATGAAAATTTAGCAGACATTTCAGCAACCTTATTAAGATGTAAAGAATACTCAATTTTTTGCAACAGTTAAGATGTTCACTGAAACCTGGCGATAACCCAAAGGAAGAAGCACCAAATCTTAGCTAATTTTTGTGATTATTTGGGGAATAAGATGTGTGGATGACTGAGGATCACTTCCAAGAGCCTGCCACTTCTGTCCATCTAATGTGTATTTCTCTGCTTATTATATCTATTATATATGTTATTAAGCATAGACTGTTTGTTGTATCTAGAAATAAAATTGAGTCAGCCCTGATACTATTTCCTAGCTTGTTACTGCCTAGTTCTTATCTAATTTTAGAGAAGCACAAGAAGGTTTGCTCTCCATAGTCTCTATTATTCATGCCTGTGGGTGTCTGGGCTCAAACCCAAGTGGGTGAGAAGTGTACCCAGTGTGTGAGAAGCCATGAGAGTGAAGGGTGTAGGCAGGTTGGGCTGACAGTGTGTGGTTTGGGGAGAAAAAGAATGGCATCACTTTCAGAGTACCCTAGACTATGCTTTTAGCTCCTGATGGCAGCTTGAATGAGAGAGAATAACTTTCCAATTGCTGTGACCCATTGAAAGAAGGCCAGGATTGCACAGGACAGATCAAGGTTTGTTTCTTATGAATATAAGTCAGAACCCAAGATCTGGCCCATTAACTCCCTGTCTTTTAAATTTATGAGTTCTAAGTGAGGGTAAGGATATAGTGTGCACTGCAGCACAAAATACCAGTGTAGCAGTTTTTCCTTGAATGTGCAGTATGAGCAATATCATTTTTAATACCAGCCAGAGAGACTAGACTGTTGATGCAGAACAAGGCTAGGGGGGAAGTGCTGCATGCAGCCTGAACAGATTCTGATCCTAACTCCAAACAATTTTCATCCCACCACTTCCACTATTAGTTTCTGTGAAGAAACTGCAGAAATATAAGCAAGTATATGCAGGATCTATATCGGGCTAGAAGATTCCTACTGAAAGGTGAAAGGTGCAGAGGCAATTTCACAGACCCTGCTGCTTTGCTTCAGGCGTTTGTTTAACTAAACATTGCTATTGTAGTTAATCACTTTGTGCTATTAAGCAAAGCTAGCTAAATACTGTTCTGTTTTTGTGAGATACTGCCTTATTTGTAAGTCATAATTAGTTAATTAGACCATTGGTTAAGTTTAGCTCTGTGATGCCTCAGTGTCATGACAAAAATATAATTTTTTTTTAATATTTAATGCTAGTTTGTTTTTTCTCTTCCAGATTGTCCTGTTCTCTTGAGCTTTTCTCACTTTTCACTTACACCACTGTGTCAGTGAGGAGTAACTGTAGTAAAAACACTGATTTTAATCTGGTGTATCAGAGTGTAGAACTGAACACATTAGGCCCAGTTCTTACTTTAATCCAATTTAGTTACTTAACTTTTACAGTCCCTGACACTAACACATTGCACCAGGGTTGTGCAGGATATAGAGCCAGAGCAGGGAATTTATCTGGATTTCCCAAAACTCAGGTTGCCAGTTATATCTTCATTTGCTGCTCAGTGACGTGCCTATGCTGCCGTATAATTTTCTCTCTTACCTCAGTATGATATGCTCGACATCAGTGCATCTCCACTGCTCATGTAACACTGAGCAGTCTTTTCCCTTTCTCTTCCAGCAACAACCATAGGGTATAATATTTGCCTTCACTATCAATCTTACAGTGATTCTTCCCATTTGACAGTGGGCTACTGCCACTGTTATGTCTCTCTTTGTTTTTGCACTTAGATCATGCCAGTCCCGAGAATTTCTGCAACAATAACACACAGGATAAGGATTTAATGAACTGGTATTGTCAGTGTTCTGGTGGTTTATGATTAATGTAACAATCCCACTAACAACAGGTGAGTCTTCCTGTTAAGTGTTTGGAGAGGCTTAAATGTCTCTCTGTTCATCAAAGCCCATTTATACTGAAGCATTCTGATGCTCCTGAGGATGGATTAGCTGAAGGAACTGACTCATGCATTTCTAGGCTTTTGGTAATTACCTAACTTACACTGAATAAGAGATGCTGAGGAACAGAGGAAAGACACAGGTCCTTCACTTTTGCCAGTTCTGTGTGAAATTAACCCAAGGCTTTCAGAACATCAGCACAGAACTACTAACATGGCTGTTACTTCTTGTGCTATGATTTGTAGGTTTTAATCTATGTTCAGTCAAGGACCAAATGTAAGTCCATATATTCCCTCAGGGAGTTATATATTATGCTTTCTGCTGCAGCATTGTGCATTCTCTGTGGTCTAGGAAAAGCTGCTCACATAGGCCTGAGAATTCTTCCCGCTGCGTATTCTGCTGTTGGGTTGGGTATTCCTCTTCAGCCCTGGCCTGGAGTATGGGGTTTGAGCATTACATCCTCAATGGATCAAAGGTACTCTGTTTTCACTTTGGAAACTCTTGTTATGTTTTTGTTCAGCCTTTGTGGACTTGCAACTTACTGGCTACTCACTGAATACTACCAGCTGCATTCTTCCTTGTCACTGAGAAACCCCATTAATGTCCTGAAGCCTTATTGTTCCCTATGCAAGGTTTATTTTTCCTGCCCAGTGAATTTCAGGGGACAAGAGACAGTTAGGTCCTGGAGTAAAAGCACCCAGCCTTCCCTTGCATAGCAGATGGAGTTTTTCAGACTGGCTGTGGATGAAGTAGCAATGCCTTTTCTTTTAGGGACAAGCACAAAGAGCATTATCGTACATGAAACCACTTTACTGTAACTTCTACCAATTAAAATAAAAAGTGAAAAGATTATGCTATAGAGCCTTATTAACCGCTCGGCTTATTTGATAATGTCACTGTTGTTGGTATGATATTCACCACTATGCTTAGTAGCTGAACAGATGCAGCTGACTAGAGAACCACATGGTATTCAGCAGCAGGGAGTCCCGTTTGACAAGTTGGTGTTGTTTTATTTCCTTCCCAGAGAGGCTTCCCCAATATCCCAAGTTTCTGTAGTGTTTTGATTCCATGCAGCAAATAGAAAAAGGCAAGGGTATTGTGTCCTCTGTTTTAAAAGCAAGAGGGTTTTTGACTTTTTAGTGGAATTACTAGGAAATTCCTAATAAAGCTAATAAAAGGCATGTTTTAATGTAAAGTTGACAGCTTGTGATCTGAAAAAGGTTGTTTTTTTAGCATTATAATGTATTTGCATACAGAGGTTGCTTGTAGGATAGCAACTATGCAACTGTGTTTCTTGGAGGTGGCTACAGGGTTTGCAGATTTGTTCTTTTTATTTCTTTAATTGCAAGATTTTGTGCATACATATGCAAGTCACTTTGCAAAGTGAGCAATAACTCTTGGATGTAATTGTGCTGTGGGATGCTGTGGTTGGTTGGTTCTTATAGACTTGCTCTCCATGGAACAATTAATAGGAGCATTCTGTGAGACTTTCCAGTTTTCTAATGGCTTGTCTGGAAAAACACCTGAATATATACTCTGAAGCTAAAATAAGATGCCTATGCACTTAATATATTCTAAAAAATTCTTGGGATAATACATAATCATAATAGTGGAACCCTGGCTGTATGATTTAGGTATTTGTTTCCAGGAAACATAAAACAAAGATGGGAACATGACTAAAAGTGCTCCAATAATTACGTTATCTATCTTATATTACCTGGTCCATAAATAAACACAGAAACTCCCTTGGTTGTATTTTCTATTCCTTATTAATGTAGCTATACTTTTAAAGCTATGTGTGGCCAAGGTCTAAATTCACAGGCAGTACCCTCCCCAGAACTAAAAGCTTCTGACAGCTTTGTGCTCAGCTGATATGCTCCTTTGGAAGATATTTAAGATTTCTGGGTTTCTATTCCAAATCTGCTTTTAAAATATTTGCTGGTTATTTAAACTGACATTTTTAAGGCACTGATTTTCTTCTCTTCTTTCTTGCTTTTCACTGCATATTCAAATTCAAAAAAAGAAGCCAACCCAACACCAGCACATCTCCTTGTCACAGCTGTAGTGTGGTATGTGATGACACCAAGCTGTGCTAGTGTGGGAGGAGGGGAGACAGGGGTTGCAAGCACTGTGGAGAACTGATTAAAATTAAAAATAAGCTTGATAAGGTTGAGAAATAATCTGAAATCAGGTTGATTAATTTCTACAAAGGAAAGCTTCAAGTTCTGTACATAAGATGGAAAAATCTAATACACATCTATAAAATGGGGAATAATAGTGGCCCAGAAAGAGTTCTACAGAAAAGATTGGGAAGTTACAGATGATTGCAATTTGCTGCAGAGACAGACAGGCATTGGGCTGGGATGTGTTGATGACATATGGGGTGGCAGAAGAGGCAAATAAGTTATTTAATTACTCAATACTGCTGGGAGCTCAGCTAAAGAAGTATGTCCAGTTTGGAGTGCTTGGCTCTGAAAAGGAGATAAGCAAATTAGGCAGCTAGTAAAAGAACCAGCAATATGCTCTAGTTTAATTAATGTGTAGATCCTAAGAAGAAAATGAAAGAATAGGCTCTGCTTTCTGTATAAAAGAGAAGACATGGAGTGACTAGTTATGAAAACTGTATTTTAATGCATATAGGTTGTTATAAACAGGACTGTGGCTAGTTTGTTTTACCAGTCTGTCAAGATAAAGTAAGAAATAGTTGGTCTAATTTACAATGCTATCAGGTGTTGGGGAAGAATTTCCAGCTATGTTTTCATGGTTAGTAGTGGAGCAGGTTACATAGGCAGGCCCTGTCAATCTATGCTTTCAAGGTCAATCAGCGTTCCCATCAGTAATGGAAATGCCATGGAGACTTCTCCTATATGTGTTTGCTGAAGTTAACCTAGATGTACTTGCTGAAGCCACTGAGTGATGGGTGTAGTGAGGTCTTTTTAAGCTGTAAACTGTACACTGTAACTCCCATTTATGTTGCAGTTTAAGATTAATGCTTAGATGTAAGCACATTGAGGCTCTCTGCTTTCATGCCTAAAGACACAGAAAAGAACAGAGTAAGCTGCATTTTCTTTTAAGATCCATTGGTCTTGGTGTCATCAGCAAAGTCTGAGGTGCACAGCAGCACAGAATAGAACCTGCTTTCCCTTTGCTGTATTTCACCGTTCCCTCTTGTGTAACAGTAGCCAGCTGCTTTGCAGCTATATGCAGGAAATAAATTTGAATCCGTGTATCTAAGAATTGTTCTCTGGCCAAGCAAAGGCCCGTTGGTGTGTTCTTCACTGACTGTTGGCATGTGCCTCCTCTTCAGCTTGTGGGAAAGGTGGTGGTGATGTAACTAACTTTGCCTCCTCGCCCACCTCTCAAATGTTAGCAAGTGTTTGCTTTGGTTGCTGCATGGGAGTAGTGAGGTAATTTGAACCGTCTTGGTGTAAATCCAAAATAAGCCGAACTGGCTAAATAGATTACTAAGACAAACTCATCTGATCATCTTGGGAAAATAATGTGCAATTGGGGTGAATTTATTTTTCAGGTTTTTGAACTGTTTGGCCAGTTCCTTGGCTACAGATATAGCTGCACAGCTGTGTGAAATGTTGGGGTTTTTTTAGGTTGCCTTGTCACAATAGTGCATGCTGTTATCTAAAAGGTAATAACTGTTCACAAATCACAGAAGTTAAGCTTTCTTGATTCATTTATAAAATAGACACACTGTTTTTTTAACATCAGTGACTACCAGTGATAAAGTTTTCTAATGCTTTTAACAGAATGTTGATTAAGAAAAATCATAGAATCATAGAATGCTAGGTCAGAAAGGACCTCAAGGATCATCTGATCTAACCTTTTTAGGTACCACTGTAGATGGCTCAGTACCCTGTCTAGCTGAGACTTAAAACTGTCCAATGTGGGGGAACTTACCACTTCCCTTGGGAGACTATTCCCATGTTTGACTGCTCTCATGGTGAAAAATTTACCTCTTGTGTCCAATTGGAATCTCCCCTAGAGCAACTTTTGCCCATTACCCCTTGTCTCTTCCATATGACTCCTTGTAAACAGGGAATCTTCATCTTCTTGGTAGTCACCCTTTAAGTACTGAACATGGTAATAAGGTTTCCCTTAAGCCTTCTTTTCTCAAGGCTGAACAAACCCAGTTTTCTCAGCCTCTCCTCATATGGCAGGTCTTCTAGTCCTCAGATCATCCTTGTGGCCCTTCCCTGGACCGTCTCCAGCCTGTCCACATCCTTTTTGTAGAGTGGGGACCAAAACTGAACACAATACTCCAGGTGTGGTCTGACAAGCACCGAGTAGAGCAGTATGATGACTTCTTTTTCTGTGCTGGTGATGCCCTTCTTGACGCAACCCAGCAACCTGTCAGCTTTCTTTGCCACTGCAGTACAGATCTCCCTTAGCTCTTAACAATTGTCACAACTTCGGGCTGATATTATAAAAGCTCAGTACACTTTAAGCACATATGAATGAGGTTTTATTTTTTTTGGTGTTGTTCTCTGGGACTAAATCTTGAAACTCTGTACATGCTTTTGTAAGTAGACTGTATGCTGGGGTTTCCTCTGGAGCTAAGGCAAGGTATTGCCCTCAGCACCAGCCATGCAGCACCTGCAGGAACTTGGTCTGGACTAACCTAGCTTGGGTTTGGGGTTATCATTTTGAAGTGAATCTGTAGCATTGCTTCCACTGTCAGCCACGTGCAGTAAAGAACAAGTGCGTGTTTGCCTCTGCCAAGGAAAGTAAACCTCTCCGCTTGTGTCATCACCTCCTTGAATCCTTCTTTCTAGTCCGTTTTCCCCAAGATGTTTCGTGCAGCTCCACCAGCTATTTTGCACTTCTGTAGTTGCAAAGGTAGGTCATGTATTTGCTTCATCACTTCAATATTTTAGAAGTCATTCAGGCTGATAATGTATGTCCTTTCACTGCGTTAGAAGAAAAATAACGAATAAAATAACTGCTGTAACTGTATCATGATTGTCACTTTATCTGTCTTGTAACGGAGATGTTGTTCAGGATTTCTAATTATGATGTTAATCTTCACTATCCCCTGACACAGGTGTAATATCAGGAATATTAGTGCATGACAAATTTATTACTTTTGTCCCTCAGAGGCACTGGTCACAAACACTTTGGGTTTGCTGGCAAACCTAATTGGTTCCCTTCGCCCCTTCCTTTTCTCACTAAAAATATTTGAGAGATTCATGCTGCATTTTTCCTGCAACGTACAGTAACATTAAAAATTGAGACAGGGAAGTGGTCTTGTGTGAATCATGTTCTCCCACATTCCTTGCATTGCTAGTATTTCTTGAAATTACAGATGGAATTGATTTCTGCATCTGAATTTTTCACATGTAACTTTATGCTTTAGAAGGTTCACTGACTTGGAGTGTTTTTTAAATTGTTTTTTTTAAATTGTTAGCTTGCAAGAGAGGTCCTAATCATAAGCAAATTATTTACCTGTATTGAGTTGGAGGGTGTAGGGAAAGCAAATTATATACAAAGAAGCACTAATTTCCTCTTTTGAAGGTGAACAAGGTGGTGGAGCTTTCCTTCTGACCTACTCCACCAAGGTTCCCTGAGGGGTTGACTGGTTCTGAGCAATGTTGAATTATGCTATCAAGGTTAAAACTGGTACTCATCCCTTTGGTCCTGCTGGGGAGGTGATAGCAGTACTTTCATTCTTAAGGCTGCCTTTTAGGAGGTTTAGAGCTTTTCTCCTACTACTTGGCTGGCTCTTTTCCAAATGTTCAAGGTGGGATGTGAATATTTAGGATTTTTTCCTCCACTTTAAACACACACCTGTGAGACATCAGGAAAAACTAATTTTCAAACTTCTGTTGTTTTGATCTAATATAGGTTGAAACCACCCAACCTTACCCTTGTAGATGCAACAACAACCGTCCATGTGTTTCTGTTCACCACGAGGAACTGGATGCAGAAAGAGAAAGAACAGTGATCTGATCTAGGGATTAGTGCTGTGTAAATTAGAAGATTAGGTCTTTCCAGTCTCGTTTCTCACTGGAAACTTGAACATGGAAAATTTTTAGGATTCAGATGGAATGTATGAGCAAAGGCAAAAAGCACCCTGAGCCCCATCCAACCTGGCCTAAAACACTTCCAGGGATGGGGCTTCCACAGATTCCCTGGGCAACCTGTTCATTGTCTTACCACTCTCACACTGAAGAATTTCTTCCTAATTTCAGTGTGCAGGAAGTGTTCAAGGGCAGGTTGAATGGCTCTGAGAAACCTGATCTAGTGGGAGGTGTCCCTGCCTATGCAGGGGGATTGGAATTAGATCTTTAAGGTCCCTTCTAACCCAAACCATTCTATGAATCTATGATTCTATATGAAACCTTCTCCCAGTTTTAATCCATTCTGCCTTGTCCTCTCACTGCAAGCCCTTGTAAAAAGCCCCTCTCCAGCTTTCCTCTAGGCCTGCTTCAGGTACTGGAAGGCCGCTATAAGGTCCTCCCAGATCCTTCTCTTCTCCAGCCTGAACAGCCCCTCTCTAAGCCTGTCTTGACAGGAGAGGTGCTCCAGCCCTCTGATCATCATCATGGCCCTTCTCTAGACTTTCCCCAGGAGCTCCATGTCCTTTGTATGCAGGGAGCTCCAGAACTGGACACAATACTCAGGTGTTGTCTCACAAGAGCTGAGTAAAGAGGGAGAATCACCTCGCTTGACCTGCTGGCCACACTTCTTCTGATGCAGCCCAAGACACAGTCGGCTTTTTGGGCTACAAGTGTGCTTTGCCACCTTCTGTTGAGTTTATCGTCCACCATCACCCCCAAGTTCTCCCCAGGGCTGTTTTCAATCCATTCTCCACCCAGCCTGTATTTGTGCTTGGGATTGTCCTGACCCAGATCCAGAACCTTACACTTGGCCTTGTTGAACTTGATGCAATTTGCACAAGCCCACTTCTAGAGCCTGTCAATGTCCCTCTGGATGACATCCCTTCCCTCCAGTGTGTCAACCTCACCACACAGTTCGGTGTCATCAGCAAACTTGCTGAGGGTGCACTCAATGCCACTGTCCATGTTGGCAACAAAGATGTTAAATGGCACCGATCCAAGTACTGACCCTTGGGGAACACCACTCATCACAGGTCTCTGTCCGGACATGGAACCATTGATCACCATTCTTTGAGTGCAACCATCCAACCAGTTCCTTACCGAACGAGTGGTCCATCTGTTGAATTTGTATCATTCCAGTTTTGATACTGGGTTGTCATGTGGGACAGTGTCAAGAGCTTTGTACAGGTCCAGGTAGATGACATTTGTTGCTCTTCCTTTGTCCACTTATTTAAAGAAAAATACTGTGCACCAGCTTTTAATATGAAACATGGCATATTAGCACTTCCTAGAACCCACTCTACATTTCCAAAGGCCAAAACCTTTTATAAATCCCTTAATACCACTTGTAGTTCCTAACTTGAAAGCACAGGAGGAGGCAGCGGTGGCGGCAGTGCTGGTCCTGGTGTGGGGACGCGTGAGGCAGAGCGAGCGCCACTGCCGCCCCTGCTATCCGGTAGTCCCCAGTACCGGCTTGCGACGCCACTGCATTTATTATGTCTCCTTAGCACAGTTGAATATGTCTGGTGATGTGGACAAGGAATGTCATGATAAAAGTACAGGAATGATGAAAAAGACAGAGTGGTTAGGTGACACATTCTCTCGTATGTTACAGTGGGTATTTCCTTATCTGTAAAAGAGGTTTATGCATTTTTTTATTGCCAATTCTAGCCACCTGAGATATTTTATATCTGGATTCTAGATAATATTTTCTTTACTGATTAACACTTTCCCTCCAGGAAAACATAAGCAACATAATGATTCTCTGTATCAATAATTTGTTATAAAACTTCTAAAAGATTTAGTAATTCTAACAAAAAATTAATACATTATGAGCATTGGTACATATGTGAGAGATGTTTTTGAAAAGTCTTTTTAATAGTTTAAGAATAAACTAACTTTTAAATCCAGCTGCAACTCCCCATTTTGCATCTGGCTGAAAATACTTAGAGAAGGAATTCATTATGAAGCTCTAAAATTAGATAGAGATCTAAGTTGTTTGATTTCTGTTGACTATCATGCAATTGAGAGGATATTTGTGATGGCATAAGTGTAAATGTTCATGCAGAATATTTTAGTCACTTTTTCCTCCCCTTACATGCTCCAAATAATAGAAAATAAATTAATATGGGTTGCAACTGGAGAGTCCTTTAATGGATGGTATTACATCTGATAGACTCTTGAAAATTCAAAATATTCTTTTGATGAAGACTGCCAATTAATTTGTTTATTTGTTTTTTTTTTCTAATTTTCAAGTTAATTCTAATGTAGCACATTCTCAGCACATAATAGAAGCCTGTTATTCAGAGCATGCATGTGTGTGCATTTTTAGCTTTTAATAAATATCAACATTTTTATTCTGATTGTGGACCTTCCACATAAGACTTTGTTGTTGCATCATAACAACAACAAAAAATTGTTCTAGCATTAGGGGTAGGTAATCCAGACGATCACCTGGCTAACATGCCTCTCCCTAATATAAGTTACTAATCTTAGTGTTAAATGAAAATAACAAGCCAAAGAAGTTTCTTCAGTGTTGTATCAGTGCCTTGTTCACTTCTTTTAATTCAAATTTTGTATCTTAAAACCATTCACTTACTTTCTCTTTTATTGCAATATTAGGCTATTAAAATAATGGCAGAAAGGCAATCTTAAGAAATAATATACAAACAACAGACCTAGACAGGGAAAATTGTTTCATGCCTTCCTTCCTCCTCTTCTTAAAGCACAATATTATGTATTTGTTCTACTTTCTGTTGCTTGTCCACAGCAGTACAGTAAAAGTTAATTCCAGTTTCAACTCTGTTAGTTAACATAAATTTAGAAAACATAGTTCATGCCAAAAGCAGATATGTAAGATTCATCATGTTGGCAGAAAATTAACATGAAAGGTTGATTCATTTAATATCCTTCTGATATTGGTACCTCTTTGTCATGTTTTCAACCTTTTCTGCAAGATCATGAACACTAGATGCTCATACATTATTACTTGTAGTAATAGTATATAAGGTTTAAGGAGTGCAGTGTAAGTTACATCTTCTGATAATGGAAATAAAACTGTTCTTGCAAGGCTGTAGGAGGGTGAATGAACAGTGAAAATATGCTTAGCCACCATCTCAGTAACAAACACAGCACGTCTCACTGAAGTGCAGCTCTGAAACAATATTCCTAACCCACATATGACTTTGAGGATGGTTCATTAATAAAACAAAGTGCAAGGTATAAAGGTACAGAGCTTCAAGATTAATTGCAACACTTCTTTGAATATACAGATCCAGAGCCTTTAGCTGGGATTGCCTTTTAAATGAATCCTGCCTAGGTACATGCACAAATGCTTCAGTTGTGAAGTAAGAACCCGGTGGATGTACTGCTTTTAAGGTCTGCCCTGTGATTCTCATTGAAAGGCATAAATGAATTTTTAATTCACACCTGTGGCTTCTGCACAAAAAAAAATATCCTGAGGAAAAGGTGTCAGACTTGATTGCTAGAAAATCTGTTATAACTGCATTATGTATCAAAATTATTATATTGGATGACAACTTCTACTATTTTCAGAAGGTCCATTCAGTTTAATTATAATTTACCACTCAAGTATACCATTATCTTAATGTTAATTTTTAAATTATTCTTGCTTTTGCTTTAATAGCTATTTATGAGTCATATAAAGTACACCTAATTAATACCTCTGCACATTGCTACAATTAAACATTAATCAGAATTGATTTTTAAAGTAATGTGCTACCAGTGTTTTAATCTTCTAAGTTACAACCTGATAAAAATTTCATTACTCTAGTTATAAAGTTCTCAATGGGGAAGGAATTTCCATTTAGTGCATTTAATACATAGTGGTGGCTTCTATATAATTTTTACACTCCTTCTACATCTCTGTAGATAAATTGGTAAAAATGAGAAGTAGTGACACAAATATAACTAACCTTCTAGAGATAAGTTTTTAAAAAAATATTCAGTTATGAGCTCATCAAAAGAATCTAACAGAAGCAATAGATGATGTTTTAACAACATGGGATGACATTGGTTAATCAATGTATTTCCTTCTTCACATTCAGTTTAGAAGGGAAAGTCAGTAGATGTGAGCATGAATCAATGCATGAACTTTCAAAACTATAACAGTGAGTTTCATCCAGTTGGTATAAGCAGTTGAGCCTGGTTCACCTGGTTGCTTATTGTTTGTTTTGGTTTTTTTTTATTTGTTTTATTTCCCTAAATTTTGGTTTGAAAAAAGAAATACCCCACAGTGCTGGATCCCAGCACGTCAGAATGGACAAATTACTCATCTCTTGATCAGTGTTTGCTGTTGAGTTGCTCATTTTCAGCAGCATAGACATGGGACATCTTGGTGCTGTGTGCTCCTCCACTCTTGCTCCTCGCTGCCTCCACCAATTCCTCAGCTCAGAAAAAGCCTGTTGGTAGATGACAAGAAATAGACAGATGGGGAATTAGCTTTATCATGTCCCTGAAACTTATCTCTGACTCTAATAACTTGCTTTCAATGTTGAAAAATCCTTTTCAAATCCTCAGAAGTTCAGAGCAACAAGACAGAATGAGCTCTGTGTCATAGGTTAGCTCTCCCACACCATCTGGAGCTTAGAAATATTTCTTACGTATTTGTCCTCAGAGAGCTTACCTCCTCTCTTCATTCAGTAAAAAAGCAAAATATAACTTGATCTAGGCAAGGACACAGCAAAGACAGTAGATAACCTATTAGAACAGCTTTTGGTGGAACTGGAGAAATTCTAACATACGTTCTGATGCTTAACAGGTTTTAATTAACCCTGTGCTTCTTTCTCAAGCTTATTGCATTGACAGAGCTAATTTGTTTCATGCTCTGGCATTTCTTCCCTATGCAGCCAGTTTGTAAGAGGAACAACTGACTTAGAATTTGTTTTATTGAAGTAATTTTTGTTACCAATCCAGAAACCTCGGATTATCAACCAGTTCTATCTATAAATCATGTTATCAAAATATTGAGACCAGTACTACCAAGGGGAAAAACTCGTTATGAAGCTGTCCTTTCTCTAAATTGAAAATGTGTCTGGGTAATAACAAACACAAACATAAGTGGCAGCCTGTTCAAAGGACAGGTCATATTTTGTCCCTGTTGCTCTAGCGCAGAATGCAGATAAGATGAAATTTCTTGGTCCTCTCCAGAATCTTAGAAAGAATTGGTATGATCTACTATAAGGTGGGAAGGGAGGGTTTGAGGCCCTGCAGCAGTAGTCTGTACATGCTGGAGCTCTACTCCATCAGGCTTTTGTGGGACTTGGAGAGATTTATGTGAGCACGCATAAAGTGGTAGATCCCAAGCTGCTGCACGAGTGCCCTAGCTCCTCCACCCCAGCAGCAGGTAGGCTGTTTCGAGTGTCCCGTGCTTGTGAGCCAAGCAGCATGGTTCTGCTCTATCACTTGCAGAGAGATGAGTTGTCTGTGTTCATCAGCATGAAATGTGTCATGGGCTACATCCAGTGTGTGATGTGTTTAGGAAGGGATGGCTTAAGCCAACCACAGAGAGGTGCCCTCACTGGCTATCATGGTCTTTGGGAGTGTAAACACCACCCAGGCTGTTGACAGAAAAAAATCTCAAGTATATAACCTTGAAATGTCCCCATAAGTTCTATGAATTCTTTGAAGTCCTTAGGGAGGATGCTGACTCTGAGTTATACTGTTGTCCTGAACTCATAATGTAGTGTAAGAAAAGAAAATGTCCTTATTGCTGTGTTCTATCAGAATTGAAAGTTATGTCCCTTGTCATTTATTTTGCTTTCCCCCCTTTAATTTTTACACACTGGGGACTTATCTTTTTAAGACGAAGCTAACAAAGGTTCCTCCTTCTACATTTCTATAGTAATACTTATGGTTATTTACTTATTTTAAGGTTTAGTCTTGCTTTATTATTTTATCCTTTGGGTACTACATCACTCATGACTATATAACTGCTGTGCTTGCCATCAAACTTCTGGTAAGCTCTATTCATAAAGGGTTGGTTTTTTTGCAAGACTTTAATGAAAACTGAATATCTGGTACACTGGTGAGATCACCAAGAGATTCTACCACAAAATCAGTCATAAGGAGGTGTAAAAAATGTTCTTAAGAGGAAGAAAATTAATTAGTTTTATATTTTAAAGACTATTTGGAATAAGGGAGTAAAATATTCAGAAATGAAAAAGAAAGTACAAGAAATCCAAACTAGTAATTTGGCCTATACCTTCAAAGGCAGAGCTCTGAAATAACTTGCTTCTAGATCCTTTCCCCAGAACTGCTTTTTCTAGTCTTGACATCAACTGGTTATTTCAAATTGTCTTGGGCACAAGGTAGGGCTTTCAAGAAGTAAAAATTTAATGTTACACCGAACTCAGCTCCTGTTCATATTAGCAAATATGGTACAGACTCATGCACTATTCAGGGGCTCTCTGCTGCATTGTGAAAGGAAAAAGACTTGTTTTTGTAAAGTGTGGATATGTACCCTGCCATGGAGACTTGAGAACTCTGATCTTGAATTCTGTCACGTGTTTTATTAGAGAAATGATTCAGCATCTGATATGAACCCAAAAAGAAAGCAAGAACTGGACACTTAAATTTTTAATGGACTTTTTTTCCCCCTGTAGTTCGTAACTTGAAAGCACAGGTGTGCTTTTCATTCTCAGTATATAGTTTATTGAATTTATTAATGAAAAATGCTGATTTAACATGGGGATAGCAGGTTAAATTGATTTTGTTTGTTTTTAATTCAACCAAGCTTCTACAAAGGAGATGTGTCAAACATCTTCGTAAAAATACATAAATAAATTAACAGGTCAAATTTGCTTCTATGTGTAAGCTAACTGGAGGATCCAGGAAGCCCTTTTGCCTTCAGTTATTAAAAGAAGAAATAGGTCCACTTGCCAAGTTTTCTTAGACTTTTGAACTGTTCCATGAAAATTTTTAGCAGCATTTTAATGGTCAAGTATTACAACATTGCATTTTGGATTTACTGGAAATGCTGGTGATCTTTAGAAGTAATTTTAAAAAGGCACTTTAAATGAGAATAAAACTTGCAGAACATTAAAATAAAATATTATTACTGCTAGGAAAAAAAAAATCATGGTTTTTATTAGGAAGGGTTTTTTCTCCATCACTGCTGTTGAGAGATTTTAGAGCATCTGCTCAAGTGAGGTCATAAATAGGAAAGTGATGTTACTCTTACACTCATACATAAGGTTTTTTCTCAATGATCTGCCCTAAGCTAAGATTTGTTCCCGCACAGTAAGTGCTTAGCTTTGCCCTCTGAGTTTTGAGCAGTTGCTATTATTTCACTCAGGCAATGTGTAAACCTAAGAATGTTTTTGGGTCTGTTTTGGTTTGGTTTGGGTTTTTTGTTAGTTTGTTCAATATTTCTTTTTTTCAGGAACAGCGTTTGAACTACTGTACCTCCCGTTTATATGTGTGTGTGTTTGTATGTAGTACCTTGCAGTGTTACATGGAGTCAAAAATCTTTCTGGTCTCTTATCCTTGTGTGCAAGAAACTAATGCACAGGAGGACTATTTTGTCCATCAGAGGTTAATGCAAAGTATGACAGAAGGGTTACTGTTTTGCTTGAGTTATGGCTTGATTTATAAAATAGACCCCAAGCAGAAACACTAACATCTCCAGATAAAGTCTGTAAAACAACAGTTTTGTTATTCATCTAAATGTCTCTAGGGCAATAACCTTTTTTTTATTATTATTGCTTTAAATTAATTTCTGGAATTATACCTATGCTTGTGTGTTTGTCTCTCAGTTCTGAGCCTTGGGCATGATGTAGGGCTGGGCAGAAGATGACCTACACAATGCATCTTGATAACCATGACAGTTCTCTCCTGGCCAAGATAAAATACAGTTCTACCTGGGTAGTAAATGAAAAAGATGAAACAGTGAAATGTTTGCTTATGCCTCTAGCAGTAAGGTTAATTTTTTCCCCCCTTATTTTCCAGTTTGAGAGGGGTGATACCTAGTCCAGAAATGGCTTTTTGTTATTGTGGTAGTTAAAAAAGCACATTATGGCTGTTGGAGGCTTTTTATTTTCAAGGAAAAGAGTTTGATTCCCAAAGAAAACAGATTTCTGTAATCATTGTGTCACTCAATCCTGTTTTCCTCCAACAGGATTTGAACCTTGTTTTAGACAAATTTAGTAGAAGCCTAAGGTATCAAAGGCGCTAAATTATTTTGTGTTTCCTGGGGGTTTTTGTTTTGTTTTGGATTCTTTTGTTGGGCTTGGTTGGTTTTTTTTTGTTGTTGTTTTTTTTTTGTTTTGTTTTGTTTTGGTTTGGTTTGGTTTTTTTTCTATTGGTGAAAATTAGCAGCTCAGTAATAGGGGGATACCAGTTAATTTCCCACTGGGAGAAAGGTAAGGAAATCTCAGATATTATCTGTTCTACTTGGCAGTAGCTGAAAGGTCAATCAGCACTTGGCCAGTTGGTCAGCTTGTGTGTAATTTCAACATAAGGAGGACATGTGCTGTCTTTTATTGACATGGCAGGATATAAGAAGATGAAAAGGAGAAACAGGAAAAGTAAGTGGGATGCTGGCATCTTGAGAGGGGCTATTTACATGGAATGGTGACAGGAATATCAGAGATGGTAAGATAATTATGCTAAAGATTCCAACGAAATAGAAGTGGTAAGCCAAGAGCAGATTTCCATGTTTTCTTCTTTTTAGTGTGGTAACATTTTAATTTTTGGACACCAGATTTTCTTCTGACAAAGCAGCACAATAATAAGAGCAGAAATCCCAAAGCACATTCAGCATTTAAGTATTTTTTTTTTAATGTTGATCTTGTGAAACATAGCAACAATTGTAAGCTACTTTGTTACCAAAATTCAGCTGCATAAAACATTCTAACCCGTGAACTATTCTGCATCTTTCCTGATTTCATTTGGAGATCACACCTAGCCTGATGTGTACCAAGCTACCACGTTAATTTTGAAAATGGTTTTACAAATGAACCAAGACAGCTATCACAGTAATATGTGCTAATCAAAAAAATAAAAAAGAAACCTGGAGAAATCTGAAGCCAGGTTTTAGTACTAGAAGTTATCATTCAAAAGAATGGTTAATAAAACTTCATTTTGCCAGGAGGAAGGAATGGCATCAGTCTCAGCTTGTTGCAGAGGTGATGTTGCAGAGGTCCCTGGATTTTAAATTTAAAAAAAAAAAAAAAAATTTAAAAAAAAATATATAGACTTGAGATATATGAAGCTGAAAAGAAAGTAGCTTCAAATAGGTTAAAATAGGTTTTAAAATTCAGTGGGTTTTATAACTTGTCCTCAATTCTTAAGTACCTTGAATTATACCCACCTGTGATTCTAATAGCTGAATGAAGGTAAAAGTGTATAGTACTACGAGTAGTGCTCAGATGCAAAATGTCCTGTATGCTCATTGCTTTGGTGGGTCAAAACTATGTAAGCAGTAGGAATATTAATATATAGGAAGGCTATATAATAGAGCAAGGGGAAGAGATTTGTGAGGCAGATTCAGTATGATTACAGGTAAATGACAAAACTGGTTTAGAACTGCAGAGTGTCTTAAGTTATTCATTAAGTCCTTCCAGCAAAAAAAAAAATAGTGCATATAGTTTCCCATTGTGGGGGTCCAGTGAAAATATTGCTGTGATACACATTAGTAGACTCTTAAGTATTAGCAGAAAAGCTTCTAAAATGTAAGTTTATTGATGCCTATTTCTGTTGCTAAACCAAAATATTTATAGCAATATGTAACGAGCAGATTATCATTCACAAAATGTGCCGCCATAAAAATGAGAAATAGTGAGATTATTAGAGACGTTAAGCAGTAGAGAGGCTGTCTCTTAATGCTTTCCTCTTTCTCTAGTCATTATCACTGCAGCTGTGAATTATAGTATTATATTTCAGTGGATTCACTAGAAGAATTTATCCAGATAAAAAATAATAATTAAGCAAAGAGGAAATAAAATGGTTTGGGTTTGTTTTGGTTTTGGATGTGGTGTTTTGTTGTGGGTTTTTTTTGGTTTTTTTTGTTTTTATCCTACTAATTATGATTACAATTCTGATCAAGATGTGCAGAATTTACTCTGAAATTTTGACTCTATCACATAGCAGCCATGGTAATATATCGAGGAAAAACTGATTATCATATAAAAAACCAAATTCTTATTGCATATGGGCACTTAATGAAGTCAGCTCATGTTGTGAATGGACTATTTGCATAAGTAAGAATTTTGTTTCAACTCTTGATGAAATAAATGGGCATGCTTGGTCAAATAAAATTGCATGATACACTATTCTCACTGTTATTTTCTTTCTGTCTCCATTATTGAGTTTGAAATCTATTTCTGTCAGGATTTTTAGAAATCATCATCAACTCCTAAACAATTTTTGTTTTCCTACAATTATTATTGGAAAAACCAACAAAACCAAAATAAATAAACAAACAAACCCCAACAGATAGAAACTGCAAACCAAAAGTGCTTTTGTCTAGAGGAATTATTAATTCAATAGTAGGTTTTTTTTATATCAGTATCAAAAAGACGAAGACTGTAATTGTGTTTTATGAAAAGGTTACAAGGGCTTTAATTGAAACTAAACACAAAGATGAGGCATACATTCTCCAGAAAGCCTCTTGAGTAGCTGAGGAGGTTATATACTCTTTTCCAAAGCTGCCTGTGGAGATTTTCAAGGATGCAAAGGCTAGTAAGTTCTTAATTGTGAATTAACTTTCATTTAGTATATTTTATTTTTTTATTTATTATTCTTTGAAAATCTTGCTTTTATTATTCTAGCAGCTGTTGATATTGAAAAGTTTTATAATCATGAAAGCCCCAGTCACTCTTCCTAAATAACTTAAGTTTTTTGGAAAAATATAGTTACATGAACCAAAAAAATAACCTATACCTGCATGTAATGACTAATAAAAGAACAACAGTATTAACAAAAATGAGGCTGCATAATTTGTGGAAAATAATTGTAGTGCACAGCTTTTCAAGTCTATGACTAAATTAATCTAGTACCAGTTATTGTGAACTTGTATTGATTTATGTGATTTTTGTGGGCATTACAGCAGCAGTGCTTTGTGAATAAATATTTGAAAGCCATATGGAATATTTTGGAAAGTGCTACATATTCAGAGAAGAATTAGGAGAAACTGCAGATTTTTTTTTTTCCATGATAACTCAAGAAGAGGAATCCCATGTCTGGATTCCTTGTGCAGGACAGAGATACAGCTGATGGGAGAAGCAAGGGTCCACAGAAGAAAGGAATAAATTCTCCTGAAGGCAGAAGTGAGCGATGATCTGAGCAGAGTTGAAGGACCTCTGCAGCTGTATGTCTTACAAACAGCCAGTTCTTGGACACTAAAAATATCTTTGTTCTCTCAGTCTTGGTCTTCGAGTGGTGTGGGTTTTGGGAGCGGGTGGTTATATGTGTGTGCCTGTAAGATAATAAGGGGTTAGCTAGGTGCAGAGCAGCTGTGTTAGCAGTGTGTCTCTTTATTTATTGATGAGAAAGCTCAGGAGGAAATGGTGTGGAATAGAAAATCAGCTCAGATGAAGTCAGTGTCAGATTGCAGGAGATATTATGGTTTTGTGATATATGTGGTGGTGAGGCCCAGCGGAATCTGATTCTCCTCTGCCTCTGCAAGGTCACTGGTTCTGACAGATTTAGTAGGAATTCCCCAATTCCCAGACACATGGCCCTGTCCAAATTCAAGTTGTAGTGACAGTTTTTATTTAGGTTGCAGAGTTACACTCCTTATTGAGTGCAAACCAGTGGGGATTTGGCCAGAGTGGAGCTGTGTTCCATCTTAGCATGTAGACCCTGTTCAATATATTGGGTATGTCTGCATAAGCAGTTAATACTGCTCAGGAAAGGCAGATTTGTGGAGAGGTGCAAGGGATCTAAACCAACACTGCACATATTTAAGCAGATTTTTCTTCAAGCTAGCATTGGTCTGATTGAGTAAACTCAACATCCATTGGTGACACTCCTGACATCCAGTTTAGCTTTGTTCCAAAGATACCCAATTCATGAACGCTTAGACATCATACTTTGGTTCACATCTTGGATGAAGCAGGAACAAAAGAGAAATTTGCTTCAGTAGTGGAGCCCTGATGTGACATAAAGCAGCACCCAAGCCCAGGCCCTCTGGAGGCAAGATGAGTCCCACCAGCTGCTTGGCTAACAGTGAGGTGGGTATCCCTCTCCAGACAGGCAGAATATTTGCCTTTTTTGAAAATACATCCTACAGTTTTCTAAACCAGAAACTAATTTTGACAACAAATAAACCAGAGAGCAGAGGATTAAGGCCTTTCCTGGTTCTAATGGATGGAGCAAGAAATTTTCCATTATTAGTCTGACTGTTGATTCCATCAGAGAATTCAGCTCTATTCTGTTG
Source organism: Apus apus (assembly GCF_020740795.1). NCBI lineage: Eukaryota > Metazoa > Chordata > Aves > Apodiformes > Apodidae > Apus > Apus apus. The sequence goes on along the minus strand of NC_067284.1, from coordinate 58,698,045 downwards.
ATTAATACAGCTTTTATTAAAGCAAGAGTGAGTTTCCAAAATCCTTCTATTGGCATAAGGCAAATCCTGCTGTGTAATTATTTTTATGACCAGTGACATCTTACTTGCTGACATATTTTGTGTTAAGATTTTTGACAGGTGGTCAAAATGAGGCTATAGTTAACATATGTCTTGCTATATTTTGCAGGTACTGTGGTAATGTGTGTGTTTAAAACTCCTACAAAGATCAAATGACATTAATGCTTTACAAGTTTCAGATACTGGATTAAATTCAAACTCTTATTCAGGCAAAACTTATTCCTACAAGAATAGAAGACCAGTTGTAGTTATTACACTTTCTATGTGAGACAAAGTTGCAGATTTTTCTAGAATTTACATTTATATTTGTACACTTTGGAACAGCACAGAGAGAATGCATAAGCAGTCTGATAAGCCTCTTCCTGAACATGACATCATTCGTGATAGCAAGTGTGAAACCATGTTCTAAAACTGAAAATTGACTTTAACAAATAAGAAGTAGAAAGGACTACAATAATTGAAATTAACTAATGCAACTCTGTAGTTTGTTCATATTATGTGCAGTCAAGAATCATGCATAATTCAGAGATGCGACTGCTAATGGTAGGCTCACATAAGATAATTTAAATTTGTTTCTCTGGACATGAGACATTGATCTTTGAAGTGATCCCTGATGATGTTCTGCTTGGTTCCGTCAGCATCTTGGGAGGAGAGCGTTCTATTTTCCCTCTTGCATCAGTGAATATTTATGGGATGTAAAATAGGAATAACTTTAATTATGTATGGAGAGGGAAATGTATGCAGTTCTGAGCAAGACATTTCATTGTAAAATATACCTGAAATTCTGACAAGTAGTATGCTTAAGCAGTAATTTAAGAATTAACTGTTATTGGCTTTTTTCTTTGTATGTATGTGGGCATGTAGGTGTGTATTTGTGTGTGTATTTTTAAATTGAGGGGTTTTTTTTAAAAATTCTCACTAATTTTAGTAGTGGTGATTATGGTGTTATTCCTTTTGTTATAATGGTGAGAGAGAAGCCTATAGCAATTTTCAGTCTAAACAACTAGCTAAGGGACAATAAATCCGGGAGAAAGGGAGTACCATTATTCTTTTAATGTGCATAAGTAGGTCTTGCTTGGCATCACATGAAGCAACACAGGAAAACTCTAAAGCAAACTTACCTGTTCTCATCTTTAAAATCAAGCTCTGCCCAGAAGACTAACCTTCTTCATATATAAATTATGCATAGCTTCTCTATGTTCACAAATGTTCCTCCCATGCTTTCCTCTAAGTGGTAGAAATTATTCCCTCCATCTGCTGCTTCTCTTGGAATATTATTTAGAAAATGTTGAGCTTCCCAACATAGACAGATATTTCAGTCTATGGAACCTCAAAGATGCTCTTTTTTTTTTTCTTTCATGTTACATTATTACAAAAATGTTTGATAAGATTTTATCATGTGAATGAAGTGCTACATGCCAATAAGTGACATGATTGGAGTTGCACATAGCAATTATCAGCTGGCAAGTTAAGTAAATTGTAGGATTGGGGCCAGGCTGTATTAAGAGCATTCAATAAAGAAAAAAAACTGGTGAAGAAAAAACTATGTGAAAAATTACTTGAAAGTATGTTATTTGATCTGATTTTCTTAGGAGAGGTACAGTAGCAAAAAATTACTTTGAAATGAGAAACTGACTTGTATTAAATAACAAACTTACAGATTTTATTTTGAAGAGGGCAAAAATCATCAGGTTGGGGATCTTTTTATGCACAAGTTCAGTAGAATCTTTCACATGGTACTCAATATATCATTGTGCTGTGGGTGTTGAGAAGCTAGTGAGAGCCTTGCAGGCATGTGCAGCAGATGTACAGTATGTGGGAAAAAATTCAATCCATGGTGAGTCAACAAACCACCTACTTTATCTACAGACAAAATGCACACATATAAAATGTACAGTGGAAGGGAGCTGACAAATTACTGTCATCATTTAATGATGTATTTCATAGAAGCTTCAAGATACTGGCATGATGCATCCTTTTGTGGTCATCCTTCTGCTTCACTTAAGTGGGACAAGATCATTTATTTTTAAAAGAAATAGGTCAGAAAAGTCAGAAAATGTGGAGGAGTGAGCGTTCTGTGGTCAGATGGTGTACTCAGAAGTGGAGTTTGGTTTTCTTCTTCCACAAGGTTGCTGTGAGACCTCTTGTACGTGATGTTGCATGTCTTGCTCTTTTTCTGTCTCTTCGTACTTCTGTGTTTTTGCACTATCCATTACAGCAGTGTGCAAGTGTATGTAAACATTTACAAAATCAGGTAGAAGTCGCTTGATGGCTGAGGAGTTTTCATTCCAGCCTTGCCATGGGACATATGGCAGAGGTGAGTATAGGATCTTCCTTGGCACAGCCTCAGGAAAGCACATTACCTCCAAAACTCTGCAGCTGTTTTCAATACACTGTTATTACTAATGAGGGATTTAAAAAAACCCATAGAAGTTTGTATAGTGATTGCTATAATTCTTTAGAAATCTTATGGTTGTACCATATTGCTCTCATGTGTCAGGGAGACTAAGTCTGGAGGAAGCAGGGGTCTCATAAAGGACTGAACCAGATTATTCAAAACAACTATGCAGAAAGAAGCATAATTCAAGAAAAGTCAATATCTTTATGAGTGTTTTTCATCCAACCTCAACTATGGTCTCCTGTGCAGGCAACATGCATAGACAAAAGCTAGGGACAACCCTGGAGTGTACCTGCTCTTTTGCCTCTCTGCAGCATGGCTGACAGCCTCTGAATAAAAGCAGAGGCATGCTGAGCCACCACATCTGCAGACCTTCATGAGGAACAGGGAGGATTTAGACAAAAGACACACATGTTGATTGCAGCTTTCTAATTGATGTGTTTATCTGAGGGATACTGAAATCCAAAGTCAGAACACTCCCATAAAAAGTTAATAAACAGAGATGCTTTATTGTATTTTTATGGCCTCACTGTCATCAGTAACTGAGCATGCACTTTTTTTTCCTATTCCATGTAATTTTCATGATTAGTGAATTGAATCGTGTTTCTGGGGATTGTTATAGTCTGTTTTTCTATATTTTTTGGGAACTCTTAGCAGACGTGGTAAAAGCACAACTTGGCTCACACCTGAGGCAGAGAAAACAAGCCAGGCTGCTTTTCTCATAGTTTTTCATGAAACACGGCAAAGTATTGAAAGGCAAAGTGATCTGACACTCCTTGCAATCTGGAATATCATGTGATAGTAGTTCAGAGCAGTCTAGAAATCCTGTCCTCATTACTATGCACCTTGAATATATTTCCGGTTTCCTGTGCAATTTGAACACTTTTAAGATAGTGAACTAAAAATGAAATTATATGCAAATGAAAGTATTTTAATAGTTTATCTGAAATGTCACATTCAGTATTTTCAGTAATCTTTTATACTTTATGGACTTTGATGCTGAAGTTGCTAACAAGGGAGTAACTCCAGATTTTTTATGTAAGAAATTTCTCTTTTATAACTAATAGTTGTAATAATATAGTTGCAGTTTAATAACTAATGTGCCATTATGTGCCAATAATGCTCTGAACACAGTGTTCCTTTTGCCGTGAATTAAAATTACTTTTATACAGTGAATTATTTTGCTAGGCTAGAAAGAAACTGCATTAATGGGTCAAACTTGCATGTAAATGCTATTTTTAACACCTAAGTATTTCTATGTGCTATGAAGTACATCAGCAGCGAAGGCAGTTACTGATCAATGTCAGACAACCAAAACCTTTCTCTGAACTGAAGTACTGGGAGTTTTCCTTCTGCTAGAAGTTACAATTTTATGATTTTCTACATTCTGATGTAGATCCGGGGAGGAGGAAGAGCTAGAACCAGAATTTTGCACAGCACAGGACAGAGATACTGAATTTGGTTTTGTAAGCTAAGTTGTTCAGTTTCTGATGCCTTTAGAGATCACTGCAAGAGACTGCAAAATCATCTAAAGTGTTGTTATTTAAAAACCACTGTCCATGTATCAGCTAATTAACTGCCAAAACGTGTGTGAGGGATCCTCTTATTGACTCAGTGCTACTGAGCCACATGCTGTATGAGTTTTGCAAAGGTTCTTACATGGGATATTTAACTGTAATGCCCTGTGACATTTCTTTGTGGTGTTCTCTGCAGTATAGAAAGTAGCATGTTAACCCTGGACTATCCATTCTATGGGACGCCAGCTGCAAAAGATTTAAGAGATTTGCCCAGCTCTGCCCATTGAGTCAGTGGGGGAATGGTGCAGAATTCAAAGAAAGCTGTTGCTTGTCCCCAGCTTCAAGTGCTGTGCTCTTCTGTTGCATCTTTTATCAGCCCTGACATTTTTAGACAAAATGCCTTTTTTTTTAATTATTATTTTTTTAATTCCAGTACCCCTTGATTGTGCAACAAAGAAAAGATGCCTAAAATGAAAAGGCAGTATCATTTTGACAAGAACATGCACAAAACACGGGAGACCCTAAATCCAAAGTATATCCTGAATAAGTGTGGAATTTTTTTATTGGTTTTAATGTTGCATAAGCCATGTGTACCCATGTACAAGAGCAATATTGAATATTTGCTATTTTCCCTCTTAAAGATTAGGGGAAGATTATATAAATGCAGGAGAATTGGAAAGTATAGTATTTCATATTGGAAATCTTCTTAAACAGACTAAATCACACACAATCTGCATTCGGTTTTGTGTAAGCTTTCTATAAAATGGCAGAGGAGGAAATTTGTGGGAAAAGCAAGTCTTTTGGTAAGATTGCTTCCATGGGTCTATATTCCTGAGGTGTTTTAGTCCTTTATTTAGTGACATAAAAAGGCATTTGATTATAGAATTGAAGAAATGTATCCTTTCTAAATATTCCAGGAATTTGGTCTGAAATGTAGTTTAAGATTTCTCCCTATCTTCCTGCCATTTAGCTATTTCAATTGTATTTATTTTTGTCTAAAGAGCTGCTCTAAGAACTGAACTGTTTCTGTTTAGTAGATTTCTCTGGCTTGAAGATGTGATGTGTGTGAGGGTTTTCAGGTGGCAGCTCAGTTTTGCCTCTGTACGTTAGGGTTTGGACAGTAAATGAAGTGTCTGTGTTTTTTGGGAATCCTAATTAATTTAATGCAATAGAACTTGAACACAAAAGTCATGCTTAGGTATTTTATGGTTCCCTTTAAACTGTTCCACTTGCGAGTGCATCTGTCAAAGCTAGCAGACATGCAAAATTAAATACAAATAACCTCAACATATTTACAGATGGAAAGTACAGAATTTGCTTAAAAGATATTATATATCTCTTAGCTTCTTGCTCTTCAGGATCTTGGCAAATAATAATTGTAAGGGAAGTAATCAGAAATTCCCCAAGATGCTTATAATTATTGTCCCTGCTGGCAGCGTAGCTTCTGGAAATATATATAAGGGTCTGATGATAAACGCAGAACTAAACCAGTACAATGAAGGTTCTTAAAATTGTTCATTCACAAGGGATATAATGAACCATGTCTAAGACACCATGTGCTGTTGCCTAATGTACTCTAAGAGAACAGCATGTGCACCCATCAAACACAGCCGTAAAGAAATGATGGCAAGAAAGCTTAGAATTCTGCAGTCATAACATCCAGGCTGCATTCATATCAGTAGGAAACAATCACAACCCAGAGTGACAAGTTCTTCTGGCCCACCGTAATGCAGGCAAGTTATCACCTTATAATATATGTCAACCCTAAATCTTATTCTCTGGCTCATTGATATGTTATGCCAAAAAACTGTTGAGAAATACCAGAAGTTTAATAAAAAGCTATTGCACAAGGGAAAAAAAAACAAACCAAAGCAACAACAAAAACAAACAAACAAAAAACCCAACAAACAAACCTGTTAAGACAAATAACACTTATGGGAAATGATATGTAAAGAAGCAGAAAATCTCCTCAGGCTCTATTTATTTAAGTAGTGCATAATCATAATAATAAATACTATGATTTAGGATTAAGATACTAAGGCTTAAAGGATGCTGTAAGACTCATTTCACTTTACAAAGAATTAGGTTTTCAAAGTTTTAAATAGTAGTAAGCTTATAATATGAAGAAAAAAAATAAAAAAAACCCCAAACAAACACAAAAAAAAACCAACAAAAAAAAAACCCTGAAACATCTTTTGAGATGTATAAATGTGTCCCCACTGCTGGCCATTCTTCTGACACAAAAAGTGGTCAGACTCTGCTCTGGGAAAGCCCATCACTGACATAGAGCACGTTTTTATGTGGTTGGATGTGTGTATTTGGTTTTCTTCAACTGTCAACAATTTAGACACGTCTTCAAAATGTTACAGTAACTCAATAATTCTCAACTCTCACAGTAGATCCTGGAGACTAGAATCTTGAAGTGCTTAGTTTAGTTTCCATGAGTATGTAATTCACCATTCTTTTTGTCGTGAGATCTATATAAGCTGTTTCTGAAGGCAACCTGGATAGTTAATGGAAACAGAGAGAGTTGTTCTCAGTTCCCTTCTCCTGCAGAAGTTGCTAATGAGTACCTAACAAGAAGAATGCCTGTAGTCTTCAGGTGTATTTTCTTCTTAGCTGGACAGACATGAAGATGGAAAGAAGTTACATGCTTTAACACTGAAGACTGAGGGAGCACTACTTGATCATTTAAACCTTCCAATCTTTGTTCTCTGTTGCAATGTTCTGTTCTTAGCAAGGAAAAATTGTTTGCATGTATTTGAATATGAAGACTCAGAAGTGTGTGATGGGAGCAAAAAATTCTCTTCTGTCCCACCAGATAAGTGTAATAACTTGGTCTTGTTCCCCTACAATCACTTTTAAGGAAGCGTTCAGAGCAGGAGAGGCTCTTGCAAGCATGAGCAGGAGATCCACTGCCTGGAGAGGGGGCTAGCTCAAAGCAGAAGATTCCTTATAACCTCTGCAGTTTCTTTACTTGAATCCAAAGAGCTGCAGATTAATAGATTGCACATCTGTAACCAGCAGACTTTCCTGGGCTGAGCATCTGCCAGTACGCCAGTAGGTCTTGCTCTTCAAACAATGTAGCCCAGATGATTGCTTATTGGCACCAAACCTGTATGTCACCTTGGTATTAGTCACTGCAGTTATAGGCACATAGGCGAATCAGATAGGTAGAGGAATAACATATTTAACCCAGTGAAGTTAACATATTTAGTCCAAAGAGTTGCAATCAATGGCTTGGTGTCCAAATGGAGATATGTGATGAGCGGTGTTCCTCAAGGGTTGGTACTTGGACCAGTGTTATTTAACATCTTTGTTGCCAACATGGACAGTGGAATCGAGTGCACCCTCAGCAAGTTTGCTGATGACACCAAGCTGTGTGGTGAAGTCAACATGCTGGAGGGAAGGGATGCCATCCAGAGGGACCTTGACAGGCTCGAGAAGTAGGCTCATGCAAACTGCATGAAGTTCAACAAGGCCAAGTGTAAGGTTCTGCGCCTGGGTTGAGGCAATCCCATGCATGAATACAGGTTGGGAGGAGTAAGGATTGAGGACAGTCCAGAGGAGGAGGACTTGCGGGTAGTGGTGGACCAGAAGTTCAACATGAGCCATCAGGGTGCACTTGCAGCCCAGAAAGCCAACTGTATCCTGGGCTGCATCAGAAGCAGCATAGCCAGCTGGTCGAGAGAGATGATTCTCTCCCTCTACTCTGCTCTGGTGAGACCCCACCTGGAGTACTGTGTTCAATTCTGAAGTCCCCAACATAAGAAGAACATAGCGTGTCCAGAGGAGTGCCATGAAGTTGATCAGAGGGCTGGAGCCTCTATGAAGAAAGGCTGAGGAAGTTGGTGTTGTTCAGCCTGGAGAAGAGAAGTCTCCTAGATGACCTTATAGCAGTTTTCCAATACCTGAAGGGGGCTTATAAGAAAGCCGGGGTAGGGTTTTTTACACAGGTGTATAGTGAGAGGACATGGGGCAATGGTTTGAAACTTAATAGAGGGGAGATTCAGGTTGGACACTAGGAAAAAGTTCTTTCCTGTGAGGGTGGTGAGATGCTGGAACAAGTTGCCTAGGGAGGTTGTGGATGCCCGCTGCCTGGAGGTCTTCAAGGCCAGGTGGGATGGGGCAACCTGATCTAGCAGGAGGTGTCCTTGCCATTGCCTGGGGGTTGGAACTAGATGATCTTTAAGTTACCTTCCAACCCAAAATATTCTATGATTCTGTGATTCTGTGAAGTAGTATTGTTCCTCTATTGGTCCTATCTCCTTCACTTTGTTGGGACATACTGTTACGAACAGGTCTTGACAACTGCTGCAGCTCTAGCTTATTAGTTTAGCCATATCTCAGCTTATAAATCCATGTAAATATGATTTTAAAAAGGAAATGCTGACACTACTGTGGCAACATTGCTTGGTTACCTTTTTTTATAGGTTGAAGCATTTCAGTTTGTTTTTTCTGATAATATTTAAATTAAGAAACTCCTGAGCTCCAGATTTAATTTTTTTATTTTTTTGAAAGGTAGTGTGGAGGGCTGCAGAATATATAGACCATTAAATTTTGATCTCTTCAATCTAGCTTCACCCAAGCTGAAAAGCAATGACGTGTATCAGTTTGAAGGTAATGAAAGTGTTCTTTAAATTACATTGTTTGAGTACTTTTTTGCTAATAAATTCCTCTTTTCTGGGTAAAAAATGTTCTTAATTCTTAAAGAAAGACTTATTTTTAATACACTTTGAAAGTAAATAAACAAACAACAACAATAACAGGAAAATCAAGCACCATCTGGCCTTCTGGCAAGCAAAAATTTTGTTTTTTCTGATTTCTGTTACCGTTGTCAGCAACATTGACAGCTGCTAAATGTAAACCCTGGTAGCATAATAAATGTTTGCAATTAACATCTATGTTTCAGTTGCCAACTCTTAGTCTGTTATGTCATATGAGAAGCAGATGCTCTTAAGAAATATTCAACCCTGTAGCAGTAATTCTAATGGTAAAAGTAACAGAAATTTCGATTAGCATTTTTTTTTCTTTCTTTTAAATTCCTATACATATCTCTTTAAGGGATCACTTTTCATCTGGAAATTGTAACTTCTAAAATTTAAGTGAATTTAGAGTAGACATTATTATATTTAGGAGTAAAGTCTTATATAAACAATGTAAAAGCTTTATTTATCTTATGGCCGTGCAATATGATAATTTATATAAAATACTGCAAAGCGTTGCATTCTTTTGTACTTCACTGTGGACTTCCCCATTATACTGAAAAGACAGAGACAAAAACCTATCTCATTCAAGGTTAATGGCAAGTTTCCCACTGTCTTCAGCTGTGCCAGGATTTCATGCTTATGTGTTTCCCACAGAGCTCCATGTTTGGATATCATGGCTCTTCACAGACACCTCAGTGGTGGTATTTACCTTCATGGGTTACTAACTTTGGCTCTGTTTATGCAGGTGAAACGGAGCATGCAAAAGTGGGAGCAATCCATTTTGCCTTATCTCATTAGGCACAAATGCTGTTTTCAGCAATATAAGGAATGCATTTTGTTCCTTACCTTTATTTGGAAAACAGGCTTTGTATAACTTGAGAACAGGGTGTGTTAGACTCTTAACCAGTTCCAGCAAGAAAGGCTAGTGAATAGATATAAGAACAAGTCCTCCTCAAAAACCTTTCTCCACATCTAGCTTGGATTTCTCCCAAGTTTTTACAATTATATTTTCATCACTTAAGTGACTAAATTATTAGCTCTATTATTAGCAGACTGTTGTCTGCTCTGAGTGTATGTCATCAAACTGTGTAGATGCACCCACTGATTCCATCAGAATCAGACACCTTTGCCCCTCCGGAGCCTGGGATATGGAATGGGATCTCACTGCTCCAAGAGTAAGCATTGGGTGAAGCAGACTGAACAGGCTGCACTGCTGTGAATCCAAGCTGCTCCTGGCTCAGATGCAGCTGTATAGAATGTCTTTCTAAAGTCATTGCTTTGCAGTGTGCTTCTGTATACAGCTTTAAGTTATGCAGTGTCATAAACCATAACATTTCTTCTGTTAGTTTTTCAGTGTGTATACATTATCAGGTGTACTGCTGAACAAACTCCCGTGATGGCAGTACATAGCTGCTGAACTCAGCAGTGGTTGCACTATCACTGCAGTCTTCCTTTCCTACAGCCTCGGAGTTAAGCCCTTTATGCCCCTTCAGAGCTATGCATAGCTCTGAAAATTTTTTGACCCTAGGTTTGTCTGTAGACAATGTGTGCTTTGTCTTTCTTGTACAGGAATTTGCTAGTGTCGGCACTCCCTTCTCTGAGATGATACAGAGTAGTTTTCAGTCCTGCTCTGAAGTGGGCAGGATTGTACCCTGCAACATCCTTGTGCACTGCAGTGTCATAATACCGTGGGGTTTTGGCCCCACAGCTACCTCTACAAGGACCTTGCCTTCAGTCCCCTAGTTCTTCAGAGGGGTCTGTAGAACCCGCAATAGCTAGTTTTGATCAGAAGGTCATGACAAATTAAGGATCTGGCCATGTATTTGGGTGATGCTTTCAGCTGACTTATATCTCACTGCTGTAGAACATCGTTCAAAAATGTGTCTGTTTTCTTACATTTGATGTTTGTCAACTTGACTCTCACTCCTCTGAACCAAAATCCATTCTAAGATGAAGCTGACAATGCATGAGCAGAAAGATAGTAAAGGCTAGTCTGAGAGAAAATCCTGAGTACTTCTGGGATGTCCACTTTTTACTGTTGGCAACATCACAAGAACTGAAAATTTCATTAATAAATGTACCAAATGAACTGGGAAAAGTTGCATTTTTAGTGTCTTATCAGAATTTTACAGCATTTCCTCTTTTCATAACAACTTCATCATCTGTTCCTTATGTAAACATTTCTTTATGAACCGAAGGCCATGTCTCTCTAAGAAATGAGGTCTTGAGTTACATTGTTCTTGTAAGTGACAGATTCATGAAAGAGAAGTCTGAGTGAGGAGGGGAGAAAAAAAAAGTTACCCATATGTTTCTAATTAATTTCCTTGGTATCCTCTTTATAACGAAGAGAATGAACAAAATATGTGCATATCTTACTCTTGGTTTAAATAGTTTTTTAAAAAGTTTTTAAAAAAAAGTTTAAAAAAAAGGCTAGCTATCCAGCTGGCAGAGTTTTCAACAGATTAAGGCAACAATGTAGGAGGTTGAAAAGAACTAGTGCAGTGCTTGACAAATAGTCTCAGACCAAATAGAAGTGTTGAGTGAGCTGGTGGGTTTGGTGTGGAAAAAGCTGGGAGGAGAGTGCAAACCTGAAATGAGTATTGTAATGTGAAAGTATATTTATTTTAATCTAAATTTTTCAAAATAAAAATCAAGGTGAAATACAGACAAGTGAGAGGAGGGGTCATAATTCAATTTCTGGGAGCAAAAACTGTGAGTACTAACAAAATATAGGAAGAAACATCACTAATTTGATTTCATTGGACCTTTTCATTTGAAGGAGAAGTGAAGTTCATGTATTTCTCTGGGCTTTACTGAATCTTGGAATGGAGTTGTTTTCCAGATCAACTGCGATTTTCTAAAGAGTTTATTATTTGGAGTATTTCTTAAAATTGCAACTTATGAGGTCATGTGACAGAAGAGACATTTATTTTAAAGAAAAATAAAAGTATTAGTATAGTAGAGGATCTAAAATTGGAAAGCACACCAAAAAACTCAGTTAAGGTTATTTCTTCCAAAATATTGTAAAATTCTAATTAGTTTTGTATTAAAATTTAAAAGAATATTTATCGTATCTGCAGTATTGCTATGTATTCGGTAAACCTTGTAATCTAGGGAAATGTCTTAGGTATATATTGCCGTAAATCAATACTATCATTCGTCTATTTTAGCATGGTAGCTAAAATAGACTAAATAGGTAGGGAAAAATGGATACAACATCTGCTAGCAGAGGTGGGAAAGAAGTCAGTCCTGACTGAATATCCTCTCTGTGGTGGAAACAGAGGTTGTGCCTCTGCAAAATGAACACAAATGAAGTAGCTGGGACCTTTCACGGCTCTGTTTGCAGCATGGGATAGTGGATAAATCACCCAAATCTATGTTCAAGAAGGTAGGTGAATACCAGTGAAAACTCTTTCACATCCGCAAGTGTTGAAGAAGCTATTTGGCTCCAGAATTAAGAGCAGTTATAAGCTGGTCTTCCCTATAGGAGTGGGTTGCTGAAAGCTAATTAATGATCTTTTCCTCTCTGTGCCACCTTGGAAGGGGAAATGGCCTTTGGCAATTAGAATGCACAGCTCATGGTGGATGTTTTTGATAGGGATGCATTTATTACAAATCAATAAATGAAAACCCAGGAAAAAGAGATCAAGAGGCTGCTGCTGATTAAGTGTTATTTAACTTCTCCAGGAAATGAATTCTACCTGTTAACGTTCACAGGAACCAGGACACTTGTTTTAACACTTGGTAACTGCTTATGTGCTTTCTTGAGTTGGAACTTTAATTTCTTCACATAGTGAAAATACTATTACAATTTGTTTAGAACAAATAACTCTTGTGCATTATCTTTCTTCATATTGAAACCTCAGGAAAATGTCAGGGTTGACATAATCTTTTTCAAGTCCTTAAAAAGCAATGAGGAAAACAAGCTGATTTTGATATGAGAAATTTCCACCGAGGGAGAAAGGGAGATTGTTGTCATCTTAGCAGCTTGATAACTTTATTTGTCAGTAAAGAAAATTACTGAAAGTCAGAAATTTTGATGGGGTTTGAGCAAGGTACTTGCCAGAATAAGAGAGAATGGAGCATTCCAGGGATGCATTCTGCAACATCTATACTTGTCTTGAACAAAACACAGGAATCTGCTTAAACTCTTGAAGAACAGATTATGAAGAGCTTAAGAACTTCAGTTATGAATAAATAAACATTTGTTTGACTTAACATAGGTGTAGACTGTGCACAGTGAATCATTGCTATGTATGGCTTTTCCATGGCTGTATGAGCTTACCAATTGCCCTTCTGCAACGATGTATGACTTGGTGTAGGGAAAACATCAGTTGTGTGGTGTGGTGGTCAAGAAAAACTCAAGTTTTCTGCTTCTTATCATTAAAGGTTTTTATTTTAGCAGCTACTTCCTCTCACAGCAGCAAAACAGGACTGATAACTGTGATAGACCTTGGCATGGAGTTTGACATTAGGCAAAACCCAAGTGCTCCTATCCTTCAGCCAGCTAGACCTTCTTTTGATAAGTAGTAGATGATTCTAGTTGGTGTTAAGCTCAGGACTGAGTCAGAGCTGAGATCTGTATTTGCCATCTGTTATCATGGTACTGATCAGCTGTATCTGGCTGTAGGTAGTTGTTAGTACCAAGTTCCCACTGGCATTATAAGAAGAGTGATGGCATGCCTGGCTTATAAATAAGATCATGGTATATCAGATGCTTCCCCTTCCTGTTACACTTTGAGGTGTAATAACAAATCTGTATCACAGCCTGCTTTTTCATGCCTTAATCTGAAGCCCAGCAGTCCTTAAACTGATGTCTTAACTGATTTGGGAAATTGAAATTTGCTGCTTGATAGGCCTTGTTCTAAGAAAGAGGCAATTAGATGCTGAGAGGTTTGGCACCTAAACATAGGTATCAAATGCTATGTATACATCCTGGACTGTTCTGCCTGGCCTCCAACTGCAGCTCCAGAAGGCTGCAGATATCCCTGGATCCAATGTCAAATCTGCCAGCCCCAAGCAGATGTCTCAGACACCCAGCCTGTCTCAAAGGCATATGTTTAGGCTAGTGAGTCACTCTTTCACCAATAGTTATATATACATTTCAAGGCAAAACAAAAATAATACACAGTTAGCTTTATTTGTAATTTATTGATGGGAAACAGCTTATTTTATAATAAGATATCTTTATAGTGTGATAGAAATACTTGGCCAACTGTGCAGCTTTTCTTTACTTAAAGAGATCAAAAACAGGATGACAATGAATGACCATTTGCCCAAAAAATTGAAGTAACCTCTAATCTGTGGTAGACAAGTCAAATAATAGTAATGTAAGAAATGAGTTTATTGTTATTCCCTTTCAAACAAGCCCATATTGATGTTCATAACCATATATTATGTAATGCATTAGTCTACATTAATGTTGATCATTTTTGCACTTGTGGATAGTGCTAATGACTAATCTGTAGATTATGTGGTGCCATATTGACTTAAATAGACTATTTTAATGCCATTATGAGTATTTTCTAGTAAAAGAATTTAATTACATTTATATTTAATGCTATTGCAGTGGACAATTGACTGCAGATCAAAACCATAATACATAGGAGCTACCTGGAAGGTGCACAAAATCAATTGGCTCAGCTTTAAAGATGTTCACTGTATCTCTTTTAAAAATAATGCAGTCTGAAGAGGCATATTCTCGTCTCTTGTCATTCAGTAATCAGATTACTTTTAAAAGTGTCTCCCACCTATAACTTACTGCTGTCTCTCTTTGTCACATCTTTTGTACGGCAATCTCAAACAAAAATACTTCAGTCTTAGAAAGGAATGGTGGGACACTGGCATTACTGTGTAGAAAAAAAAGTATTTAAAATTCATTTGCTAACAATTTGGAAGGAGTGAATTCTTACCCCATCAAATTCAGTGGGAAAGCTGGCACTGACCTGGAGCCAGTTTCATCCAGGATGCCTTCATGCCAGCAGAAAGGCATCCAGATCTCTTGTTATGATTTTTTGTTCCAGCACCACTTTCTTGTTCAAAAGTATTTTTTCTTATATTTTTGTTTCACTTGATGTTTACCAAATGAAGTAGTCACAGAGGCTGTGAGATGAATTTTCACCAAGAAAAGAAGTTAATCTTAAACAGATTATGTCTGGTTACTTGAAAAATAGAACACTCCAGTTTCTAACCTAACTAGAGTGAAGTAGTGGTAAGCAGCTTGGTTCTGGTTGTCTTAGGAGAATAGAAATAAAAATAACTTGATCAGCACCAAGGGACAGTATATTATGCTATATATATATACCAAGAGGGACAGTGTATTATGCTATATAAACAAACTTCGAGATTAGTATTGACTCCTGATTGATAAATCCCTTGTACTGATTTTCTTGGTTGTCAGTCTTAGATATATGGAGGAATATTTTTATTGACCTCTTTTAAGTGTAGTATGTGTCCCCATTACAATGTGGCCTGTTTTGCTTCTCACTTTTCAGTATGATTCTACAAGATCCTGTGTGTGTTCTAATGAGGTGATATTCCTGTTCTCTCAACTTCTGAATAGCAGTAGCTAAAGGTTTCATGTCTTGGGCTTTCCAGTTGAAAATTGTATCCTGAAATACATTAACTCCAGTTCTGATTTTTCTGACTTTGGGCACTTGGGTGCACCCTACTGAAAATACACTTAGTTACAAACCTCATGTTACATACACCCTCAGGCACCACTCAGATTAAATGAGGCCTGGGCTGTATCTGTGCAGCTCTTCACTGATCAGATGATTCTGGCAGCCATGTCAAAATGAAGCAGCACAAGACAGCTATTTACAACTTTAGATCCTTGTAAAGCACTTGGAATGGGGAAACCAGAAGTGATAATGATCTGAGTAACAACTGCTCATGAGCTTTAGGAATGCAGAAAGCCAAAGGGTCAGCAGCTTATCTCCCAAGCTGGAGAACAATACATAGCTGAGATAGTAGCACACCTACAAGTGTCTAGCATCTTGCAGAAGGCTGAACCCAAGGTGAAACCACTTCATGTAAGGACGAGACCACCAGCACAGAGTCAGACACATTGAGCTAAGTGAGACACCTGAGCTGGATTCCTCCAAGTCCATGGTGTTGGTCATAAGAGGACTGGAGAGACAGGAGCATTATGGGGTGTGAGGGTGTCCAAACAGAATGTATGAGTGTCAGAACATTGAAATCCTAGCATGGAAAGCACTTACATTCACCCAGTGTAGCCATCTCATTTAGTAAATAAATCTTAGACCTGGCAAGTAAGCAATATGCAACTAAGTGGTTCTTGCAGATACCCCATCCTAAATTTCCCTGTAGCACCCACAAATATCAAAACAACACAAGTTAACCTGGCACAGAAGGATGTCAATATGCATACTAGCTTTTCCAGTTTTCTACTTGGTAGAATTGCCACTGTTAGCAACTTTGTATCTTGTATGTGCATTTGTTTTGGAGAATTTCCCCTGAGCTACAGCAACTTGAGAAGAATTCTCAATGCTAGAATTCAAAGACGCTTTTTTTGAACCATGAAAGGAGTCAGTATGTATCTTAATGGAAGTAGGTAACAGGAGCTCAAGGAAGAACTGTAGGGATTCCTAGTATTTTACAAGGAAGAAGCAGGGCAGTAAGTCGGATTACAACCCTGGACTTCTGTGAGGCTAACTTAGTACTCTTCAAAGATCTACTTGCAGGAATTCCATGGGCTAAAACTCTGGAAGGCAAGGGACCCCAGTAAAGTTGGTCAGTTTTTAAATACCACTTCCTCCAAGCCCAAGATAAGTATATCCCTTCGAGTAAAAAACCAGGTAGAGGTGCTAAGAGACCTGCGCAGATAAGCAAGGAGCTTCTGAAAAAGTCTTATGGAAGAAAGAAATTTACAGTTCATGGAAGAAGGGACGTGTCACTTGGGAGAACTATAGGGACGTTATCAGGGTATATAGGATGGTAACAAGAAAAGCCAAAACCCTCTTAGAACTAAAACTGGTAAAGGAAGTAAAAGAGAACAAGAAGGGCTTCTTCAAATATGTTAGTAAAAGGAGGAACAGGGAATATGTAGGCCCACTGCTGAATGAGGTGGGAGCCCTGGTAACAGAGGATGCAGAGAAGGCAGAGTTGCTCAATACCTGCTTTGCTTCAGTCTTTACTAAGACCAGCCCTTATGAGCTTCAGACCCCGGATATAGGAGAGGAAGCCTGAAGAAGGGAAGACTCTCCACTAGTCAATGAAGAGTGGGGCAGAGATCAGTTATGCAAATTGATTATCCACAAGTCCACAGGCCCTGAAGGGATGCACCCAAGAGTGTTGAGAGAGCTGACTGGTGTTGTTACTCTACCACTCTTCATCATTTTTGAAAGATCATGGCAAACAGAAGAGGTGCCTGAGGACTGGAGGAAAGCCAATGTCACTCCAATCTTCAAAGAAGAAAGTCTTTCAAGAAGAAAGATCCAGGAAATTGCATCCAGTTCTGGGCTCTCCAGTTCAAGAGGGACAGGGATTTACTTGAGAGAGTCCAACAGAAAGCTATGAGGATGATTAAAGAACTGGAACACCTGTCTTATGAGGAAAGGCTGAGAGACCTGGGGCTGTTTAGTCTGGAGGGGAGAAGACTGAGAAGGGATCTAATTAATGTGTATAAATATATGAGGGCTGGGCATCAAGAAGGAGAGGCCAGTCTCTTTTGAGTCATGCCCTGTGATAGGATGAGGGGCAATGGATTCAAGCTAGAGCACAGAAAGTTCCACCTCAACATGAGGAATAACTTCTTTGCTTGTAAGGGTTACAGAGCACTGGAATAGGCTCCCCAGTGAGGTTGTGGATTCTCCTTCTCTGGAGACTTTCAAGACCCATCTGGATGCATTTCTGAGTGACCTGCCCTAGATTTGGTCCTTCTCTGGCAGGGGGTTGGACTTGATGATCTTCAGAGATCCATTCCAACCCCCAACATTCTGTGATCCTGTGATTCTGAACAACCATTTATTACTCTGTGACTGCACGAGACTCCTTCTGACACTCTTACTTTTACTCTGCATAGCAATTCTTCAAATTATTAAGAATGTAATAGTATTTGAAGTCACTGTCATCATCTGACCTGCTGCTTTGCTGTTTCTACATGACTGGCTACATGTACTGACCTGCTCGCATGATGTCAAATTGGAGAGGAAGGTTTTAAAGAGCAGATTCTGATGGCATCTGTAAGAGAGGTAGCCATTCTTTGAAAAAGGAGTAATCTATACTTGGCCTGCCAAACCCTATCTACTTGAAAGGGCTGAAGATTTTTACCTCCTTAGTATACTTTTTAAAAATATAGTATATCAGGGTATGGTGTGAAAGACTAGTATAATAAAAATCTTAGGTCATCCTCTGTAATAAATAAGTGAATAGGTTGCATTCCTTTTCATTTCGTCTCTTGATTTTTTCAAATTTAATCTAGATTGGTTTTGCCATTATTTTTTCTTCTGGTTCCACTGAAGTCTGCAGCCTTCGAGTGAAGAACAGATTTGGTAACTCACAAGTTTCTAATTTCCTGATTCTGTTATTTGCTCCCAAAGTTAGGGCAGGACATTCACAAGACAGATTGCTTTCCCATTTGAGCTCTCATGGAACATGTTTAAGGTGTGAAGTGAATTATTTTATTTTGAGTAGAAGAAAAGACAAGTCTCTTTTTGATAAATCTGAAGGGTTTAATTTTATGTATTCTCCCAGAAAACTTGTTATAAAATGCCATGCCTTGCCTTTTTTGCTTATAAGTATTTTCCAAATAAATGTGATTAGTTTCCTATTACTTCTTAAAACAAAACAAAATCACCGTGTTCCTGAATAAAAGTATTTTTATCTTAGAGGAAAATCTTTGTAAGGGGGCCTTCTGTAGCATAGAAAAATCACTCCCATCCCTGTTTCCAAACCAAGTGGTACAAGTACTTCTGATCAGTTTTCCCCTGTAGGAGAGCTCTTACCTAGAAGCAACTTGATGAATTTTGCAAACCTTCCTTCAATAAACCTAGTTTTGTGTAAATTGGATCGAAGCATCACCAGTAAGATTTACATGAAGTTTAAAGTGTTTAAAATTCCAGGAAAGTACATGTTCAGAAATCAGAACTGATTTGACCTGAATACATCACTCTTGTTAACTTGAGTATGTGTTATGGAATCATTATTCAAGACGCTCATGTTGAAAAGGTTTAAAATTTAAAGAGATTTTTCCTGACAGAGCAAATAATTGACAGAGTACGTACACTTTTGACCATATCTGTTGTCACTATAACCCCACTGAACTTTCAGCAAGACTGAAAGGCACCAAATGTTCATTAATAATTGTGTTGGTACAGAAGAGAACTTTATAAGAATTGTGGGTTTTAAGTTTTTCCATAATTAATTATTTTTCTAAGAGGTGATCTAATGCTTATTGTTACAGCATTTGTGAATAAAATAAAATGCAGGCCACAACAGAAAGTAATGTAGTCCATTGAAGGACAAAAATACGTATTTTGTGTGCTCAAAACAGTGCTCACTACTCAAATTAAAAATTCAACATGTAAAGTTGTCTCGTTTTATCCTCTAGATAATCTCCTTTGCTGTGTTGCCCCCAGATAAAGTATAGGAAAGGCTCTGCCTGTGCTGGGGGAGATTCTGTGAAGACAGCAAATCTTCCCAGATTGGTATCTCACTAAAATTAATTTACCCATGTAAAATGGGTGCTTGGAAGGTGGCATTGTCTGATCTCTGCCCTCCCCCAGCAGGAGCTTTGCTCCTGCAGTCACATACTTTCCTGAAATAACTGGTAGGTTCTGATTGGACTTGACAAGTGTCAGATGTGTCAGAAAGTTTTTAAGGACTGAGAGGGTATTCCTTCTTTCCCTATTCTGCTGTATGTAGAGGACTTAATGGGATAAAAGAGGTATTGCTTTACTAATAATGCAGTGTCAGTCTATCTGGATACAGCTACACTGGAGCTGGGGCTGAGATGCTAGGTGGGTGGGCATAATGGCTGAGTGAGCAGGAGTTGGCTTGCTCAGGGAGCAGCTGGGGCAGTACCATTGCAGCAGTATGTCAGCCACCCAAATAATTACCTGAGGTCCTTGGGCAGGTCATGTCAGCTTACATGAACACAATTTCATTGCTGCCAAAATGTCAGTTGGAGCTGGCTTGAGCCTGCCTGTCTGTGTTGCTGCTGCTGCTCCTCCTGACCAGAGTCCATGGTGTGCCCCTTGTAAGCTCATGAGGACGTTATAGGTCTTGCCATAGATTGTTTCAGTAAAAGAAGTAGATGTTCTTTACGTTTCTGTATGAGTCACCATCCAAATACTTCATTATGGATTACATTAATGAATAATGTCTAAGTAGATTTTGAAGGAGTACTTCAGTCTATGCTGTTCCACGTATGGAAACTGAGTTGCTCATACACTTTTACACGCTGAAGCTGTAGCTGAGAACCTTTTTTTTGATTGCAAGCAAATCTTTCTGCAGAGGAAAAATATTATTTTTAACTAAAGAAAAAGAAAACAAAAGGCCACTTCATCCCCAGATGCAGCATTTTACTTCTCTCTGATCAGCATTGGCAGCTGTTCATTTTCTGCCTGAGTGAATTCAGTCATTTACCTTACGAGTGATGAATGCCTTATGGCACTTGCCTGTCTATATTTTACTACTGTTTAGTCTCATCCTGAAAAAAACCTTCTATTTCTTTCTGGATCTGCTAGTAATATTTCATTGAAATAATTATTTATAATTTTTCTGAATTGGGTCAGAAAGCAAATAATCTAATAGAGACAGCAACTTTGTTATGCCACACTCAGGTGAATTCAGGACGGAAACCCAAGCAATTATGTCAGTGTTACAGGAGAAGGGAGTTTCAGGTTCAAGCAGCAGGTATTACTAGACAAGTTGTCTTCTCTGAAACAGATTAAATTTTATTGAAATTTATTCAATTACCATCTTTTTTTTTTTTCCCCCCTTTTCTGTGTGTTCTCCTCAGTCTATAAGGGTATCTATTTTTGTAAGTTTTTTTTTCCACTTGGGCTCAACAAATAGAAATTAAACACAGTATTTTTGAGAGGGAAAAATGAGAATTGCTGTTTATGTTAAGGAGAATACTGCTTTTCTTGCTGTTTTTAAGTGAAAATTTGAGAGGCTGAATGGGAATATTTTGACATAATTTCATTTTGATTGCTGCTTTGTGAAGTGTATGTAAGACTACAAACTATAGCTGTGAATGTTAGTTACAAAGTAGTAACGAGTAGCATCTGCAATAAATGTTTTCCACATAAATGGATTAAAATGTGCATATTCAGTTTTGTACTTAGTAATCCTCTGCTAATCTGTAATTATTTAGAAGATAATACATGTAAACACTGACTAATAGATATAGTGAGTGCTGTTGAGCTGGCACTCTTCAATGCTGCCACCACTGTAAGGAGAAAATAAGTGTTATCAATAGCACAGAAGAATAATAAAATGGTAAAATATCTTGGGTAACTGTTTTCTGCTTTATCATCTTTGCAAAAGTTTGTTCCTCATAAAAGGAGGATTTTAAGGGATCAAAAGATCCGTTGGTCAAGAAGGTGGGAGAACACATTACTCAGTCACTACATGAGGGGCAATTTTTAGTACAAATGAACATGACTTCACTAGTGAAAATAAATGCACATAAAATTTATTCCAGCTGCATGACTCTTTGTCTTTTTCTCCTCTGTCAAATCACACAAATTTACAGCATCAGAGTGCACCTGAGTAGCTCATTATTCTCATTATACATGAGAGTGCCTTTAACTTTCCTTACTTCTTTGCTCCAAAGTTGTTTGGATTTCTTAATAAATTTCTCTTTAGTTTAACAGGTCATGCTATTTGGTATATTCCATAATCTTGGTGTCCATTTCAGAGCTCAAATAATTTTAAAAAAAAAGTGTATTTGACAATATTGATCATTGAAATTACTTTCTATGAAGTAGTTTTCTTTCTAAAAGGCAGTCATTAGTTATTCTTTTTTTCTCTCTCTTAGGTTGTTATTAATTCAGAAACTTATTATCCTTTCTTCCTTTTCCTCTGAATAATCTCTCACAAAAGGTGTTGACCAGCATTAAATTAAAAAAAAAAAAAAAATAAAAAAAATCCTGGATGTAGCTACAGGCTGCCACTTGTTTGCCATTTAAAAACACTTTGAAAAAACAGCTTACAAACTGTAAGCCTTCTTTATAAAGCCACAGTCCTCCACTTTATTTAGTCTGTATTTATCACATGACTGCATTATCCTACCTTTACCTAATGCTTTAGGGCTGGTGCTGCAGGTTACTGGATGAAGCTACCTTGAAGACTCTTTGTGACAGTACTGGCATGTTGCTAGTCCTGGTCCTAAGCAGAGCTCTACTTCATGGCTTAGGGAGCATTTGAACCCTTAACTCCTTGGTGTGACAGTGAGACTTAATTTTATTTTCATTTTAGAAGATGGATCATCTAGGAATAGCTTGCCTTGCATACAATTAACAGCTTTTTTATTGGCTGTGCTCCTTTTCCTATATAGACTTCAGGCACTTAGCAAACTGTTTGACCCTGGGCATTTAATTTTTCAAGCTGTTGTGTACATTTGTGTCTCTGATATCATGCTGTAATTTCCTTCTAAGTTTGGACAAAGCTCATATAAATAAAGTCATCTAAACCATTTAACTCTGTATCATCTTGATGCCTCTTGATACCTTTATCCTTTAATAGCTAGGCTACAAAGGACTGATTTTCCTCCAGACATTTCTTCTCCCAGCTGGCACAGGCCTGTAGGCCATATACCAGCCTTGACGCTAGGCGATCATTTATGTTTGCTTTAATAAAACAATGAAACACTGCTAATGAAAGGAACAACTAACAAGAAACTGCTAATATCCTGTTGCCATGAACCTGAGTCCAGATTGTTACCTACAGCTCCCATCATGCAGCAGTAGACACTGTCTCATCATATCATTGACTTGTACATAAGCTACTCTTGCCATATTTGCTGCCATGCCAAGATGGCATTTTATTAAGCTAAATGGTAATACATAGTTACAGTCTGGTTATAGCTGGCAAATCTGGTGATTTCCCTTGCTGTCATAGGCATCTGATTCTTGCTAGATGATACCTCTAAATACTCAAGTCTGCTGACATCATCCATGGTGCTATTGTCTAAGCCCTTCATAAAGCCTGTGAAAACCGTTTCTATTTCTTCTTTTGCGTTAGGAGTAGTTTTTACCATGCCAGAATTACACCAGAATTTGCCTGTGCATACCTGGCCCTTTCTGTACTTCTGTAGTGGGGAAGATCATGGGATCACAAGTAGAGATGCTGAAAGAGACCCTGTCACCCAGACCTGAGCTGACTCTGTCCTATCCAGAGAGCAATCAAGAGAGAACATATTCCTAGTCCTTCCTCCTTTTCTGGAGATCTCTGGACTGGAGGTTGAGCAGGAATACCCTTGATGTGCAGTGCAAAAAGACAGGAGAACAGGTTGTGCAGTGTCTTTTCACAGAATCACAGAATTACAGGGGTTGGAAGGGACCTCGAAAGATCATCTAGTCCAACCCCCCTGTCAGAGCAGGGTCACCTACAGCATATCACACAGGAACACGTCCAGGCGGGTTTTGAATGTCTCCAATGAAGGAGACTCCACAACCTCTATGGGCTGCCTGTTCCAGTGCTTTTTCTGATGTTTACATGGAACCTCCTACGTTCCATTTTGCACCCATTGCCCCTGTCCTATCGCTAGACAGCACTGAAAAATCCTGGCTCCATCCTCCAGACACTCGCCCTTAACATATTTGTAAACATTGATGAGGCCACCCTTTATCTTCTCTTCCCCAAAGAGACCCAGCTCCCTCAGCCTTTCCTCATAAGGGAGATGTTCCACTCCCTTAATCATTTTTGTGGCTCTGTGCTGGACTCTTTCAAGCAGTTCCCTGTCCTTCTTGAACTGTGGGGCCCAGAACTGGACACAATACTCCAGATGTGGCTCCACCAAGGCAGAATAGAGGGGGAGGAGAACCTCTCTTGACCTACTAACCACACCCTTTCTAATACACCCCAGGATGCCATTGGCCTTCTTGGCTACAAGGGCACATTGCTGGCTCATGGTCATCCTCCTGTCCACCAGGACCCCCAGGTCCCTTTCTCCTACACTGCCCTCCAGCAGGTCAGCCCCCAACCATAACAGGTACATGGGGCTGTTCTTCCCCAGATGCAAGACTCTACACTTGCCCTCGTTGTATTTCATCAAGTTTCTCCCTGCCCAACTCTCCAGTCTGTCCAGGTCTCTCTGAATGGCAGCACAGCCTTCTGGTGTGTCAGCCACTCCTCCCGGTTTAGTGTCATCAGCAAACTTGCTGACAGCACACTCTGTTCCCTTATCCAGGTCACTGATGAATATATTGAATAGTACTGGTCCCAGTACCAACCCCTGAGGGACTCCACTAGTCATAGACCTCCAACTAGATTTTGTCCCATTGACCACAGCTCTCTGACTTCTTCATTTCAACCAGTTCATGATCCACCTCACTACCTGACCATCAAGAGCACACTTCCTCAGTTTATCTACAAGGATGCTGTGGGAGACAGTGTCAAATGCTTTACTGAAATCAAGATACACCACATCTACCACCCTGCCATCATCTATCCACCTAGTTACTTCCTCACAGAAGGCTATAAGGTTGGTCAAATGTGACTATCCCTTGGTAAAACCATGCTGACTGCTCTTAATGACCCCTCATCCTTGATATGACTAGACATAGTACCAAGAACAAGTTGTTCCATCACCTTTCCAGGGATGGAGGTGAGGCTGACCGGTCTATAGTTACCCGAGTCCTCCTTCTTGCCCTTCTTGTAGACTGGAGTGACATTTGCTATCCTCCAGTCCTCAGACACCTCTCTTGTTGCCCATGACTTACCAAAGATGATGGACCCACATGATGGAGCCAGGTGATTTACCTACAGCATGTAGAAGATATAGCAGCATGAATTCTTTGGAGTTACTAGGATGAATACTGACTTACTGAAAAGGATTTTTCTACACACTAGGTGTCACATCATCGTTCTGCAGTTGCCCAACATTATTTCTAGCCCACAGCTTTTGTCTGCCCTTTGTTTCCATTCCTTTTTCTTTTAAGAAGTAGCCATTTGTAATCCGTTTTGTAACTATTGGCCATTATTTTTCATTTTTAGAGGATTTATTGTAGCACTAGTGATTTCTACTGTGTTGCTTTGATCTTGCTTGAAGTTATAGTTATGAGTTTAATAAGCAGCAGCTTTCATAGGTAGATATTTTATAGGTATTTATGGATGCTATAGCTATGTCTTCTCTGTTTAGCTCTTTTTAGCTAACAGCCTGATAACTTTAAAGGTTTAAAATTTAGCAATTTGAAATTCATCAAACCTGCTTGTCCGTGATGATTGTTGTATATTAGTTTTTCATGCACAATTTCATACTCACTGCAATTGCAGTATAATACTTCTCCCACATTATCTTATTAAAAAATTGCTACAGATTCTACGTATTGCACAAGATACAATTGAAAACAGTTTTCTTTCTTTTGTGTTGTGGAATTCTCATACAGAGTCAACATTTGTCTTTAAATCACCTTCGGTATGTTCTTTAAATACATGGTTCTGGGAAAGATGACTTTAAGAGAGGTTTGATAAGGTTTATTTTTCTATGTGAAGCCAATCTGTCAACAGTATATGCACCAGTTTTCCTGGAAAAGTTGCCTTTTGCTAAGTCAGTGGTACATTTCCAGTAAGGTAAGGAATAAAGTCTCCTCAAACTGTCACTGAGTGACAGGCTTTGCTTACTGTAGGCTGTGAGACGAACAGAGGGGGGTATTTTAGGCTGTGATTTTGAACATTGGCATGATTGTGTACAAGAAGCTTTCATAAGAGTAGCGAAGTATTCCTTTTCCACCTTGTGTATTCATGTTTTCATGATAATAAACAAATGAATGTGTGCTTTCAAAATGGGAAGTCATTTGAATAAAACTATATCTGATCTTGCTAAATAAATGTTTTATTAAGAAGTAATGGCTTGATCTCCAGATGGAGGGAGTAGTCATGTTGTGTCCCTCAGGGGACAGTCCTGGGACCAATGTTGTTTAATATCTTCATTAATAATATAGACAGTGGCATTGAGAGCACTCTCAGCAAATTTGCTGATGACACCAAGCTGGGTGGTGTGGTTGATATGCCAGGTGATGGGATGCCATCCAGAGGGACCTGGGAAAGCTGGACAAGTGGGCCCAGGTGAACATCATGAGGTTCAGCAAGGCCAAGTGCAGGGTCCTGCGCCTGGGCCAGGGCAACCAGAGATACCAATACAGGCTGAGGGAAGACATACTAGAGAGCAGCCCTGTGGAAAAAGACCTGGTAATACTGGTGGACAGAAAGTTGGACATGAGTAAACAATGTGCACTCACAGCCCAGAGGGCCAGCCACTTCCTGGGCAGCATCAAAACAAGTGTGGCCAATAGGTCAAGGGAGGTGATTCTCCCACTCTCTTGTGAGACCCCACCTGGAGTCCTGTGTCCAGGTCTGGTGTCCTAAACACAAGAGGGACATGGACCTGTTGGAATGAGTTCAGAGAAGAGCCACAAAAATGATCAGAGCACCTTTCCTATGAGGACAGGCTGAGAGAGCTGGGATTGTTCAGCCTGGAGAGGAGAAGCTCCGGGGAGACCTTATAACAGCCTTCCAGTACCTGAAAGGGCCTACAGGAAAGCTGGGGAGGGATTGTTTACAAGGATGTGTAGCAATAGGATGAGGGGCAATGGTCTTAAACTAGAGCAGGGTGGATTTAGATTAGACATTAGGAAGAAGATTATTACAGTGAGGGTGGTGAAGCACTGGAACAGGTTATCCAGAGAGGTGGTGGAGGCCCCTTCCCTGGAAACATTCAAGGGCAGACTTGACCAGGCTCTGAGCAACCTGATCTAGTCAAAAAGGTCCCTGTGCACTGCAGGGGGTCTAGACTAGATGACCTTTAATGATCCCTTCTAGCCCTATACATGCTATGATTCTATGATAAGCAGATATCTAGAAAAATGACCTTGCTTCTTTTTATTACTCTGCTGGATTGGCTGTTTACCATTTATGTACTGTGGTGTTGTTGGTCAGCTAGGTTATGTAGCTGTTAATGGGTTAATCATTGCTGTAGCAGGATGCTTGTTCTGTGCATATACATCTTGTCTGCTTTCTCATCCGATTTGGGACACTTGCTAATTTTGTAGTCATAAATGTGTTATCTAAGATAACTCCTCCTAGTCTAGGAGACAGGTGCTTTGGACCTTAGGAATTACAAAAGCAGAGCAAAAAGAAGACTACAACTTAGATCTGAGTCACAGTTATGAAGTTCCTTCAGCATTTTTTCAGGTCTGGATTGCTCCTTTCTTCCTGCTGTGGATCAGGCTGCATTCCAGCCCCAGTTATAATGGCAGGCTGGAAGAAGCATCTGCTGAGGATTGTTCTCTACTTTGCATCGTTAATGGCCAGGAAGACAGTGTATTTAATGGCTGGACTTGTCTTTCAAGAGTAAATTAGGTTTGTGATTTAGCTTCAGGTAAACAGAGGCTTGCATGAATATGCAGTCACTAGTGGGGTCCATCCCAACATCTTCATCAATGACTTGGTCCCAGGACTCAAAGGAAACCTAAGTAAGTTTGCTGATGATGCAAAGCTGGGATGAGCTATCAGCTCCCTTGAGGGCAGGCAGGCCTTGCAGAGAGACCTCAACAGGTTAGAGAGAAGACATCAAGCTATAGGAAAGTGTCCAAAGTGTCCAAAGTAGAACCAGGAGGATGGTAAAGGGTCCGGATTGGGTGACTTCTGAGGAGTAGCTAAGGTCACTTGAATTGTTCAACTTGGAGAAGAGGAGGCTGAAGGGTGACCTCATTGCAGTGTATGGCTTCCTCACGAGGGGAAGAGATGGGGCAGGTACTGACCTCTTCACTCCTGTGACCAATGACAGGACTTGGGAAAATGGCAGGAAGCTGAATCAGCGGAGGTTTAGGTTAGATATCAGGAAAAGGTTTTCCACCTAGAGGGTGTTTGAGCACTAGAAGAAGCTTTTGGATGATGCTCTCAGGCACATGGTGTGATTCTTGGGGTGCCCTACATAGGGACAGGAGTTGGATCCTGAGGGGTCCCTTTCAACTCAGCATATTTTATGATACTATGATTATCTTGAAGACAGAACTATCAATAGACATTTATTAACATAGAAAAAATTCTGACTAACCTGTCCCCTGACCTATTTGGAGTAAATGTTTTGGAGTATTTACTTGTTGTGTTCACCCAAATCTATCTCCCTATGCTATGTGGTTGTGTACCTCTGTAGTCTTTATAAATTCAGCTTCTATGCTGTGTTTTCCACACATCAGTGATAGCAGAATATCCAAAATAAAAATAAATATAAATAGTCTGGTGTGTCACTTCCAGTATTTCAAAGATTCCCTTCCATCTTGATCTTCAATATCTGATTTTACTAACCATCTTTGAAAGACTATAATTTTTTTTTGCTTCTGTGGGTGTTTCAAAAACATTGAAGTGACCCTGGAAGCCTGCTGGCAAAAAATTACATTTTCCCAGCAAGGTACAATGTTCCTTAGGGACCCATACAGGATATATACTCTTTCATCTCTCTCTTAAGAAATTTACACCTATAATTTATAGAGCTAGTCTGGGGGTTTGTTTTTTCTGTTTTTTCCTTTCTCTTTTCTCACAATATATTTCTTGTTCTGAGAGAAGAGAACATTTTCTCAGTTCTTCCTGCTTCAACAGAGCAAGCCTATCTTTTCAAGGACAGATCGTTAATTCTTTGTATATCCTGTTAAATTTTGCATGGCAGTATTATCAAACTCTCCAACAGAGATGTTTTGGAATTTTTTTCTCAACAACCTCTATAGCCCTTAGGAATAATTTTCTTCCATATGATTCATTGCATGTTGCTAGGTTGTGGGTTATGTTTTGTTGTTGTTGTTGTGGTTTTCCTTTCTTCTACTGCAGGATGCATTTTAATCAGTCTTGTTTCTCTAGAGAATCATCGCTTCTGGTTTTCCCTGGGTTTAGCTACTTAAAAACCTTCAAGAAATTCTTTATTCCTAGAGTAGAATTTCATAGTTGTAAGTCACCCAAGCAATAACTTTGTGAGTGATTTCTGAATATAGCTACCAAACAAAAGGGTTCTTGATGTTGGAGGCACATGGCTCTTCAAACCATATAGTTATGAGGAGGAGTTAACCAGTTCAATAGCTTGAGCCGTGGAGTTGTGCTGTAGAGTGCCTGATGTCATCCTTTTCAATAAGTACCAGAAAACTTTTGGAGAGAAGCATGCACAATAGAATATGGAATTATCAAATACAGAGATTGAAGCAGCTCTTCCTGTAAAGTTTTGGGCTGTCTTCCTCTTATTTTCTTTTCTTCTTTATGTGCAGATTTGGGAATGAGAACAGTTGTTTAAATATTTCATATGTGCTTTTGTTCACAGTTCTATTACTGAAACAACTGTAGATTCATGCTTTTCAGTGCTTGAATTTCCAGGGAAGCTGAACACCGATGGTTCTCACTGGCTTCAGTTTTGCACTTGAAAGCACTAAACTTGGACCATCTGATAATTTAGACTTCTATATTTTTCCCTACAACCTTTACTTTTTATTTATTTTACATAAATTAGTAGAGAGTATTTATTTTTTAAAGAATCATAGAATCCTAGGGGTTGGAAGGGACCTCGAAAGATCATCTAGTCCAACCCCCCTGCCAGAGCAGGGTCACCTAGAGTACATCACACAGGAATGCATCCAGGCTGGTTTTGAATGTCTCCAGTGAAGAAGATTCCACAACCTCTCTGGGCAGCCTGTTCCAGTGCTCTGTCACTCTCACAGTAAAAAAAAAAATTCTGATGTTCACCTTAAACCTCCTATGCTCCAACTTGTATCCATTACTCCATGTCCTATCACTGGTCATCACTGAAAAAAGCTTAACTCCATCTTCTTGACACTCACCCTTAACATATTTGTAAACATTGATGAGGTCACCCCTCAGCCTCCTTTTCTCCGAACTAAAGAGACCCAGCTCCCTCAGCCTTTCTTCATAAGGGAGATGTTCCACTCCCTTAATCATCTTTGTGGCTCTGCACTGGACTCTTTCAAGCACTTCCCTGTCCTTCCTGAACTGAGGGGCCCAGAACTGGACACAATACTCCAGATGCGACCTCACCAATGCAGAATAGAGGGGGAGGAGAACCTCCATTGACCAACTAACCACACCCTTTCTAATGCACCCCAGGATGCCATTGGCCTTCTTGGCCACAAGGGCACACTGATGGCTCATGGTCATCCTCCTGTCCACCAGGACCCCCAGGTCCCTTTCACCTACACTGCTACAATTTATGTTAATATATTTGAGGGGTTTTATTATACTCACGCAAAGTCAAATTGTCCTTTCTGCAAAAAGAAAATGAAACATGATGATGCTATTTAAGTTATTTTATCATGTTCACAGTCACTTAGATTTCAGCTCAGTGTCCTGCAGATTCATAGAAATATAGAAATCATAGAAAGGTTATGGTTGGAGGGGACCTTAAAGATCCTCTAGATCCAACCCACCTGCCTAGGCAGGGACACTTACCACTAGATCAGGATGCTTAGAGCCTCATCCAACCTGGCCTTGAATCCTGCCAGGGATGGGGCTTCCACGACCTCCTGGGCAACCCGTTCCAATGCTTTATCACCCTCATAGTAAAGAATTTCCTCCTAATATCTAATCTAAATCTCCTCTCTTTAAATTTTAAACTATTGCTCCTTTTTCTCTCGCTGCATGCCCGTTCAAAAAGTCCTGCCCCAGCTATCTTGTAGGCCCCCTTCAGGTATTGGAAAGCTGCTATAAGGTCAACTCGGAGCCTTCTCTTCTCCAGGCTGAACAACCCCAACTTCCTCAGCCTATCTTCAGAGGGGAGGTGCTCCAGTCCTCTGATCACTTTTGTTGCCCTCCCCTGGACTCACTCAAGGAGCTCTATGTCCTCCTTATGTTGGTGGCTCCAGAACTGGAAACAATATTCCAGGTGGGGTCTCACAAGAACAGAGTTGAGCGGGAGAATCACCTCTCTCGACTGGCTGGCCAAACTTCTTTTGATGCAGCTCAGGACACAGTTCGCTTTCTGGGCTGTGAGCTCACATTGCTGGCTCATGTTGAGCTTCTCATCCACCACCACCTCCATGTCCTTCTCCTCTGGGCTGTCCTCAATCCTTCCTCCTCCCAGCTTGTATTAGTGCATGGGATTGCCTCCACCCAGGTACAGAACCTTGCATTTGGCCTTGTTGAACTTCATGCAGTTAGCAGGAACCCACTTCTCAAGTCTGTCAAGGTCCCTCTGGATGGCATCCCTTCCCTCCGGCGTGTTGACTTCACCACACACTTTGGTGTCATCAGAAACTTGCTGAGGGTGCACTCGATTCCACTGTCCATGTTGATAATGAAGAGCAGAGACCCTTGAGGAACACCACTCATCAGAGGTCTTCATCTGGATATTGAGCCATTGATCACAATTCTTCAGGTGTGACCATTCAGCCAGTTCCTTATCCAAAGAGTGGTCCATCCGTCAAAACTGTAATGTCCCGATTTTGAGACCAAAATGTCATGCAGTACAGTGTTGAAAAATTGGGGAATTTAATCTGTCGAGACATAGAAGACAAACTACTTTAATTTTTCTTTTCTGTAAGTATTCTGAACATGTTCTCGATGTATCTTTTCTTATTTCTGCGACAAGTCAGTGTTGGAAGGATTTGCTCATTTCTGATGCTAACGTAGCCTTGCCATGGATCTTATAGAAACTGATGCTTCTGTAAGTCCTAGTCTGTATAGATGTGTGTCTTTATGAGAATCTCAGCTGTTGTTTGAAGGTGGATGTATGTATATCACTGTTACTATGTTGGAAATAAATTTGGAAACATGAGCTCTGCTGACCAGAAAACTGCAAACAAATATGCAAATATATTTTTAATCTAGTTGTGCGATTGGGAGTTGTGGTTTATGATTCTGAATGTTTTCCATCTAATGAACAGAGCCTTTAGTGAAGAGGCTTTACTGCTGAATTTCTACTTTATAGAGTTAGCTTTATAAAAGACTGTCAGAGTCCAAAAAAATCTGTCCTTACTGATGTAAATTTCTATAATCAACCACTGACTGAGATTATAAGTGCTAATTGCAGTGGCACTAGGAATACTAGCAAGAATGAAGGAGAGAGTAGTGGTTCACCCAAACTTACTCTTCTCTCTGGCTCTATACACAGACCAAATTAGAAATTCTGCTGTATTCAAGGGGTTGCACTTGTTTCAGTAATGTTGTGGAACTATATTCTGCATGGGATGCCAAAGCTAGATGGCTGATATCTAAACAAGTGTTTATCTTCCACACTGCCAGAATTTTACACCTATTGCTCTTCCTTTCTCTATAATTTTCTGGACCTTGAGAGTTCATACTTAGATTTTAAAAATAACTATATGTAGCTATCTGAACATAAAGCTATGTTGGTTACTTAACCAGTGTGTAAATGAGTTATATTTTTTCCCAGTGATGTTTTGTGAGTCTTACAGACACAAAGACATCCAAGTTTTCATTATTGTTTCTATAGAATATGCATCTACACCAAAGAAAATGCCATATTTTTTACTGGTTTGAGCTACAGTTGGCTCTAGATTTGCCGTTAAATGTGGGAAATTCACCTTAAGATTTTGCATGCTCTACATGTACAAATTGTTCTTTTTTTATTACAGTGGTAAACTATTTATTCAACTGTATTATGCTAATTTTCTTTGTTTGGAAGGAATTGTATTTATTAGATGATGCAAGTTCTAAAATTTGCCTGTGTGTTTTATGGATCTGAAAATCTGCCTATCCTCTCTCTCGGGCATCACCAAACTTGGGTCATTGATATCAGGGTAACTGCTAAGATTCCTTTTCCTGGGTTGCCCCCACCATCTTTAAGACATCTTTATACTTTTTGTCCCACTCCCTGCTCCCATTCTTGCCATTATGTTTCTTTTCAGACATCTTTTCTCTTGACTGTTCCTGGATAGAACTCCTACTCTTCTTTTTTACAAAGATCTCTGGTTTTGTGCCTATTGGAAAACTTCGATTTCTTAAATTTCCATCTCCTCTATTCTTTGTCTTTTTGTCCTTTAAATATGGTGCCCACAAATATAGCTAAAGGACTATTTCTCCTAGACTGGTATAGCAAAACATCTGTGCTTCTGTTTTTATTTCGTCTTTTCTTAGCAGCAAAAACAACTAGGCACATAAAGATAATGAAATGAAGGCTCTGAGTCTGCAGCTAATGACAAAATTGCAGAATTTGCATTTTTTTCTCATGTCTGCTTTTCCCAACATTCTGGATTTCTGTTTCAAGTCCAAGTTTGGATGACTTCTTGCCCAATGTAAAATAGTCATTAACCAGTTTCTGTTAAACACAACAGAAATCGTCTGAAACTCAGGGATTTTTTTTTCCCCCCATGTCCTGCAAGAAGCCAAGCAGAACACTTTTCATTTTACAGAAAAGGAGGCTGTTGCATCTTTTGCAGGTAGGTATCTTGCAATAGTACAACTGGCGGTGCTTAGGTTAGGCAGCTGCAGTTATATTCTGAGCCCAGGACCCAGCCATACTGATGTATAGTATGTAAGTATGGTGTGTATGCAGCACAGAGATGCTGCAGACACAGACAAAGAGGAAGCTGTTACAACCAAGACAAAAGGATGAAAGATGCCTATCAGATTCTCAATGTCTTGTCTTCACCTAGACTGTAAATACCTCGCCTTTATTTGTCCTGCTTTGTTATTGACAGAGAGCAAACACAGCTGTGTGATGGGAATGATATGTTTGGGGAATCCTCCTTACACACTGAAGCATCCTTAATTGTCCATTACCAAACTGGGCCCACAAAAGTTATTTCTCAAACCAGAAACTTAATTTGCTTTGTTTTGTTTAAAACTACAAAATCTCTCAGCATCAATGATGATGTGCATAGTGTGTAGCTAGAGAGATCATTATATTAACTTTTCTTCTTGAAACACGTCATATCTAATATGAAAGTCATATTTGCCTAGAGCTTAACTGATACCAACAGAAATAACATAGCTAATTAATATCAGCTCATAAAGCTAATGACTGTTCTTTCCAAGTGGTAACATCAGTTCACTTGGTGTCTTTACATTTAGTCAGTTAGCTTTAATTTATTTCTAAATCGGAAGTCCTGTCCACAGGACAGTTTCTGCTTTATGTTCTGGCAGTCCCAGAAAGCCTATGTCCTCCTCAAACAAACCCAAACCAGGACCAGGTAGCTGTGGTTCATTCTGTGTTTTTTTTTAATTTTATTTTAAATTCTGTATGCTGTTGAATTTTAGCACTATTTGTCTTTTAACCTTTTTGCACCTCTAAGCCCCATGTCTTTTTGTTCTCAGTGCTCATTAAGGTAGATCTGTTTTACGACCAAGCTTGCAAAACCGCATCTTGCAATTTCCATGCCTGTGTCAGCACTTACACAATGCAGGCATTAAGAGAGAAGATCTGAAAAGTTTTTCAAGGCATCTTGTTTTGAAATTTCAGCATTTATGCAAGTGAGTCCTTACCCTTGGGATGAACTCTGTTAAATTCAATTGCACTCCTATAAAGCTAAGAATACACTTTCCTTTGCTGTGGGGCAAATGATGATATTAAGGTTTCAGGCTCCCAGCTATGCAGTTGCCAAAAGCAAAATTCCAGTTGAGTTCAGTGACATTATCCCACCTGAAGCTTAAAACTACTGCTCAGTTAGAAGCTTAAAACTACTATTTGGTTAGCCACTGAATAACACCAAACATGCAGATGACGGGAAAAAAAAAAAAAAAAAAGTAATAATGAACTTGTAGCAAGAGATGGAGAAATGAGGAAGAAGAAAAACTGACTTCTTAAAAACTCAAGAATTGCAAGGACCAAAAAACAGAGTCCCATAAAGACATATGAGGCATTTATATGTCTGCAGAGTTGGAAAGGTTTGGTCTTTGCAGAGGTGCCAAGCATTTGGCAACTGCAGTTTGAGTCAGTGGCATCACTCAAATGACCTCTTTACCTGAAAGACCCAATGTAAAGCACCTGTGAGAACTGGAATTCCCTGCCAGGACAATACTAAATTAAGGAAAAAAATCCAGAAGGTATTATAAGGACGTTTAATGCTGTTAGAAAGGATCGTCCCTGCTGTTTCTGTCAAATACTGATCAAGTACAGTGTTGTCTTTTCACAGGTCCTAACCACAAATACACCCACCCAAAAAATATAACCTAGAAAAGGTTATATTTCATGTGCAGCCTCTTCCTTTTCACACCCTCTCAGTCCACCATGTGAGACCTCAGGCTGTAAATTCCCCCTAGGGAAATCTATTTCCATGAAAGACAGTGATGGTGTTTGCTTGCAGGCATGTTTGGCTGGCTTGATTAATTAAAACATTTTATTTACAGTCAGATGAAAATAAAATGAACAGTTAGACAAAGTCTTCCTCTTAACTAGGATTGTACCAAGACATTTCACGGCCAGTCATTGTCCAGTTGAGTTTTCTGCCTTGTAGTCTAGAAGGAGAAGGGAATAAAGGAGGGAAAGGACAAAGAGTCCGTGGATCTCAGCTAGCCCTTTCCCAAGCATGAATTACTACCTGAATAGCTATATATACTGAAAGTGTACTGACTTCTTCTTTTGCCTAGGAAACCTGTAATATCCTAGAGTCATAAAATGGTTTGAGCTGGAAGGGACCTTAATGATAGTATAGTTCCAACCCCCCTGTGTGGGCAGGGACACCTTTGAGAAGACCAGATTGCTCAGAGCCCTGTCCAACCTGCGCTTGAACACTTCCAGGGTTGGCGCATCCACAGCCTCCCTGGGCAACTTGTGCCAGTGTCTCACCACCCTCACAGTAAAGAAATTTTTCCTAATATCTAACCTAAATCTACCCTCTTATAGTTTATAACCATTATAGTTTATAACCATATAGTTTATAATTCATCCTACCACTGAACAGGGTGTGAAAATGTCCCTCCCCAGCTTTCCTGTAGTCCCCCTTTAGACACTGGAAGGCTGCTATATGGTCTCCTTGGAGCCTTCTGTCCTTCAGGCTGAACAAGCCCAACTCTCTCAGCCTGTCTTCATAGAAGAGGTGCTCCACCCCTCTGATCATCTTTGTGGTCGTCTTCTAGACTCATTCCAAGAGCTCTATGTCCTTCCTTTATTGAGGACACCAGAACTGGACACAGTACTGTAGGTGGGGTCTCACGGGAGCTGAGTAGAGGGGGAAAATCACCTCCCTTGACCTGCTGACCACACTAGTAGTTTGGAGCTGAGCTGTCATCAGTCCTTTTCTTGCTGGGTGCTAAAATAACCAGTGCAAGGGATCCCTTGTCTTCCCTGCCCTGTACAGCTCCCCAAAAAAGCAAGGTGGTATTTTAAAGATTATGCTTTGTCTTTCCATGGGATCAGTCTGGCCCTGTTTCAGAAAAAGTAGCATACAAATCTTGCTGGGCTTGCATCCTCTCATCTCCATCTATCCAGCTGCCTCACAGTAGCAACAGGAAGGGGCCTATCTCTGTATAGCAGTGCACTGCCTCATGGCCTCAGGGCTCTCTTGTGGCTTTTTGTGCCAGTCCCACTTCATTTTCTGAAAATGAGTTATGAAAGGAGAGTACCTCCATGTGACATTAGCTAGGCAGCTCACTTTGGCCCTGTGCACTCTCTGAAGACTCATCTCAGAGTGTTCTCACTGCAAATTTCTCTCACAAGGCTGGGGTGTGTGTGTGAAATCTACTCCTTTTAATTTCTGTGCTGGGTATTGCATGGTATTGGACTCCATTTGGTAGGTTTCTCCATTTCTTACAAAGTTTATTATTAGCTGCATAACTAAAAGAAAGAAGCAGAATTGTGAGAAACAAAGATAAAAGTGCTGCTGAAATGCTCTCAAATGACTTACCATTGCAAAAGTGAGCTATTTCCTTACCAGTGATTTTTTTTTTTTTTTCCAAATGGAGTGCCTTATTTTCATAGAATCACAGAACCACAGAATGTTCAGAGTTGGATGGGACCTCTGGAGATCACAGAGTCAAACCCCTCTGCCATAGCAGGTCCACCTAGGGCAGGTCACACAGAAATGCATCCAGATGGGTCTTTAAAGTCTCCAGAGAAGGAAACTTAACAACCTCTCTGGGCAGCCTGTTCCAGTGCATCGTCATGCTTACAGTAAAGAAGTTTTTCCTCACGTTGAGGTGGAACTTCCTGTGTTCCAGTTTGTGTCCATTGCCCCTTTTCCTATTACAGGGCATGACTGAAAAAAGATTGGCCCCTCCTTCTTGACACCCACCCTTCAGATATTTATATACATTAATAACATCCCCTCTCAGTCTTCTCTAGACTAAACAGCCCCAGGTCTCTCAGC
Organism: Apus apus; assembly: GCF_020740795.1. Taxonomy (NCBI): domain Eukaryota; kingdom Metazoa; phylum Chordata; class Aves; order Apodiformes; family Apodidae; genus Apus; species Apus apus. Next base: position 58,660,892 of record NC_067284.1, on the reverse strand, counting down.
CTTTCCTCATAAGACAGATGTTCCAGTCCCGTAATCATCTTTGTAGCCTATATTTCACTGAGCATTTTAATAAAGTCACCTTTTGCCACAAGTGTTTATCATCTACATTTTACTCGTTAAATCATGCTTAAATCTCTCTACCTTAATTTTGTTTTTTGGCATACGTATACATATTTACTTGTTTACTTAAAGCCTTATGCCAAAGCAGCCTAGCACCAAATCAGTAAAGGGGTAAAGAAATAGATGTGTGAAAAGAAACTGTCTGCACTGCAATTTATGCAGAAGCAGCTGCCTCTTTCAGGTTCTTAAAAGCAGCATTGTAGCTTTGAAAGTGTCAGGCTTGAACAGTGAATTGAGTTTCCTTGATGGAGCTGACCTCTAGGAATTTCTTCCTTTTATACTGCAAGAATAAAAACTTTTCCTAGTTCAAAGTTTGTCTCTTTCTTTGTTTTCTTTTCCTTTCCTAAGCCACTCTTGATAATGTGAGAAGACAGAGACCTTTGACAAGTTGTTTTTATACAGTTTATCCATTTTGCTTTTTCTTAAGCTCTGGCTTTGACATATTTGCAAAGGAACTGGAACTACTCAAGCTTGCTCACTCAATGAGTCACTTTACCTTTTTGGTTCTCAAGCTCTGTTCTGTCCCTAATAATTCCTTTCAAGAATGAAGAATATGGCAATAAAGATGCCTTAAAAAGACGATTCTTAAATTTCATGTGTAATAAAGTATATGTAAAGCCGTAGTCAAGTTCAGCCTGAATGATCAATGACCCAAAGATACTTCATAACTCTGAGCTATAGTTTTCACAAAATAAACTGTAAGGAGAAGTGGGAAAATAAGTGCTCTCAACCTTAATTTTCACTTGCTTCTTTCATGCCATTCATAATGAAAGTAGCCCTCTACTTTCCTCTGTTTATCCAACTTTAGGGCAATTTGGAGCCCAAACAAATAAATGAGAATTGCCATAAGTAGAGCATCATTCAACCATTAGGTAGTTATAAAACTAGCAGGAGCTAAGGAAGTATCCAAAATGCGGGTGCAAAAAACTCAAGTAGTGTTTCTGCTATCCAGTCTAGCTCCCTAACCTCCTGCAAGTGCTCTGAGATGATTCTTGGTGGAATGATTTGACTGAAAACTTATTAGAAAAAAACATACACATGCCACACTCCTATGCTGAGGTGTAAAACACTACAAACACCAAGTAAGCAGATATTGCTCTGTGTTTAGACTTCCCTGCCACAAGTCTCTTGATGTGACCTAAAGGATAGTTTTCTGGTTTCACTTCTTTAGACAGGAGCTTCTCCAGGGGACGAGGGTTATGCTAGACACTCAGCTGTGTTATTTTAACAGCAGTGTACTAGGATCAGAAATAATGGTTGGTGTGATATTTTGTGTGTTGCTGGTCTGGCAGCATCACCAAGCCTTGTTCTAAGATGCAGCGAACCTTTCATAGTCATCCCTGAAGGAACAAGAGATGAGGAACAGGTGATGAGAACACTTAAACAGTAGCACAGGTCTTAGCAGCATTTAGCCCGGTTTGTCCTCTCGCCAGCACATGGAGCAAGATATTTATAAAACAGGGTGTGAAAGAAAACTTCAGTGTAGTTAGGTTGAATTAAGGTGCTCAAGCACTTCTGGGGAGAAGCAGAACTGGTGGTGAAGGATTTGCTCAGGTAGCTACAGCTGGGCAGTGGCAATAGAACAGAGGCTAGGACTAACTACATGAAATAATAAAAAGCTTCTAGGAGGTCTGGAGCATTTCTCTATGAGAGCTCCTTAATGTGTGATTACTTGAGAACAGTTTCTTCGCAACTTGTTTTTTTGCAGTGATACAGATAGCGGATACATAGTTCCAGCCTTGGTCCTCACCAAGTTTACTCAACTACTTTTGGAATTTCTTTTAAAAACCCTCTTTTATATGTTTTTAAGTGGTTTGGTGCATGCTTGGAAGACTAAAATCCAGAGAGCACTTAGCGTATAGTTCATATCTGAATCTGGAATATCTTTGATGGTCTGAGATGAAAGAGAACATAACTTTCACTGTCTAGGGAAGTATCTGTTTAAAACAGAGGTGTCTTAGATGGCCAGGAAAGGTTAGCTAGCATTTTCTGAAATGTTTTCTTGAGCTTAGGCGCTTCAGTGAATCATCAAATGCCAGCTGAGTGAATACTGCCTTCAGTGGAAGTAACTTTCAGCTGTACTCTTCAGTGGTCTGTTTAGCCTAGATGCCCAGAGACATGACTGATACCTCAAATAATGTCAAAAGTAGTACCAGATGTTGTGATACAGTCACCGTTCAGCTATTACTAGTCTGAGATTACCAATATTCAAGTCTGCCCATCAGACACAATTGTTTTTTTCCTTCTCTAGTTTTCCCTTTTGGGTAAACCAGAAGCCAAGAGCAGATTATGTTTTGTATTCAGCATGTATTCCACAGCCAATTGGTACAATAATTTGGTTCCAAATAAGAAAGTGTTTCTAATGGATTTATTGTATCTATTTTTCTTATTTAATATAACTCTCTGTCTCTTAATGCTTTTGGTAAGCTTTCAAGGCTTATGTCAATTTTCATTACTGCATTGTGGGATACAAAAACTATTCAAACTGGCTGTAAATGTGCTGCTTGGAGGTCAGGAGAAATCTGTTGTGGCACTGTGGACCTTCCTTGAAGTTGATTTCTGAGCTGAGAAGTCACAGGTGGGATGCTCACTGAAAACTGTCTGATGTTTCTCTGCATTGCACTGCAGATTGTGGATGCATACTGGGAAGTAATTTCTGCAAGGTTTCTTTAGCCTGCCTTTTCTCTATGATTCATTCTTATTTTTAACACCAGTATCATAGCAAAGAGGTCTGAACTCACAGTAAAATAGCTCACATCTGAAGCTGAGTTTGGTATGGGCTTTCTGTATGATAATTAGTCACATTACAATTTCCATTTGTTTATGATATAAGCACACACAAACTGTAAAAGTGAAAATTTTAAGGGAAAGGGGTATCTTTGTGCGTGAATGATACATTTTGAATGTATGTGGGACATTCAAATGATGTATGGCTGAAGTCTATGAATGTATAAATGACTAATGTATATTCCCACTGTCAGTAGCCATTGAAAGGCTCCTACTCTCCTGACTACAGCAAATTGCATTCTGGTTTTTGTTCTCCTCCAGTTATTGTGGCTTTTCCACTCTACCCATGGAGAAAATGGCCTTGAGACCCAGTGAAACAGAAAAGATTGCTAGAGAGGAAAGCGTTCAGAAGAATGTCTTGTTTTGCTTTTTATTTTTTAAATTCCTCTAAGTTAGCTCAGTCTGTCTCTGCCATAAGGATAAAGTCTGTGATAGCATAAGATTTGCACACACAAGGGCAACCATGACCCTGGTTTCATACCCATGGGTGCCAGGCCTGTTGGAATTACTTCTGACCATTGTTTTAATTGCTCTCCCACTGCCACATAGTTCTAAAGGTTCACCTCAGTTTTTTGATCAGATTTGTCATGGTGCTAATTAGAATTACATGAGATGTAACAAGCAAAACAAGCCTGTCTGCTTGTTTCTCTTTGCATGTTCAGAAGCCCAAAGGTACAATATAAAAGTCTGTTGAAACCAGTGGTTTGACCATGACCAATTCTGGTGAAAGTGGAATTAAAAAAGAGAAAAGATGAACTGAGAGAGTAGTAGGATTTTTGGACAATGAAGACCATGTCATCTGTACTTGAACTAGCACATTCACAGCAGCAGTTGTGACATGGGAGGAGAGTGGAGAAGCCCCTAATTCAAACAATTTGCAGGCAAAACTTATGAGTGAAAATAGAGGGTAAAGAAGAATTAAGCAGCTGTGCAGCTGGAAGGTTAGATGAGAAGAGTGTAATGGTGATGAAAAGTATCAGCACTGTAACAGGGCTAAAAAATGTCTCTGTCTCAAAGTACTGAAGTCTCCACAGGAGCCTTGAATTGTTTCAGGGATGAAGTGAGCTCAAAGGCTGAGGTAGAGAGAGATGTTCATCTGAAGTGTCACACCATCTTTGCCTGTAAAAGAGAGTTGGAGAACACTTGAGAGAGATTTAACCTAGGAGAAATAATTTATGACTTTTAACACAGCAGTAAAAACAGGTTGGAGTCTGAACTTCCTTTTGTATAGTACTATTGACATCAGTCAGGTTGTTGAAATTGGAGATAATAAAGCTTTGTTTTAGGTTAGATTAAAACCTTTAAGTTCACAGGCACATTTTAAGATTTATAGGGTCACACCAAGCACCACTTTTGAACTTGAACTGCCTCTTGAGATCTGTTTCAGCAACAATAATCATGTTGGTTGGCTCACAGGAGGTTTTTGTGCCAGTCTTTTTTCCCCAACAAGTTTTTCTGGTCCTAACATAAAGATGAAATCTGTGTTCAGATTTATTTTGGGTTGGATGGCTTGTTCAGGTTGGATTTCATGCTTTCTCAACATCTTTGTCCTTCTTGAATCATAACTGCAAATCAGGCTTTTTCTCAGCCTCTTCCAAAAAAATGCAATTCAGCAATAGCAGGGTATCTGAGGGTGAGGATCCTGGAGAAATACATGCACAATGGAGACAGTGTGGTTTGTGGATCAAACCACCAAGACAGAGAATCTGACACTTCCCCTTCTGCAGCACCACACTTTTCCTTCTTTGTCTTCAGATTCTTTATAGCTTCTTCAAGAAACATCAACTGGTGCTTGTCAAGCACTTTGTAATGATGATGTGCTGCAAAATTGCTTTTTGTCTTCGGCAATTTTGAATGAGTAGCACTTCATCTTTGACAGTGATTTTGTTTGTTTTTTAGTTTTTCCTATCCCTTGTCCTTGGAAATTTTTTGGCATTTTATTTGGAAAACAGTGATTTTTTCTAATAACACTGCTTAATGTTTGATTCCTAAACAGTTCATATGTGCATTTTACAAGAGTTAGAGTGCTACAACTGACTTTACTCAGACAGTTTGTGGGGGGAAGGAAAAGTAGAGATACCAGAAAGCAAGCATTTGAAGTACAATCATTGCTGCACTTGGTTGCAATGTCTCTTGCTCATTAAAAGCTACCCTATCCCTGTTAGATATGCTAGAAGGACAGAGAGGTGATTGAGTATGTAGCAGACATCTCATGTGACTTAAAGAGCAAAAAGATCATTCCTTGGTTTATCATCTAACATATCTATTCTCCCGGTGTCTGGAGAGGAGTCTCACAATTTTAGGAGACATGAGGACCTTAATGATAAAAGATAAAGATGAAAAATGAGAACATCTGTTTGTTTATTGCAAAAGAGAACATAATGTCTGGAGGTTAGGCAGGAACATAATTTTCTGTAAGCTGTTTTCAAAGAGGCAGTTAAGAGAGCACATGCACCTAACTGTCTTGGAGGATCAGCTATAATTCTACAAACATGTTATAAATGTTATATAAGTATTTTTCCATGGCTAAATTATAGCTTTTTTTTGTTGTATTATATTTATAGTCACTGAAATTTTATCACTCTTCAACTTTTGTTAAGTCTTCTGAAATAAGGCAATACATGGTGAATATGGGCATGTGTCCTGCTTCACTTTGCACTTGAATTCATTTTGGGCTTTTTAAAATTTTCATATTAAAAATAAGGTAGCTTTCCACATTTGCATCATGAAATGAAATTGCTGAGCAATGTGGGGATCATTTTGTGCCATACATTACCAGCGGTTCACTTCAGTGCCTGCTGGCTTTCAGCAGCATTGTCCAGGGCATTTAAAGAGATAATTATTTTTGGCAGCATTGATACTATTTTGTTCTTTGGTATTTCAGCTAAGTGGAATAAAGGTTAATAAAATTATTTTCCCATTGGAAAATGCTGTTCCCTAAAACAGATGTTATTGTATTGGATTTTTTTTGTTTTCTCTCTGAAGTTTTGAAAACTTGTGGGTTTCATGCTGCTTCAAACAACAGAGCTCTAAAATCCAAACTCCCATTGCCAAACAGAATTTCCATTCTCTGTACATTCCAGGTTCAGTTATAGGCACGGACTCATTTCCTGCAGGCTCAAGGCAGGAAGCTAAAGATCATCAGCTGCGCTAATGTCCACTGCTGGTTAATCCATTATTAGTATTATTATTTGAATCACAGCAGTGCTTAAATGCCTTAATCAACAATGTGATCCATGTGTGCCTATGCACACATGCATAGATAATAGGAAATAGTTTTGATCCATGTCTGACCAAGCAAACAAAAGAAGAGTAGAAGTTTCGTAGGCACTACTGCAGGCTAGTATGTGTGAAATTAATAAAAGGGATGTGAATAAATCCCTGGTGCTGCTGTGAAAGAAATCTAATTGAGAACAAGTTGGGTTTGTTTTTTTCTGTTTTCACATTGACCTTACAATGCTCCTTTTAAAAATCTCTCCCTTTTTTACAGTGTCCTCTGTTGCTTTTCTTTCTTTGTTTACCTGATACTCATGGTGCCCCAGTGGACAAGGGAACTAAAGAGATTGCAAAGCATAGCTATTGCATTTCTTTTTATTGCAAAACATTTCAGCTCCTGGCAGGTGGCCTAATTGCAGAACAAAAGGAAGCTCATGAGAATTGTGACCATGGAACTCACCCAGTGACTTTCAGAAAGACACGTGGCTTTCAAGAACTCCCAGTACATTGGCATAGTAAATATTATTGCTGCTTGAATGTTCTCAGAAGACTTTGAATAATGGGTTTATTAAATGTAATTTACAGCCAACTATAACTTAAATAAATGAAGCAAAACATGTTTAGCAATTTCCTTTCATGCTTACTTCGGGGCAGACAGGAGAGTAGCCAGTGTATCTGAACCAGAAGTTTTTTAACTGATGATTTCACTTCTCTCTTCAGGTACATAATTCTCGTTAATGTTAATGACCTACCTGCAGATGTGAGCTACATGAGCATATATGCCAAAGAAAGGGAGCTGTACATATTGACTCCAGTTGGCTTCTTTTATGAATATTATATTAAGTATGTTTTGTCAGGGGGCTGGAAATGGTTTTCTCCAGCAAGCCAAAGAACTGCAATATTTCTGGGCTTTATTTATTTTTTTCAATTAAAAAACTCCTCCTAACTCATTTCAATACCTGTTCTCCTTTCTGTTGTTTGAATTGCATCTGCAGCCTCAAGTAATGATGCAAAAATGAACTAGAGTGGAGGAAGGTCTGCTAGATATATAGCATTGTAAATCACAACAGCAAAAGAAAAAAGAAAGAGAATAAAAAGCTTGTCTTGTTCTTTCCTCGAGGTCAGCAGTAGGGCAGAAGATTACTGCTTGATTGCTTGGCTTGCCTACTTGCCAAGTTTAATATTGAAGTCATCAGATGAAAAGGCATATATTTAAAAACTTGTTAGGTGGCAAACATAGAGAATTGGAGTTCATTGCTTGTATTGCTTTTAGCCACCCCCTGCTCCACCCTTTCTGCTTTTTCTTCCATTGCTTTGTTCTTGCCTTCCTTTGAAGAAGTCTGCAATCCCCTGTAACTGCAGTGGTGGTGAAGGAAAAAACAGTTTCTTCTCTGCTGTGTTTCCTCATGTTATATCAGGCAGCAGCTTCAGTTGCACTGAGGCACTAACTGGCATAGCAGCCCCTCTGGGTGTCTGTCCCTGTAGCCATCACTCAGTAAGTGGATCCCTGCAGCTATTACTGAACAAGGAGACTATCAACATGGTACTTTAGGGCTGCAGGATAGAGCTGCTGTGGTAGCAGCTCCAACTACGTTTTTAATAAGGCCAGTGAGCACAGTAGAACAGTAAAAGTTGCTAGTATGTGTTTTTTATTTGGTCGTCTCAGTGTTATTTGTTGCTGATTTCCAGTGCATACACAGTTTACTGTTCTCTTCCTTTTTCCAGAATATAAATGAGCATCTCATTAAATTTAAAGCTCATCTGTGCTGGAAAATATTACTGAAGTCAGAATCTTCACTGTTATGTTTACATATCAGAAAACATTGATACTGCCTTTGCCTGCTTGCCTCATCGCTGCCCCAATTTAATCAAAGCATTTTATGTCTAGGAGACCTGGTTATTGTGCAGAGTGCTGTCCTCTGAGAAGCTGGGGATTTTTTTCAGCCTCACTTGGTTGCTGCATGCACACAGGCACCTATTTGCTATTGCATGGGCACAGGTCAAAGTGAAACAAAGAGCTATTTCATTCTGAATTCATGTCCTGACCCAGAGCGTTCCCATGGCACTAACATCAGCGTAGTGGGAGGTAAAAATCATGTTCCTAGTTTACAGGCAGAGCAGCTAATTTGCATAGACAGTTCATAGAACTGACCTAGATTTAGACCCTGGGCTTGATTTGAATAGCTGGGACCAAGTATAGGCTGAAGAAACTAACAAGACCCCTCACTGCTTCATGCTTCCCTCTCCAGAGCAAGGGCTGTTGTAAAAAGAGTAGAGTTCCTAGACATGCATATACCATGTGGAAATTTTTAAGAGGATGGGGTCTCTGAACACTGGGTGAGTGCTCAAAGAGCACATTTTGAAGCTGGAAAGACAAGATGGTGCCTGTGTGGAGGTGATAAAATACAGATGCTTCTTGCCCTGTGCCTGTTTACGTAGGTTAATGCTAGGGCAAGGTGGAGAAGAGCAGCTTTTCCCTTCACATTCCCATTCTCAAAATAGTGTCAATTCTGCAGATGTGTCTGGTGCGGTGTCTTCTGAGCTTCCCATTAAAAACTGCAGCTGCCCTGCTGCTTGATAAAGTTGTGAACAAGAGCAACAGCACTGAGTCCACTTGCTGATTCAGGAAAGCATTAAATTAATGAAAAAATGAATGTATACGGTTCTGTTTGGTTGTTACAGTCTGAGGTTATTTATGGTGTGAATTCCGCCTATCAGTGCAAGCTTTTCTTTCTTCATTGCTAATTCTTTTTTATTTTTTTTTCCTCAAGCATCGCATGCTTTATTGCATTTCAGCATGTGAACCATGACATTTGCACCATTACATTATGGGATTCTACAAAAAAAGTAAATTTGACCCTTTTAAACTCCCCAGTGACTTGAACTTTAAGCTGGATTTTTCATAGCTGAACATGTCACTTTAAATAAATAAATGAAGTTGAGATTTTACCATGGCATGACTCTAATAGTTGAATTTTTAAAATAGAAGACCAGCCGTTATGAGATTCACAGTAGGATGACAAGTGGTTGAAAAATAACCTAATGAGTTGGGTTTTTTTCTTTGGAAACCTTTTTTGTTACTTTAGGGTCTATAAATTAAACATCCCTACTAAGATATAGTGTAGGGGGCTGCTCCACCATCATTTCCCAGTTTGGGGGAAATGCCCCAGTTATCCTAACTTGTTGTATCCAACTGTGGAATACAATATGATTTCAAAAGATGTTCCTTTCTACTTAAGGAGAAAACATCTGTATGGAAAGCAATTTTGCTCTAGTGGTGATATTAACATTTTTGACTGGAGAAAGATTGTTATCTTTGTGGCTGTTCTAAAGTAATCAGTCTTAAAATAAGCTGTACCTTATGAAACACAATTCTCCATTCTTAGGAGCTTTATATATTGCCTTGAATTAAAGCAAGTTGCCCAGACATGTTGCAGTCCTGTGCTAATCCCATTCAAGTGGCTTATGCCAGATGTGTCTAGTCACTGAAGTGAAATGGAGTGCCTTTGTCATACTGGGAGAATAATAGTTTATCATTCAGAACATAATTGTCATTCTCGGGAATTGGCCATCAGCAGGTAAAATTCCTAACAGGGAGCAAATAAATGCATCTGAATTTTGCATTGCTGTGGCCCTCCTTGATATAATTTCCCAGGGAAAGATTATTGTTATATTTTTTTAACATGGAAAAATTAGCCTTTGCTCCAGTTTTGGGTGATGATTTTCTGAGAGCACTGTGAAGGCATCTCATAGCCACTGGCAAGACTCTGCAATTCTCCATTATCACCTTAGATAACAGAAAAGAGGGTACTTTTGATTTATTGTCACATTCAGATACAGAAGGAAGGAATCCTCCTCAGCAAGTGTGAATAGAGTCCTGTAAACACATGGAAATTAAGAAAAAAGAAAAAACCCAACCCTCAGAAAGGAGCTTTTGGTTGAAAGCAGTTTTCACCTTTACAGCCATTTTGGGCATCTTTGCATTGCACAGCAGAGCTGTGTGTGAATAGTCTTTGGCAGTAGATCCCTGTAGATTTTGACTCTCCCATAGGAGCACTTTCCTTGCTCTGTCTGCTTTACTGGTGTGTGCTCCTATTTCTGTGCACTACAGGCTGTGCAGGAAAAACAGACTTTTAGCTGTATTATTACTGACTTGTTATAATCCAAGCCAAATTAGCCTTGCGTTATGCTTTTCCCTTTGTGTGAAAATTTATGAACTTTTATTGACCATTAACAGTTCTATTAATTATCTGCCAATCTTGAGAAAAAAAATATATTTAGTTGAAATTATCAGAAAAGTTCCAGGCACTCTTCCTAGTCCTTCAGTGTACCATCCCTGCATTTCAAAGCATTTGGTTTGGGGTTGATTGTCCCGATAAAATAGTGTAAATGAGATCAGAATTGAATAGGCTGGCCCTAGCTGTCATCTCTCATAATCACATACTCGGAATTACCCTGTCCCAGGCCCTCGGGCATCCTCTGCATCCATTGCAGTTGCTGTCTCTGTTGCTTCTTCCAATAGTCTTCTACAGGGAAGTGGATCACCTGTACATTTTTCATGTGAATTCCAGGAAATAGTCAGAGGCAAATGCCCATAGTCTGTTATCACGCACTTGCCAACAGACTGAAATCTTCTTGGAACAGTCACCAGGAAGCCATAGTTAATTTTGCTGTCACCTAATTGCATGCACCTGCTAGTGACAGCAGTAAAATGTGTTGTCTCTGACATGATGGCAGCAGATGGGGTGCTCAGAGGAGCTGCTTCCATTTCTTTTCCTAATGAGCATAGTCTTTTCTCTCCTTTTGCCTTTTCACTGTGTTGGGGAGATACAGAACTATGCTGGGAAAGATGATGGCTGCTGCAGCAGAGTTTAATGCAGCACTGCTGCTTTTTTCATACTTTTCCTAATGTGTCAATAAAATATTCATCTACAAAACTTTCTTGTTAATGGAATTAGTGAAAGAAAATACTTTTACAAATGAAACCCATCACAGGAGCTCAGAAACAACGGTGGTACAGTCAGTACATGTAAAGCTATTTCTCTGCATTGCTTTTTGATGCTCATACCTAAGCAGTATGACATACTGTCCTGGTTTGAGCCAGGATGAAGCCAATTTTCCTTTTACTGATTTCTTTTTCCTTCAGTAAGCTTTCTTTTAACTAGTACCAGAGTGTTTCAACTGAGATTGGTAACAGTGGAAGGTTTTTATAACTTCTGGGTCTTCAAGGTCACATCTTTACTCTGCTGGCTCAGACACTACTTCCCAGGTAGGGAAGGAGAGAGAGACAAAAGAGAGAGACTTGGCTGGATTGGAAACTAAACTACATGGCTTTAATTGATAATGATAATGATATCTAATGATAAAAGAAAATATATACAATTATATACAAATATGTTCAGATATGAGCAAAAGCCTCTCACCTCCCCCTACCCCCAGCAACTCCCCCAGCACTCTCCTAAGCTGCACACAGTCCCAAAAAATCCCAGACTGCTGCTGGAGAAAGTGAAGAGTGATGAGGGTCAGGAGAGCTCGAGCCTGGGGATCAACAGTGATGGGTGGATGGAGTCCTCCCCGGATGCTGGCCATGGACGGAAGAGAAGGGAAGAAGAAGCAGGAAGGAAGTTGTCTTCTGTGATCTCTGACCTTCCTCTGAGCTTACGTAGGTATATGGAATGGAATATCTCTGGCCAATTTTGTTTTCTGTCTAACTCAGCCTCCTACGAGAAGGTCATAGATCTCCCCATAGTGTCTCAGCCAGCAGAGTAAAGGTGCAACCTTGAAGACCCAACAGTTAGAAAAACAATCCACTGTTATCAGTTAGTTGGAACTCTCTGGTGCTAGTTAAAAGAAAGCTTACTGAAGGAAAAAAAAATCAGTAAAAGGAAAATTGGCTTCATCCTGGCCCAAACCAGGACACATACCTGTCAGTATGAAAATTTGTCCTTCCCCGCATTTTTTTGGGGTTGGTCTAATGGGAAGAGATTTCCTCTCCCTAAAATCCTTCACTCTCTGGAGTCTGAAACTCACTGGCTTTTGTACCAAAATTTTAAAAACTGCATCCTGGTGAACAGTAATGCATAAAGGCTGTGCACTTTCTAGTGAGATGAAGCCAGCATTGCCAGCTTGATGCATTTCTATTCCAAATGTGCTTCATCAGAAAAAAAAATTTTTTTTTTTTTTAAAAAAAGCTTAGTCATAAATTTTATTACAGCCTGGTTTTTGAGAGGTTAAAATACTGATACATCAGAAATTAATATACCTTAGAAATAAGCCCCTTTCATGAAAAAGTAGTTCCAAAAGAATTTATTTTTTTTTAGGAATGGTATTAACCAAGGCCAGACTTAACAACTGAAAAACTACACCTTATTTTGAACAGTGTAACAATGCACTACTATTGAAATTTATGTTTTTAGTGTCCTAGTTGTGCTATGCCTCACACAGTCCTTGTGACAGAGTAAGATTTCATACTCTGTAACCTCTCTGCAGTGGAACAGGAGGAAATCTGTGGTGGCATCCTGGTTGCAGAGTGTGATTTTAGGAAAATCTACCCAAGACATTAGTCCATGTCTCTGCTCTTCGAGTTGCCTCAGAGTTGTTACCTGAACACCAGTCTGTTTATAAGGTTAGGAAGACTTGATGAGTAAACAGAGTTCTGGCATATTGCATCTGTGGACATGCAGTGGTCTTAATGGAGGTATTTAAGATCATGTGAATAGATTATACTGTACACATAATGATACTGCATAATGCTTTAGTCAGTTGCTCGCTGGTGTAAATGCAGAAACCCTTGATTTTAGCTGAATTTGAGTCATTGTTTTTGCAATAAATTCAGCTGGTGATTCCCATTGCCAAGCTGTGTTTTGCTTGGGACTTTCAAAAGCACTTAAATAACCTAGGAGCACAGCTTCCATTAATAGTCATTTAAGCACTTTGAAAATGTCTTCTCAATATTCAGGCCATAATTCTCCCAGAGGAATGACTCAGGTAGTGTTGACTCTGTGAGGCTTTTCAATCTGAGCTTGGAACTGTTTAATAAGTGGGGGGCTTATTTAAAGCATTCAGGGGACTTTGCTGCTACATGCTGATCAGCACAGTCAGAGGTGCAGATAAATACATTGTGCAAATGAGTAAATATGGGCCTCATCAAAGCCTCCTGGATGCCATAAGAAATCTCCCACTGTGAGGAACGTTGGCTCAGACCCATTACAAATAAATACAGAAAAAAAAGCAAAGAGATTGCACTGCTGAATGCCCTTTATTCTTGCAGTTGAATAATATTGGTCTTTTAGTGTTAATTATTTTGTTTCCTAACTTTCTACCTCTGGTATGCACATACCCATGCTCCTCTCTCATCCACCATCCCCTCTCCCCAATGGAAAGTGGACTTACTATCCCAGCATATTGCAAAGCTCCTATTTGAGGAGAGGGAGATTATATGCAGTTTTGCTGCAGGTGGTTCAGTCCAGTTCAGTCCTGGCTATTAAAATAATAGCTGGGTCCCAAAAAAAACTTACTTTAAGCCCTGCAGCTCCTTGTTGTCTGCAAATCCCTGTCTTGGGAGCTTGACTCTTCTGTTATCATCCCCTTGCTCGGACACAAATTTCCCTGTCCATTGCATGGGAGGGAAGAGCTCTGATGCTCCCACTCTATCTCTTCTTCCCACTCAATGCATATTGGTCCTACCTGCAATGCTGGTTGAAATTTTCTTGGCAGTATGTTTTTGATAGTACCTTGATAATAAGCGCAGAAATTGCTGGCAGGGGTAGAACACTTCATTTCTTTAAATTCTCCAGCTCCGTTAAATTTTATTGAAGTGCAATGCTGCAATTTAGGTATCAGTTGAGATGCATCTTCAAGATAGATGGTTTCTGTTTTCTCTTCAATCACGCTCTAAATCTAAATAAATAAATATGTAGCAGTAAGTGCTCTGTGGTATATTTGGTAAGATTAACAGTCTTCTAGCAGCATAACAAACAGCTCATGATAGTCTTTGCTATTTATGTTCCTGCTGAGAAGAGGAAAAGCAGATAGTTGAGTGAGCAAATTATAAAGTATGTGGGTTAATGAAGTGCCTTTCATAAAGCTGATTGTTTCTTCTTCACATCCTGTTTTTTTGCTAACAGAGCTCCTAATATTTCAAAGCTTAGAAGATGGAACCTTCCTCTTTAGTTTTCAGTCTACACCCATATTCTGAACAAAAAACCAACAACCCTAGTGAAACGTTTATTTTTATCAATCCGAGTACATACTGTGAATAAATTAAGGTATGGAAGTAATATAACAGCTTATTGAGCCACATAAATCCTCAGAGTTTTCTTCTGGTATTAATAATATATTAACAAGGTATTAATAAGCTTGGATTACTTCAGGTTTTCATGAAACTTTCTCTTATAACTATATAACTTCTTGTTAGAGACAATTTTACCTTTTCTAAAAATACAAACAAGAGAAATACAATTCTCCATATCTTTTGTGTTCACTGTTTTGTGTAGCTCCCTAAAGCCCTATACTTTTTTAAGCTATTGTTAAGGTGGTTCTTATATAAAACAATGAGATTTTAATTTCATTTTTTCTCTTTCAGAGTAGGGGCTTCTGTGCCTGGATTTGTGACCTATACTGAGAAATAAAAAAACCTGGATTCATACCTATGAACTCTATTTTCTTGTACTTAAGAATACACATTCTTGACTTGCAAAGATGACAGGGACAGAGCATGAGAAAGAGTCAGTACTGAAGGCATTTACTGCCCTATATTTACCAGTAGGAGTAAGACAGGCAGCACTCTGTGAAGATCTAATCAGGAAATGTGATTGCAGATGCAGTTTCTTCTGTGTTTTCCCTTCCATCTATGTATGCTCCTCCTCCAACTCTAAAAATAACATCTCAAAGAGGAGATGGCAGAAGTGTTTTCCAGATATGATATGAACATGATTAATTGATATATATGTGCTTTGTACAGGCTTACATTCCTTTGAAAAAGGCTTAGGAATTTGCTGCATAAAAGAAAAATGTGGAAAACAAAATCCCTTTTCCAAACGTCCGGCTTAAACTTTGCAGACTAAGTTCTGTGATTGAAAAATCTTTATGTTCTTGCCAATCTCTGTGGGTTTTGTTATCATATTGCATCCTCGCTGGCATTGTAGATGTTATCCTTATTGTACAAAAGTTTAACTAAAACAAAGAGATACTATAAAGTGACTCTGGAAGTGTATGGCACTCAAAAGTATTAAACTGGGAGTCTTGTAACACTGAGACTCTTTTATTTTTTCCTATAACCTCTGCAATAGTGAGACAAATGTTGGCAGGTGCAGGCAAGTCCTTCAAATACATGGTATCCATTTTTTTTCCAGGAGTTTGAAATTACATTTCATTTAATAATAAATACCAGCAGTTTGCTGGTCTGCAGAAGCTGTAATGGGATGCTAGCAACTATATAGTTGGAGACTGAGAAAGTGGTTTTTAAAATATACAATGTCATTATGCATTTTTCTTTCTAATATGAAGCATAGATCAAAATAGTGAGGTGAGTACTTTTAAGGAAGTCATGGCAATGCCCTTTCCTCTGTTAGCCCCCTTCACTGTTGTGTTACACCACTTTGGTGCTGGTGACAAACCTGGAGAAAGTCTCCAGAGTATGATTCTGGAAGGTGGAAACAGGTCTACAGTTGTTGCCAAGAATTACAATATTAACTTAATGTTGTGGTTTGGGCCTAACGTAACAACAAATGTGGCTGCTCACTCACCTCTTCCCTCCCTCCCCCATCACACACTGTTGGATGGGAAGGACAAAAGCCAACTAGAAGCTCATAGATTGAGACAAGGAGGGTTCACTCACGATTTAGAGATTCAGGCTCATCTGGAGGAAAAATACCAATTTTATTTAACATGCATCAGATGCACACAGAACACAGACAACACACAGAGCAGTACTTAAATACGTTGCCCCACCCTTGCCATCTTCCTGGGCCCAAATTTCTTTTTCTTGGTTTCTCTCCCTCCTTCCCCCCAGCGGCACAGGGGGACAGGGGATGGGGTTTAGAGTCAGTTCACAGGCTGGTGGTTCCTGCCACTCCTTCCTCCTCAGGAAGAAGAATTCCTTACAGTCCTCCCGTTTCCCCACGAGGTCCCTCCCATGAGAGAGAGTCCTCCAAGAACCTCTCCTACGTGAGTCCTTCCCACGAGGTCCAGAGCAAGCTGCTCCAGGAACTGGTCAAATGTGCAGTTTTTTTATGTTTTGCTCAATTTGGTTTGAAACTGATAATATAATTTCAGTAGCACATTTTCTTACACAGGCAGCAAAATAAATATTTACCTGTGTTTCCCACCTTACGATTTTAAAAACCATTATAAGTTTGCACTCCTGAGATCTCCTCAACCCTTGTCTTCTTAACAACAAATTTAAAGTGAGACCCTGAGTGCAAACCACAGTATAGTCAGACAGAAATGAGAATATATTGCGGGTAGATGTAAGCAAACTGCTCTAGCTTGTTTGAGTTAGAGTAGTAGTAGCGTTGCAGTGTTGTATGCAACACCAGCTGCTGGCAGCTTTGCATTTGAGTTGCTGTTGAAAGTTTCTTGCCCCACCTTTATAGCATTTGTTTGCAGGAGAGAGTGGCCCAACCTGTGCTGCAGACACACCTTCAACATGAAAAAGGTTAGTGTTATCTCAGAGGCACTGGCAGCAGCTGACTCTGATGGTGAATAGAGGACCCAAGCTCCAGTGGGAATGAGCTCTTTCTTCTGATGTGAGGAGGGTTGAAAATGTTTAGAGAAGCAATAAGTAGCTCAGCCTTGTGATAACTTTTCTTAGGATGTCCTAGCCCTGGCTATGTCATTGCAAATGTCATAGCCCTGGCAAATATCATTGCTTGCAGGGAATGAAGTTGCACCAATCATAGCAAGAAAGGGTCACATCTCCTTAGCCCTTTATGTGGGTCAGGAGGAAGGATGGAGGTATCAGAAGGAGGTATCAGTCATGTAACAACATGGGATAGATAATCTAACTTCAAAAAAATAAAATAAATCCACAGGAACAGTTGTTACGAGTCTGTTTTCCGGGAATAAAGAGAAATAAACAGCTCATTTCTTCTTGCTGCACTTTTGTTTCCAGCAAAATCTGGAAACGTCAGTTTTGATTATTGCTATTGGGAAACGTATGTGTTGTGTTTTATTTGCTCCAAGATTGACTGCAGCAGTCTGAAGCTGGCCACATTAAACTGCTGAGTGGCTTAACCAATGTAACTTAACACAGAAGCTCCAATCTTGGCTTTTCCCACAATGGCTATACTAGCAAATGCCACTTGCACGTTTTTGTCACATGTCAATAGAAATTTACAGCTGAAGGAATGTTAAAAAAAAAATCAATAGCTTTTCATGACTGCCTGAAGTTTTATGATTTGGCTCACTGGGTTGGTTAGAACTGTTTGCTGAAGCTATTCTTGTGGTGGCAAGAAGGTATAAAATAATTTTTGTGCAGCCAGTATATATACATTGAACGGTTCTTCTAAGTCTACACAATACAAAATTATTTTTGAAGCCTATACAATCATTCAATATATATTTCTGCATCATTTTTCCATGTTTGCATTTGTTATTTTGCCCTTACTTGCTTTTTTTAAGCAAAGCGAATTATTACCAACAATAATATCCCTAAAAGGATTGCCCAGGGGGGACACTGTGCACAGTACTTTTTATGTCCATATATTTTACCAGATTCTCTTTGGAAAATATGGTTGGAAGTGCTTTTGGGGGTATGGGGACAATACATGGATTACAAGATACATAAGAAAGAAGGAGGGCAAGTAGAGAGCAACCCTTAATTTCGTAATCTAATGCCACTGATTAATGGGAAACATCTTCAAGACCAGGCTGTGGGGAAGGTGCTGTAACACAGCAGTGTGTTGATATTTTAATCATGAATGTGTTTTCAAAGATCCCCGAGGCCACCTTCATGCTCTGCTGACCTGAACCTTCATGTCACATTTCCATTTTATACAGCATTTTCTGCAGGAAGAAGACGGGAGAAGTGGAGTGGGGTCACAGTTCTGTCTGGCTGTGCTATGGAAAGTGAAACCTGAAAACTTGAGCTTAGCTAGGAAAGCGAGGGTTAGGGCAGGAAATCAGGTGACTGTATTGGGACAGCATTTAAGATGTACTTCTGGCTTTGGAATGGTTGTGTAGGTTGTTTCATGGGAATCACCAAGTGGGACCGCTTGGACTCACTGGAGTGGGAATTACTGCAGCCCGCAGTGACATGGTGTGGGATAATAGTAAAGTGTTTCCTGAACCCAGTCTAAATCCTTCCAAGCTAAGAGCTGCCCAGTTTTTTGGGTTTTTTTGGGTTGTTTTTAATTTTTGTTTGTGTGTTTGTTTGGAGTTTTTGTTGTTGTTGTTTTTTTATTTGGTTGTTGTTTTTTTTTCCTGTTTTTACTGGCTTTTCTGAGCTATAAGCGGTATAGGAAGGAAGGAAGGAAGGAAGGAAGGAAGGAAGGAAGGAAGGAAGGAAGGAAGGAAGGAAGGAAGGAAGGAAGGAAGGAAGGAAGGAAGGAAGGAAGGAAGGAAGGAAGGTAGGTTAGGGTTAGGGTCTTCTGCAAACCTTATCCTTCTATAATTTGTTGATTTTATTTAATTTTCCTTTAAAAATAAAAATACAGTAGAAGAGTTTGAATTGAGCTGTGAATCAGTTGTTCAGAGAGAAACATGTTCACACAAAGAAATCAAAGAATAAATTAAGCTGTCATAGAACTCGACCCTAATTAAGGTATTCTACTTGATAAGTAATTAATCAGGAATCCTTATTATAGTTTAGTCTCTCTGTTAACAATAAACAGAGCATTATTTTATTTTTATGGCTAAAATAAGTCTCTTAATTGATAATATTCTGCAGGGGGCAAACATCCATCAGCACTGGAACTGGAACACTGAAGACATTTTCAATTAGAACAGCTTTAGTTAAATTAGTCAAAGAACAAAACTGCAAAGCTCAAGAATATATATCTTCTGCAAACCTCATCCTTCTCTAATTTGTTGCCTATGAAGAAAAAAGCACGTCACTTATTTCTGACTTCAGTTGATTACAAATGCTATTATTTAATATTATAATTACCATAGAATCCAGTTTACCATGGTTGTCCTGCTCTGCTCATCATCTTAGTCCCTGAACACCTTTCCCTAAGCAGTAATGGCAAACACATATGTAGGTTTGTATTCTTATCCCTATATATGTTTTTTGTGCAGTAGGATGTTCTGTCTCACTTTCTCATTCATATATTTGTGTATGTATGCATACATGAAACATACAGATGTACAAGTATACATACATGGAGGCATCTGCATACATGTATATAGATCATGATGTGTATATATTGGTGAAAGAAGGTGGAAAAAGTTTTGATTGTCATTACCTGTCTCTCTACTTCAAGTTTAGTTTCTGAGCGTAGGATGAGGCACAGAAAATAGTTGTTATTTTCTAGGAGGCAAACTAAGTCATCCTGTAATATAAAGCTTAGTGGAAGAGATGCTCCAGTGGATTCCTGGTTTGTGCTATGTCCTATGTGCTGAAGTTTGTGGAGTTTCTTCACAGCAGGATGGGCACAGTACTTGCACAATGCTCTGCATGAGCAGTCCCCAGGATGTCCAGAGCTGAAAGAGGAAATGAGAGAATGCTTACTAGTGAGATCTGTCAATCATAAATGCCCTTTGCTATGGTGAATGAGCCAAGAAATCCATTAGGAGTTGCACGGGCAAAGTAGAGGTGGCAAAAAGCTAACTTTACTTCAGGTGAAAAAATTTGTGCATAATGTCCTCTAGTGATACTGCTGCTTAATGGGCAAAGGACAATTTGGAAAAAACAGTGAAGAAATGGAAATAAGGTTTGCTTTTTATAGCCTTAAAGTTACCACATTGAGTACAGAAGAATGTCAGAAAGGCTGTATGAATGCACAGCCACACACATACACATGCACACTTACCTCACCTGATGCTATACTAAAGCCATTTTGAGCCTAATGCTCTTGAATGAATTGCTCCAGAGTGGTTTGTTCACCCACGTGTAAACCTCACCTCTGTGGCACTAGCAAAGCCAGCAAGACATTGGGTATCTGCTGCAGAGCACAAGGCATGTCAAACATAAGCTGCCTAGAAGGCTATTTTTCCCCTGCTATGTTTTTAAGAAGTCTTAAGAGTGGAAATTGACCCAACAGCTCCATGAATCCCCTTTTAGAGACGTCCATTCTCTTCCCTGCCATCCTGATGCATTTGCAAAGGCTTATCTGACCAAATAGAAGCAAAGCTGTTTGCAGCTTTCAAGTAATCAAATATTTGTATGTCACAAGTCACAGATACACCAGCCAGCTAAGTTGCATTTTAGAGTGGATGAGCTACAGAGAGAGGATGTATTTGTAGGGCAGCTGTTTATAGTGGGGGTCTTCTCGTGTGTAGAACCCTGCCCTCTGCTGTTTTTTTCCTTTCAAATGGTCCCTCACTAACATTAAAACTATAGAAGTATGAAAATGAAAACAGTTATATGTCTTGTTTCTGATAAGGTTTTTCTAGGAAAATCCTGATCTCAATAAAGCCAGAATTTTAATAAAGATAGTGAAAACACATAATTTGCAGCAGCTGTCTGCCAAATATTTTACCATCACATCTCTTCCACGCTGAAATATTTGAGAATAGCAGTAAGAGGCAGAAGCTCTGAAAAAGTGACAGCTGACTAATGAGAGATACCCTGGTTTTACCATGTTGCTGTTTCTAAAGTGGCCTTGACTTCAGTGGAGTTACTTGTTTTAACTTTCAGAGGTAAATATCTACCGTGTATATAAAAGCACAAAGAGAAGAAAGATGCACTAAGGGCAGAAATCAGTACACTATCAGGGAGGTTAGAATAATACCCTAAAAAGTTGATCGTTGGTTGCCTAACAAACCTAATTTGCAACGTGATAATTTCCAACAGTAATAAAAGTCTATTCTAAAGTGCATAAGTGAAGAATTTATAACTCCAAGGATGACATTATTCCATTCCCTTGTGCGGTTTTGAAGACAATGATGCATTTTGCAATTTTAGCTGTTAACGGCTGCTGCACTACATGTTGTAAAGTGAGTATTTATATACTGTTAGGGATTTTTTAAGTGCCATTGTGCTCATGAACACAAATAATACGTTTGGACATCATTTAAGCCTGATCCTGCTCTTTTGGGCCCAGCAGAGCAGTGCCATGGCCCTGGGATACAAAGGTGAGGACAAGGCAGGTCTGAGGTCTGGCCAAATGGTAGCTCAGAGATGGGAGCTGAAGGTCCAGAGCTGGGTAGAAATGGCAGCTGGCTGCCAGCAGGGCCCAGGTGTGGCCAGACAGGGCTGTCAAGAGCCATTAAGAGCCTCTAATGCCCTGGCAACAGGTGGGACCTAAACTGGCCTGAAGTGGCTATTTTTAGTGGAAAATGTAGGCAGATTTAGATTAGATATTCAGAAGAAATTCTTCACTATGAGAGTGGTGTGACAGTGGCAAAGCTTGCCCAGGGAAATTGCGGATGCCCCATGCCTGGAGGTGTTCAAGGCCAGGTTGGATGTGGTTTCAAGCAACCTGGTCTAGTGGGAGGAGGTTGGAACTAGGTGATCTTTAAGGTTCCTTCCAACCCAAATCATTCTATGATTCTATGATTCCAGTGAAGAAAACAACATTCTGACACTAAGGGTGGGCTCTTTTTAGCAGTGTTGCTGGTGTTGATGTGATGGGGAAAAGAAAACAGCTCCTCCTTGCATTCTGCCTAATTTGTCTGTGTCTTCTGAACTGGCCAAGCTCTATTGATATGGTCAATCATTAAAGGATAAATTTCATTATAAAACAGTAGTGAAGGATTTCTGTGCCAAGCCAAGTGGTAAGCCACTAAGCTCAACCACTTCCTCCAGCAGTACCAGTGTGGGATAGGAGGGTTCAGAAAGAAGATATTTACTAATCCTTTGACCTGCCTTCAGCATTGCCCTTTTGTTTGGCTCCAAGACAGGCATGGAGCCAAGACTCCTTCTGCTTTTGTGTTTTTCACATAAGAGAAGGGGTGAGGCAACACAAGAGGCAAGGGGAAGTCAGGTACAATGTTTCTCTTACATTTGCCTAAGGTCCTGTACAATGCATGATATTCCAGCATTAGGCTAGGAATTTTCTGAAACAACAGACAGACCACTCGGTCAATCAGTAATTGGCTGGATGGCCGCACCCAGGGAGTTGTGGTCAATGGTTAAGTGTCCAAGTGGATGAAAGTGATGAGTGGTGTTCCTCAGGGGTCAGTATGGGGACCAGTGCTGTTCAGCATCTTTGTTGGAGACATGGACAGTGGTATTGAGTGTATCCTCAGCGAGTCTGCTGATGGTACCAAGCTGTGTGGAGTAGTTGACTCCCTAGAGGGAAGGGAGGCCACCCAGAGGGACCTTGACAGGCTTGAGAGGTGAGCAAATGGCCAAGTTCATCAAGGCCAAATGTGAAGTCCTGCACCTGGGTCAGCACAACCCAAGGCACAAATACAGCCTGGGGGAAGAATGGCTGGAGAGCAGTCCTGAGGAAAAGG
This sequence comes from Apus apus, assembly GCF_020740795.1. Classification (NCBI taxonomy): domain Eukaryota; kingdom Metazoa; phylum Chordata; class Aves; order Apodiformes; family Apodidae; genus Apus; species Apus apus. The sequence continues at coordinate 58,638,206 of NC_067284.1, read as the reverse complement.
ACTTGGGCGTACTAGTGGAAGAAAAGCTCGACATGAGCTGCCAGTGAGCACTCACAACCCAGAGAGCCAAGTGCATCCTGGGCTGCATCAAAAGAAGTGTGACCAGCAGGGCCAGAGAGGGGATTCTGCCCCTCTACTCTGCTCTGGTGAGGCTGCACCTGGAGTACTGTGTACAGCTCTGGAGCCCTCAGCACAGGAATGACTGGAGCTGTTGCAGAGAGCCCAGAGAAGGGCCACAAAGATGATCAAAGGGCTGAAGCACCTCTGCTATGAAGACAGGCTGAGGGATTTGGAGCTATTCAGCCTGAAGAGGAGAAGGCTTCAGGGAGACCCTATAGCTGCCTTCCAGTACCTGAAGGGGCTACAGGAAAGCTGAGGAGGGGCTTTTCACCTGAGGGGGTAGTGAGAGGACAAGGGGTAATGGTTTTAAACTGAAAGAGGGGAGATTTAGGTTAGACATCAGGAAGACATTCTTAACCAAGAGGATAGTAAGTTACTGGAATAGGTTTCCCAGGGAGGTTGTGGGAGCCTTCTTCTTCTTCTTAGAGGTGTTCAAGGCCAGGTTGGATGAGGCTTAGTGCAGCCTGGTCTAGTGTGAGGTGTCTCTGCTCATAGCAGGGAGGTTGAAACCTGATGATCTTTAAGGTCCCTTCCAACCTTAACCATTTTGTGATTCTATGATTCTGTGAAACTTTCCACCACCAAAGCAAGTTTCTTTTCAGATTGGGAAATTATCTGCACTGCTAGGAAAGAAAAGAGTCCTTCTGGTCTCTTTCTTGTTAAAGCATCTTGGCAAGGTGCCAAGGTTAAACATGAATCCTCAGAGTTTCTGGTTCTGCATGGATTTCAGGCACCTAAACGTATTTTGAGAATTTGGGCCAGACTTTCTGGACTTGTCGCCATTCAGCTCTTTGGTATCTTTGCATCCAAAGCATTCCTCTAGGAATGGGGAATTAAGGTGTTTGCTTTTGAGAGCTATGAGGATTTAGATTTTTTTTTTTTTCCATAGGTCACTGAAATACACACTACCTATTTTATGGCCTCAGACATGTCATTCAGGCATGTTTCTTCCTTGCTGGACTTCAAGCAGTGCTGTAACACTTTGCAAGGCTCTGGATTAACTTTTTACTAACAGTGTAGAAGTCTGCATGGAGATCAGTTGTCTATGCAAACATCATGCATTGTACTTTTTGCATTCAAAGAACTAGTTTCTTCCAAACAGCAGGAGAAGGTGGCTGTGGGAGATGTTTCTGCAAAAGTTATGTCTTGGCATTTTACCCCTGTCCAACATTAGTATTGCTTATTGAGAGACCAAAGTGACAGATGCTGCTGCTTATGTCCCTTTTCCTACCTCTGCTGCTTGGTAGCACTGCTCAGGTCTCTTCAGTCATCTTTGCTTCTGCACCTGTGAAACGGGGTTAATTAAGCCTATTCATTTCCCCTCCTTGCCCTTTCTTGCCCCTCTTTTCTCTTACACATTAGAAGGAAATTATTTACTAAGAGGGTGGTGAGACACTGGAACAGGTTGCCCAGGGAAGTTGTGGAGGCTCCATCCCTGAAAGTGTTCAAGGCCAGGTTGAATGGGGCTCTGAGCAACCTGATCTAGTGGGAGGTGTCCCTGCCAATGCAGAGTGGTTGGATCTAGATGATCTTTAAGGTTCCTTCCAACCCAAACCATTCTATGATTAATGACTGTTCCCTACTTTGAAGAGACATCCAGAGCCTGACAGTACCGAGTTCTGTTATATGGAAAGCTCTGGGTTAACTTCTGCTTCAATTCTGTCTGATTTGCTTGGGATTGGCCTTTTCAAATATCTGGTAGGTTTCTTCTAAATACAATTCAGTTTATTTGGAAGCTTTCTTGCACTTCAAAGAGCATATTGTTGAAGGTGCTTGTGCTATTTGCAATGTTTCCTTCGATAATTTCCTCCCTATAGAAGCTGTTCATGAACACTAATGATGTCCTGTACACAGCCCTTTGTGGCACTTCTCTTTCACAGTTTTTGTTTTGTTTTTCTTTGTTTTTCAAGATGTCAAAGCAATGTCATTCAAACCTTGGGGGCTGTTAGCAGCAGTAGCAGAGGAGAATATACAGGTAGCTATCAGATTTTGTTTTCCCTTTCCAGCTACCCGTTGGATTTCACAGTCCAGTCAACTAAAGCTGTTTGATCACTTCATATCCTACATGTATTCAGTGTAAGAATTTTTATATGCTCTGCAGCATTAACTGATCAAAGGAAGTGAGATCTTCCATGGTAGCACTGACAATAGGCTACTCTGCACTATATATCTCAGCACAGCGTGCATGGAAATTGCCAAATTGGTTTTGATTCTGAAAGATCTTCAAGATGAAGAAAGCTAAGGTAAAGGAAACTACTACCATTGAGAAAAATATACATGGTATTAAAGCTTGATGTAAGATGACTCTACACTTGATAAGAGAAAGAAAGCTGGCAAAGGAAACAATAGGACTGGTCAGAAAATAGAACAGCCAGGATTTGCCTTTCTGTAGTAAGCCCAAGCCCAACTGATGGCATGTTGTAGCTCTGCTGTCTGGTAATAGCATAGCCATGTTTCCTTGTGTGAGGTCTTTTCACTTCAATTGAACATTTATCTCACAGACCAGTAACTGATCTTTTTGTTGGGTTGGGTTTCTTTGGTTCTACTTCTGCTTAACTACATTGCAGTTATGAATTGTTTCAGATACACAGTAAATTCCTGAAATGAGAGTATGGTGTTGTCTTCATTTTACAGATAGAAAGCAAAAATATCTATCTAGGTCCACTGTTTGGACACTTGGCTTTTAAGTCACTTTGTGGGCTGGTTAGCTTGTTGGTTGTTTTTTTTTTTTCATTTTCTGTCACATATGTCCATGTTGCCACCTCAACATGAGGAGAAACTTCTTTCCCATGAGGGTGACAGGCTACCCAGAGAGGTCATGGAGTCTCCTTCTCTGGAGACTTTCAAGACCCACCTGGACATGTTCATGTGGGATTTGCTTTACATGGCCCTGCTCTGGCAGTGGGTTGGACTAGATGATCTCCAGAGGTCCATTCCAATTCCCACCACTCAGTGCCTCTCTGATTTATCAATAATGAATATTTAGCAGCCAATATGAATGAGGAATGGGTTGTTTCCAATGGGAGACTCCAAAGCAAGGGAACAAGGGTTAGGAAAGAATTCTGGAAACACACTTGTATACAGGCAATGACAACAATAATGGAATACCAAGTCTGCATTTAAAGAGTGTTTATAAAGTACTTTGTCCCAGTTATAAGCATCTGGAAATATTCACTATTGTCATTAATAAGAAAGTAAAGCTTATAAAAAATGTGAATTACGGGTAGGTGATAACTTTTCATTAAAACTAATAGAATCATAGAACTATTCAGGTTGGAAAAGACAGCTGGGATCACTGAGTCCAACCATCATCCCTACTCTACAAAGTCCTACCCTAAACCATATCCACCAACACCACATCCAAACGACCCTTAAATGCATCCAGGGATGGTGACTCAACCACCTCCCTGGGCATCCTATTCCAGTGTCTAACCACTCTTTCTGTGAAAAAAATTTCCTCATGTCCAGTCTAAACCTATTGCAGCTTGAAGCCATTCCCTCTTGTTCTGTCACTAATTACCTGTGAGAAGAGACCAGCACCAACCTCTCTATAATGACCTTTCAGGTAGTTGTAGAGACTGATGAGGTCTTCCCTCAGCCTCCTCTTTCTCAAACTAAACATTTCCAGCTCCTTCAAGCATTCTTCATAAGATTTTTTCTCTAGGCCCTTCACCAGCTTTGTTGCCCTCCTCTGTACTTGCTCCAGCACCTCAATATGTCTCTTGAATTGAGGTGGCCAAAACTGGACACAATACTCCAGGTGTGGCCTCACCAGTGCTGAGTACAGGGGGACAGTCACCTCTCTACTTCTGCTGGTCACACTATTTCTATTACAAGCCAGGATGCCTTTGGCTTTCTTGGCCACCTGGGCACACTGCTGGCTCATATTCAGCTGCTTGTCAATGAGAACCCCTAGGTCCTTTTCTGCCAGACAGCTTTCCAGCCACACTTCCCCAAGCTTGTAGTGTTGCATGAGGTTGTTGTGGCCCAAGTGTAGGACCCAGCACTCAGTAGCAGTTGAGTGTCAAAACCATTCTTGGGTTTTAATAATTCCCTACAGGGGCCTTTTGGCCAAGATTCTCAAAAATTCATTACTTTTGTTTTCACGTGCATGTGTGTTGATCATATGGCTATTAATAATTTAGCATGAAAGCCTGCTTGAGAATTTGCTGATTCTCCACTTCTGGTTCCAGTTATACCTCCCTCTGACTGATTTTGGATTTGTTTCAGACAAGCAAGTTATCAGAAGGGTTCTGTGAAGCCTTTCTAAGCACAGAAATCAATACACTTAAACCAGCTCAATTTCCATTGTGGATTAGATTATACTGATATCAAGGTGTCACTCATTTGTTTTGTTTTGTTTGTTTTGTGTCAAAGAGTATCTTTACACCTTTGGATGACTGTAGCAAGTCCCAGGAACACTATTTTAATCATCTCTGTATAAAAACACTACAAAAATTGGAAAGCCAGCCTAATTTTCAAATCTTAGTTTGCTCCTCTGGAAACGTGTTAATGTATGTATGGAGAGGAACAGTGTTTGTCATTTTTTAGTACCTGGAGCTTCCAATGAGTATGTCATTCCTTAGGCAGGTTTCTGCCTATGTGGAAAATAACCATAGAAGAACAAAGTCAAAGTATTTGAATTACCTTAGCCAGTAGTTAAAAAAAAAATAAAAATAAAAATAAATCCTTCAAATTAGGCTCTGTTTGGTATAACAGCATCTGTAGTCTCTTCAACCCATCCATACCATCTCACCATGACTGGAATCCTTGGTGAGGTCCTAGCAAGATCAAGCCATTTCTGTGCTACATGCTTTTTTGACAGAAAACACCATGTTAAGGGCTGACTACTTAAATTGTTCTTTACTGCATGTTTTCTCAGAAAAAAATTAATTTTGTGTACTGCAGTAATGGTGCTGAGTGGATAATACAATGCAGTATGCTGCTCCTGCAGGCTCTGCACCATATGTCTTTCATAGCTATTGTGTTTTGGGGGCCTGGTTGTTAGGGTAATGATACCATCTCAGTAATGCATCATCAGAATAACTTGAAATAATATAGCTAGGATATGTAGCAGTGAGAATTACAATGTTTAAAGCTAAACAGGAAAACTGTAGTCTGAGAGATGAAGTGTCAGAATTGTAGGTTTATAAATATTTCTACACTTTCTGCTGGCAGAGCTTTAGGTATAAATTGAATTGCTGTTACAACACTTAAAGCAGCCTGTGAGGACCATTATTTTAAAGCTTAAAGTGATACAAGTAATTATTTCGTAGTAGTAAAGAGTTACCTTGAAATTCTGGGGCAGTGAACACTTCTATGATACCTTCTTCTCAGGCTTTTTGTTCTGTGAATGAATATATGGAATTTTGTGGCATTAAAACCCCTCTTTTTTAAGTCATTTTTTGCTTCTTCCACTTAGTGAGCCACTTAGGTAGCTTTTCTGTTCAGGTACTCCTCAGTTGTAAATTAGTGTGATGCTGGGGCCATATTTTGCTTACCTTTTTTAAGGGTCATTGGTTTGAGGCTAGAAGCTGCTTAGTTTTTACAGAGCAATATTTAAGAGTGCCACAGCTCTGGTGGCATCTGTGTGGATTTGCATACATAATATTGTTATAGTGGCAGTGCATTTCTTATATGTCCACCAGGGGCATCTGATGGACAATGAATTTTTACTATTTCTGTATGGATTCAGAAACTCTAGATAACTTAATGGCATGAAACTGGGGTAATTTAAAGGTTTCAAAATGATCTTTCAGAGCTTCTGAGTAAAACATGAGAGCAAAATGTGTTGCAAATTCTCTCTCTTTAACAAACTCCATGAAGCAACTGATTGAGGATCCCAAAAATAGGGAAGGAGAAAAAAGTTTGTTTCTGTATATTTATTATTGCAGAACTGTTTTTCAAGTGCCTTGTACTGTCTTTGGAAGGATCTTGGTGTAGATGAGAAAGGTTTCCTGGGGGTTGCACTTAGGTCAGCATGCGCCTGTTCTGCAGGAAATCTGGGTAATATTTGTGGCTCTACAGACAATATTTTTTCCTCCCTGAACAGTATGAATTAGCATAGTGTTAAGCAGGATTTTGTTGCCACTTTCACATTTCAAATTGGTGTGTGCAAACAGGTACCACACACCTGACTGCATCTCTTGCAGGTCACAAGGGTCACATTTGAATTCTAGCAACCTCTCAAGCCAAGTAATGATATCCTTCAAGTCCTGAAAAAACTTCCTGAATGCAAGCATGTGATGTACTGGAGGCTCAAAAAGACTAGTCAGCTGTAGATAAAGTCTCACAGACCATTTTGGAAGTATTGTCAGTTTATCCTGCCAGTCTCACTGTGTTAGAGACCAGGAGGCTGAGAATCAAGTAAAGCAGAACAAAACTTCTGGAAACAAGCCCAATGAGGAAGGAGAAGCAATCAAAATTGCTGGGAGACTGGATTGAGAGGAAGCCCACTTTGATGCATTTTGCTTAGATTTGATACAATGGTAAGGAAATCAGTGTCACTGGCAGATTATACCTCCAGCTGAAAAAATCGAGCATTTAGTTTAAAATAATGGGATTTAACATGATTTTCAGTTCTTTCTGGTAGCCTGCCAATGCAGTAGCCTGCAAGGCTTTGGATTTTAAGCTTTTCTGTACAATTACGGAACAAGGAGCTTGGTCTAAAATGGAAGGAGGGATTTTCTCATAACCTGTGGTCTCCAGATCTGTGGATTTAAGAAATAAGCAAATATTAGGAAAGTTGCAAAGAAATGGAATGGTGAGAACTGGCAAGAAGGAACACAGGGAATAGCTCAGTCTCCTCACTAGGCAACCAGGAAAGGGAGAAGTTTGGTTTGTTGTGGTTTTTGGCAGTTTTTTTTTTTTTTAGTTTGTTTTCCCCTTCCTTCTCCTGCTCCACAGTACTTACGGATTTTCAGCTTTTAGGAAAAGAAGGAGAAACAAAACAGTTTCCCACTTGTCAGATGCCAGACTATCAAACACTGAATACCTGGTGGGTGCACCCTATCAGAAACAAGCAAAAATCTGTGCTTCCTTGCTTGAAGTGCCTACCTATGACTGATAACTTTGCCTGCTAGTCCTCTTATAGAGTTTTCAAACCCTTCCTATATTTGTTTACAGTATGTCAAAATACTGAAAGCTATAATCCATCCCTGAAAATGGTTACCTTTCTGAATTAATGAAGGGACACAAAACTTGACAGGAGAATACCTGTTCTTATGGTGTGTCATCCTGCAGTCGACTAAAGAGTAAAAAGATTTTATTACTGTTGGTAAAAATTAGTTTATTTTATAACTTTTTATAGAGAAAAGCAGTAACAAACAATATTAAGAATAATTTAAGATGTTGGGTTAATGGCATAATACCTGAATTTAAAAACTGATATCCAGCAAGTTAAGTTCTTTCACTGGAATACAAAAGGTGCATTCATTCAAAGAACTCATCCCAGACTTTTTATATTTTCCATGTCTTTCCCAGGAAACATTTCCTGTGGAAGATACTAGATTGCAATAGGATAATAGTGATGGATTATTTTATTGAAATATACATAGTTACTCAGTTAATCTTGTAGTTTAATTGTATCTCCTGCCCTTTACATATCACTCACCTCACTTCTTGAGCCAAATGATACTGTTTCTACATAAAAATTTTCCTACAGGATTCAAAAAAACCAAAATCTATTTTAATTATTTTGCATACATTTATATACTATAGAATATTGGTCTCTGCTTACATTTGAGTGGAAATTAACTCACTCTTTTTATTAAAACTGAAGAAAATTGTTCTTCAATAAAATCAAAGTAAGCCATCAGTTAGTTCTAAGATTTTGTGTTCACATTTGCCAGAAAGTTGTTCCTCAGCAACTGACAGTATAAGATGCAAGCTGGCACACTTTATTTTTTTTTTTTCCTCTGTTTGTTCACCTATGGGAGTCACAGTATTATTAGTTTTCCTCGCAAGTGATTAAAGGTTGCAAGTATTATGAGCTTAGGTTGTCTGTGGTGTCTTCTAAAACTACTGTTACGCTAAGTTTGCACATGCTCATGTTTGACTGATTCCAGAGTTATTACTACTGAGAGCAGTAAAAACTTGCTGATGCTGTAGGAAGTATCATCATTCTGGAGATATATATATATATATTTTTGTACCAGGATATGTTTTACTGCATTTGGAGCTGGCAGATCAGTAGCACTGAACTAGAGTTCAACAGGGAACAAATGTTGCTATCAGCTGCTGGCTTGATTTGCATTTCACATTTCTCACTTGGTACTTGGTTCTCAGGTTCCTCAGCTTTCCAGCTTTCTCAGGGCTTCATCAGAAGCCCAATAAAGCCAAGGTAGAAGTATTTAGAGTACACAATTCATAAAAAATGCCGTAAAATATTCCACTGGAGATACTAGATTACAAAAGTAGCTACCAGTGCTTTTGAAGACAAAATGTTTTGAAATGTTGACATCTACACACGCCCACCCCATTCCCCTAGTATGGTCTGAGCAGTCAAAACTCCTAGCATTCCAGAACACACAAGGAACACAGGATTGGAGCTAAACATGTGTCTCTCATGCTTTTATCCAACTGCTTTGAAGCCATTAACATATTTATCCTTACCCCATGAGTTTGTACTCCTGCAAGTGGCTGGATAGCAGAGTTTAAACTGTAGGCAAAGCCTATATTGTGCATGGAGGTAACATGTAGGGGGTACGTTAGGTAACACCAAATGAGCTGTCCTGCCTCTGTGGGTACTGTGGAGAGAAAGTCAGTCTGGCTTCAGAAATGGAAGAGATATGTGGGCAAAGCACCTCCAAACCAAGAGTGTAGCTTTTCTGAAGTGCTGCTGGTTGGGGCTCAAATTGACAGCCAGCTTATCTGTAGGTGAATCAGAAGTCCCTGTTGTCCCAGGGAACAATGGTGGTGATATAGCAGTATTCATGGCACCTTCTCATTTGAAGCTCAAAATATTTCCAGAGACAGAGAACAATGTTAACACTACTTTTTAAAGTGCTTCAGTCTTCTGCTGACAGTATGTCTTCTCTTCTGTCGTCTCCTGGAAAGAATATCGGAGACTGTTCCATCTCCTACATGTCTCCACTCTGTTACTGGGACTTTCCCAGTTCAGATTAGATGAAGGCACAGTAGGAAAAGGAACTTATTTCATTTCTGTGTTCTCTCACAACTGGGGGAATTTGAGAAAAATAAAACACAGGCTAAGAACCGTAAACAGCATAATGGACTTCTATGGGCCCTGTGTACTTATTTCTATATGAGCTTATTTTTACAGGGCTGCTCTGAAATTATAATCTTTGCTAGTGGGCAAACATAACCTCCTAGAAATACAAGCCTGAAATGCTGTACTATTTCAGGTCACTGTCAAGGATAACATCATGCAACAGTAATGTTTCCTTACTCTGGTACTTAGTAACACACAGATATTTCTACAGTGCCCGTCACCACTGTGCTGAAGAAAGAACCTCTCATTCAGCATTTTTCTGAGGCCATTTCTGACAGAATAACTTTAAGGTTATTATGAATGAGCAAGCGATAAAAGAAAATTCCTACTACTGCACTATGCAGCTGAGGCTGGCAAAGCGGAACTAGGGATTTAATATACTTCAGTTTTGTCAGTCTCTTCCATTTCTGCACTGCTGTGTTGCTCTAAAAAGAAGGAAAAACAAAAAGCAGTTTTTTCAAATGGGCTACAGGCCCATTTTATTAAGCACCCCAGGGCTGAAGGGTTGAGATCAGGTTATCTCAGTAGGTTACTGTACATCACCTGATCCGCAATAACTGTATGTGCATACAGTGTTAACCAATGACAAACAAAACATAACGTGACTTAGGTTATCTTGCAGTGAAGGAGAAGTACAGTTAGTCAAGCTGCTGCATGATTATGCAAGGGCTTGAAAACCCCACTATCTATACGTAGAGGTGCTTATTGCAACTCAGCTGACCTGGTGACATATTGGACTCTGGTAGTGTCATCATCTGTCTGGACACTTGTACTGTCAGGTCTTTGCATCATTGTCAATGTTAGTAAACGGAAAATTGGTTCATCCTGGCTCAAACCAGGACAATCATATTTTATTTTGTGGTTCTAAAGGGGTGTGCACAGTGGGGCTGTAGTCCATATCCTGTTTAGTGTGATGTTCAGAAGTCAAACTTAAATATTAAAATAATAATATGGAAAACTTAAACTCGCAACCCAGATTTGCTTCCTTGTTTTATGGGAAGTTGCATAAATGCCCACAGGTGTTGAAGAAGTGTGAAAAAAAGAAATGTATACTTTAAATATGGAGCTTTTAATTTTCTCAGCAACACAAATATGTTAGAAACAGAACCCAAAAATCACTTACAGTATTTTATCAACTATGAGGTGATATGCTTTGATATTGCAGCTGCGTCCTTGGCACAGTATTTCTGTACAAATGTAGGGAAGTCAGAGAAACTTGCTTTTTTCACTATATACATGTAACAGGTAAGGCTAAAAGTCTGCCTTCAAGTCTGTAAAGATTCGTTCCACTTGCCAATATCTGGCCATTTATGAATAGTAACTTGGTAGCCATTGCACCACATTCTCTTATTTTGGAAAAGCTGCTGATATATATTCGCCTTTTATGCCACTTCATTTTGCCTGCACCTGTCCTAGTCGCTCAAAGATGGGGGTTGTTTTCCTTGTCATTTTTTTATCTAAAATAATATATGTATACACATATATATAGCAAACAGGAAAGCAGGTATGTAAAGTATAGGTTATGAATAGTATAATTATGAATCACCATAAAATTAGTAAGCTTTTTTAATCCTCAAAGCCTTTGATTTCTTCAAAGTACTGTCAAAAAGCATATATGCGATTATCATTACGTGGTGTTGATCTGCATTTCATAAATTAGTAAAAGAAGAGTTTGCTTTAGAGCCAGGACAATATTATATTTCTTTGTATATATTTCTGTATAAAGAAATTAAGCATATGAATGAAACAGGTGAAGTAAAGTCCTTAAGTTAAACATCTAATAACATTAAAAGACTTTGTTCAAATGTAAATGTCCCATTAGATCGAATATCTTAATAATTAAAAGACAATAAAAAAGAAAATATGCCAATCATCTGGAAAATCTACAGCCCTGGTCCTGAGCATGAATGTACGTCCGCTTAGCCCTAAGTGCACTCAAGTACAGGAGCTTACAGGCAAATTCCAGCAAAAAAAATCAGAGTCTTGGTCCTAAGTGGGAACAAGACACTGTCAGTGTGTCACTCCTCTCTGGCTTTGATCAGGGAAGTCCTTGTTTATCCCTTGGTCTGTTCTTGTCTTAACAATTTGGAGCTATTGCAATGTGATGCAAACAGACTCCGCATCAGAAAAAAAGAAATTTCCTCCTTTGTTATAATTTGTGAAGACTTTGAGTATCAGTGAGGTTTGGAAAAAGGAGATGCAGGGCTGGGCCTGGGCTTTTATACCTAGAAAATTCTCCTACCTCTTCCAATTGACACGGCAAGGCTTTCAATTTTGAAAGTCTAAAAGGAAAATTGGTGCTTAATCCTCATGGAGGCAAGGGAGGGAACAAAGAAAGAAGACCTAGTCTCCTTCCTCTCTCCTCATGCTGGGCTGAATCACCTGGAATAGGATAGAACTCAGTGTGGTGAAACAGTTCATTAGAAATATCAATTATCCATCAAAGAGACGGTCTAGACTTACTGAGGTGTCAGAAGTCTTGTCACTGCCACATGCAAGCCTTCAGAAGTTACATCTGAGAAGGGAAGATGTTGTTAGAAATACTTCCCTGTATGACACACTGTCTGTATTTCTTCCTAAAATAATTCTTAATTAGTTCCTTTTCTTTTTTTCTTTTTTTTTTCTTTTTTTTTTTTTCCCAATATGCAGCACCAAGGAAAAATTGGAGTTAAATTTAATGTTGGAACTGATGACATCTCTATTGAAGAAATCAACGCAATCATTAATGATGGAAAATATCATGTAGTACGTTTCACAAGAAGTGGTGGCAATGCCACATTACAGGTGGACAACTGGCCAGTTATTGAACGTTACCCGGCAGGTAAGGGCTTATGCAACCACTTGTGACTCAGAGGGTGGGGGATGCGTGAAGTTTGACTCATTTTGCTTCTCTTCTAACACATTGTCAGCTTTGCAGTGTTTTAGTAGCTAATTAAGTAGTTAAAGAGACCTGAGCAATATGCACTTTATGATGATGGCATTTCCTAAGTGAGTTTCAAAGCACAAATTCAAGTTATTACTTTAAGTGGAAAAATAAAGTTATCAAGGCATGAAATAGTGGGTTTGTTTCTTGTTTTCATTTGATTTTATTGGATTATTGTTTTAGGGGGGAAAAAAGGCTTTGACAAAAGCTACATAGTAAAGTGATTCCCAAACCGATCTCCAAGTGATGGGGTAAAACAATCACTGAAGAAAACGTTGTCTGTGCTCTTTTACTTACAAGTTCTCAGTAAAGCAGTCTGAAGCATAAGAATTTAGCAGAAGTGTTCCAGCAGGCAAAAGGTGTATCCATTATCATTTGTACAACCAACCAACCAAATTAAGATACCTTAACTTAAAATGCAAGCTACAGGATATTATTTATGTAAGTGATGCTGGTTACTGAACAGGGCCACTCATGTGAATACAGAATTACGTTGATTGGACCTATATTTGATTTTACACAAATGCCATGCACAGATTGTGGTGTTCCTAATTTTATTCATTTTTAAAGGCAACAGGTTTTTCAGATATGCAATCCCTTTCTTATTGACTAGAACTAATGGGCCATTAATGGTAACTTATAGATATGCATGTTATCTGTTAACAGTTGATGTGTGTGTATATAGTATTTAACAAAAGGCAGCAAACCCAGAGATGTAACTGAAAAGTATTCTGGTTTGCGTATTTGCTATGACATAAATGACACTTCTGATTTATCTGTTTAAAAGTAGAAAATGCTTCATCTTGTGGGTGGAATGGGATGGGAGGTTATGTTTCACTAATAAGGAATGCGCAAGCCATTCCCTGTATTAATTACTAGTATTAAGAGTTTTGGATTTGAGGTTTTTTTGTTGGTTGTGGTTTGAGTTGTAGTCCAGCTCTTTACCTGATACTTTTAAAAATAATTTAAAAACAAAATTCCATGGATAATATAAACCTTCAAATAATTTCCTGGAATTCATTTAGAATTTAAAGTTAAAAAGAAAGTATGCATTGCAAATGAAATTATGTATAGCAGGAGTTAAAAAAAAAACACTGGTATGCTAATGCGTTATGAATGACTGACAGTTCTGGCAGTTACAAACCATTAATGGCTTTAAGTTAGACACATCTCTGAGAGGTGATAAACTCTAGAGGGAAAGGGGGATAATGAATGAAAGATGTCTTGTGATCTTTCAGATACTCCAGTTTCCCTCACGTCACCCTTGTTCTCTAACTTTTGCAATGTTCTGTTTGCTAAATGGTAACTGAAATAAGAAGGTGGAAGCTGGGAAGGAAGTGTGTCTTAGTTTGTGTTGAAGACCTGTGTGGCAGAAAAGAAAAAATAGGTTTGGGCTGTTTTGTTTTTTTTTTTCATTTGTTTTATACCTAAATGATGAGCATGAAAATAGTTTTCTTTTTCTTTTTCTTCTCTGTTCTATTTCTTCATGAAAATACAAAGTGGCTATAATAATGAGACACTGCAGTTGAATTCTGAAGATAGTGGCATAAAGAATTCATTTATACTGAACACAGGTCAATTTCGAAAACAGAGTGATTTCCTTGAATAGGATTAGTGGAGTGGAAGGAGGTTGGATGTTTTATTTTAAAAAGAAAAACAAAAAATTAAAGCTTCTTGAGCTGCCTATAGCAACCTATGCACAAGCTGCATTTCAAGGCATTTTCGGTTGCTTCATCAGCTGAGCTACAGAATCCCTTGGTTTTCCCATAGTAATACTGTAGGGCTACTGTATGCCATAGCTTTGAAATCCATCCTTCCCCTTTTCACCCTTGTTGTGGTTTGGGCCCAACACTGCAACAAAGAACCAGCCCCGTGGCTGCTCACTCAACTCCCCACCCCATACACCCTCTGGGATGAGGAGGACAAAGCTCGTAGGTTGAGACAAAGGACAAGGAGGGTTTTTCAACAATTAAGGTCCCAGGCAAAACAGACTCAACTTGGGGGAAAAATAGTAATCTAATTTCACAATAATCAAACACACACAGGACACAGACAACACACAGAGCCGTACTTACATATGTTACCCCACCCCTCCCTTCTTCCCAGGCCCAAATCACTTTGTTCCCAATTTCTCTCCCTCCTTCCCCCCAGCAGCACAGGGGGACAGGGGATGGGGTCACAGGCTGGTGGTTCCTGCCACTCCTTCCTCCTCAGGAAGAAGGATTCCTCACAGTCCTCCCCTGCTTCCCCATGGGGTCCCTCCCATGGGAGAGAGTCCTCCACGAACCTCTCCTTCAGGAGTCCTTCCCACGAGGTCAGGAGCAAGCTGCTCCAGTGTGGGCTTCCCACAGAATCATGGGCTGCTTCGGGAACTCCCCTGGCGCTGGGGTCTTCCAAAGCTGCATAATCAGAGTCCATTCGCAGCAAATCCACTGACCACAAAATCCAAGTCCACTGGCCAAATTCACCTCTCCTGGCACCTTCAGGGAATGTTCCACCACATTCCTCCATAAGTGCAGGGGGACAGCTGCCATCTCGCCATGGGTTGCAGGGAAACTTCTGCTTGGGCAGCACTGCTCTGCCCCTCCAGCACAGCTCTTCTCCTCCAGCACAGCTCTTCCCCCTTAAGTGCTCCTCTGCTCAGGTGTTATCTCAGTTCTTTTGTATGTTAATCACTGAGGCGCATCTATTGCCCCTCCAGTGGCTCTGGCTGGTTTTGGAGCAGGGAGAGCTTCTCTGCTTCTTACAGAGCCACTCCTGGGGCTACCAAAAACCCCGCCAAACCGAACCAGAACAACCTTCCATCTCTTCTCCCTTCCCAGCACAAGAGCATCTAGCCATACCTTTTTCTTACTTTTCCCTGCTGCTCCATCAGATTTGACACTCTTCATTCACACCCTTTTTAAACAATTTTTTTCACAGGCTGATGTCGATGGACCTTTTAAGAAAGGCACAGGCTTGTCCTGAAGATTGTGCTGCATTTGAGCAAGGTTAATACTGCTCTGAAAATATGAATGGGACCATGTTCAAAGCTACCACTGTCATTCCAGTTCTAAAAGTAGTATTTGTAAAAGTGAAGTCTTAAAGATATCAGACAACACAATATGGCAAATGCTGCTGCATCCAAGTTTGATGAGTTAAAACAGCTTTTGATTTTTTAGGGACTGACAGTAATACCTGGCAGTACTGGTTAACCAGCTAAGTTGCTCTTTGCTCGTGGTGTGGTTGCAGTTGTATAATATGGACACAGTTTGGTCCTGTTTGCATGAGTGAGGGCTCATTCACTTCTATTTCAGTGATAGAAAGAATATTCTTTTTTACTTTGTGCCTGTTTTCTGAATTGTTCCTTCTGCATAATATCTTAATGTGCCTGCACCACTGTTCGTAAGCATAGACTTCTCTCTCCTCCTTCTGTTGTTTTTTTGTTGGATTTTTTGTTTTGTTTTTTCCCATTAAAATTAAGAATAGAGACAAGATTAGCATCTTAATTAATACGTTTGCTAATTTTCAATATGCTAGATTATTTTTTTTTTAATAAAACATATTTAAAAAAATCAGCCGGTTGCCTAAAGTACACCAATTGAACAATTCTCCTTTCTTTATGAGGAAAAATTTTTCTCTGAATTACAATTCTGGCTGGAGTGTTTGACTACAAGACTTCACTTGTTTGTCATTGGTGTCTTAAAATATTTGGTGGAGATTTTATGAGAGGAGTTTTTGGTCAGAGGTTCAGAATTTTCCAGTTTCATTACCTGTGTAGCCTTCTTACAACCCCATCTGTTGTAGATAATGGCACTCAAGGCCCCCTAACAGTTGGTGTTACATCACTTGCTAGGAGTACATACTTGCTAGATAGGCACACTCTCTGCTGAGTGAAACACTGGCTGGACACTTTGGCCCAGAGAGTGGTGGTGAATAGAGTTAAACCAGTGGGTGGCTGGTCACAAGTGGTGCTACTCAGGGCTCAGATTGGGACCACTTCTTTTTATCATCTTTATCAATGATAGAATGCACCCTAGTAAGTCTGACCAAGTTGAGAGGGAGTGTTGATCTGCCTGAGGGTAGGTAAGCTCTACAGAGAGACTTGGACAGACTAGATTGATGGGCCAAGATCAACTGTGTGAAGTTCATCAAGGCCAAGTGCTGGGTCCTGTGCTTGGGCTGCAAAAACCCCATGCAACGCTACAGGCATGTGGAAGAGTGGCTGCAAAGCTGTCCAGCAGAAAGGGACATGGGGGTTTTTATTCATAGGTGGCCAATGGCATCCTGGCCTGTATTAGAAATAGTGTGGCAAGCAGGACCAGGGAGGTGATCGTCCCTCTGTGCTCAGCATCAGTGAGGCCACACCTCAAATACTGTGTCCAGTTTTGGGCACTTCAATACAGGGAAGACATGGAGGTGCTGGAGCATGTCCAAAGAAGGGCAACAAAGCTGGTAAACAAGTTGAGAACAAGTCTTATGCGGAGCAGCTGAGGGAATGGGCTGTTTAGTCTGAAGAAAAAGAGGCTGAGGAGAGACCTCATTGCACTCTACAACTACCTGACAGGACATTGTAAAGAGGTAGGCGCTGGTCTCTTCTCACAAGTAACTGGTGACAGTACAAGAGGAAATGGTCTCAAGCTGTACCAGGGGAGGTTTAGACTAGACATTAAGAAGAACTTTTTCACAGAAAGGGTTGTCAGACATTGGAACATGCTGCTTAGGGAGGTGGTTGAGTCATGGTTAATCCCTGGATGTGTTTAAAAGTTGTCTAGATGTGGTGCTTGAGAATATGGCTTAGTGCTGGACTTGGTAGAGTAGGGTGATTGGTTGGACTTGGTAATCTTCAAGGTCTTTTCCAACTTAAGTGATTCTGTGATTGAGTTTGCTGTGGGCACACCTGTTGGTACTCAAAATAAGCATCTTTTGAGAAAGAGCTGTGGCCCTGATTGCTGCTAGTCTGTGTGGGATTTGTAGAGATTCTGAACTCAGTCCTAGGTCTCAGGAGCTCCCCAGAGTTCAGTGTTCTTGCAAAGGCTTTTCTTTCTGGTGCACCACACATGATCCTCTAATATTACTTTAGGAGCATTCAGAGGGATAGACACCTTGTAAAAAGTATCATATGGCAATGCTCCTTAGGACTTTCCCAGGCTATGAGAAACAATCAGTTCCAATGAATCAAGGACATCTCATAATACTTTACTTCTGCTGGAAGATAACAGTGTTTAGAAAGCACAGAAGGACTTCTCAGGAACTCTCCATCTGGGAATATGTAGATTACTTATACAGGGCAAGTGAACACTTTATGTATAAAATTATGCCATGAGTATAAAATGAGGCTATAGATGTGGGTCTAAAATATTTAGTTAATGGAATTAGTTTGACAAGAAAGAGGAAAATATCAGCTAAGACAGTTGTTCCTTGGTTACCAAGTAATGTGTCATCCTCCTAGATTTGGAAAGCAAAACTCATCAATGTTCTTTATGGCCTTTTATTTGTACATAGAGTCATGTCTTCCTGGTGTTCTGTTTATGCTGAGGTCTTTGTCTAGGAATGTCTGATGGTAACTATTATAGATAAACCTTCTCTGGTTTGATAGCAGATGAAGGGGCATGAATATGAATTTGTTAACTTCTCCCCTCCCCAAAGTCTTTGACAAAGTTCCATATGTAAAAACATTCAAGAAAAAATCACACAACCCTGGTGGTAAAGGCAGAGTTCTTTCATGAATCAGACTCTGGCTTAGGGAGAACAGAAGCACAGATTCCCACCTAATGAAAATTAATATATTAAATCCATTGATTTTTCAATGGAAGTATGAACTTTTAAGCCTGAAGTTATATATTCATTAACATTGATTAAAAATAAATAGTTAGAAACTATACATACTGGCTGTATAAGAGAAGATTTCAAAATTACTAAAGAACACAAAGACTAGTCAATGAAGAATTTTAAAAAAAACAATATATACTTCCTTTGACAGGCAAAAAAAATTACAAAACTAAAGGTATTTAAAAAATAACAAAAATATATTTTAAAATACAAGCATTTAAACCCCAAAATTTTTTGCATCTGGAACACATCCAGATGAGTCTTGAAAGTCTCCAGAGAAGGAGACCCCACAACCTCTCTGGGGAGCCTGTTCCAGTGTTTACAGTAAAGAAGTTTTTCCTCATGTTGAGGTGAAACTTCCTGTGTTCTAGTTTGCATCCATTGCCCCTTGTCCTGTCACAGGGCACAACTGAAAAGAGATTGGCCCCTCCTTCTTGACACCCATCACCACTGATACATTCTAAGATCATAGTTTTCATACCTCAAAATTGGCTGGCTCAGTATCATTCTGCAGCTGACTGGTACACATTGAATGCCTTTCTTCATGAATTCCCTCTCATAATATCCTGTATTATCACAAAAATGGTGTGACTGGTCCTATATTTTTGTGTGACCTGCACTTTGTAGTATAAGCTTTAGTGTCACTTCTATTAACTCAGAAGGACTCAGTTCCTCTTGACTGATATCTGCAGCCTCTTCAGAATTGCCAATACGTCTAGTTCTATGTCATCTGCAGATTTCATTGTGAGGCTGACATTTTATACTGAGATCAGTGAAGAAAATACCAAAGAAGATTGGTCCTGGAACTCATCTTGGGCACTTTGTTGGGAGTTTCACCCTAGTACTTTTCCTGTGGGAAAACCACTGATTTTCCTTACATAACTTCAGTGGCCTCTAATAGCTCCCATGGCATAGTCTAATGCAGTTCCAGAATTCACCTTGATATTAATCTCATTAAATCAACGTAGAATGCAGCATTTAGTTTATTATATTTTCTCAACTTAAGCTTATGTTGATTTTCCAGGAATTCAAGTAGATGGCATCAGCTCTCCAAAATGCTTGGAGAGCTTTGGTAATTCTGACTGACCTACTATCTCTTGAGGATTTTTAGTTTTCAAATATAGGTAATATAGTGGGGAATAGTGAAGGCAAGAATATGGTATTAGTTGACACATTGTCAGGTCTGAATGTGACAAGTAATGACACTTTATCTTCTGTGTGAATGATCCACCAAGAAGCTGAAGAAGACACCTTAATGAAGTGGAAGTATTAGGGAGGAGAAGTCTCCAATGCACTAGCTGGTTCCTGGAAAGAGTTTGTGTATTGGGAAGCTGAGCACTTTTAGTGGGACGTAAAACAAGCAGCCCTGTCTTCAGAAGTCTGTCAAGATACAGAAGCAGGATCTACATGAGAGAGGAAGGAGGAGAAGAAAAATTCCTTATTCAGTGCTATCCCTTGTTGTCTTTATTCATCTCTTTACTGTATAATTTTTATACTCCTCTATGTTTTCCACAATTAATCAATTATTTGCTACATGGCATCATATAAAAAGCTTTACTGAAATACAGATAAATTAGATATACTTCATTTTCTTCATATAGAAAATCAGATAACTTATCAAATATAGCTATTAGATTAGTTTAACATGATTTGGTGAAGTTTTGCATTTTATCTCATTCTCCGATCCCTTCCATGTCTTTAATTCTTTCCTTTTTATTTTGTTCTGTATCACCATGTACAGTAGTCTGACTGGATGTTTTTAGGCTTTTTTCCCTTCTCATGTAAAGCTATTACATTTTCTGTTTTCTAAGACAAGATGTAGTGTGTCCCATTGGATAGCTGTATCTTAAAACTCCAGGGCTGTTATATTTAATTTCTGGGACAGAGATAATCTTCCTCACCTTCTGACCCCCCCCCAAGCTCATTAAGAATATGTATGTTGCTTTCTTCTGAGCTGTGGCTATCTACATTTTCAGAAATATGTTCCTGTTAGTCAATCCAATCTGCTCCCGTGGATCATCATCAACCTTACTGCAAAGTGACTTCCCTTCTTTCCATGATATCTCTCTCTCTCTTTTTTTTTTTTTTTTTTTGGTTATAGCACTTTAGAATCTCTGGCTTTTAAACTTATTTTGCTTACATTAAAAGGTCCTTTGAGTTTGAGTTTTGGCAACTTTACTTATATATTTATTTATGTTTCTGCTTCTGAAAGTCTCTGCTTTCTTTGCTGGGCTAGTCTGTATTTTTAACCTCCTATATTATAGTCTATGATAGTGTCTCCCCTGTATGTTTCTAACTCTGCAGGTGCAAGTTCAAATATATTTTTTATTTTTTTATTTTTGTACTTTACCTTAAAGAATTTACAAGTGCCCTTCCTGGCTGAGTCCAGCCCCTCATACTGATTACACAATCAGGTTTCCTTCACTTTATCAAATTTGGTTCTCTTGAAATCAAGAATGTGATTTACAGACTCATTTTTAGTTGTCTTTGTATTGATTTGAATCAACTCATGATCACTCAATCAGAAAATGTTTCCTAGAATTAACTTTTCTATGCTGTTTTAATTATTTACCCAAAGCAAGGCTAAAATAGCATTGTTTTTTGTTTCAACTAGAAAAAAATCTTCAGTGACTACTATAGGAATTCGATATCTACCTGTATTCATACAATTATGTTCAATTATACTATGAATAAAAGAATGCATTATAGCCATGTGTAAAAGAATGGCACAGAGAACTAAAAATATGACAGGGAAATCTGTGCACGTCTCTTCAACAAGTTCTCTACCATACAGTAAGATGCAATAAATTAATGTATTTAGTAGGAATCAAAATACATTAAAAATTAAACTTAGTTACTGAGCCACAAACCAGCAGTTAAGTGATGGATTTAACTAGATGAACATGCTGTCTTAACTTTGCCAAATGGTGATTGCACAACTGATTTCTTGTATCTTCTTCTGATTTATACAGCTATAACTACTCTTTGGTTATGATTAAATGTATTTTTCAGCATGCATCTAGGTCCCACTTTCAGTATAATTTTATTGTTCCTGTGAAAGATTGATGCTTACAAAAATGATAATTTATTTTCCCATTCTTTTTGGGTGAACCTCTGTCACAGCTTATCCAAAGTCAGTGATTTTTTTTTTTTTTTTAAAAAAAAGCACTGCTGCCCTTTGAGAGATTATGAAATTGTTCTGTCCTACTGTTATCTTTAAATAAAGAGCCTAGGTGATACCCAAACAAGACACTACCTTAAGTCTCTTTTCAAAAAGTGGTTTTGGTAAATTTTCCCAAATCAGCTTTTTAATTTGACAGCTTAACAGGTTTTTCTGTCAGATAATGCTACATAATAATGCTCCTCTAAATCTGCAGACAGATTTTCTTTTTTCCTTTCTTTTTTATCTAGGATATCCTGATGAAATATAAAGGTTCATCTCTTCTTAGACTTGATAGATCCTGTAATTAAATTCAGATTTTGATAAAATGTGTAGCACGGTTGTCATTACTTGATCACAGAAGGTATAACACCTTCCAGTTAAATACGGCAAGGTGGCACAAAGCATCTAGTTTAGAAGAAGAAAGAAAATGTCAAATGAGGAGTAATTCAGGAAAAGGTGTTCTAAAATATGAAAAGAAACAGATATCTGCTCTTTTTGTGACTTGTGGGAAGGGACAGTGCCCATAATTAGGTGCTTACCATAATTAGGCACAAAGTGAGGTGGTAATGGAATTTCTGAAGAAGACCAGAGACAGTGGGGATTCAAGTTAGAGGAAGAAAGTGGGGGTGAAAACAGATCTCAGAACAACACATGGCAAATCTGTCACAGCTGATCCCATTCACCTCTTCAGGAAGGCCATTATGTCTTAATAATCCCAGTAAAAGTCACATCTCAAAAGACGAAACATTGCCAATACGTAGGGATTCTTTTGCACTTTTATTTGGTTTGACATATTTTTTCTGTGTGACCTGCAGTAGCACAACTTACCATTGTATTATGTATATCAAAATGGGGGATTAATGTGTTGGTTAAGTAGAAAATTATTCAGTCAAATTCTTTACCAAGGAATTGTAGCTACTCAATAGCTTCTTTAAGAATACCATGCTGGTGTCTCTGATAGAATCAATGTCCGAAAATATATTTGTTATTCTTCTTTCCCAGTGGCAGGACTGTGTTGTCAATGCAAAGCATTGAACACCAGATTCTTCTATTTCTCTTTCCTCTCAGTGTGTCCTCGAGTAGGTTCATAGCTCTCTCCTTCAAGACTGCACAGGACTTTATGGTAATGTGTCACTTACTAAGACAAACCAATATCCACTGACTTCAGTAAAATTACTTTTTCTAACTATTAAATTGGCATGGTTCCGACTGTGCCAATTACTTTAGATGCCTTGTTTGATGGGCATGCACGTGCTTCTGCTCTAAGACTGGTATTAATGCTACTGGTGGCTGATAGAGCATGCAAGAGAAGAGCCTGATAGTGTACTTTTGCCATGTGTTCCTTCTGTAATGCAGTTTGTTTCCATTAGCTTCTGGGGCAACCCTGAAGTCAGTCTGAAATGGGAGCATTTCTCAGGACAGCAATGAGCCTTCCAACAAGAAACTTGGGACAGATCAAGTCAATACAATGTTGAGCCTTCCAACAAGACAATCTATCATATGGAAAAAAAAATTAATTTCTCTGCAGTGCTATTGTGTTTTAGGTACTCTCAGAAGAAGAGTATTTTTTTGTGCATGTCTCCCCAGATACATTTTACTGGTGTTGTGAGGTGTGACAGCTGAATAGTTCTTTATATCTTCAGGATAAGAACTTCCATTAAGCTTACTCAGGAGCAGTCACTATAATTGACACTGCAGCAGGGAAAAGAGCAACCTGCTCTGTCCTAGATACACTTTCAAGGGACTGATCTATGTTACCCAGGTATTCAGGAGGACACAACTAATTGCTGCTTTGAATGTATGAGTATTTATGTGCTTTAGACCCTTTTTCCCCTTTGTACCATGCGAACACAGGAGAAAAGACACACATTCTTCATCTCTTCATCCTGCTGTGTGGTCAGCTTTCTGAAGTCTTCAGCCCTGTTGGTTACTTGAAACTGTGGTGCCCACACTTTCAAAATAACTTTTTCTTTAATAATTTGGATTTGTGATTAATGGCAACTTCGTTGTAACCAACTCTACAGGACTCTTTTATTGTAACATGCTTTTAAAAGTAAGTTCAGAGTGTTCCAGGAGTGTTCAAAGAGTTACCTTGACCCTAGCAAGATGTAGCTAAAACAGATGGGGTTTTTTGCAGTCTATCTTAGCTGTTAAAAAAAGACTGAAGAACTTGTATGATTTATATGACCTAAAACTCTGTGAGCTTCACGAGAGTCATATTGTGTAGTATGCATGATTTCAAATAAATTTGAAGCAGAAATTGAACATTCATTCATGTATCAAAAGCACAAAACATTGTGAACAGCATCCTTCTTTCAACCCCTTACAAGCAGAAGTTAACTGCACTAAAGGCAGTGAAATTACGTTTTTACAAATTGGTTTAATTGAGATGTGAATGGTTTATTTTCCTCCGTGGACTATTTCTAAGTAGTTAAATGGCCTTTCTGGTGCAGCACCAAGTTTAGTGGACATTAAAAAGCTGAATGAAAAACCAAGTTGTCAGTGTTAAGTACATATAAAGACAATTTTGATTTTCCTGTTTTATAGAACTAAGGAGCATTAATAGACCACTGGTTTAAAATTTTAAAATGACAATGGCACAATAGGGAGAGAAGAACAAATATGCCCTTTATAAAAGGACAGAAAGGAAAGTTTAATTGCAGCTGGGTACATTTGAAAATATGCTCTCATTTTCAGAGCACAACAGTTGCCTCCCAGCTCTTTTCAACCAAAGGATTCCTGAACATCTCACTGTAGGGTCCTAGTACTGTAGTTCTCATGCAAACTTGTGTGTGTTTTTGTCTAAACTAAAATACAAACTCAGACTAAAGACATTGCTATGGTTGCACTGTGAATTCCAAAAATCTGTGCTAGGATAATGTATAGATGAAGGATTTGAACAGAGAAGTTTCAGGCTCAGTTTCAGGGTTTCTCCTCCCTTTTTTAGCTTCTCTGGTGCTCATTTCCTGTGTATATAAATAATAATTTATGAGAAAAATATTACCATTCCTAGGTTCAGCACTGCAGTGTTCAGTGTTACAGTGACTTTGGGGAGCCTTCATATCACAGCCACACATGTCATTGTGAGTCCAAAACTGACGGATATTCTTCATATAAGTGATGATCAGTGATTATAGTTAATTTTTCATTAGTCAGCTTGAGCTAATGCACTCAATATTACAGGCAACAAATAGCAGTGAGGAGCATTCATTGACTGGAAACATGTCCATCCAGTGATGTTTTACAAGGGTCTCTTTTACTGGGCTCAAAAATATCTACCTCTTTTATAAGTGGCCGGGAAGTCTGCATAAGTCATTGCTGCTGATGTGTGGCTGTTACAGAAACTTGTTTTTTGAAAGGTGGTAAATAATAGCAAGACCAGGGCAATTGTGGTGTGTGAACATGGTTGCATAGGAATTGAGGAGGTTTTAAATACAGTTAGACTTCAGCAGTGCTAAGTGCCAAGGTATGGGTCTAGGCAACAAGTGAAGGTTAAGCCATGTAGGCAAAGTCCTGGAAATGTGTAATTCTGAGAAGACACTTGTGGGGTCTCATCTTCCACGCTGCTCTGTATGAAATATCCTGTGATGCTGTGGCAAATGAGTTTATGGAAATTGCTTTTGTGGGCACAAAATACTAAAATGTAAATATTGGGGAGGATTTTAAAACCCTTTACAGGACTTTGAAGGCAGCTTTGGAACACAAATCAAAGTCTGTACCTGGGGTCTGTGGTTCTATGGGAAAAAATGGAGGATGTGTAACAGGAGTCCAAAAGATCACAGAACCACAGAATGGCTAGAGTTGGAAGGGACCTTTAAGATCATCTGTTTCCAACATCCCTGCATGGGCAGGGACACCTTCCACTAGACCAGGTTGCTCAAAGCCCCATCCATCCTGGCCTTGAGCACTTCCAGGGATGGGGCTACCACAGCTTCCCTGGGCAACCTGTTCCAGTGTCTCACCACCCTCACACTAAATAATTTCTTCCTAATGTCTAACCTAAATCTACCCTCTTCCAGCTTAAAAACATTATCCCTCATCCTATCACTACAAAACCTTATAAAAAGTCTCTCCCTGGCTTTCCTGTAGGGCCCCCTTCAGGTACTGGAAGGCTGCTATGAAGTCTCCTTGGAGCCCAAAAAAGAAAACTAAGCAGTGAGTCAATGTCAGTGTAAGTGCTTTCATGGGAGAGAAAACACTAGATGCTTACAGTGCTCTTTAGCTGTTCCTAGAAAGCCATAACGAGCTAAGAAATTCATGCAAGAAATAGAGAATGTGATTTCAACAGTAAGCCTTGGAATTCACAGCTGAAAGTTTTTCCTTTACTGTGTGTGATCCCATTAGGAGAAGATTTTTTCCTTGAAGGCTTGTTTGAGCCTGTTACAGGTTATGAATTAACCATACAATATCTTATGTCTGAATACAAGATCAAGTGGCTCAGTGTTCATAACCTGTGATACACAGATCAGATTATCCCTATGTTTATATTAGGAGTGCACTATCAATATAAGAATATTTAGTTATTATAGAAACATAGAATAATTTTGGTTGGAAAAGACCTTTAAGATGATGAAGTCCAACTGTTAACCCAGCACTCCCAAGTCCGCCACTAAACCATGCCCCTAAGCATTGCATCTACACATCTTTTAAATACCTCCAGGGATAGTGGCTCCACCACTTCTCTGGGCAGCCTGTTCCGATGCCTGACAATCCTTTCAGTGAAGAATTTTTTCCTAAAATCCAGTCTAAATCTCCTCTGGCACAACTTGAGGCCATTTCCTCATGTTCTATTGCTTGTTAACTTGGGA
This sequence comes from Apus apus, assembly GCF_020740795.1. NCBI lineage: Eukaryota > Metazoa > Chordata > Aves > Apodiformes > Apodidae > Apus > Apus apus. The sequence goes on along the minus strand of NC_067284.1, from coordinate 58,612,149 downwards.
GAAGAGACCAAAACCCACCTCGCTACAACCTCTAGACGAGTGAGGGGCCCAGAACTGAACACAGTACTCGAGGTGCAGCCTCACCAGTGCCAAGCACAGGGGCACAATCTCTTCCCTACTCCCGCTGGCCACACTATTTCTAATAACAGCCAGAATGTTGTTGGCATTGTTGGCCTCCTGGGCACACAGCTGGCTCATACTCATCCAGCTGTCAACCAGCACCCTCAGGTCCTTTTCTGCTGGGCAGTTTTCCAGCCATTCTTCCCCAACCCTGTAGCATTCCATGGGGTTGTAGTGACTTAAGTGCAGGACCTGGCACTTGTCCTTGTTCAATCTCATAGAGTTAACCTTGGCCCATCGATCCTGCCTGTCCAGATCTGCCCTCTGCAGAGCCTTCCTGACCTCAAGCAGATATAATGTATTTTCCCAGGAATTAACCAAATCATACCAGAAAAAATAATGTTCTAAGGTATGAAATTACTTCTATATTACTGTGCTAAACAGCAGCTATAGAATACCTTAAACGTATCTGTTGTATTACTTTAAACTGAGAATGTGCTTGCAAAAGAGCAGAAAGAGAATACTGAAAATGATATTCCACTCCTAACGTTTAATTTCTCTTTCTCTTTCTCACCTTTGTATATTTATATATCCATAAAACCTGATAGCTTGGAAAATTACTATTAGTTAGCCGCTTCCTTAGCCATTCTATGTGATGTCTCACAGTTTGGTATAAGGTCTTTTCCAACATACATGATTCTATGTATTTTTTCCAGTAGCTGACTTTAGTTAAAGAGCTTTCTATGGAATAAGCATGTGTACAGCTTTTCTAGATGAGCTGGAGAGATGAGCTGTGTTGAAAGAGTCTGTCAAAAATAACCTGCTGTCTGTACACTTCCCTTATCTGCCATCACTCTGTGGACCTGAGCACCATGTGTGTTCTGTGCAGAAAACAAAGGAGTGTTAGTCCAGTCTTTGTCAGAACTTTGTTTCAGTCCTGTGTTTTATTAATGGCAATAATCTATTCTGGCAGGTCAACATAATTTACTCTTAATTGGATATACTTCAGTCTTAGTCATGAAAGTTTGTTTGTAAGTTCTAGTGGTCTACTTTGGAAGCAGTGGTAAATCCATGCACATAATAACAAAAGAAAGGACTATTGGCAGTTTCCTTTTTTCATCCAATCTGCTTCTTCCATGGCCGTACATTTATGGGTGACTGTGGACAGAAGATTGATGGAATGATGTAGTCTTTTCTTCTTAGAGTCCTGAATTTTGTCTTATTAATCTGGAATACGTAAATATTTTATTAGTCAGCCAGCTGCACAATTTAGCTGTTTGTGTATTATCTATTTAGAATTAGATGTTTATTTAATACTTCAGCATTCTCAGTACTGTAATTTAAGAATAAAAATAATTTAAATAACATATCACATTATATTTTAATAATGCATTAGTGCTTTGTGTTAGAGAAGCTAACAGAATTCATAAAGCTGGAAAGATGTTAATATGATTATATCTAATGTCTTCAACTTAGGAGGTTTCGATATGTTTTTAAAAGGTCAAGTGGTTTCCTGAGAAAAAGTGGATGTATATATGTTGCTAGGAGAGTTATTTCTTTCAGAAGTTGTTCTTTTTCCCATTTAACGCTTCATAAGTATTGCAAAGTAGAAGAAGAGTCTACTTTTTGGATATTGCATCAGCAAATGGAATTTTGTAAAAGAAAATGAAAAATTAAACATATTGACAGTTGAATATCAATTGCATATTTTCTTGCAAATTCATATACATTTACATAGTTCAATATTGACTTTTTTCATTCTGGTGTTTTAGCTCAGATTAACTCTAAAAATCAAACCCATAAATTTAGACCAACATGAAATTTAGCAGCCAGCTTTGCATTGTCCATCTTAAATGTTAACTTTAAAACAGAGTAGCTCCTCATATGAAAGTGTGTTCTGTGCAAGAGCTTAAGAATTGCCATGTCTTGATTAGTTAGTGAAGATCAGATCCATGTGTTAGATCTGGCATTGGGGTCAGTGGCTTTCTTTTCTAGTTGCCCAAGGCTACCTTGATACCAGCTGTCATCTGAAACCATCTTATTCTCACGGATGCTTTATTCAGCAGTTGGTCTTCATCCCATTTTTAAATGGAGTATACAAGAAGTCATTAACATTTCAGGAAAGTGATAAATATTTTATGGTAACCATCTTTTCCTATCCTTAAGACCTTCCTAAATAATAAAGTAATAGAATCATAGACTGTTTTTTTTAAATTGGAAAAGACCTTTAAGATAATCAAGTCCAACTCTTAACCTAACACTGCCAAGTCCACCACTAGACCATGTCCCTACGCACAAAAGGAAACTATAAAAGTTTTGCAGTTAGAAATCCGGAGCACTTGAGCAACGAAGTTCTTCAAAATCGGAATCTCAGAGTAAAAGGAGAGTTTCACATTAAATATCAGTATTCTCAGAAAACAACAACAACAACAAAAAAAAAACTGGAGAGAAACATAATCATAAGGAGAAAATACTTAGCTAATTGGAAACACTGCAGATTTTTTTTAAAGAGCTGTATTTCCTAAAAGTTACAGTGATGTGCTGGGAGTCTACCCATGATGCAATTGCATGCTGAACTGCTCATTATAGTTTTGCAGTCCTAAAGCACTCCTCTGCTTTTATCTCTGTGAGCATCTGTTTCTATTATTTACAGTTTCTGTTTCTATGTCTCGCCAAAAGCGTTTAAAAAAAAACCCCTATATATACAAGTTTAAACCTTTCCATTTAAGATAGAGTATTCTTTTATAGTAAAATGTCTGCAAGGCATAAATACACAAATTGAAATGCCACTTTTAGACAGAACTGAGTGTCTGGAGCTTGCTTTGGCCAAGGGCTACCTTTTTTTTTTGCTACACTGCTGACACAGAACAAATTATTATCTCTTAAATGCCATTTTCTATCTGTTTAGGTGCATTTGGTTTCTTCTGCTTGGCAAAGGCTTGTCCAAATAATCTCAGTTTTGTTGTTTCCATTGGTTTGTGTTTAATCATGCCTTTCCCTAAGAGAAGGAGCTGACACAACTTCGGCAGAGGTAGTGAATGTGACAAAGCACATGTATGGTCCAGGACTTCAGGGCATAGTTGTGTTTAAATCTAACATTTCCATGCTTTGTGAATTAATAGGAAATCAACATTTTTAATATCTGCAGTTGCAGTCATGTTAGTTTTTGATAAGGGCTGATGCTGATTGCCTGATCTCTTATGGTTTTGTGTCTCTGGTCATGTAATGTGCATGAAATTATCCTCACTACTCCCTGTGTTGCCTTCAAATAGTCTACTAGAGCAGTTCAATTACAGTGGCTTTGGCAATCAGAAATGAAGGCCAAACTCTGTTTTCTCTTATAAATCACAGAACCAAGAATAGAATTTAACCCCAGAATTTTTTTTTTTAAATTGTTTCAAAGAACTTTTCATGTTCCAAATGGTCAGAAATAATAGATGGAGAAAACATATAGAATTTCTCAAAGCCTTTCGCTGACTATAATAAAATGCAGTTATATGACTTCTTGACAGTTTGTCCTATTCCGTCCTCAGAACTTGCCGTGTGATTGAACTTAATTAGGAGGTTTGCACATAGTTAATAAGACCTTTCTTATTGATGGTTTCTACCTGGATATTGGGTACTCATGGAGCTGCAGACCAACACAAATTTAAAATAAGAACTGAGCACTGTGTTTTCCATTTGCCATTGTTCATTTATCTAATGTGAATATTATTTCTGTCAAGAGACATTCTACATAGCAGCTCCTTGCTAACAGGAAATTAAGATCATCCAGATTGCCACCTGAGTGAAAGTCAGAACAGCACATTCAGTAGCTGCTATCTCAGACCTAGCTAATTTTAGATACAGCAGGTTGAAATATTCTCCATTTCCCAGCTGTTAAAAACATATCGAATAAGAAACTGCTTACAGTTAACTTGCAGTTAAATTTCTACAGGAAACATAACCTTAAATGCTGTGACATTATGATTTAGAAACAGTTCAAAGTCCTTTTACTTTGGAGAACTGCAAAATGGCACTGTTGGAGTGATGTGGGTCATGGTGCTGTACTTACAATAATCCATTTCTTATGCTTTAATCTTTTCTTTTAATGATTTCTAGAAATTTTCTTGCCTATTTTAGCAGCAGGTGTACAGTATTAGCTCCTTAAATGCTGCAAGATAGTACAAAGGATCTTTTTAAAACTCCTGATAACAGACAACTCTTGATATCAGACAAGTCCTATGTTTTCCTATCTCCTTGTTACTTTTCATCTTCTCTTGCTTGCTTTTGATACAGTACACTGATCTCTCAAAGTAAGCAATCCAGCACTGCACAAGCTGAGATGGATACTGCATTACAGGGAGGAAGTGAAAGTCAGAAAGAGCACATTCTTTGTTTATTTCCTATTTAATCCAGTGAAAAATGATCAAAACCAAAACAGGGCAGAAGGTAGCTAATTTGAAGTGAAGGTTCAGATCTCCCCGAGAGGTAAATGAGAGCTCTCAGTTTTATCCTGTAGGAAGTTGTAAAAATATTATTTAGTTTGTTTAATATGCAAGCATGAAACAAGGAGCTTACAGGTGAACATTTAATATGCAAGCATGAAACAAGGAGCTTACAGGTGAACATGAGATGTTTTGATACAGTCTGTAGTATCAGTGGAATGGGAATCAAGTACATATACATCTTTCAATAAATCTGATAATCTGTTTTTTTAAAGCAACCTAAGTTTTGTTTTATGTTTAGCAGTGTAATAAACCACCAGTGAAAGATTTCACTCTGCTACGAAGACTGCTGTCAGTCATTCTGTGAGCAGAATATCCTCTTGGAATACTTAATGTTCATTATAACAAAACTGAGAGTCCCTTTAGGGTAAGAAAGGCCATATTATGTTATGGTCATTTAATTTGAACTCGCCAGGTTTGACACTTTCAAGTTTGAAGAAGTCATACCTTATGGAGAAGTCATACCTCATGGTGATTTCTTTTTTTTATAGGCTAGCACTTCTGGAATAAGGTAAGGCACTGTAGAGTTGCACTCTTTCTTATTTGCTGCAGGTTCATGCTCTAACTTTGGAGTTTCTTCTTTAGAGTTTCTTCTTATCATGCCAACAGTAAGGTTTGTTCAAGATGTCCAATGGGAAATAATACATAACTTAGAACTGTGCGTCTACCTTTCCTTTGAACACTAGAGGAGGCCCATATCAGCCTTCTGGATGTGTAACTCCTTGTACAGGCCTTTGAGGCTGTCTCCTGTATCATCCACCATCTCTCCCAACTTGTAATTCTACACATGATAACAAGAAGAGCTGTCATATTTTATCAAGAAAAAAAGACACACAGCTTCATCTGATCCATCCAGAATTAATTCCTGGATCAAATACCAGAGAGCCAAGTCTGTAAGCAAAAATATATGTTGAAGCAGTGTCAGTGTGCCCCACAAAAACAATTATTTCCTGGAATGGATCTGGACCTCTCGTCCTCTGCTCCATCCAACCCAGTCTCATGCCTCTCTATACTGGACTCAGGGTGTTGTGATGGAAAAAGTGATCATTTATTCGCAGGCATAAAGGCAAGCTTACTGATGGTTGCTGAGAGTGAGATCCTTGTGTGTAATTTTAGGCTTGGTTATGAAGACAGCAAGCAGGATCAGATGATGGGATTTGCTGCAGACTACTTGGGAGATAAGCTTGTTGGAAGCAAGACTTGCTAGAGGTCTACAGTGACAGGTGAAGTAAGGTTATGCCCTAGGATATCTCACTCATCACAGTATCACAGTATCACTCTGGTTGGAAAAGACCTTCAAGATCTTCTAGTCCAACCACTGCTCTAACTCTGCCATGTCCACCACTAAGTCCTGTCCCATGGCACCTTATCTGTCTTTAGAGGATGTAAAGTCTGGGAACACACTCTGAGTCTGCAGCATACATGTGTGTGGGGAGCCCTTCAGAGTGACTTCTCTAAGGGGTCTTTGGTTAAACAGCAATGTAGATGGAGCTACTGAGTTCCTTAGATGACAGTTAAAGACTATTTCAATTTGAATCTTAATATAGCTTTAGAGAATGTCTGTATATTGGCTATTTCAAATCAGACATGGTCTGAAACTGTTGTATTGTTAACAGCAACTTTCATTGTGACTGTGATGACACTGGAAGCATCCACATATGGCCAAGACATGGAGCCAGTGTGAACACCAGCATGATAATACTAAATGCAAATCCTGTAGAAGTTTGAGCTTGCAATTTATAGTACTTAAAATATCACTCTGTCTTTTGCTGGGAAGAGGCAATCTGCATGTGCAAAACCATTTGTTGTACAAATTTTAGTCCACAGTCTCTGCGTTTCCAGTTTATTCCAACATTAATATGCATTTGTATACAAAAGTGTGTGTGCACAATAATAGTAATAGATCATTTGAAAGAGCTTTAGTATGGACCATTGTCAAGATGGTGCTTTTGTTTCCTAGCCTGGCCATATGAGACTCTATGTGGACTGTCTGCTTCTGCACCAGAGAGCTGCTGCGGCTTCCTCCCATGCTGTGCCATTGATCCTTCAGGCAGATTTCATCCCTAACTGCATCTGGAGGAATTATATGGGTCTTTGCCTTCCTCTTGCAGATATAAGGGAAGTTATGATTCAGAAATAGAAGTGTCAGGATCATGATGGGCAAAAGTAGAGAGAGAGTTTGTTTATAAATGGAGATAGAACTTAGTTCCATCACTATGTTATTTATTTCCGTAGCAGATCACTGAGACTAACAAGGTGCATTTGTATTCTGTTAAAGGGTCTGTTTTGAAGAAAAAATTCCCTAGTCTAGGTTGTTCTTCACAGACTCTTGATTTTCAACCTTCTTACTCTCTTTCAAGGATGCTGCTATTTCACATCGATAACTGACACCTTTATTTCAGAGAATAAAATAGAATTACACTCCAGTACTGACAATATAATAAATCAGGAGGGATAAAATACTTATTAGTGAAGTTCACATAGTTGATTTGTCCCATCTGACCTATAGATATAAAGGTATGGTTAAATTTTTTTGGGCTGCTCCTTCTTGCCAGAAGATTTAGCTCCGACACGAAGATTTGACCTTTGCTGCTCCTCTCTGCTTATCTTGATTCTTTTATATTATTGTTATTCCCTTGAAGCCATTCTGCTCATACAGAATTAACACTGTGTTGAGACAAAATATTATCTATTTGGCTGAAGAATGAAACCATCTAGACTTTAGTCAGGATAGACAATGTCATGGTGCCTGCCCTGGGTGAATCATTTCTACCTAGCTTTTTAATCAAAGAAATCTCAGCCATATAACTAGGAAGTGTCACATTCGATGGTCACACAGCTGTCTACAATTAAAGTTTAGGCACATTATTTGTTTTTTATGAACTATGGTTGAAAAACATGCTTGCCAGAGCACTTAATCTTTCAGATGTATAACAAAAATAAACTCCTTGTGGTTTACCATACTGGTAAAAACAATCCTAAATAAAGGAAGCATGAAAAATGTGCACTGAATACTACTAAGAAAAACAATTTGTAGTATTTCTGTTTTCCTTACTGGAGATGAGATTGCTAGATTAATTAATTTTACTGAATTCAGTGGGGCTATCCAGATTTATTATAGCTGAATGTATGACCAAACCAGCTGTTTTGGAAGAAGCCATTTCTGAAAGATGTGAGTTTTTCACAATGTAAAAATAGGATGCTTGTTGCTTTTATTGTTGTTTCCATTCTTTTCAATGCTATTTATCTTATTTTTGTAATGTAGTTCTTAAGTTACTTATGTGTCTACTAGTTTCATCATCACTAAACCTTCTTGAACCTCCTTGAAATTAAAGCTGGATAAGTTCCACACCATTTTTCCCTAGCCCTTCCATTTATATTATCTACTAGAAAAACTGAAGCTAATGAAATAGTGTTAAATTGTGATGCATTTTTCCTCTGATGAGGGACGGGCTAATGTAATCAGCAATTATTTTTTTTTTGTGACCTTTACAAATCAAATTACTATTTTCTTGCTTTGTATTTCTATTTCTATTTTGCTCCCAGTGGTGCAAGATTGCTGCAGTTAGTAGAAAATATAATTTATAGGTAGAATCACATTATAATAGGGTGCACTATTCTCAAAAAATGTACATACTGCATGGACTTTTTAGTGAAATAATTTAAAGAAATGTGTAAGCTGGACAAGTCTAAATTTATGCTGTTAATTCACAGGGGAGTTTCCAGGATCACCACAGAGATGTCCTGGAGCAGCTGCCAAGTAGTTCAAGTGGAGGCAGGAAAAACCTTGTGTAGGGTAAATCCTGTGGTAGTAATGGAATTACAGTAGAGAGATGCCATAGCGTTAGGGATCCAGACTGGTGACTGCAGAGAGTCCTTCTACCAATTACACCTGATTTACACCCACTGGTTGAATAAAGAACATAGAGCTCAATACCTTCCTAAGGTATGCAGTTGTGAGAATTCTTTCAGCCAAATGAGGGAGACATGAAACACGGAAAGTAGCAGTTCATGTCATTGCAGAATATGTATCTGCATAAAACCACCACCGTTTTTGGTACAAAAGCTGCTGCTCTTGCTATATCTGGCAAACTAGAACATTGATTTTCTGAATCTGGATAATACTTTGGTTTGATAATTAACAATAGGGTCTTTTTAGCTCAGGAAAATATATTTCCAAGCACCATGTGGGCTACTGCATCCTGTACTTACATTTGCACCGCAGTTATAGGCCTTTGTTCATTGGTGATTTTTGAAGTCAAAGACAGTAGGCACATTTGAGCTAGTAAGATCGACTTTCTGTTTGGACCTGAACTAGGAATGACTGCTTTTTACTTATCTGGCTCTTCTTATCTCTCAGGTTCTTTACTAATATGAACTAATACAATGGAAGAAAAAGCAATTGTTTGTCTAAAATACTACTGCCACCAAGAACTTGCATATTGAAGGAAATACTTAGGTTCACCATTCTCCTAAGAAAAGTTTTTAGTAGAAGACATGGTTTTCTGAGGGATCACACCTATAGCATTTAAAAACAAGAAGCTATTATTAGAAATAAATAATTAAAGTAATTTTTCCTTGTTGTCTGATTTTTTCTGACTGTCCCAGCCTTATTTTATCTAATTGTTTTACATAAAGAAGTCAAAGATCTCTGCATAGGCTGAAAATAGATACTCTTTGCAAAAATGACAAGTTTGTGTTTTGCATTACCGAGTTCTGGTTAGTTGTTAATTTATGAAACCCCACCACAGATGGCCTCTTGCTAAATTTTAAAGCGCTTCCATATTTCAAAACCAGGCTACTTTTCAGCAAGTCACTTTTGTCAAAGCCTTGGAGTTCCTTCAAGACACTGTAAGCTTGTATTATGAGAACGTACACATGGTGAATACTCTGGTCTGTTCTGTACTATATATTTGAATCTCTGGAATTTATTTAAATTAAGTGAATAAGGATGTATTTTTTCTGACTAGGATATAAGTTACAGCAGGTCTGTTTCTAGACAGCAGAAGTAAGTGTGCCTTAGATAGTGATTCAGAGTTGTGGTGTTCTTCTTCTTTAAATGACTAACCTGGAGGTTGGATGTCTTTTGAAAACTTAAACCTGTTTCACCTGAACATGTTTAACTAGTTAATAAGAAACATCAAAAAAGACAAAACCCTGAGGTCAATGATCATTTTTTGTAAAGCCATTCGATGATGTTTAAATTTGTTTTTTGGGTCTGTCTATAACATAAGTTTAATAACCTAGCTCAAATGCAGATTTCTAATTTTCAATTAACATAGGAATAATTTTGTTTGCTAAAATAAAATAAATGAATGAATGAAAAGTCTGAACCATGAAATGTTCTAGGTAGCGCTTTTTAAAATTCCAAATTTCAAAAAATCATGTGGCAACTGTATAGCTCAAGCTTTAAGTATTAACTTTTAACCTTTGACCTTACAGATTTTAACCAATGAAATGTCTTTTTAAACTTTAAAGGAAACAATGATAACGAGCGCCTGGCGATTGCTAGACAGCGAATTCCATATCGACTTGGTCGAGTAGTTGATGAATGGCTACTCGACAAAGGTAAAAAACATTGATTAAAACTTCAAATAAAAAAATAATTTGAACATAACCAAGTAGTACTTCATTGTAACACTAATAAACATAAAAAATAAATTTCAGTAAAACTAAATTTAAAACAAATTTTAAAAAGTAAAATATAGAGTAATATTTGCATACCTTGTATAATAATTTATATACATTTCTAGAAGTACCAGCTGTTTAATAACCTTACCCTGTTAACTTAAGGTTAAAGGGACTGTTAAATATAATCCACTAACTCAATCTATGAAGGTACTCATAGCAAACATTAACCAAAAATTATAAATCATTCATAGATTATATCACATGTTCCAGCATCTAAATTATTAACTAAAAATCTATGTAGTTATATCTTCGTTATGGTCCTGAAAAAAAAAAAAATTGTTTAAACTGTAGGTATCTTAAATAGTGGGCAATATGAATTGCCAATCAAAATGAAGTCCCTTTAACGTTTGCAACCTTTTAAGGGGATTTTGGAACAAACACTAATTAAAACAGAACTTAAAGTTGTGTGCATGCTTATTGTGAGCAGAAACCAATCTGCTAAAGTGACTATTCTATTTACTAAGAGTAGTACTATTGCTGAGGATTTCTCTGTTTAATGGAAATGTGCCATGATTTCTCCATTGGTATGTGTATCATTTCTGAAGCCGCTTTTACATCTAAAGTATTTTATTTAAATTTATAGCCTTGCTGAAAGCCAATCAGACATCTATTTTTTAATCTGCCTCTGAGATACTCAGTGTGAACCATGTTTCTTTTCATTGTGGATCTTGAAGGAAAATAAACATTGAAATACGAAAAGGAAACATTTAATTAAAAATGAAAACATTTTATTCACTTATATAGAGATATGACAGATTACTGTATAACATTCTTTAAAATTCATTGGACCGAGTGACTTGTTGGCATATACATAAACTCTCTCTGTGTGTATATACATATTTGTTATGTCTATACATACATAAATTCACACTTAAAGCTATAGACTCTGTGCTGTATTGTGTGTGGAAAAAAACTTTGAAATGGTGGCAGACTTGAAGAAAAAATAATCTTAAGGAACTAGACACCTGGCATTCTTGACACACATGAAAAAGTTTAACATTGAGCAAGGGATATGATTTGTAGAGCTAAACACATTTGCAAATATATTTGATTGGCCTTTTAGCAAAAAAAAAAAAATTCCCAAAATGTTGTAAATTAAGAAAAAATCAAATGCTCTCAAAATTTATGCATTTCATGGACACTTCATTTAAAAGCAATGAATTATGAGTCAAATTTGTTTCTTATAGTTTATTGCTCTCATTATTCACCCCATGAAAATCTGTTATCACTCATGTAGAGTACAGTGTTCACAGTCAACATTTTTGCATGTATATAATATTATCTTCACAGGGCGTCAGCTCACGATCTTCAATAGCCAAGCAACTATTAAAATTGGAGGCAAAGATCGTGGCCATCCTTTCCAAGGCCAGCTCTCTGGTCTTTACTACAATGGCTTGAAAGTTCTGAATATGGCAGCAGAAAATGATGCCAACATCGTGATAGAAGGAAATGTGAGGCTTGTTGGTGAAGTGCCTTCCTCTATGACAACTGAGTCCACAGCCACAGCGATGCAGTCTGAGATGTCCACGTCAGTCATGGAAACAACCACCACTTTGGCCACAAGCACCGCTAGAAGAGGAAAGACCCCAACAAAAGAACCAATTGGTCAGGTTAGTGGGCTTCCTCAGCTTTTGCAAATATTTTCCCCTCTTTGAGTGCCTTCCTATATAGCAGTCTGCAGATGAAATTGTTCCTGTTGAGAAATGCATGAATCACAGACAAAAGTTCTGTACTCCATGTTCACTGATGGAGTGTTGATCAGCATTTAGAGGGAAAGTAAGGATTTGCAGTTCTTCTAAATTAGGCAAACTTACCACTTCAGTTTTTTCTTGTGCTGAGTTTTTTTGCCTTGTCACCCATCTGCATAGTGGTGCATATTTTAAAATACGCCTTCTTCATTTGATGACTTGTATCAATTATTTTCAGTGTAGGAATGCAGGATGTCTGGAATTGGCGATGACTTTGAGTGGTGACTTTATCCCAGAGATAGACAAAAGAGATCCAGTTTGAAGAGGTAACAGGAAGGAGGTGTGAAGACAAAAAGTTGGAAGAAGCTGGAAAAGAAGGCATTAGCAGTTTCTCTAGTCCCATAACTGATGATAATCTTGGGTGGAATTCCTCCTAAGAGGCAATGGCAGCAGAGGGAACTACAAGCACCCTGCACCTTGGGTGACTCAGGCTCCAAGTCAGAGGCTGTTTTTTACTGATTGTTGATGTTATTTGCACCTAATGAATCTATTGATATATTCAGTAGCTTGCAGGTTTTGTCAGGATCCCTGTATAATATGTGGGGGAATTTAATTATTGGGAGAAGGAGGGGTGAAAACAGGTGAGTGAATTAAGTACCTTCATCTTATGGATACCCTGAGTAACAGCATTCAGACTTTGTGCTTTAAAAACCTAAAACTTACCAGGACATTTGTATGGCTGAGAAGATTCTTTTATATTTATTCTGCATAAAATAGGCCCAACAAAACAAACAGGAAAAAAATGGTAGACTGCTAAAAGTTTTTCCTATGTTCACATGGTTCTCATGCTTGCATGTGTACCCACTGTACCATCAAGCTATGACAGCTATGCTCTGAGATCCAGAAGTAGAACAAGGGGCAAAGAAAGTGTCACAAGCCATAGGCAGGAACAGGAGCACAACATGATGAATGAGGTTAATTTTCTCAAGAATGAAGGAGAACATGCTGTTTAGGTAAAACCTCAACCCTCAATTTAACTTTGATCAGGGCATAAAACTTGACACTTCAGCTTTTCTGTCTGTAATATTTTGGTACATTTTACACTATGGACTGAAAACTACAGTAATGTAAAAGTAAAAACTATTATTTCAGAAACAGAAGAACAGGAGCAGAACATTTAATTTTTTTTTGGTGAATTTTCCTTGTTTCTTTAAAGTGCATGAAAATCCAAAGAGGAATAAAAAAGGGGGGGGAAGGAGCAACTAAAACCCAACTAGAGATACATGGAACCAGCTGCCTCCAAAAAATGGCATCCATTGTAGATAACAGGTTGCATGTCTTTCAATTATTATTGTAGCAAGCTACAGCATTTTTATTAAATAGGCAATTAATAACAAATTATTTGTTATTAATTCTGTTTTAAATAGTATCTCCCACTTCATTATCCAACTAGTCTGACCTTGGTATTTTGAAGCAATGATATGTAAGACTTCTTCAAATTTGCACAAAGATGCATCTAAAAAGTCCAGGATATCCTCACAGTGTGGAAGAATTTGGGCTAAATAAATGCTACTAAATTAAAATTTTTAAACTAAGCTAAACTGTTCTAACAGTTCTGAGAAAGCTTTTGGCCTCTGCCAGTCCCTCAGGTAACTCTGAGGCACAATTTGGGAAGAAGAATATTGCAGACAATTCCCAGTTGGCACCTTGCATGATCTGTTGGCAATGAGAGTTTATTGGTATGGTTACTTTGCCAGCTGTCCTTAGTTTCCAGGAATATTCCTCGGTAGGATTTACTGAGTAGGATTTGTTTGGATGTCTACGTATTGAGATTTTTTTTTTATTATTTTTTTTTTTTGAGGTGTTCCATTAGCATATTTGGGGAAGAAAGAAGTTTCTTAAGCTAACAACTATGGTGAGGTATATTTTTTTCTTAAGAGGGAAAACAGATGATTAGGCAAAAAGATCTTCCAAAGATCTTCCTTTTCTAGACTGGCCCCTGAAATAAAGTGTGTCCGTTACTGACTTTATCAGAGTGTCTACACAGTTTTCTAGAGCACGTCGCTGCCACTGGAGCAGAGTGATCTCAATGCAATTGTGTCATTTGTTCATTCACTCCTGGCTGAGCAGGCTACACTACAATGCCATGAACTCCTGCTCTTTGGTGTCCCACCATTGCAAGCTTTGGGTAAGCTCCAAGAGCATTCAGAGGGGCACAGCGTGTGTCCAAAGCATGCTCTGAGGGTGAAGGTCTAGATCAGCCTCTCTCACCTAGCTGGTACAAATCCTTGATGCAGCCCATTTGAAAACACTTGGTAGGATTATTTCTGTATCTAAGAGCCTGAAATCAACATTTCTGAGGAAAGTGTGCAGTGTTAATGCCATTACAGCACATGGCATCTGAGCCCTTCCTGCCGTTAATAATACGCAGTAGTTTACTTCAGCTATGTCTAAACATTCTGCCTGGTAGGACCTGTGTTGTCTTTATGACTGTACACTTAATTAGTCAGAGACTGCACTGGAACGCAGTTTGCAATCAGGCCTGTGATTTGATTTGAACAGATTGATAACATCCCAAAGTCAAAACTGAAAGTCGTCTGCAAGATGCTTTATTATTCATGCAACAAACAGACCTAGGAAGCTATTAAATCAAATTGAGAACATAATTTCTTCTCTTAATTAGTACCTATTCTCTTATTCTACCTGCACGTAATATTTTCTGTGCTAGTGACCCATAGGACTCCCACAGGTCTGTCCTGCAGGGTGCTGAATAAACATTTTCTGTCTTGATGACACTGGGAGATGAAGGCGCTATCTCATGGAAAACCTACTTTTAATTTCTGCATTCCCTTCCATTTTTGTCCTTTACATTTTTTCTGATTTTTATTTACATATAACCTCTACAAGTAGTGTCAACCACATTGACATACTGTAATGCACAAGAAGAAAAGTTACCTTTCTAGCATTAATTAGGTTACTGAAGAAAATAAACAGCTGAACAGCAATTGTAATGAAAAAAAACTTAGATTATTGCAAACCAATGCATGTCTGAAATAGAGGCAAATGATCTAATCAGTTAGAGATTGTTTACTCCATTAGCAGAGGTATTGAATTCAATTAAAGACTACAATACTTAAAGAAGATCATTTAAATCTCTATTTGTAGGAAATGTTCGTTAAAAAACCTGCAGTGTTAGTGCTTAAATTGATGGAATGTGTGCTTCTCGGCAGATACCTAGCTAATGCAATATATGATACAAAATAGACATGATACTTCCAGAAAGTATCTTGAATACTGCTATGCATGATTTTAAACAAATGAGGCCTTATTACTTCTGAAGAAAAAATATGCTTTTTGATAGTGACTCTGCTCTAAATGAAGGTTTTCACTACTTGAAGGCTGTGTCATATTTTAACAATGGATGTTTTGGTGATGATCGACATCTTAATTGTTATACTTGGAAATGTAGATTTTTCAAAGGGGAGAAAGGTACTCAAAGCCTATTGAATGTCAATAGTAGGTGAATGCCTCATTTTTCTTAGTGCCTTAAAAATCTCACCCCCTGCTTTGATTATAATGGCATCTAGAGCTGTCAGCCTTCATGCAAGGCACTGCATAAACACATAGGAAGTGACAGCCCCTGCCTCAAATAGCTTACCAAATAAACAAAAGGGATCAGGTCAGGAGGGAAAAAAAAGAAAAGGAAATTGGAAGGTGGGAGGAAGAGGAAAATAAAGAAAGCACTGTGCCATTTCAGTGTTAACTAGCTACATGGGGATTTGCAGCCGTTGTGGCAGGGATAGTTCACTGCTTGGTTTTTGGTCCGGGCTCTTTAGATAGCACCTGACCTGCAGAATCACCATGTAGCTTATGGTAGACTCTGGAGCAGGCAATTTAAAGACTGGGCAGCCCAGTTTGTCCCAGTTGGGCAGCTGGTGCAAAATCACCAGTGCTTGGGTGGTTGATGAGAGGTTTTCTCCGCTTTTCTCCTCACTTTGCCATTGACGTGTGGGAGAATGTATGGCCACTGCCTTGGGAGCTGATTGCAGTTCCCCCTATACTGGATGAGAGGAGATTCAAAATTTTGCATACAGTTAAGAGCACAGAAGGAAACCCTGAAATGGTACAAGAACAAGACTTCTGTTAAGTGAAAAAAGCGCATTTATGTGGTGCTAACTTTTGGTGAGCCGCAAGTATGTGCTAGGGCTCAGAAATCATTAATTTGGTCTAAGAATATCATCCTTATTAAGTTATTCAGTAAAATGATGTGGTTAAGTTCTTCTTTTTCTCTTTTATTTTTGACACTTGAAAAAAGTCTCAATTGCACATTTGTTTTTTTTTTTTTTATTATATCATGAAGCTGATACACTTCTTTTAAAACTGAAAATAAAAGAGATTCACATATTCTAGAAGGTGGAATATTAAGGAAAACATAAAGTACTGCAATGCTTGCAATAAAAATTGCAGGGGTTGGCAGAAGCAGATAGGCTTCAAAAGTATGAAAATGTCAAAAGACTTTTGAGTTTTTCCTGAATTAGGATAGCACAATCAGGCCTTTAGCATCGCTTTGACATAGTTTTGTGGATCTGTATTAACTGGCAATTGTAAATGAAGTGATAGTAAATCAAGAATGATATGCTGGTTTCTCATCCATTTCTAAGGATTTGATTATGACAGCCCATCCACAGAACAGCCTCTGCTCTCATGCATTGGACATTGCTTCTGAAAGTTGTGTGCAAAATAGCTTTTTTATTTTTCATAAGTGATTCTCGCGGTCATTTTTTTTCTCATCAGAGTGGACTCTTATCAATAACACTGAGCCATTTAGCCAGCAATTGCAATAGACCATGAGATGATTGCATGTTTTGGAACAATAGGCACTGATTTTTGGTCAAGCAGAAATAAATTGACTTAATATTAAATTGATGAGATGAAATTTGGTCAGTTGCCTTGCCTGGCATACATCAGGTGAAGGATATGTTTCTTTGTGTGTATTGAAGCAGCGGATTTAAATGGTGTTCATTGTAATAGGGACAATGAAAGGCTGGGCTCAGCATCTTCACCTGCCAAATAAAAACAAGCATTTGAAAAAGACAGGGGTATTTTCTATGGAAAGAGTTCAATTTTTAAAATGGTAGTTTAGAACATGGCCTTTACACAGGATAGTAAATGTGAATATATTCTATGGAGACACACTAATCATTGAATTAATGTAGGTAACAGGAGGAAGATTATTTTCCACGCATCTTGGTTTAAAATTTTAGGTTTTGCAATGCCTGTTCCTATACACAGGGGCTGGGTTTTTTCGGTGCCTCTGCACTACCATCACTTCTTCCTCTGGACATTCACACCAACCAGTTCATTGGCCCCAGTAGGCCCCTCACTACAAGAAGTATGTCGAGTTGCTGGAGTGTGTCCAGAGGAGAGCTACCAAGCTGGTGAAAGGTCTGGAGAATAAGCTCTATGACTAGAGGCTGAGGGAACTGGGATTGTTTATTTTGAAGAAGAGGAGGCTGAGGGGAGATCACATTGCTCTCTACAGCTGCCTGAAAGGAGGTTGTAGGGAGGTGGGAGTTGGCCTCTTCTCTCAAGTGAATGATGACAGGATGAGAGGAAATGGCCTGAAGCTGCACCAGGGGAGGTTTAGACTGGATATTAGAAAGAAGTTCTTTATCGAAAGTGTGATTGGACAGTGGAACAGGCTGTCCAGGGAGGTGGTGGAGTCACCATCCCTGGAAGCATTTGAAAGAAATGCAGATATAGTGCTTAGGGACATGATTTAAGCACTGAACAGGTAAATTAGGTTATGGTAGGGGGATTTAGGTTATGGTTGGACTCGATGATCTTCAAGATCCCTTCCACCCAGGATGATTCTATGATTTTTCCCCAGGGGTTTGGCAAATCACAAGGATTTTACTCAACAGATGCTCACTAACGTAAAAGGAATTCTGTAGCTTCTGGAGTCACAGTGCTCAGCACCCAGACATGCTCATTAGATAACAGAACCTGGGAAATTCAAGTGTTAAGGACAAATCTCATTTGCACTAGGATCTCTATGCAAATATGGTAGTTGTGTAAGAGGGAAATGCTCCCATTTGAATTGCAGGTAGACAGAAAACTATCTAGGTGCATGAAACCCTCACCCTTATTTGTCTGGGTTTTATTTTTTGTGGGGTTTTTCTGTGTGTTTTGTTTTGTTTTTTGTCTGACCTTGTTTTTGTTTAAATTATCAGACTGTGCTTTTTTAGTTTCTTCTAATTATTTTTGATTATTCAATTGTTTATTTGAAACCATAATTGTTTGTTAATGACACTCAACTAGAAGCTCCAAAAAAATAAAATGGGATACTGTAACAATAAAATTCTCAAGCTATGTTTTAGTATTTGCTACCCAATCACGTCTGACTGGTTTGTTGTTCTCAGGTATGACTTAGGTAATCACATGGTTGTCTATCTATCCCTCTTAATAAAAATTGAATCCCTCAACCAATTCTGTCAGATCTTTCACTGGCAGAAAGATTTCAAGGGCATTAAGCTCACAGAGAAGCCAAACTGCACTGGTTCTGGTGCCTACCTGGTCTTCTGATGCATACTGCAGTGCCATGTTTTCCTGTTTTTTGTTTAAAAAAGCAAAGATTAAAAAGAAAAAAAAGTAAATGTGTGCTAGGATGACATTTTCAAAAGTTCCCTCAAACTCATTGATGTTTCTTTATTATTCAAATGTTTTTGAAAATCTTATCCAAGACATTTCTATAGATAGGTACTATATAATAGTATCCTTATGAGCAAGTTACTTAAGAAATACATGCTTTTGTGCATGCAGCCTTGCCATTGAGCTCCTAAATAATAGCAATTGCCATTAGCTTTATAGTCTACAGAGAATTTTGCCTTTGAAACCAGAGCTTTGTGCCAGTCTCAGAGAATAAGACTCACTGTTAGTTGTTGGTAGCATTCACTAGAGAAGAAGGGTTCATACAGACAGTTTGTAGCACAGCAAGCTGGGCCACCAAAGGCAAATCTTGAGGAACATAAAAATGCCTGGACCTGATCAG
Organism: Apus apus; assembly: GCF_020740795.1. Taxonomy (NCBI): domain Eukaryota; kingdom Metazoa; phylum Chordata; class Aves; order Apodiformes; family Apodidae; genus Apus; species Apus apus. The sequence goes on along the minus strand of NC_067284.1, from coordinate 58,593,172 downwards.
CAATGGTACTTCTCATCTACTGTACTGTAGAGTCCAGACTTTTGCATGGGCTGTTTTGTCTTTAGCTCTGCAGTGAATTAGCTTCAAGAGGCACTGTCCACCCTGGATCCTGATGTGGTTTGGTCATGAGCTGTGCTGCAAAGCCAAGCCTTCCACAGGTATTGCCTAAGAAGTAGCAGCAGAGAGGGTACTCTCTGCATTTCACTCTGTGAATTGTTTTTCTAAATTGGCAATGGAGTTTTAAAGAATTAATGGAAAGCTGGAAGTTTCTCACACTGGTACTCCTCCACTGACATCCTTTTATTGTTGTTCAATGCAAAAGCTGACTGGGATAGGTTTCCAGACACTAAAAAGGAAGCCAAACTGTGCAATTTCCACTAAGTCAGTGAGATATGTCTAAAACCTTGAGCTGCTTTGAAAGTACCCCCTACAGTGTGTATGCACAGGGAAAAAAAATGTTTGTAAATTAATTACAACATGGTTAGCATCCAAAGACCCTCAAGACACTTGCCTAAATTGTTGATTAATTGGTTGCAAATCAAAGTTTCTTTTTAAGTTCAATTTGGGTAAAAAGTATCTGAGGCCACTTGCAGCTTCAATTTTGTTCTTTCATGTTCAAATGACCAAGCTCATTTGTTGAAAAGTTTGCTTTATTATAGGCTTTTTTTTTAACCCAAATTGATGTTACCCACTCTCAAATTGTGGCTTTTTGCATTTTTAAATATGGTGGATTTTTCTTTTCAAGTAGAGCAAACATTGACTTGATACTAGCATTTTTTCGTAGCATGCAGCTTTTCTTTTTTCTTAATGTTGCTCATGTCACATGAGCAGTGTACTATTTCTAAAATAACCTTTTGCCCAGTATGAGATATAGCGTTTAAGCAAAGTCATCCCCAAATTTAGCCAGTGATTTGCTGTTGGAAAAATTCATAGGCTCTTTTTTCCAATTGCTTTCTGCGGAAGGATCCTCTCGTATAAAGTGGTGCTTGGTTCTGTCTCATACCCTGTGTCTCTCTGCCATTTCCCCCTCAGTGCCTCCCATCATGATAAACAAACATCATTACATCAGGATTATATGGAAATGGGATTGTTTTACCCAGGTGGAACAAGAGGCTGTTGCAGAGTTGGTGACCCATCACCACACAGTCACTTTTCTGCATTTTGGATGGCTGAGAAGGCCTGGGTGTTAAAGACCCTGCTTATTGTAAAGGGCCTTGTGGGATAGAAATCCTTCCATTGTGTCTGAGAGCTGCTGTTCTCCTGTGAAAAGAAAGTGACAGCCTTTCAGTCCACTTTTCACCCACTGGAGCTGTGGTAAGCCTGAAGATTGTGTTCACCATTTTCTTTGGTTAATTTCTGTGACTGAAGTGCTGTGTGTTTTACATAGTTGGCTTACACAATTTCCTTTCAGAAAGCATGAAATAATATATTCTGTTTCTCTGCTTTTGAGCATGATTCCTCAGAGCTGAAGGAAAGGAAGGTCGATTGAGTCTGGGGATGCCTGTCCTCTCCCAGTGGTGGGAACCCAGAGCAAGGACCCAATTCTGAAAAAGCACAGCCTAAATGTGCTGCTATGCTGGCAGACCCCTATCCCCAGTGCACTGCAGCAAAGCATCAGTCCTGCTCCTGCTGCAAGGATGATTGCAACAGTTTCCATGCTAGATGTCTGTAAGTGGTGCTCAGGTTAATTACTACAGGTTGCAGCATTCAATGTGCTTTTAGGTATGGCTGGCAAGGGCCCATCTGCAACACTATGTTGTTTGGTGTTTGGTTGAACATCAAACATGTATCGGAACTTTTCAAAATGTAGGTGATACAGCCATATTATGTACTGGAAGTTTCTCTAAAGATGACGGTGACAGTAATGTGTGAAGCCTTTCTACAAGCTGACTGTTATTAAGAGCAAAGCTTCATTCACAGGCTTGCCTGCTTCATAGACTGCAGATGACTTTAATGAAATAACTCTTGTGAATACGTTAATAAATTAGTATAGAATATTTATTTAAATAACATTTGCCTTTACCCCTCCCCCTGTGGGTAGTACCAACATCTTGTGTCTTGAATAAAACATAGAATCATAGAATGGTTTGGGTTGGAAGGGACCTTAAAGATCACCTAGTTCCAACCCCCCTGCATGGGCAGGGACACCTCCACTAGACCAGGTTGCTCCATGCCCCATCTAACTTGACCACTTTCAGGACAGAGTAGCCATAGCTTCTCTGGGCAACCTGGGCCAGTGTTTCACCATCCTCACAGTGAATAATTTCTTCCTAATGTCTAACCCAAACCTACCCTCTTCCAGTTTAAAGCCATTCCCCCTCATCCTCTCACTACAAGCCTGTCACCATTTGACTCAGGTCTGACAAAAATGCTCTCAATCGCTTCCCTCTCCCCCCAGGTAGGGAAGGAGAGAGAGAAAAGGAGAGAGACTTGGCTGGATTGAAAACTAAACTACACAGCTTTAATTAAACATTAATGGTAAAAGACAATATATACAATTATATTCAGATGTGTTCAGGTATGTGCAAAAGCCTCTTGCCTCCCCCCACCCCCAGCAACTCCCCCAGCACTCTCCTTGGCTGCAAACAGTCTCAAAAAATCCCAGACTGCTGCTGGAGAAAGCGGAGAGTTATGAGGGTCAGGAGAGCTTGAGCTGGAGTCCTGCCTGGATGCTGGCCATGGATGGAAGAGAAGGGAAGAAGAAGCAGGAAGAAAGTTGTCTTCTGTGATCCCTGACCTTCCTCTAAGCTTAGGTAGATACATGGAATGGAATATCTCTGACCAATTTGGTGTCTGTCTAATTCAGCCTCCTATGCGGGGGGTCATAGATCATATTGTCTGATCTGGCAGAGTAAAGATGTAACCTTGAAGACCCAACAGCTAGAAAAACATTGCACTGTTATCAGTCTTAGCTGGAACGCACTGGTGCTAATAAAAAGCTCAATGAAGGAAGAAAAATCAGTAAAGGAAAAATTGGCTTCATCCTGGCTCAAACCAGGACAAAGCCCTAGCAAAAGGTCTCTTCCCAGCTTTCCAGTAGGCCCCCTTCATATACTGGAAGGCCACTGTAAGGTCTACCCAGAGTCTTCTGTTCTCCAGGCTGAACAACCCCAATTCTCTTAGCCTTTCTTCACAGGAGAGGTGCTCCAGCCCTCTGATCATCTTCCTGGCCCTTCTCTGGACTCACTTCAGGAGCTCCATGTCATTCCTGTATTTGGGCTCCAGAACTCGACACAGTTCTCCAGGTGGGCTCTAATGAAGACTGAGTAGAGGGAAAGAATTGCCTCCATGATTTTATGACTTACTTAATCTGTCAGCCAAAATTGTCTTTAAGTATTTAATTTTGTTTGATGTTTAGCATTTGATCTGAATAACTGGTGCTCAGGTTTTGTTTATTGTCCCTGCTTCAGACACAGGTAATTTCTAATACATATATACACACTTATAAAAGCCAGAGACAGTTATAAGATTGGATTAATTTTTTTTATTATTTTTTTTTTTATGCAAAGGTGAGCAGTAAAGTCTCTGAAGTGATTTAAGGAAGGAACCTGTGAGACAGACATTTTCTCCTAAGAGGGAGTATAAATGATGGGCAGGGACAACTGCATTGAGAAAGAGAAGAACTGGAGTTGTCCCATGGACTGTCTCCCATACCACTGTCTCTTAGAAGTACATAGAACCATGGACTGAGAAATAAGAATCATTTCCTTAAAATCTGCTCCAGAGAATGAGAAAATACATTGACCAATTAAACAGAAATCAGAGACCTACATTTGTATTCATGATGACATGATGATGGGTGAGGATGAAATCCGTTAATGGCTTTGATGTGTTCAAATAGCTTATTAAGAGTTATGTCTGAATCTAGAAACAAAGAAGTGGAAGTATCAGAATTTAGGAGAACATTTAGCAGGTAAATTAGAAGTAGTTCTGGAAAGAGCAGAAATTATGTGGAAGTCCATGTGAAGAATTTGCATGGTGCTGACACAGCCTCAGATCCAGGGAGAGAAAAGGCTTGCATGGGGAACAAAACATATGAAGGTATAATGTACCATATTATTATGCTACATCTTTTAATCTATCCACATATTAAATGTTTGAGATTTTGTGGGTGGATTCTGTCAAGCAGGAAGACTGAAGAGGTTGAAAAGGTTGTTGAAATGCCCATCAGCTTACATGAGGTTTTGCTCAGCCCACAGCATAACACTATAAATACATATAACACATTTATTCTGACATTTTGCTGTTTTAAAAAAGAGGATGAGGTCAGAATAAATGGCCTTAGACATATCTTAAATTACGTTTTCATATTACTTTCAGGTTTTGAAAGCATAGCATTAGTATCTGTGCTGAGTAGATGCTAGGAACGGCAAGAGTGAGATTCTGATGTCTATGTAGCCATAGGTGACTCCACTGATTAATAGATCCAGGAGTTGGTAATTTTTTTTTTTTTTTTCCTATCCAGATTCTCCCGTGACTTTCAAAAATGTGCTGGTGTTAATAAGTATAAAGCCCTAAGAGAATATTTCCCCTTCCTTCTGTGTAATTTTGGTCATATTTTGGGAAAAATACTGCAGATCCAGCCTCCATGTTATACAAGGCCACAAATTCACTAAAATTAAGTATCTGAAAGTTTTACCAAATACTTTAGGGACATCCAGCTACACTGAATGTGTTCAGTAAAGCTGATAATTCCTTACCTTAATACGAAGACTTAGTAGTTTAATTCCAGGCTCCCAGAGGAATGGAATATGACAGTCTGAATACATTTTCTCTAGGTGTGATTGACCAGCTAATTAACTGATTTAATCCATACCAAAGCATTAACCAATACCTTTGATATCATACTGCACTGGAGGATATTAGTGGCAGCTACATGTGTGTTTGCCTTCTAAAAATTACAAGTATTTGCAAATATATTTGTGTGTATAAACATAATTTTTTAGTTATATCTTTGTAGTGATGTCCAATTGCAACCAGGATACCATAACCACTTAAAATATTTCCCTGCTAATTTAACTGACATTAGCATTTCCTCTCCCTGAGGAAGATGCTGGTAACCTGAATTACCATGTGCAGGAATAGTCTAAGAACCAGTCTTGTATAGAGTAATCCAAGCAGCCATATTATAATTAAAGAAGATATAAAGGCAGTTGTAGCCTTTTCTTTATGAAATGACTGTCACAGTTAAAACCATATGCACAAGTGGCAGGAGGGAAGGGTTTAAGATGTAATTATTGTTTTCCTCAATGAAACGATAAATGGAAGAATCATTTGGGATGACCCAAAATAGTTTTTCCATTTTTATCAGCAACATGACAAGAACAACGGAAACAAAACTTTTGTTCAAATCTATTTCTGGTTGTTTGTTTGTTTGTTTTTTCTTAGCTCTTTATCGTTCAGTTCAGGCAAATTAAAAAAAAAAAATCAAAATGAAAATTCAAATAAGTTCAGTGTTAAAAAAATATTTTGCATGTATATTCATCTAACTATAGACATAAAAGGATAAATAGCTGAGATCAGCCCATTGCTTTCAATCAGCTATCTGAAAAGCTTTACAAATGTGTTGTGGCAGTGCCTTCTCTGTAATCTTAACTGACCATAGCATTTAAACTTTTGCAGTAGTTTTGTGGTGCTGAGTCCCAGAGAAACAGAGACCATTACCTATTTTTCCAGTGTTACATAAGTAAGACTGTAGAGCTGAGCCTGTAAAGAAAATCCTGGAACGTGGGGCAAAACTTAATATCTTCATACCATAAAAATAGCTATCAGCTTGCTTACCCTGTGAATACATTAAAGTGCTTTGTTTTTCCATCAGAGGAAGTTAACAGATACCTGACATGATAATTCCACCATATGGCAATTTCACATTCTTTCTATTATGTGATATTAAAATGATAATGCTATATACTGAATAACATTGTTCATCTTAGTAGGTGGAAATTTCACCAATGTTTAAGAAGCAGCAAGGGGTGATTCAAACTTGGTCTTGAACATCACAAGAGGTGTATGGTGGTTTTGCCTCTTAACCTAACAAGTCTTCACCACCTCTGAATTGCAGGATCCTGAGAGTGGTGAGGACAGTAGCCATGTTCAAGGGATGCTAGTGAAGCTCATGGGGTAAATACTCTGATTTCTGGTAACAGTAAGCTGGGGAGATGATGCATTGCCTACATATCACTTTCATAACATTTCTAGTCATCAACAGTTAATATAGACCTCTCAACATCAAAGCATACCATTTGTCTTATGTAAAATTATCCTTCTATGTTTGTGATGTTCTTGCATTTGTCAGTTGGTAAGTCTGAGCTGTGACTTGTTGAAGGTTAGGAGGGTATTCTAGGAAAGTATTAGGTTCTGCTTGCCATATTCCTATGCCCTTCCCAAGATATTTGCTATTAAGGAGTTTTGTTTTCTTTCATTTTTATAATTAAGATGTGACATGAGGTGTGATTCTGATATCTGAGCTACTTTTTTGTAAAAAAAATTGAAATTAATTAATTGTTTTATTTCTGTCCAGGTTGGATCTCTGTTAATTAGATTCTACTTCACCCAAAAGGGCTAAAGCATGCAAGGTGCAATCTGATTTGCTAGTTTTAAATAGCTCTTTAACAATTATTGCCAACAGAGCACTTAGTGGTCATCTGCAGAGAGGATGGCTCATTACTTTGTTGGCTCTCCTCTTTTCTTACTACTTCCTGTATTGTACTACTGGTGGTTAAAAATACATTAATAATTGACAGATTTTTTTACAGTGTTCTCTGCTGCCACATTTGCCACAAGAGCCTGTGTCTTACTGTGCAACTGATCTGTGGGATCTTGAATAGAAGGTATTTAAGGGCTGCAAAGCCCTTCTTTATAAAGTTTGGACAATGAAGACATTTTGAGAAGTTAGGATAAATTAATCTCATAGCTATAATAGTCCTGGTGAAGCTAAAGAAGTTACAGGGTATTAGCACATAAAACACAAATACACCCAACTATGAATAGAAGTAGACCTCAACTCTGCAAATAATATGGCAAATTATGTTATAATATAGATTTTCCTATAACTTTCCCCAGTACAAACTTCCATGACTCTCTCCAAGTTTCTGGCTCTGACTTTGAAGAAGAGCTGGGATAAATGTGGCTTACCCAGCTACTAATGTCAATCCTTTCTGCCAAGGCTAACAGGAGTTCTCATTTAATGCTGGAAGCAGTGGATTTTTGACCAAGAGGAGACTGTAACTTGTGGGCTAGAGAGGCTGAACTTCTGTTACAAATTCCCTAAGCTGTGCTGGCAAGTTTCTTAGTATTGCCAGAGCTCCTACATTTTTGTTTCTTTGAAAGGAAGTGTTTCTCAAAGAAAGACAAAAAGTACAATTGAAAGCAGCCAAGCAACTAATTCTTAAAAATTTATTTTACTTACAAAGGAATATGCTCTGAGACTTGGATCAGAAGTGTGTATTATCTTGGCAGCAGAAATGGACAGAAATTAAAGGGTAACAGATCCTTGACTTTGGCTAAAAAACCAATGTTTAATGAATGCCTCCTACATCAAGATAAATTCTCAGTCACAGTGATACAACTCTGTTGACTCTAAATCACAAAACTGTTTCTATGTGCTACCTCGAAGGTAGCCTGTGTTTTGAAAAGATATTCAATACTTTGTTTCTTCATAAATAAATTTGCAACAGGTCACATTAAGAGTTTGAAGCACATAGAGGTGACAGCACCAAAGATTAGGGAGACAGAATTTTGACTGGAAGAACAAGAAAAGTTTTTTAAAAAGGTACACATGTGGAATTAATGTACACTACCACAACCACCAAGATAAATAAAGCTACGAAAGCAAAAAGAAAGTAGGTGCTACTGAACTGAGAATTTCAAATGAACAAAAGTGCAAAGTGGCAGCCCTGTAAACCACAAGCTACTCAGGTAGGCCCTGATTTTGGGTGCTATGGAATATGGAAATGATCGAAGGTTTAGGTCCAAAGTTAATGTTTGTTTATACAAGACAAATTAAGAGCAATAGAATTTGTACTGAATTTGACTTTCTTTCCCCTGAATATTATGCCCTCATTTCAGGTAGTGCGTTTAGTTTTCTGACCAGTTTTTTACTTCAGATATTGCTTGAACATTGCCTGAAGTCATGTGGGACTCAATACAGTGTCCTACACTGAGGCATCTTGTGCCATTTTGGATGCCTTGGGTTACCTGAGACTTGAACAGGGCTTGTGGGAGCCCTGCACCCCTCAGGAGGAGTGGATGAAGGGCAGCCAGCACTCCTGGGTCAAAGAAGGTGGACATGCCACTGTGAAGCCATGCCCTGAACATTAAAGGAGCTTTTGTGGCAACAAGAGATTCTTCCCTCCAAATTTTCAAATGTTCTTTTGCTCAAAATAGGATCATGTTCCTAACAAAGTAATGGCAATAACACTAGTATTTGACTTTTAACACATCCTTTCCAATTAGTGTGCCTCTGTGGCTTTTGCAAAGGAGATGGGATTGCTCTGCTTATTTTGCAGACACAGAAGCTGAAGTGACTTGTTCAAAATTAGTAACCAGCAGAGACAGGGCATGGGAGAGCTCCGGTCTTCTGAGGCCACCTTTGTAGTTAAAAGCTATATTTGACACAGCCAAAGTTCACTGTATAAAATAAGTAAGTAAATGGTTACAGATTTACAACACACACAACCCTGAGCTGTATTCATCAGCTTTGTAATTTTAAAAAATCTCAGAGCTGAACATATGAAACTATTCCAAGGTTAAGCTCCAGTCCTAATTTTCAAACAAACACAGTTGTTTGTTTTTTTCTTCTCTCATGCAAAATTTTCTATGGTGATAGGGGATTTGTGCTGGCTTCAATCAGCTGCTGAAATCAGTGATAACAGCCATTGGCCTCCCCCAGTACCACTGGATAAAGAGCTGCCACTGAGTCTGTTTTTCAAGCTTAAGCCGAATTGCTTTGAAGGCTTGTAAAATTCAATTTGCAAGAGAATGGAGGATCCTCTCCATGTAATTTCAAAATGTGGAAAATAGTAATTGCTTTTACTTCATTCAAAGTATCTGTGCAGGTAAGTGGCGGCACCCTTTGGGCCCAGTTGCCTCTGCTGCTGGAGCCAGTGGGAGGCTGAAGCTGCAAGTGTGTGTGAGCAATGCTGGAGCTCAAATAATGTTCTGCCACAGCTATTCCTTTTGGTGAGCAGGCATGCCAGCTGAACGGCCAGTGCTGAGTCTTTGTATCTGCTTAAGGCAGGGCTTTGTATCTTGCCAAATTACATGAGTGTTTCATTACAATAACTCTCTCTTTAATTGCCTGAATTTGTATTTGTCTCTTCAGCATGGAAGATAATCCTGTATATGAGTAATCAGGCTTGATCTCAGATTTATAAGGTTTTTAGATTTGTTCTGTTCAGTAGAGAACATAAGTATTAGCGGATTTTTTACAAGTCTCCTATTAGGAGCCATCCTTGATCCGACTGCTGGCTTGTCTGCTGGTAATCTCCTGTACTTGAAGAGCTGACAAAAGCATCTGGGCCTCCCTGGCAATAATTAGGGTGAGCGAACTGCCTGCTGCTCTGAAAAGTAGCTCTGAGGTTTGAGGAGATGCAAGTGCAAAATGCAACCTGGCTAGCATGCTGACACCTTATTTCCTTTATACAAAGAAACGGCTATTTTCAGTTGCATTTAACTATGACCATTATCTTTTTTTTTGTTTGCTTTTTTTTAGTTTGTTTTTTGTTTTTTTTTAGCTGAGAAGTTTTTCTAGACTCCTGTATTATCTTGAGAAATTGAATCTCGGAGTAAGTTTTGTTGTTTGGTTGGTTGCTATTTTTTCCTTTGTTGTGCAGCTGCAAATCTGGAATTTCCTTTACAAATTAATAAAAAACCTTCAGATTTAAAATACTGAATTTTAAAAAGATAATGGAGAAACCTTCCTCTATCCAAAAACTTTATAAAGACTTAAAACACTAATTCCTCAGTCAGTCTCTTGATGTCAAGTCACTGGGTACTCAGTATTTATGAAGTTTCCTCCTAAGTGAAATTTGAACATACATAAAGCTGTAGGTGGAAAAAAAAAAATAAAATAGCCTGAGGCTGCAATCTAGCAACTCCAGGAAGCCTACTTCCCTTAAAAAGATTGAACAGGAACATAAGAAGGGACTGCTTATAGCATATATTTTATTAACAATCACAGCACCCTCTGTGCATTTCAGCTCTCAGGTTTGAACAGGCTTGCTTACCATGGGATGATTTGCAAGCTGAGGGTGTAGGTAAGTGGCATGTTATGAATGACCATATCCCCAGCAAAACATTGTGGGCAGCAGCAGCTAGTTCTGGCAATTTGCCCACGTGGGTTTGGATATTTCATTTATTTATTTATTTATTTGTTTGTTTGTTTGTTTTGGTGGGAAGAGAGTAATGGTGTAATTGGTGAGAAAAACCCTGCTCGGCTTCTGTGTAGGCTAGGTAAATTTAGGGCAAAGTAGCCTGTTCCTTTCCTCTAGTTGACTTTTGCAGAGGCTGGATGCAGTTTGTGGTCTTTTCTTGGAATACTGAATGGCAACTGAATATGCCCTGAGATCTTGCTTTGTGATTGTCACCATGACAGATACTTGTTACTCTTGACACTCCTTTATCCAATATTTATTACAGTGCCATTACAAGGACATAAAGCAGTATCTTCTGATTTTAATGGTTAGAAATACAATGGCATTATAAAATAGCATATTTTATTTTCTGTAAATCACCTGAAGAGTTTTCTTTAAATCTTCATCTTATTCTATGACTTCCTGTTCTTGCATTGCTTACCATGTTCCTTCTCTGCAGGAAGAAAAGTAGCATCCCCTCCCTCTTTGTAAGAGGGAAAGTATCAGTGCTCCACCATAGACTGGCTGGCAGCAGGTCCTGTTAAACCCTACAGTTATTTTTCTTTCTCTCTTTGGAGGCAATTACCAAAAATCTTGATAATTTTTATTATTATTGTTATTTTTTAATAATAAATGCATTTGCCACAGCACTGCACCTTTGCTGTCACTTATGCTCAGTTCCACCATGGTGTGCCCTTAATTTGTTTTGTGATACATGATACAATTGTATATCAGGAAGAATTGCTCTTACCTTCCCTATGTTGTATGATTAATTTATATGCAGCCAGTCCATGCTTGGAATTAAATAAGTTTTTCATCTTTCTGCAGTTCTTCACACTTCTGTGCTCAGTGTTTTTTTGAGAGGGAGGTTTTCACAAAGCTGTTTTGGCATTTATTTTCACTTAGTGAAAAGCTTAGTTAAATACTTGAAACAGCCAAAAAAGTGGTTTAACAGAGGGCAAAATGTGTTTTCTTGTTTTGCTTCATGAACAGCTGAGTTTGAATACAGATGCAGACGCTATAGTAAATTAGATTATCTCAGTTCAGTATTCTGCACCACAGTTCCAATCCCCATCATTGTCCCCTCCCCATATCTATGAGATGGAAAGATTAAGTAATAATGAAGATATGTCACTGCATCTGGTTTCACTGTATCAAGCCACATACAGTAAATCCACCCGCAGTTTTGATTTTCCCCCTCAGGCATTATCTGTTGTTCACAACTCCCAGCTGAGGGCCTGATCAAGATCTCCAGAGTCTAAAACACATTTCTAATCATTGCCTGTTCTGATTTGCCTACAGATTTTGAAAACAAGCTGCTTTTAAAGGTCTGCCTAGATAAAGTACACTGTAAGCATTTGAGTTGTTTTGTACCTTCATTTGTTAGAACATTTACCCAGAATGCTGGTTAAATGGTGAACATCTGGGACATAAGGTGGTTTAGTGGCTACAACATCATGACTGGCATGAGCATGTTCTAAAAAGGTGTTCTGCAAAAGGTAAGAGTTCACCCAAAATAAGGTTTTCAGGCATGTGTGTAGCTTTTGAGTCCCCAGGAGCCACCCCATGACAGCAGAGACAGCCTGTGTCCTATCCCTGTTCACTGAAAGGTCATAGTGTGCTTTGGAGGGTGCTTTGGCCTCATCTTAGTAGCATTTTGGATAGGTAATTATGCTTCATGGAATTCCAGACTCTATTCAAATTTACAGTTTTTCTTATTCTGTAAATGGAAAAACATATTTCATAGTAAGCATAATTTACTGTAGTCCATAGCTGCTGCTCTGATGCATCAAAAATGGCCTGTCAAGATTGATATGTTTACACTGAACGACAGTATCTGCTATTCCTACCCTTATCTGCCCAGGTCTGAAGCCTTGGGTTTGGAAACCAAGCTGCCCGAGATGAGGAGTTAGGGAGTGGGAGAGAAGAGTCCTATGGAACCTGTAGGTCTCCCTGGCTTCTGCTGATGCTTTTACTAATACAAGGAGAGGTCTGCAGATTAAAGGCAGGGCAAGATGTCTGGGATTGAAATTGTGTTTGTTTGCTAAAAACAACTCTTGTTCCTTGTTTTCCTGCAGTGGACTAGACCCAAAGTTATCCTTCAGCTTGGCACTGCAGTTGCAGCAGTGAGGATGTTTCCTGTTGTTTCCAGAACAGGACCAAATGTCAGCCCTTCTCCATGTGTCAGTAGTCAAGGCATTGATTTGTTCCTTCTTCTTCTGCAGCAAATTCCTGTTTTTTTAGGTGATGCAATCAAAACATGAATAATAGGATAAATACTTTAAGGTAAATGCTATTAGGTCCGACCCTGGTAGCATTGCCATAATGGTAATTCCATTTATTTATTTATTTATTTATTTATTTATTTATTTATTTATTTATTTATAATCTGTCTTTTGGTATCTGCAACTTAAGAGTTCCTATCATCAGGTTTTACTCTGCAGACCAGAGAGCTAGAAATTCAGCTTTCTAAAAACTGAGACTATAGTTGCAAAGGCCAGAGCCTAGAGAGCAGTGCCAGATACTGTAAGACCTGAAGATCTTACAGGGAAAACTGGCCACACGTGTATGTGCTAGAAAAGACTAGAACAATGGTTTCACAGGAGTGTTGCTATAACATTTTATTAATACACTAATACACCTAAACTTTGTAGATGGCTGGTACTTTCATCCAGAATAATTTTTGTAACAGGAGACTTCCCAAGTCATTTTTATTGCTCTCCTGTGGGGCTGAAGCTTTTCTGGTAAAATGGAGTTTGCATATTCAAGATATTTTAATACCTATGAGAAGGTCATCTGGTAATAACAAACAGTGTGTCTGAACAGCTCTGCTAGGCTCTGTTTTATAGCTTGTCTTTTGAAATAAATGTAAGCTTCAAAAGAATAATAATGCCCAAGCCAGTAAATAATATATCAGTCATACTTGCTAATCTAGAAAAACTGTGCATGCTAGTTCAGCCTATAGATATTAACTCCATCCATTGTCTGAACAGAGAACTTCTTAAATCATTTGCCTCATATAATAGATTATGAATCAATTGCTGTGATTTGGGGAGTTCCAATTTTATTGGATTTAATCTTTCTCCTGTCATGGGTGTTCCAGAGAATGGAGTCTATTTGTTATGGCCCACTGTTGATGGCAGAGATACATTCCCTTGCAGGAAAGCTTCTCCTGCAAACTGTAAATTGAAGTTGAGAACTAAATTTATTCCTTCTAATGCTTCATGCTGAATGGCTGAACTTCAAACTAGTGCCACAGCATGAACTTTGGTGTTAGTTTGACAATGTGTTTTCAGTATTTATCTGAAATGCATCATTTACTGCAAAGTATTACAGCTGTTCTCCTGTATGTACTGTGCTTGAAATAATATTTCTTTTTGTATTCACATATTTTATTAGCTATCAAATACTTTGTATGCCAATTGGTGTTTTGAGAGTTGTCCAACAATTTTATGGTTTATTGTAGTGGGTTTGAGTGTTTATGCCTTGTTGATGCTCCGTCTTTTACATAAGCCTGGCAATATAGTGTATATATATTTTAAAAATTCAAGACGTGATATTTGATGTTACTTCATTTTTCTGGGCATTTTTCAAAAAACCTAAAAATTACCTTGATTTTGTCAAAGACGAAGGGTGCATTTGAATAATAAGCAGAATACAGGAAAAGAAAAAACTGAATTTAGCAACTCCAGGCATTTGAACAGCATCACCTCCTCATTTTTGCCCTTTCCATAATGCCTTATATTTTTGCAGATGGCAGTGCAGTATGGTGAGTTTACATAAGGAGGTGACTGCAGTAACTTTGCAGGGCTTTTTCCCTTCTCCTTTTTTTTTTTTTTTTTTTTTGTCTGGACAGGCTTGGGGTCACCATCCATTTTTCTCCAAAGAGCGGATGTCCTTATCTTTATAGCACAAACTGCAGATGAGAAATCAACATCTTTTTTGATGTGGCTAGCTTGGTTCAATTGATATTTGTCTTAATGGTTGTAAACACTGAAAATGCTTTGATATGAGAGGTTACAAAGAACCATCCTATATGTAGTTACAAATGGGATTGTGACTCAAGCCTGATTTCCAGTGCCTTCTATTTCTGTTTTCTGGAAAGTAAAGGATTACATGGGACCACACCGACTGCTGAATTGCAGAGCTGTAAATATGAGTAGCTGTGTGCATAGGCATCTGGAATAAAACTACCTGAGTAAAATGCAAGCAGAAATTTTGGTCCATCTCCTTAGTTACACAGGGAGAAAAACTTACCATTGAAAATCCATTTATCTATTTTAGCCACTTGACAAGAGACCTGTGAAGCTTTTTTTTTAAAAAATTTATTTCCCTTCTTTGACTTTTACTATATATTTCTCCTTGACACAGGATCAAGCATTTCTCCTGTCTCTGTGGCCTTTAACTGACAAGTTTATTCCTCTATCAAGCTGTGCCAGGCTTCAGAGATGCTTTTAGAAACACCTGTCCTGTGGTATAGAGGCTTGACAGTTTATATCCTTTACTAGTTAAACTCATGAGATTTGAGAGTAGGGTCAAAGCCGAAGTGTTCCTTCATTTTTTTCTATCATTGCTGCCAACCAACATTAAAATAGAAACACTCTCCAAGAGTATTAATATTAGCTCACAGAGAGGCATGCTAATTCTGTAGAAAGCTGTATAACTTGCCTCATCATGTCTCTCTGGTCCTCACCTTTTCATTTCTGTGCATCTTTAGCTCTTCACAGTTACTGGAGTCACCATCCCTGGAAGTGATTACAAGAAATATAGATATAGTGCCTAGTGACATGATTTAAGCACTGAATGGGTAGATTAGGTTATGGTAGGGGAATTTAGGTTATGGTTGGGCTTGATGATCTTCAAGTTCCCTTCCAATCAGGATGATTCTATGATGCTATGATACTCCCCATTGAACGCATAACAGTTCTCTGTCCTTCTAGGTGCTACCTTCTACCCCAAAGCGTAGACCCAGCTAATGAATTATCTTCTCTGCTGTGTGGCCTGCCTCTCAAATAGTTTCTTTTTATCCCACATGTATGAGAAGTGTTACCTTGAGAACACAGCACTTGAGTTTTTTTCCTTGTAACATGTAATAAAAGTCCCCCTTAAAGAAAAGCATCCTTGTTCCCAGCCAATTCTAGAGATACCAAAGAGATGGCTCTTGGGAACAAAGCTGATATGCTGATGCCAGGCCTGGGTCAGCAGCTGAGCAAAGCTGGCCTGTAGCACATCCACAGGAAACACTAGCCATGAGATCTGTAATTTCACAAGTAGTGTAGGAGTGCAGATATTATTAATTGCCAAACATCCACAAAAGAAAGACCTCATTTTAGAGTTTCCTATCCCTCAACTGGAAAAGAGATGTCATTTTTATGCCTGTGTCTCAGTGATGCTTAAAAGACCTTGAGAACATGTAAAATAAAATCCATTTGGAATTTTGAGGGGTTTTTGGTTTTGTTTTCTCTTCAGATAGCCTGGGGTTAGTGTTATCTGCAAATACTTAAAACTGTAACCACATAGGTTTGGTTCTAGCCTCCATAAGAAATAAGTGGGATAGAAGCAGGATTATTTGAGGAGGAAGTTTTTTCAAGTAAACTTAAAAGAAGGCAGTACTTTCCACTTTTTCAACTGAGAGGAAAAGGGGGTAGAAGTTTGGGAAAATTTTTACTGGCCTGAAGTGCTTCACTCACATTCTCTATTGAGATGAGAAAAAGCATTGTGTAAGACAGATTTCTTGCAATAGTCTTCCTATCATAAAATAATGCAATAAAATAACACTGAAAATGAAACAAAATAAAAAATGAGAATGTATAGGGCAAATGGCTCTTAATGTTTAATAGCTACCAGTGAAGTCCCTAATTCAGGCTACCAATTCTTACACTTCTGTAAGTAAGATGAGGTGTCAAACATTGTTTAAAGTGTTTGTGCTGTGAGATTGGACTATGCTTTGTGTTTCACAATTGATATAGTATTGTTCCTAAATAAATCTTGCACTTCGAGCTGTCGTGACACAAATAATAGAACATGAAGCTGTGAAAGAAAATGGCCAATTTGAGTGATATGAGAAGAAGCTATGCTTCATTTGGTCTTAGAAAATAAGGCACAGTACAGATATAATTACCTTTCTTGATCAGTTGTATAGGATTGGTACTATATAAAGCTCTCTCTGCTTACATTTTTGGAGTGACTCTGTGATTTGTGTGTTTTGTGCAGCGTATTTTTCAGTTTTAAGAAGGTCATGTGATCATGTGTAAGGGTGGCAAAACCAGACAAAACAATAATCCTGAGAAAGACCAAATCCCACAGACATAGTTGTTTTTTTTTTGGTTTTTTTTTTTGTTTTGTTTTTTTTTTTTTGTTTGTTTTTGTTTTGTTTTTTGTGTCTAAGGGTCTATTTTTAAAAGTTACACTTCCAGCACCAGGCACTTCGGAGAATTTCATTCTGTGTTTGAAAAATTGTATCAACCTAAGTTACACCTTCTGGACCTCTCATACCCTGTAGCATTTTTACTGTCTAATGCTGTTTATACTTCAAGATTATTTTCAACCTTTATCCTAATGAAAGAAAAAGTATGGTTCTTTCTTAATAGCAAATATGTAAGTGGCCAACAGGTTAAAAATTACATTTAGAGAGAAAATGTAGCCTGAATTAATAAGAAAGCCAGATTGACAAATACCATTGGCTTCATTTCAGGTTGGATTTAGCTACTGTCTGTATGGTTGTAATCTCTGTGAGGTTACTTTATCTCTTAGAACACGTTTTGAAGTAGCAGTCAAAAGGATGAGGGCTTGGGGTTAAAAGACTTACAGACATAATAATTCTTAATCAAAAGCTCATTGGGAAAAAAATAGCACCTGGATTCAGTAAAGCAGGAAAGCACCATAACTCTTCCAGGGAGTACAGCAGCTTGTCTTGACAGTGACTTATGTTCTTTTTTACCTACCACGTCCAAGTATATTATCTAGGTTGACAAGCATATGTAGATATATCAAGTGAGGTCTCAGCACCTGATTCAATCCCCACGCTGAATTTATCCTTGTTGTTACCTCTGAATATCGGTAGAGAATGAAGGACACAGTCCCTTGACAGGTATCAGCTAGATGTAGTATGACATGATTTCAGCACAAGCTGGACATATGCTTAGACTCTGCTGCAGAAGTTATTAAGAGTGGAATTTGATTGTCATCTGGCCTTGCAGTTGCTCCTACCATGAGAGTCTGGAAACTTGTGATCTTACAGGTGAACAAGCAACCACCTAGTTTCCGTATTCTTTGACATTTAAGGGGCTATTTATGTGTAGACATGAAGCAAGCACTCTGGGAAAAATGCTACAATAATAGATGTATCTACTGAAGTCTTCCCAAGTGCAGAGTAATTTAGATTGTTCTGCCAATCCTATGCATAAATTTTCCTAAATTAAGCATTACAAAGAGGTCATTGTATAATTTAATACAAAGCTATAGCCTTCCAATAGGTTTTGAATTGTCCTGTAAAATTTCATACAAATACAGCATCCTGGATTGGGGTTTTCTGGGGCATTACTGAAGCAGAACAAAAAAGATTTACAAATTAAATTTGGTATAATAATGTTTATATAATCTTTGGATATCATTGCTACAATATTAAATGGGATTTATTCATAGAAGTTTATTTGTGCACTAGTTTGCCTTTTCTTAATCTCTTCCTTCCCTTCTACCTTCAATGCTTAGGTTATCCTTTAGGTATAATGTATTACTATATTTTATTATTTACAGAAAAATTAGTTTTCCTTAAATTCCTAAGTGGACTCTTTGAAATTATTTACTTTTGTAAACAGCAAAATATGACAAAAGCCATGCAAGCTCACAGCATGCTTTAAGGGGTATAAAGCAAGAGTCTTAGAGGCCTCCAACATCTAAAAATGGGGTTTAGCTACAATGTGGGCAATTCTTTTTATTTTTTTCCTAAGTAGTGCAGAACTCCTCTTCTTGGCAAAAGCTGCTCAGCACCTAAGTTAATTTTGCTCTGAAATTTGGGTGGCAGTGTTCTCTAAGTGTACCTTAGGTTAGGGTATTCCCTATTGAACCAGACATGAAGTTAAACTGCATCTGAATAATTTCAAAAATTCTCAGTGGTAGAGGATCTTTTTTTCTGAATAGTGTCTGAACGTCCTGTCACTGAAGAGTTATGCGGAGTTTTCTCCTGATGGTATTATGTAGTTTTGCAGGTTCATTGAATTTGCTAAATTTACATGTGAGTAGTCAGATTCCAGCCCTGTGACCGCACACCAGAAAAAAAGAGATTTCACGCAGATCTCATTCTCTGCCTTATTCAGTGAAATAATCAAGTTATTATAATCTAATTATTACATGGAATATTTAATGGGATATGTGCTATGATTATGAATTTGACCAGAACACATTAAGGAAAAATCTTTGTCTTTCATCAAGCGAATGGATCGTACTTCAGAAGATGTGTGAGGTTATTTTCAGGAGTAATGCACAGAAGTGAAGAGTTCAGCCTTGATTTATGAAATGCAAAAGGCACATTATTAAGCAAATTTTAAGGGCAGTATCCTAAAGTGATGAGGACATCTGGGAGAGGTTCAGCGGTGAAAGAAGGGGTGGCATAAATCACAAATGGGCTGTTCTTTGTTTGAAGATATATATTAGTGCAAAGGCTATGAAATCTGCATTTTATTTGGTTCAGGCTCAAGGAGCTCAGTGCTAGACCCCAGATCACAGTCATGCTTCCATGACTGTCTTTTGCACTATAGTCTGCCGCATAGTGAATGCTCCTGAACCAGTTTTTTTGGGAAGCAGAGCTGTAAATATATACATGCATCCAGTGTACAGATTGTTTTAAAACGATGAAGAGGACTGACTCCTTCAAATTTCAGAAACACAAGGAAGCTGCAACAGTTTAAAAGTAATGTGTTTTTTTTTTAAAGTGTAAATAAATTATTTGGAGAAAAATATAATTAGAAAGAACATATGTAAGTGAATAAGCCGATTTACTCAGAATTTTAGTGAAGTTTTTATGCCAAAACAATCTGTTGTGTGAAGCTTCTGTTCTTTAAAATACTTGCCATTTAGGAGCTACAAGATTATCGAAAATACTTTTAAAGAAGATATTTGATGGTTTGCATTATCCACTAACTAAACAATATGTGGCACATCCTTTTTCTTCTGATTACTTAAAACCCACTCTAGAAATGTGGAATGTGTGCATATATCTGGGACTGTTTTCAAAACAGATGTTTCTCAACGTTTCAACTCCCTGAGCTTCTGCTACAAGGAGGTGTGTGAACACATTCAAAATGTATTTAGCAAATACAAGCAAATGCACTTGAAGACACAGTCAGCTGTGCATGACATTGTCTCCTGTGATGGTGCTTTGGCTAGGTAAGAGTTTTGTTGTACGCAGTGGGAAAGAAAAAGGCAAGAAATGTGAGTTTGCACACTAGGGATAAAAAAATCCCCAACAAACAACAGATGAGGTAATGTTTTCCAAGAGCGTGAAAAGCAAAGGGACACAGGGAAATGAAAAGCTTTACTAGCATATCTGACATCATTATCTTAGTTTCTTCACAACAGATTGTTTCTTAGTTTTCCCATATGTTTTTCCTTTGTATTTTTCACTAATTATCCTATGTTCCTTAATGAATTGCATACTTCTAGATTTGTTCCTCTACTGAAAAATCCTCTTTGATTATTCTCTGCATCCTTCCTCCCTTGTTGTCAGTCTATTTAATCATTATTATCTTTCCCCTTAAAAACCTATTTCCCATATTTTTTTTTTTTTCTGAACCAACAGCATTTCTCATGCTGCCATTTCTTACTGAACTTTAGCAGCACCCTTGCATCTTCAAATTCCCCATGGCTCTATTGTTCTCTTGCATTAACAGCAGTCTTGTTCTTTCCTTGCTAGGAAAATTGAGGTGACTGATATTGGCAGTGAAACTTTAAGGAAAAAGCTTCTAAGTCAGTGTATGTGTAAGTGGGGTGCTCTTGCCAAAGCCGCAAGTTTTCTGAATGGGGCACACAAGCATGGGTACAGAATGATGTTTTATTGCTTTGTGCAAAACATGCCTCTCATGAGGAAGTCTGTATTTGGCAACCTCACGGTAAAACCTGTGCTGGTCCCAGTGGATGTCTCAGTTCACCTGGTGCTCATCCACTCCAGTCTAGTTAGGTTGTTGTTTTGCTGAGGCTTTCTGTTGTTGCCAGGAAAGGGGAGAAACCTCAGAGAGGCTTGATGAGTAGTTTTCACGTGGAAGTGCATTGATATAGAACCTGACTTCTTTTTTATTTGTCCATATTTCTGCTTTCAGTGAATTTTTCATCTGCTGTGGCATTCTTGATGTAACCTGTTTGTTTCCTTTTTTCCTTTGTTTGCTTTTATTTCTTTTAGCCTGTTAAAAAGAATAATGGACAAGGGGAAAAGAGGTCAAGAACAGAGTGAAAGCAAACATAAAATATTAACTTATTTAAAAGACTCACATAAAAGATCATCCTTTGAATCTCTGTAAAGTTAGGGCTTTACATGAGTTTTCTTGTGATTTAGACACCTGTCATAAAGGGAACAGATTTGCTAATTTTTGTTTTGGGGAGGTGTTGTTTATTTATTTTTAACAAAAAAATAAATCATCAAACCTTCCCGTTATGGAGAGAAGGAAAAGAATCAGGTACCACTCCTTGTTGATGTCATAGGTGGAATTACATTTCTCAGGTTTGCAATGGATCATCTAGTTTTAGACTTTTGAGTCATCACTCCGTTGCAGCACTGGACTACCATGAAATAAAAATATGGTGTTGTCTTTAGAAAGCAAGATGTAGCAGTAGTTTGTGAAAAATGTACTTTCTTCTTTGTAGCAAAGAATGTCTTACACATGTCAAATTTCAACACCAGGAATATAATTATTTGGGTTGTGTATTTCTTGAGTTTCAGTTGTAAAAATGTTCATGAGAAGCCCGCACTTCTAAGAGGTAAAAATGCATTAACATAGTCATCTGTGCCACTACAAAACTACCTCTCCTTTGTTTCTGAGGCTGAGATAAGACTATTTTGAAGGCTCTGGTAATAGGAATTTCTTCGGAGACTAAAGCAAAAGGCGGAAATGTAAGAACAGTGATGTTAGTTTCAAGATCTTTAACAACACATACACTTATGAGCCACATACTTTCTCAAATAGCTTATCTTACTCCTCAGGACCTTACTGTTTAACAGTAAGTTATACAAGAATAAGACTCTTGTATAGCATACATATATAGCCCATGGTCCAGCTATAATGGATTTTTGCTATTTCATTTGTGAATGTTGTGTGCAGGGCTTTTAAAAGAACATTATTTTGTAGCAGAAGTTAGAAGTTTTCATGTACTCAAACAGCAGTGACAGTGCTGTGTATTTATACAGTGCTTTCCTAACACAAGATTTCTGAATGCTAAAAAAAGCATTATCATTTTGTGGTATGATGGACTTTATCTTCATATCCTGTCCTAGTCAGAGGAGAAATGATCTAGGAAGGATCATCTTGATCTCGAAAGGTGAAAATTCCCACAAATGTGTGAGGTCATGATCCCTAGTCCTGTCTCATTAATTGAGCTTGACGAAATTATGGGAAGACTTTTTCTGATCAAAGTGGGCTGCATTATTGCCTCATCTTACTGTAGGTCTTGTCCGGAGGCAAACTGCTGAATATCTCCAGAGCTTGTCGACCAAATTGTTCCTCTTGGAGCTTGGTGTTCCTATTGCTGTGGGGTTGGTTGGTTGAGTTACCTCCTCTAAAGGTACAGGGGCAGCAGCAGTCTTTAAATAAGAAGAAGCGGTTCCCCTGATAGTGAGAAAGGAAAGATAAAGAAATTTCAAATAGCTACATTTACAAAAGTAAAATCCCTCCCCCAGAAGTTGTCTTTTTGGCTCCTTCTGAGTGCACATCTTTAAGTCATCTGTATGTAATGACTTCCAGTAGGTTTTAGCCATAGTACATTCTGCTAGGAAAGGCTCTGGGAGTTATAATTTTTTTTTATTTTCTAAAGAATTAATCAGAATAGGAAAAGTTATTACTTCTTTGCTGCTTTTCTTGGAATTGTAGAGGTGAGGAGATGCTGGGAAACAATGCAAACAGATCTAAGAAACTGTAAACCATGCTTTTACAATCAACAGAAGTTGTTTTAAAAATTTCATCCTTCGTTTCCCTGCTTGTTTCTAGTTACTAAATCCCATGAAAAAGCCACATAATGATCTTATCCTGTGCTCCACCATTCTGGGTGTTCAGAGACCTTAACAAATTAACAGACTGGTTATTAGAAAAAATAATATTACATTTCTGGATTGGATTTATTATTATTATGCAAATGTAACTGCCATATTCTGTGCAGAAAACACACTCAGAAGCCCAAAAATAGTAATAATTCTGTTCAGGAACTACTCCAGTTAATACTTTCCCATATCAAACTGGGTATTCATTAGTAACTTCTGGGTTGTTATTAGGATTGTTTTATTGTAACGTGTAATTTTCTTGAACAAACTACATATTTCTCAAAATGGTTTTAATTACAGAAATAAATAACAAATCTTAGTGGAGATGCTTACACAACAGCACAGTCATTTTCTGTGTGCCAACTGGAAATTTCATTCTTAACAGATGGAATTTACCAGTCTGCAAAGAACTAACATGAAACCTTTGAAATGCTTAAAACTTTACTTAATCTGTCTCATAAAGTACAAACAGTGTCTCATACATGCTATTTCTTCTTGGCTTCTGCACTATTAATGAATTATTCTGTTGTAGCTGCAGCAAAAACACAAAGTTGGTATTTTTATTGAGGATGTATTTTGCTATTAGGAGCAATTTTATGCATCAGCAAGATCTAATGCTGTGGGCCAGAATAAAGGTATGGCTCGAGATATTTCCTTTTCTTTACAGGAACTGTGACATTTATCCTTCTTCCTTCTGGGGGTGTGGGCAGATTATTTTGTCCTCTTCTTTTTTTGTTATCATTCTCCTGACTCATTTATTGTAGCTCTTGCTGTCTTTATAAATCAATCGGTATGACCTTCTTCCAAGTCCTGATTTAGGATAAAGGCTGTAGGTAGCCATAAGATGAAGCCAGGACTGTAGATGCAACCTACCAGGAACAGAAAACCATTATTTTGCTCCTAGTTGATGAGCTGGTTGATTGCAAGTCTCACCTCTTCCTTGAAACTCACTAAATTTAATGAACAGCAGGAAAAATGTAGCCCAGGAGTAGCTCAAAAAGTGGAGGTGGGCTGATTATGCATGACATATAGAAAGGACTCCTTATCAATAAGGAGAAAATGAGGGTATCAAGCTGAATGACCCTCTGGACTGTGGTAGGAGCAGAGATGAATTCATTAGTATCAAGTGCAAAATCACATACTTAAGAATAAAAAGATATTCAGCTACAAGTTAATTGCTCATCAGTTAGAAATTAAGGAGAAGTAAAAGCATGTGATATGCTAAATGACAACAGGATGAGTAAGCTGGAGTGTTGAGGCCATGGAAGAGGCAATTGTATTGCTGGCTCATATCAGGGGAGAGAGAACAGGTGATGATCCTACCAAGGAAAAATGGGGAATAGCTACATCAGGCAGTCACCTCAGCTTTACGTGGAGCTTGCAGCACATCAGTACTCTGTATCCATTGGAAATGTGTGTATCCCAGTGTACTTCAAAAAAGCAAGACATTAAGGTAGTTGCCGTAGAGCATAAGGACTGCTGTGAGTTCATATCCTCACTCATCTGATGTGACCTTGTTCACATTTCCATCCTCTAAAAGAATGTGGCTTGTTTTAATACAGCAAACCAATGACTAGAAGTGAAAATAAATGAACCAGAGAGGGGAGAGGACTACTTATGCCAAAGGATTGAAGTGACATGAGAGAAAACAGATAAACTGGCCACAGATAAACTTATGTTGAGAATAAAAAGAGGGTACCAAGAGAGTGGTCTCCCAGTAGGAGTAACAGAAGTGAACAGCTGTGACCTGTTGATAAAAGGGCCCTTTGCTGCTGGTGATAAAGGGCTAGCCCTGTTGAAGCAGGTCTCCCCCAGCTCTGCCTTCGTGTAAGGTCACTCTGGGTGGAAAGGTCTTTGGGGTGGTCTCTGCTTGGACCTTTCCTTCTCAGAGGAAATGGTCCTCCTGAGAGATGGATCCAAACAAGAATGACCTAGCATGGCATCTGGCAAAAAATAGCTGAAAAAGACTTAAGAAAGAAAAAAATGTTAGGCCAGTAGGCAGGACCCAGAGATCTTCCTACCAAATTTTACCCTATGTAAACATTTAGAAGTAATGTCATTAGTGAAATTAATAGGATCATCAGTCGTGCATTGCAAAGTAAAATAAGTTGAACATGCAAATTATATCAATTATAAGCATAGGAGCTTTTGACATTTTACTATATATACACAAGCATTTGCATCTGTACATTTCTTTTAACTCTGCTTCCATCTTTACATGTCTTATTCATTTGATTATTTATGCACTGGCTACAGCAATATTCTGTTAAATATTGAAAAGTTTGTGATTTAAACCTAACTGTGATGTGAGTTGTAAATATTTCTTATGGATTTAAGGCTGAAATTTAACACTGGGCTGTTTTTATTTCTTTTTATTGTTTTAATTTCTTAGGAAGACCAAGCAAGGATATTAAGAAGAAATTAGGAAATAGTGCAGCTATGCTCTCAAGGAAATGAAAAAGCATAGCAAATGTATTCAGGACTATTTAATTAGTGTTTTTACTCTGCATTGTCCTACTTTTTATTCTGTAGTCTTCTTTAAAGTGCAGAATACATTTTTGATAGACAAAGAATCCTGGTTGCTTTACATTAAATACATATACACTTCTAGAATGCCAAATAAAATTCAATTATACTGTTGTTTTGGTTTTTTAAAATGGAGTGAGTTCTGAGCAGATGAACCAGTGGTACTGTCTGGTTTTGTAATCCATGAACACATGAATACTGTCGCAGCAAGTATGTTCCTGCTTTACTGTTAGTGTTTAGGTGCTAAACCTAATTCTTCAGTGGCACAAAGCAGGGCACTCCAGCAAAGCTTGGGCAATACCTGGCTTTGCTGCCCAAGGATGCTGCTGGTCCAGCATAGCTGTGCCATGCCTTCTCTTCACAAGGTTTTGGTGGACAAAACTAAATCTGGTGGGGAACCCTGAGGGAGGATAATGTACTGCTTCTCTTCTTTGTGCAAAAATCCCCTCCTGTGGCCAAGAAGCTTTCCCTGGCACAGGAGGAGGTGCCACCTTCAGCAGTCAGAGTGTGCCTGACCTCGAGGGCTTAGCTAGGGCCATGAATATTTACTGCAAAGAAAACAAACAAACAAACAAACAAAACAAAACAAAACAACACAAAGCAAGCAGATCTGCATTTTTCTTGTTTTGATTCCACTACTTAAAACTAGTCTAGGATAGGTTTTTTATTTTCTTGAAAGCTGCTTTGTACTGGCTAGCCCTTGGTATTTGTCAGATTCTTTGTTTTCTCTGTGTATTCCCTGCTGGCCTAGTTAAATTATAAGGATTATTCAGAGCTGCACTGGATAATAAAATGGTCTATTGATTAGCAGAGTTCTAATTACTTGTCTCTTAGCATGAAAGAGAAATAAGAAGATTTGATACTAAACAAAGCAGAAAACAAATAGGGTGTTTCTAACATGTAGGGATATACATGCTTGTGTGTGGCCTTGTACATGAGTATTGTAATTTCCAGTTTATCTTCATGAGCTTATTTGACTGCTTACAGACATGTGACCTGAACAAGCAGACTTTGACAGATAGTCAGCCAAAAAACCAAACTCATTTTTTTCTCCAATACCCTGCATATGCACTGGAATAACATGATGATGAGCAATATGGTTTTGATTTTTCATGTCTTGTCCTAAGTAAATTAAAGTTATGGCTAATTTGTGTTTTAACTAGGTGTGTACTGATAAGAAGGAATATAAATAGTGTGTCAGAGTAAACCTTGAAAAACAGTGAACACTACTAGGTAGTGAAACCTTTCTACTTGCATCACCTACCCCCATACTGGTTCAATGTGTCAAATTACTTCTGGTCTTCCCTAAAAGCTATGCATAGTATTTCATCTTCAAACTGATCTCTCTAACAGTGCTTGTCTTAATGTTTGTAGAATTTTTAAGGATGCAGATCTACAAACCTACAAGTCTTGCCTAGGAGGAGAGTAGTGCTGACATTCTCTCCTCTTTTCTTAGCTCTGAATGGCAGGGTGATGGCAACAGTGCTCACGACTGTGCTTCCCAAAGAGTTATGAAAACAAAGCACAGACTGGGAGGTTTTGAAAAATAAGGATGGAAATCCTGTCAGAATTGCTGTAGATTTCAGAAGGATCAGCATCTCTCAACAGCCCTTAATGCCTCTTTCATGATCCACAGAAGTCTTTTCATTAATTTCTATGGGCTCACAGTATCTAGTATCTTTTCCTAGTATCTTTCTTTAAAGGCTATGAGCTTCAAACAGAAAACAGCTAATATTCCTCAGCAAGAACTCTGCATAGTTCTTACCCATGGCAAAATGGCTGAGCCAAAGCAGCAATTTAATTAAAGTGAGAAAATAATGTAATTCTCCTGAAGTACTCAAATTTTGTTGGGGATTTTTTGTTGTTGTTTTGTTTCATTTTCTTAGAGCTGTTCCAGAATGAAGGGCTGAGTTTCCTGTTCTGTTATACCCTTCTAGAGATCATGAGTTTTGCATTCAGAAATTAAGCAGTTCTCATTGCTTTCACTTTTGCCTGTGGGTTGATTTGGCTGTGGTGAGGTTTCATGGCTCTTTTAGTTTGTCTGGATTTGCACCATGGTAAAAAACAACAACTTTCCTTTTAAATCTGGCCGCTGGCAGAGAGGCAGGTGAGCAGCCTTGTGCTTTGCGGATGCAAGTAGTCTTGTCAACCCATAATTCTTCTCCCTCTCTCATCACCAGGTGGGTGATGTCAGAGCAAGATCATAGAATCATGGAATCATTAAGGCTGGAAAAGACCTTAAAGATCATCAAGTCCAACTATCAGCCCTACATCCTCACGACCACTTTCTCCAGAAGCACCACATTTACCCATCTTTTTAACACCTCCAGGACAGTGCCTCCACCACCTCCCTGGGCAGCCTGTTCCAATGCCTCACCACTTTTTCTGTAACAAAATTTTTCCTAATACCCAATCTGAACCTCCCCTGGCGCAATTTCACTCCATTTCCTCTTGCTCTGTCACTAGTCATAGAATCACAGAACCATCATGGTTGGAAAGGACGTCTGAGATCACAGAGTCCAACCATCAAGACAAATAAACCCCAAACAAACACAAACAACCACACACGCTCCACCAAAAACCACCCACAAAACACCCCTACAATCTCTGCCACTAGAGCATGCCCTGAAGTGCCACATCTACACATTTCTTGCATACCTCCAAGGATGGTGACTCAACCGCCTCCCTGGGCATGCTGTTCCAGTGCCTGACCACTCTTTCAGTATAGAAGTGCTTCCTCATATCCAATCTGAACCTTCCCTGCTGCAACTTCGGGCCATTTCCTCTGGTCCTATCAGTATTTGCTTGGGAAAAGAGGACAACACTCACCTCCCTACAGTCTTCTTTCAGGTAGTTGTAGAGGAAAATGAGGTCTCACTGCCACATTCTCTTCTCCAAACTAAACATCCCCAGTTCCCTCAGCTGCTCCTCATATGACTTGTTCTCTAGACCCTTCACCAGTTTTGTGACTCTCCTCTGTACAAGCTCCAGCATCTCAATGTCCTTCTTATAGTGAGGAGCCCAGAACTGAACACAGTGCAGCCTCATCAGTGCCGAGTACAGGGACACGATCACCTCTCTACTCCTGCTGGCTACACTATTCCTGATGCAGGCCAGGATGCTGTTGGCCTTCTTGGCCACCTGGGCACACTGCTGGCTCATGTTCAGCCGGCTGTCAACAAGCACCCTCAGGTCCTTTTCTGCTGGGCAGCTTTTCAGCCACTCTTCCCCAAGGCTGTAGCACTGCATGGGGTTGTTGTGACCAAATGCAGGACCTGGCATTTGGTCTTACAGTGAACCTCATACAATTGGCATTGGCCCATCGATCCAGCCTGTCCAGGTCCCTCTGCTCAGGAAGAGGTCCCTAGGGAGAAGAGGCCAACATCCACCTCACTACAACCTCCTTTCAGGTTGTTTTAGAGAGCAGTGAGGTCTCCCGATAGCCTCCTCTTCTCCAGGCTGAACAGCCCCATCTCTCTCAGCCTCTCCTTGTAAGACCTGTTCTCCAGACCTCTAATCAGCCTAGCTGCCTGTCGCCTCTCTGCACCCTCTCCAGCACCCAATGTCCTTCCTATACTGCAGTGCCCAAAATTGCATGCAGTACTCAAGGTGCAGCCTCACCAAGGCCAAGTATAGGGGAAGGATGACATCCCTAGTCCTGCTGGTCACTTCAGCCACTCCTCCCAAAGCCTGTAGCGCTGCTGGGAGTTGTTGTGGCCAAAGTGCAGGACCTGACATTTGGCCTTCTTAAAATCCATGCCGTTCACCTTGGCCCATCTGTCAATCTTGCCTAGATCCCTCTGCAGAGTCTCCCTGCCCTCAAGCAGATGGACACTTCCACCCAGCTTAGTGTCACCTGCAAACTTACTGAAGGTGCACTCAATCCCCTCATCCAAATAATCAATAAAGATGTGAAACAGGAGCAGCCCTAGCACTAAGCCCTGGGCAACACCACTTGTGACTGGCCACCAACTGGATTTAACTCCATTGATCACAGCTCTTTGGACCCAGCCATCCAACCAGTTTTTTATCCGGTAAAATGTATGTGCATCCAAGCCACAAGCAGCCAGCTTCTCTAGGAGCATGCTGTGGGAAACCTTGACAAAGACCTTGCTAAAGTCAAGGTAGACAACATTCACAGGCCTCACTTGGCCAAAAAGCAGGTCATCCTTTCATAGAAGGAGATGAGCTTAGTCAAACAGGACGTGCCCTTTATGAACCCATGCTGACTGGGCCTGGTCCCCTGGCTGTCCTGAATGTACTGCATAATGGTACTCAGGATGACCTATTCCATCAGCTTCCCTGGTACTGAAGTCAAACTAACAGGCCTGTAATTTCCCAGATCATCCTTCCATCCCTTCTTATGAATGGGGGTTACACTGGCTGATTTCCAATCTTCTGGTACTTCTCCAGCCAAACAGGACTGCTAATGAATGACAGAAAGTGGCTTGGTGAGCATCCCCACCAGCTCTTTAAGCACTCTTGGGTGAATTTGTGCATATCTATGTGGTGCAGCAGGTCACTGACCATCTCCTCCTGGACTGTGGGGGGATCATTCTGCTCCTGGTCCCTGTCCCCTGGCTTAGAAAGTCAGGTTCCCTCAACATAATCTGGTTCTGTTACTAAAGACTGAGGCAAAGAATTCATTAAGCACCTCAGCCTTTTCCTCATCCTATGTTTCCTCCTGCATCTAATAGGGGATGGAGCGTGTCTTTGGTGTTTCTGTTGTTGTTATATATTTATAGAAGCTTTTCTTGTTATCCTTTACTATAGAGGCCAGATTAATTCCTAGATGAGATGGCAAAGTGAAAGTCTTTGCTAGCAAAACATCCTATATGCCCATCCCCCTTAGAATCTAGTTCAAAGCCCTTTCTATGAGTCCTGCTAACTCTCACCTTCCTGTCACCCCATAGCTCATCTATAGTGCGCCTGGTTTTATCCCCATCCCCCTTCAAACCTAGCTTAAGCCCTCTCAGTGAGCCCCGCTAACTCCTGGTTGAGAATCCTTTTTCCCCTTGGTGACAGTTCCCCTCCATCTTTGGCCAGTAGGCCTGGTGTCATGTAAACATCCCCATTGTCAAAGAACCTAAAATTCCACTGATGGCAGCAGCCTCTGAGCCATGTGTTAATCTGTTGTGCTTTCCTGTTCCTTTCAGTGTTCCCCACCACTGAAGGAATAGAAAAAAACAACACCTGTCCCCCTGATACCATTTGACCCAGTGCCCTGAAGTCCCTTTTTATTGCCTTGGGACTTCTCTTGGCAATCTCGTCACGATCCATCTGCATGACCGGTAGTGGGTAGTGATTGGAGTGGTGTACAAGACCAGGAAGTTTCCTGTTTATATCCCTAAATTGGGCCCCAGAAAGGCAGTGGACTTCACTATGGGAAGGGTCTGGCTGGCACATGGGACCCTCAGTTCCCTTCAGAAGGGAATCTCCTATAACAATTACCCTCCTCTTGCCCTTAACAGAAGCAGTCTTAATGTGTGGAGCTGGCAACTCTCCACTAAATGTGAATTCCTTCATTAGTTCTGCTGTCTTCCTCTAGGCCTCTAATTATAGCCCTCCTGATAATCGGCACACAACTGCACCCATTTATTAGCTCTTCATTTGAAGGTTTCTCTCTTGCCGCTTCCATTCTTGTCAGCTCAGCTACCTTCAGCTGCTGCTTGAATCTGTTATCCACATCAATCATTCTTCCTGGAAAAATCCATCCCACAGGCTGGAGGAAGCCCTTAGCACCACTGCAGTCATGGGAAAACCACCCTTTTTTCACACAGGGAAGTACTGTGCTGGGTGAACAGCCAACATTACATTGTGTGTGCTTTTGTGGGTGTCTGGGTAGTTACTCAATAGCTGCTTCATTTTTCTGGAGAGGATAGAAAAGAGGCATGGTTCAGGCTCTGCTGTTTACCTGATAGAACAGTCAAAACAGTCTTCTGATTAAAGAGGCAGCAGTAGACATCCAGTCTCTATGGGCTTCTCCACATTAGGGAATAATGGAAGCATTTACCAACAGCCAAAGACATTTTTTTATTAGGATATGAAACCTTTAATTTAGAAGGAAGGTTTCATATACTCGTGTAATTTTTTTTCCTTATACTTCTATTCTGCAAAATGTAGCAAGGCCAAAAATTAATACATTTGCACATCTATTTCTAAACTATGTGGGTGTCTCTGAAAAGGTATGATTTTGAAATAGAACAAATAATATACTTCTAGCAATCTTCTCTGAACCAACAAGGTTGTAGAATCCCAAAGATCCAGATCAATCAAGCCAGTATATTACATTCTCTTCTCTGTTAATTTTAGATTGAAACTGTTTTATATTTGTTAAAATTGCCACAAGAATTTCTCAGATGCTAAAAATGGCTTTGACTGAGCAGGGCAAAGTGACATCTGGGGAAAATACACTGGAAGCTGAGACTTCACCTTCCTTTCTGCTCCCCTAACAATCTGATTCAACAGGTATGTGTCTTATGGTATGCATTTCATCATCCCTTATACATTTTGATGTAGGCAGTTGACACTATTATCTATATAGGAGGGTGACACAAGGGGGTAAAGTGTTTCCTGACCCTGCCAAAGCTGATGTCCACTTTGAATCGAGCAATTTCTGAAATACATGATCATATTGAAACATTAAAGTACTGAATATTGACAAAGGTAGGAAATGGGATAAATAGCTGTATTATTTAGAGAAGATCCTCATATGCAATCATTCCCAGTTTATTTATTTGCGTGCATACAGACACGCATTAAGTACCCGATAAAAAAGAACACAAAGACTTTTTTTCTTTATTTTGCTTGTTCTTATTTGAGGGAAGAAAACATGATCTCTGATGTGCAGAGGAGCACATATGTGGAGCTCTGTCTCCTGTCCCCCTGGCCACAGCTTCTGCTTTCACCCCCTTACAACTTATTGTGCATCTTCTGAAAAGCACACCTTTTTGGTGTGCTGCTGCAGGCACTGGAGCAATTTGTCCCCTCTCCTTTGGATCCTGTTACTGTTTGCAGGAGGAGAAAACATTTATGCAATTTAGAGGTTTGCTTCTGCATCAGCCATGCTGAGCACTACCCTTTCCCTGGGCTCATCCAAACACCAGGGGCTCATCTATCATTCTGAGCCTCTGGAGGTAATATAGGTTCCCTCATAACCCAGGGTCTGAGCCCACATCCACTGAAACAAGAATAGCACCTGTAAAATCACTAAGCATTGTTTTAAAATAACCAGGCAAAGAGAGTTGGTTCATTGTTGTTCTGTGCTTCCCTTGCCCCCCTACAAAAGGAGCAGGCAGGCCCACAAGAATACCCTGTGGGAAAGCAAAAACTAGTTTTTTTAGGACATTGTGACCTCTACAGAGGTGCAGTTGGTACAGAAATCAAGGCAGATGATGTCTTTACAAGTCTTTTAGACAGTGGGCAGCCATGTGCAAGTTAAAACAGCCGTAATACTTCCAAGATTGAAAAAGGGGGGGTAAAACCCCCTTCTGCTAGCCAGCACAGGACAGCAAGAGTGAATGCTCTCTGCCTGTCACAGTTGGTGTCTCTGTGTAGTTATAGGGGAAAAATGGATCATTGTGAATAAGCAGACATTGTCATTCAATATTATTTTTAATTAGCAAAGTGTGGGCATACCTCCAAAATTTCAGAATGCTGCGCTGGATTTTTCTTGTCTGATCTTTTTTTTTTTTTTTTCCCCACTGAAGGGTTTCATATACTGTTTCTTTGTATCTGCTTTTGTAGCTAGGATCATTGTAGGAGCAAAATTTCTTCCTTATTCTTCTGCAGGTGTTCAGTCTTAAACATGCTTCCAATGATGTTTAATTTTGCTATTTAAAAAAATGCTAAGGTTTGCTGTTGTTTCCTTTAATCATCCTTGGAAATATTTCAGTACTTCTTCCCTCTCCATAAATCTGTATCTATGTATCTTCCTGTGTAATTTGTCCCTAGAAGGGACAAATTTCTAGGATGTAATCCACCCTAGTAAAAGCAACTTATGAGTAAACCAGCGAGGTGTAAGCAATCAGGTGGTGTTAATATTTACAAGGATAAAAAATAAAATTTTGGAGGCAACTGGGACAAAATAAATGTGCCCTATATAATTAGCATAATAGCTGCATTTCTTAGTTTTACCTATGTATTATGATTACTATGTTGATTAACCAGGTACAGAAGCATTTGGAAAGACCAGAAAAAAAAAAAAAAAAAAAAAGTAGGGAATAAGTAATAGGAAGCAGAGACTGAAAATACATGTGTGCCTGGCAAAAAGAGTAGTTTTGATCTGTTTCAGTACAGGCTTTGGGACTAAAGTCTGATGGCAGTTGTTAGTTTCAAACAGGTAGGGTTGATCTAAATTTATCGTTTCTTGAGAGGGTAATTTGTTCTGGCCACAGTTTTTCTGCCTCCATTTGTTTAAAGAAGAAGGAGGATATTGACCTTTCAAGCAGTGGAAGGCAGTTCTTATAAAGATTTTTATCGCTGTTGAGCTTGCTTTCCTATGATCCGTGGGAACAGAGGTGTCTGCAAGACAGCCTGATGGGCGCATTTTGGCTGACAGTGTGATGGGAAAGTTCAGACCTCCAGGAAGGAGATTACAGACTTCTTGCCAGAAGGGGGTAATTTGATCACAGGTGCAGAGTACACTAAGTGTCACAGAGATGACAGAAAGTGTTAACGCTGACGTTTATTTCCCAGAGTTTGGTACTTTTGCTGAGTGGAGTGATGCAGAAGTCTCCACGGAGAAACGAAGATGTCATGTCAATGACATCCCAAGTTCTGTCCCATTTCACCTGTGAAAAGAGTAACGCTACCTCCTTAATACTAGCTCTCTCTGGATAGAATTGAATTTGGATATGAGTAATTATGAAGCCAAAACTCACTGTAGACTGTGAATCCACATATGACTCAGAATTGTTAAATATGTTTCCTGAGGACAGTATTTGGGGGTTTGCAGATGACCAGGTGACAGCAGAGGCCCATCTGAGCCTAAGAGAGATGCAACTCTCAAACCAAAATGCCAAATTATTCTCTACACATATGTAAAACTTGATATATAAAACTCATGTGACTTTCACATTCATAAAGCGTGTTAGAAGTGGTAGGTAATATATTTCAGCCTGTCAAGTGGCTATGTAGGATTGTAGCTCTGTGTGCACATGGATAAGTATATATGCTCTTACTAATAAACTCCTGTAAACTACCGTGTGCTTTCAGGTTTTCATCACGAAGTTAAATTATGTTGTTTGTTCATGCAGAAATTTAAGTATATAAAAAGTCTCACTCTCATCTCAAGCTGCTTAATTTGTGCTTGCCCTTAGGTTGAAGTGTAAGAACTTAGGCTTCCGCCTCTGTCTGAAGTGTAGGTGGAAATGTTTTTGATAAAATTGTATCTGAAAAAAAAAAAAAAGGGCTTTTTTCTCTGGATGGATCTTTTTTTCCAGATAAATTACAATACTTTTAACTGCCTTTTCTGTACAGTAGCGAGAACTTTAATGATGATATATCTATAAAGTTCTTGTCTAGTTAATGAAAAATGTAGCATATTCAGATTTAAATCAAATCCCAAGTTTGGCTTCTGTTCTTGGTTGCATAAGTTGGATTTTATGTACATTTTTTGGTAGCTTTTTCAAGTGTTATTCTGTTACTACATTTTAGTAATGATATAGATTTGTCTTTTTGATAATACAATGTCCCTTGCTATGAAATGTGTGCTATACTACTCATTTCCTATTCTTCACTACATTGACAAGCAGGTTTTTAAGCAATGTTTTGTATGTATTTGGCAAAATATATACATTCAGCAGAACTCTCATGTACAGTTTGAGAGTGTGTACTCAAGCAAATTCAGGTTCATCGCTTTCTTACATTTAGTCTTATTTCTTGTATATCTGGCCTTGATTCAACAAGGCACTTGGGAATTTATTTTAGTGTAAACTCTCAAGTACTTAAGTGTGAAGTCAGGTGCATTTCTAACTGCTTTGCCCTGATAAGCCCATAACGCTTACAGTGTTTTCACATCCTTTGGGTAAAATCTGCCCTAACCACATTGTCTGTTTTATCTCCAGATCACACCATAGCACGTCAGATGATACACATACAGCTGCATGTCCATGAAAAGGAAAAAAAACAACCCTGAACTTGGCTAGATGGGGGGATATTCTCTAAGAGAAGGAATTCCTTACAAGCTGCTTTTTGCTGGGCACCCAAAATCTGTACATTTCTGACCTAGCACAGTTCATAGCAAACTGCTGCTCAGCTTTTGAGAGGAGTTGGGATGGGTCACCCCTCCTCCATACCATTGCTGCTATTGCTACATTTGTCCCCTGAATAACAGCACACATGACATATGACAGTCCATTACTGTTAATAGTGTTCCTGTGGAATCGCACTACTGAAAAAATACTGCCTTGAGCAAAATATTAGAGATAGTTTAGTCCTGTCTTTCAGGAAGGCACATGCTGGGGTTAATGAAAGTTTAACTTACTAAATATGAAAGGACCCCACTGTTTGGACAGCTTGAAATGCTATTTAGTATTCTCATTTAAATAATTTTCTTAATGAAAACAAGAGTGGTTTTCTTAGTGGTTTTGTCCCCTAGATGAACTCCTTTCATTGAGGGCACAGTTCTGACAGGAGTTATTGTCAGGCAACCCAGGGAAACTGATGCTGATGCCAGAAGGGCAGTCAGAACAGAGCTGCAAACCACCAGCATTGATTGCTCTTGCTGTCCTCTACCTAGGTCCCTGAGGATGGCTGGTCAAAACAGGCTCAAAGGATTGATCATTTGCAACCCCAGCAGCAAAACACTGTGCAAGGAACCAGTTGGTTATGGCCTAATGGTGTCCCCTTCCATCTTCACAGGGGGGAAATGTGTCAAGATCTCAGTATTTCTAGGGTGTTTGTCCTTGGAGGGCCAAGAGTTGCAGACACCAATACATATAATTTAGTAACTGAATATTAAAAATCTAGGCACTAATGGGCAAGTCTACTAAATACAGGGAGCCACTTCTGTTTACAGACCCTTACCTTAGGGTTGAATCTTGCTCTGTACTCAAAGGGAGAGTTTTCTCATACAGATAAGACCTTATTAATTCATCTCAACTAATTTTCCATGATACGGTACATCCAGACATAGCATTAGGTTTGTTTTACTGCCATGTGATTTGGCCATAAGCAATAATGTACCTGCAGATGTGTAGTTTGTCAAATGGTTTTGCAAGTTCAAAATGCCTTTAGAAAAATGCAACACATGATACCACCAAAATGGCTGCAAGAGGGAAAGGAACATCAGGGCAACCTTCTTGTCTCTGAGCTCTGGCTAGGGGAACAGCAAAGTTAATTTCACCTGACATTTTGATACTCGTCTTTTTACTTAGCGTAGACATCCATTATGCAGAACAGTTCTGAGGGCTGCTGGAAAAACCCTACAGGAGAGTAAGGTGGGTACATAACTTGCAACTGTCGGGATTCACTAAAACTGTTAAGGAAAAAAAAAAAAGGAAATTTTTTCACCGGGACAAATCTAAAGAATTAAAAAAAAAAAAAAAAGTTGTGTATCAAATAGACGTAATGATTGAAGTATTTTGGGTTTGTTGACTAGCTTGACGAAAGTGTATTCACAGGCTCTGTTAAGGTGCCCCCAGCACCCCGCTCACTTCGCAGTGCTGGGTGACCAGTGATCTGGTTCTGGCCAGCGATTGATGAACCCAGATGTGTGGTACAGACAGGGTTGCCATCTGGCTGCCCAGACGTGCCCTGCCATGTCGCTCCTCTCACCAGGTCCACACTGCGTGCACATTCCTGTCACACCTGCGGTGCCTGAGCAGTTTGGCAAAGGTGGGGGCAGCAAAAATTTTACATGAAGGAGAATGCTTCTATTTGAGGGAATTTGGCAGCCTGGTTTGGTGGTCATTAGTCAGACCTCAATCTTAAAATGTTAGATTTCGTGGAGGTGATTCTCCCTCTCTACTCTGCTCTCATGAGACCCCACCTGGAGTTCCGCATTCAGTTCTGGAGTCCCCAACACAGGAATAACATGGAGTTGTTGGAGCGAGTCCAGAGGAGGCCTGGAGCACCTCTCCTATGAAGACAGGCTGACAGAGCTGGGGTTGTTGAGCCTGGAGAAGGCTCTTGGGACACATTCCAGCTGACCAAAGAAGGCCTACAAAAAGCTGGGGAGAGACTTTCTACAAGGGCATGTAGCAAGAGAACAAGGGGTAATGGTTTAAAATTAGAAGATAGATTTAGGTTAGACATTAGGAACAAATGCTCCACTGTGAGCATGGTGAGACACTGGAACAGGTTGCCCAGAGAAGTTGTGGATGCCCCATCCCTGGAAATGTTCAAGGCCAGGCTGGATAGGGCTTGGAGCAACCTGGTCTAGTGACAGGTGTTCCTGCCCGTGCAGGGGGGTTGGAACTAGACGATCGCTAAGGCCCCTTCAATCACTTAATGAGTCTATAGATCAAGCCAGCGAGGCGTTCTGCGTTTTGACGTCCCACCCCCGTCATCCCGGAACGAAGACATCAACCTCTCCCCCCCGCGCCCCTCCCCACTCCATCCTCATCCCCTTCCGGGCCAAGCCACCTCCGGGCGGGGGAGGGGAGGTACCGCTCTGCCCCCCTCTCCCCTCGCCCCTCGGCGGCGTGGGGCGCGGTGCCCGCTCCGCTCCGCTCCGCAGCGCAGCGCGGGTGTCGGCGGCGGCTCCGGCTCCTGCCGGCAGCGGCCATTGGCTGGGCGGCGGCACGTGCCAGCGGCCGCCATTTCCCCGGCGGCGGCGGCGGCGGCGGCTCGCGGGGCTGCCGGTCGGTGATAGGCCGGGCTGGTGCGCAGGCGGCTGCGGGTGCCGCGCTCCCGCCGAGGAGGGGAGCGCGCCTGTCACCCGTATTGATTTCAGAGGATGGACTCATTTTCCTAGGATTTCCGTTAAGAATTAAGGGGGGGAGGGGGGGGGGAAAAAAAAAAAAAAAAAAGGCAAAAAAAAGGAAAAAAAAAAAGGCAAAAAGCAAGCCGTAAGCACGCAGGGTAGCCAGGCAGACATGGATATGAGATGGCACTGTGAAAACTCTCAGGTAGCTTCTTCTCTCGCAGCCGATGCAGAGCGCAGGCGAAGCACTGCAGCATGCAGGGTTTAAGATACCATTAGTCTGACAGCAAGGAGGAGGGGGGAAAAAAAAAAAAAGAAAGAAAAAAAAAAGGCATTTGCACCGATTACTGAAAATGACTTTTTTTTTTTTTTTTTTTTTTTTAAATTAGAATGTGTCTCCTTGGAGATTGCATGCCACTAATATTAAGCTCAAATTTCTGCACGCTGTTTTAAATACAGAAGAGCTTTTAAACTGTATTTGATTTTTTTTTTTTTTTTTCTGCTCCAAGAAAATAATGCTTTGGTACCCAGAGCATGAATGCTTCTGTTTGTTCTCGTCTGCTTTTTTTAAACAGTAGAGATGGTCTTTAGCATGTTTGCTACAAATGAGTATAAAGGAAAGGAAAATTGAGAAGAATCAAATAAAAGCATGAATAAAAACTGCTTAAAATTGTTGCCAGGCTGCTTTCTTTTTGATAATCCAGCAGTTATTTTGGCTTAAATGATGCTTAAACCCTGACCATGCATGCTTTTTATTTTGGCTCAGAATATGGGTGGATGTGTGTGTGTACGTATGTGTGTATTTGTGTTGATGTTTTTTTCAGTGAGCGTTTGCACAACTGGAATTCCTGTGAGTTATATGCATGTTTTGATAAGAAAAATTGCATACAAATGAGTTACTATATCTGATGGACTGATATTTTGTTATATATAATGCAAAGTACCTTCTTTTT
Organism: Apus apus; assembly: GCF_020740795.1. Classification (NCBI taxonomy): domain Eukaryota; kingdom Metazoa; phylum Chordata; class Aves; order Apodiformes; family Apodidae; genus Apus; species Apus apus. The sequence continues at coordinate 58,554,232 of NC_067284.1, read as the reverse complement.
AGGATGAGTTCATTCTAATCTTTTGGGGGAGGGTGAATCGCTGCATGTTTATGGCAATGGAAGTGTTTGTCTGTTTTTTAAAATTTGGTTGTTTATTTGCTTGTTTTTAACACAGAAAAGCAAGGGGGTTTTATTTATTTACTTACTTACTAATTTTTTTATATACCAAACCTCCAAGGCATCTAATTTAAAAGACCGTAAGTTATGAAGCTTTCCGAATTACCTGAGAACAAGCAGGAAGGTATATGTTTGTGTGGGAGCACTTAACTCCTTTTGGGAGGTGCGCGATCTTTTTTTCTTGCTCCTTTTTCTCCCCAAGAAGAGTTAAAATGCCATGGCACTATCAAGCCTACGTGCACCATGGGAATTCTCCTGGCAAAACCAGAGCTTGCACCAGGTGGGACAGGGTCTTATCGCAATAGTGAGCAAAGGCAAAGGTGAGGATAAGGGTTGCCAAAGGAGCTTTAGGGGCTTTTAAAGCGGGGAAGCAGCAGCTTCTGTCTGTACATAAATGTCTAATTTTTCCCTCATTAGATAGACAGTAAAGGGGAAAAGCTTTTTGGATGCATTGTTTTCTTTCAAATGAATCAGAGAATAATAAAACGAGGGAGGCAGTTGTTAAGATTTATCCCCTTTTACAGTTCAGAGGACTTACGGTTTGGGGGGGCTTTTTGCATGCTTGTGGAAAGGTTACCTGCTGAACTGGGTCTGAGGTATCCTCATTTTATTTTTTCTTTACTGTATTTGTGGGGCTGAGGATAAAGCCTTTGGTGTACTGGGTATATTGTGTAATCCTGTTTCCATTTGATAGCTGGGCTTCCTCAGAGTTCTGCCATTAAGTCATGGTTGTTGTTTTTGTTTGTTTTTTTAAATTTATTGTATGCCTGCATTTAAATCTCTTAACATGCAGTTCTATAAAACAGCTCTTCTCTTACTGCTTGGGGTAAACCATACCTGGTTTTGCTCTTCCCATAGCATCTTACCCCTCAAAAAAAACAAACAACAACAACTTGGGGTGGCTGTAAGAGTTTTCCCATGCCCAAATGGTTCTGGCCTGTTGGTATTCAAGTTCACGCTGAAAACTTTGTGAACTGAGTTTGCCATTCCCAGCTCTGATCCTAATAGTCTTGCACACCACCTAGGCATCATAGATAATTTGACACAACTGACAGCATCTACTTAAAGCTTAGGGCTGAGCCAGAGTGGAAATTGAATTGCCATTTGCCCCTATAATATTAATGATCCTTCCAGGTCAGTGCAGAAGTAATTGCTAGGGCAGCCTAAGGAATTGTCCATTAAACCTGCCTAGATGGCAGCTCACCTGTAGAGAGATACATCTGGATAATATCCAAGAAATTAATTCCATTTGCTTAATAGAAGGTCTGTTAGAGTCCTGAATATCTCAAAAGCTGACGTGTTCTCAAGTTTAATACCAAGTGGCTAGGCAAATTTGCTTTAGATGTTTCTGAAAAAGAATTCCACCCAGAATCTCACTGGTGGTTCTATCTTGAAGAGCAAGCCTGCATTTCTGTAAAGGTGTGGTTTGATCTGAAACGTTATGGCGTAAAGTAAGAGAAGAAAAGTTCATGTTGTCCATGCTCTTTAGACCTTGAGGTATCTGCACATTTAAAATGACCCATTAATCAGTCAAAGTTTGTGAGCACCAGGACAACCTGATTAAGTTGGCAGCTGAACCTTTAAATCCAAAATCCATACTCAACAAGAATTCAGAGGAGACAAAGAGCCTAAGGACAGTGTGTTAAAACTGCACTTTATGTCTCAGAGTAATGCTGATTTAGCAAGAAATCCCTATCATAGCGAGAGATGGTTTATTTTTTTACCTTGTGCGTTTGAGATGACATAAAAAGTTGAGAGTTGTCAGCATGGCTTTACTGTGAGGAAGAAATGCAGAGGAGGCTCAGTCATCCCCTGATGCCATTATGACAGGTACCCACGTGGAGTACCAAAGAATAGAGGTGCACAAGGAATACAATACTGATTCTTCAAAATAAAAATAATTTTCTTCTGAACTTGCTTCTGTAACATGTAGATGATTCAATAAAAATACCATCATGAGGGTAGTTTGGTGACACAAATGAGGGAATGATCCAACCTACTGCAGTCCAAATGGGAAGTATTCTCTAGGAGATCTTAGACCACTACCTGCTCAAATGTCCTCCCTCTTTTAAAAGCTACTATAAACTGTTTTTTTTCAGTGGCCATATAAACTATAGTAGCTACATGTCGTGAAAGCATTTATTGCTCTGTTGACACCCTTTTTCTTTGAGTCACCCATTGACATCACTTAGAGCAGTTGATTTCTCTCCTTAGAGATTCACACTGTTATGTGTTTGCACTGTTAGAGATGGCATCACAGCTCAGTTGGGGTGTGTGTATATAAAGAAATCATCATGATGAGTAGTTGATGAAAACATCAAATTTAATCTTAGCCAACTTGTTGATAAACAGTAAATGGTTTTCATAACTTTTTGGTTGACATTTCCAATAGCTTGAAATATTGCATAATTATTTTTAGTTGTGTATATTAATATAAAGTTTAGTCATTCTATGTGTTTCATGTTACTAATGCCTACTAATTACCTACTGTTTGTTTTTTTTTTAGCCTTTCTGATACAAAAAAAATAAATTACCATTGTTTTGCATGTTCTGCCAGTAGTTATTTTGGATTTCTGGCTCTATTGTTCTCTTTTTATTTGTACATTTCTGACATGGTTTTTCAGTCTGCAGGGTATTTTGTCCTGCTTTTGCAAGCTTGAAGTAGCAGATCCAGGAAGAGTTTGACAAAATCATGAGGGTGTTCTCATGGGTAGCTGTGCTTCTCTGCATTACCTCTCTCTTTTTATCTTTTCCTGTATCCGAATTGTACTTTATTTTTCCCTGTGGAATGCATAATTAGATTTAGCTATACAGTCACAAGCAAATAAGTAGGGCTAATCTTTTTTTTTTTTCTGATTATATCTTGCTGTCCCTTTTGCGCATGGAACTTCAGGTAATGCTTTCAGTCTAAGTACCATATCAAGATGAGACATACTGGTGGCCAACTGGCTGATAGCAACAGCTTTTTGAAAGGGTGTGAGATGACTGTACATCAACAGGCAGCCAACAAAACCCTTGCAGTCACTCATCTGTTGTTCCTCAAAAAAACCAACAACAACCTGTTGGAACTGTTTCTGTGCAGCCTGCATGCTGTGGCTGGTCAGTCTTTGATGGGAGGCTGCAGAGGGGGTCAATTTAGGAGTTCTGTGCGCATACATCTCTACTAACGCATTAGACTGCATGCAGGAAACAATGTGTGCAGAATAAAGGAATCCGAGAAGGCTGGACATACTTCAAGAGAGAAGTTTTAAAGGCACATGAGCAGGCTGTCCCTATGTGCTGAAAAACCAGTAAGCGAGGTAGGGGAGCAGCCTGGCTAAATAGGGACCTTTGGCTGGACCTTAGGAACAAAAGGAGGGTCTATGACCTTTGGAGGAGGGGACAGGTCACTCATGAAGTCTACAGAGATGAAGTGAACCTATGCAGGGTGAAAATTAGGAGAGCCAAAGCACAGCTGGCGCTCAAACTAGCTACAGCTGTTAGGGATAATAGAAATGTTTCTATAAGTTCATTAACAGCAAAAGGAGGATTAGGGAGAATCTCCATCCTTTATTGAATGCAAAGGGAATCTTAGTAACAAAGGATGAGGAAAAGGCCCGGGTGCTCAACACCTACTTTGCCTCAGTCTTTAGCAGTGGTACTAGCTGTTCTATGGATATACAGCCACATGAGCCAGGAGACAGGGAGGGGATGCAGAATGAGGTCATCACAATTAAAGAGGAAGTGGTCAGAGTTGTCAGATGTGATCACCAGGCCACTTTCCATTATTTACCTGAAGTCCTGGCTAACTGGGGAGGTTCCAATGGTCTGGAGGGTAGCAAATGTAACACCCATCTATAAGAAAGGCAGAAGGGAGGATCCAGGAAACTATATACCTGTCAGTCTGACATTGGTACCAGGGAAGGTCATGGAGCAGATCATCTTGAGTGTTATTGGAAGCCACATAGAGGACAACCAGGGGCTCAGGCCCAGTTAGCATGGGTTTATGAAAGGCAGGTCCTGCCTGACAAACCTGATCTCCTTTTATAATCTGATGACCCGACTATTGGACAAGGGAAAGGCTGTGGATATTGCCTATCTGGACCTCCAAAAAGCATTTGACACAGTTCACCATAGAACTCTCATTAAAAAACCAGCTGCTTATGGCCTGGATGAGCACATGATCTGTTGGATCAAGCACTGGCTGGACAGTCGGACCCGAAGAGTGGTGGTCAGTGGAGTCAAATCCAGCTGGGGCCAGTCACAAGTGGTGTTCCTCAGGGCTCAGTGTTGGGACCGCTTCTGTTTAACATCTTTATTGATGTTCTTGAGAAGGACATAGAGTGTATTATCAGTAAGTTTGCAGATGACACCAAGCTAGGCAGGAGTGTTGATCTGCATGAGGATAGGGAGGCTCTACAGAGAGACTTGGATAGATTAGATCATTGGGCTAATGTTAATGGTCTGGGCTTCAACAAGGCCAAGTGCTGGGTCCTGCACTTGGGCCACAACAATTCCATGCAATGCTACAGGCTTGGGGAAGTGTGGCTGGAAAGTGTCTGACAGAGAAGGACCTAGAGGTTCTAATTGACAAGTGGCTGAATATGAGCCAGCAGTGTGCCCAGGTGGCCAAGAAAACCAATGGCTTCTATTAGAAATAGTGTGACCAGCAGAAGTAGAGAGGTGATTGTCCCCCTGTCCTCAGCACTGGTGAGGCCACACCTGGAGTGTTGTGTCCAGTTTTGGGCACCTCAATTCCAGAGAGATACTGAGGTGCTGGAGCGAGTACAGAGGAGGGCAATGAAGCTGGTGAAGGGCCTAGAAAAAAAATCTTATGAAGAACGCTTGAAGGAGCTGGGAATGTTTAGTTTGAGAAAGAGGAGGCTGAGGGAAGACCTCATCAGTCTCTACGGCTACCTGAAAGGTCGTTATAGAGAGGTTGGTGCTGGTCTCTTCTCACAGGTAGGTAGTGACAGAACAAGAGGGAATGGCTTCAAGGTGCATTAGAGTAGGTTTAGACTGGACATTAGGAATTTTTTTTTCACAGAAAGAGTGGTTAGACACTGGAATAGGCTGCCCAGGGAAGTGGTTGAGTCACCATCCCTGCATGTATTTAGAGTTGTTTGCGTGGGTATGGTTTAGGATAGGGCTTTGTAGAGTAGGGATGATGGTTGGACTTTGTGATCCCAGCCGTCTTTTCCAACCTGAATAGTTCTATGATTATATGATTTTTTCAAAAAAAGGGGGAAAGGTCAGAGATTAGAAAGTGGTTTGTATGGGCAGGAAATGTGGGTTTTGTGGACACACGTTAGTCCTGTGCAGCAGTGCAGGTGTGTTTCCAAAGAAGGTGGATTTAGGGTGAAATTCTACCATCCCTAAGGTCAATGGAAGTTTTGTCATTGACTTTATTGTCATTGGTGTTATCCCTGGCAGAAGTCTGAATAGTACAAAGTCCAAGTAGGTAGGGGACATATTAATTGGTTTCTAAACCAACCTATCATTGCTAAAAGTGTGTCAGAAGTGGAGTGGAAAATTAGCAAGATGGTATTTTCACAAAAATTATTAATTTGGAATTCCATTTCATGAACTAAATGATTACTTGCTAGTGAAGAGCTGGGGGGCTTTCAGGTGATAAGGCATTTCTCACATTGATGATCTGTAACATCCAGGACCTTGGAACACCTTCTGGTTTGAGTCTGGCTGTATTTTTATTTTAATTTTTTTGCCACAAATTCAGAAACAAATACAGTAATTTGTGGGCTTTAGCACAGTAAATTGCATTTCTTGGTCACAATAATGTTAGCGCCTTGTTCGCTGGTTTGTCTATATTGGCTGTGGTATGGCTGCAGACCAATAAAAACTAAACTACATGATGTATTTTATTTAAGTTTCCACAATATTTTTATTTCTTTAAATTCATTTATTGAAGTTCTTGTGATTTCTTTTATTCCCTTTCTATGACTTTTCAAAACTGCCTTCCTAATTCGCTCTTACTGTGAAGACTACACCATCATGAATGCTGTTTTTATATTATTCAGTGGTGGAGGCTGAGGGAAGCACTTTGCTTTTCTGTGATGTTGGTCAGTGCTGCTTCACTTTAGTATTCCAGTTTTTTTTTTTAATTTTCAAAATTTGTCTGTGAGGTTATTTGAACGGTTAACTGAAACCAATAAGTTAGCAAAGTTGGTGAACAAATACAGTATCAGGAAATGCCTGGTTAGGGCCCTGGTCTATATGTCTGCACAATGACCCATTTTTACAGCTTCCTCAAAACAGAATATACACCTGGGGCACAGCTGTATCAGAGAAGTGGAGCTTGGCTTTTGGTTTTCTCCCGTTTTATCTTACATTACCAAAGGGTCTTTAAGAAATGTGTTGCCAGTTAGTACATAAAAAATGAGAAAATGTATGTTATTTGTGTAGAGTATATTGTACAGCAACAATTAAGTTCATCTGGCCCTTAGGAGTAAAGCATATTTTTGAGTTCCTCATTCATGTTACAACTGCTTAGTAACAGGGATACGATGGCAAATGAATTGTCACAATTTTACTTTTCATATAGCAGAAGTGTATTAAATATTGGTATTAAATGTCAGTAATGCACCAGAGATGCAGCTGAGAAAGAGTACAATGTAGTACAAGGAGTTTGACAACGAACAAACCTCTGTTGCATTTCAGAGCAACGAGGTGGCAGCGAGGAAGGAGTGGGAAACTGCTCAGCCAAAATCACAGTGGGCCAGTACAAAAATATTCCCCTCCAGTAAGCTCCACACCCTACACAAATATGTTCTGTGAGGTTAGTGTCAACGTCAACTGCCATATCCTGGGCAAGCTGACTTCCCCTGGCCCATGCCAGCTTCACAGCGGTTTGCAAAGCCAAGCTAAAAATGTAGCCTGTGATTTCAAAGAGGATGTCCATCTGCACCGAACAGCCTGCACAGCCCCGGGCCATTGCTGACAGCTTCGTCCACAGAACTGCCACATCCCACGTGAGCATTCATGACCGATTTCAGCACACGTGTCATCCCTGCCAGGAATAACTCTCCTCTTGTCCTAGGCATAAAGGGCACAACACTAGGGCACTGAACCCTTCTTCTTCCTTAGGCTTAGCCCTGAAAAATGCAGTGTGCATTCCTTTAGATGAGTGTAAACTCAGTCTGGGTCAGTGGGAGATCTCTGCTGGAGTCCCCTGGCATGTAAAGTGCATGTTGGACTATGGTCACCTTGTTCAGTTTTGTTTAGGAAGAGACTTAACAGGAGAGCCTTTCTCTTAGCCCTCTTTGTATTTGTTGAAGTTATTCTAGCTAACTTAACAGACAGTAAGCTGCTAAGTCTTGCATGGATCAGCATGCACAAAATGGCTAGGAGAGAATCAGTGTAATTTCTTTCTTTATTTCAGCCTGTATGTTAAGTGCTAAATTGTTACTACACCATTTTTAACTAGAGACATAACAAAGTAAGACCCCATGTTTTTCTCTAAGCTGCACTGACAGTTGTCATCTTTACCAGTGCTAACTCTTCCTTTTTCATCTTTTCCTGTGCAGAAAATTTCTATCGCTACCTAATTGCCCTCTCTGCTGGGGTTGTCTAGGGAGTAACATAGGTAAAGTAGTAACAGAAACATCTGAAAAAGCTGCAAAGTCTAACTTTGCAAAATATTCCTTCAGGGTTACTGATAATGATGTGTGAGGTAGAAAGAATACAGATTGACATTCAGATCTCACTGGTTTTGTGCAGCAGACAGTTACAAAGGAAATGATGGCAACTTTTAAGCCCATAGGAATTTATCTGTCACTTTGTCTGATCTTTGTTTTCTGGCAGTCTAAAGTAGGTGACTGAAATGGTCAACCTAGTCCTGAAAAAAGTCTGAGACAGTTTTCTTGAGATCAAGCTGTCTGTAATACATGTTCACCGTTGCTATATACGGGATTTATCTGAACGAGGAAAGAGCAGCAGCTTTTATGACAGTGGGAGCATTCTTGCAGTGTGCAGCCGTGGCAGGATGAGTGCAGCTCTGGCAGCTGATCCATGACCCTTACTCCTGCCTTGCACTGTGCCAGGAGTGACTCAACTGCTCTAGTAGACTTTGTGTTATTCTTTTTTATGCCTGCTATCCAGACCACTTCAGTTAAAGTCAGCTTTTCAACTTCAGGTATTGTTGTATGCGGAAGTAAAGCAGCTGAAAGCAACCTGGGTAAATGATCTAAAAATACAGTGGGAAGTTACAAATTCTTATTAAAAGCCTACCTCAACTGTAGTTCATTTCAGTTGCAAGAGAAGATTCTAATTTATTTGTGATTAATTAGAATAATCTCAGATTACTAAATAATATGGTGACCCTGGAAAATATTCATTTCCCTTGAATGAACTATAAGTAGCTTCAGTTGATTGTCAGACTATGGGTGCATGACGTATGCCTCAAGTAATGCTGACCTATAGAGAGCAAGATAGAATGACGTTGCTTTAGCCATACTGGTAACTAGAGTAAGAGCAGATGAAGCTGTGGAAAATGTTGGTTAAAAATGTTCTCTCACAATGTGAAAAGTGGTGTTATTCAGAGCCTGACTAGAATCTGCATCTCTCCTAGCCAAGGTTTTGGTGTTGTGGGTCCTGTTCTCTCTGGGCCCACTTCCTTGCCAAATCCGTGTGTGAGTGCAGGATTATCTGTATTTCTAGCTTGAAGGCTGAAACTTTTGTTCTTTCATCTGTTTCTGGGAATGTCACATTCCTCATTCATTTATGAATACAATAATTTCTAGACTTTAACTGAACTTGAGGATCCAAGAAAGAGTTGAGCAAAACAGTTAGTAATCGCATTATTCTGGCATTTTGAAGAATGTTTGTATCACTGTTTAACTAACATTCAATTAATGGTGAGCTTTGCAAACTGCCTTTTATTTCACATGATCTTACATTAAAACATTAGTGCAGTTATTTTCAGAAATTACAAATAATTTTCTTTTCCCATATTTATTCTCTGTTGGGCTCTTCCTCTAGTATCAGTGTGCCAGAACAGAACGTCTGTCTAATTCAGGGCATTGGGATTGACAAATTAATTGTGTCTTGAGTTAAAATTTTCTTGTCTAATAATTAAATATGTTAGAAAAAGTGTAATCATGCTTGCATTTTCCAAGTGCTGTTTGAGTTATTTTTCATTCAGTGTTTTGCAAATATTTGTATGATCTGAAAGAAGTCAACAATTCAATAAGCTCCTACTTTGGGGTCAGGTGGACTTTTTCCTCCAGTGAAAGTTTGTTAATTTGGAGGACATTTCTTCCTCCTGTCAATGGTTTTGCATGGATGTATGCTCAGTTGTATTAGTGCTGATATCTGGGGGGGGAAAGATATCCTTGGAAGAAAGGAAAGGCATGAATATCCTGTGACCCATGCAAAATTATTGGGAATGGGAGTACTACATGATCTATATATGCTGAGTTTTGTCTCTAAGTGTCTTCAGTGGGTGGTCCTGCAAGTTAGAAACAGCTGCTAAATAGCTAAATATGGTCCTCGGATCTGTGGTGATTAGTGAGGTCAGCAGTCAAAAAAAGTATTTTAATTTTTTTTCTTCTCTGTAAATTCACATAGACCTAATGGAAATGTTAGTAACTGCGTAAATTGCTGGGTCTGGTTTCCACGTGAGCTGCTCTGGCTCTGAAATACTGGAAAGGATGCTCCAGTCATCAGGCACTCTCAGTCTCAAGAAAGAAGAGGAGGAGTTTCAGTGGGGAACACTTCCGTAGTACATGCAGAGGGCTGGCATCTCCCGTCAAAGCACTGATGCTCCTCCTTATGCTGGTGGCCTGATTTTGAGCTGTAAGCGTGGTGCATGTGCCCAGTCCACAAGTTCCTGGCTGAGGGAATCAGCCAGGTCTGGATGTTGAACTGAGCAGAACACTGGCTTCATTTCAAGGAGTTCTAATTTTATTATGTTGTCTATATGAAGCAGGTGGCTGACTGACTACCAGATACATTTTAAGGGTAGAGTCTTGATCAGGGAGGTTTTGTTTATCTTGCACTGCAGAGGTCAAATCAAGAGAACAGTGATGCTTTCCTTACCATCAGTTTTATGCCAATTAAAATCTCAAAGTAAGAGTCTTGTAACTGTTTCTGTTGCTCTTGGTAGTGCTGTCTTTTTATTTTTTAAACCTCATTTACAATGGAAAACTGAGTGTTATGTTTCAGAACTGACACCCCTCTGAAATACCAGGGAGCAATATTTGCTGCCTCTTGCTGTTGTTTCTGACTGAAAATTCAGCTGAGCATCATTGCATCTGTCCCTGCTCCTTTGGATCTGCCCATTGGGCCAGTAGCCCCACACACTGTAGTCTTGTTTAGGGTTCTATCAGTAAATAGGGGACGGCATCTCAGAGCAAGAGGTTGCCTACAGTATGTTTTTGAAGCAAAGCTGCCAGTACACTACAACCATCCATCTGCCACCAGGATTTTGCAAGTTTGCTTAGTTTCCTGCCCTTGCACAATATGTTTGAGAAGAAGGCACCCTTCCCAAGGTCACACACCAGTGTGCTTTTATGCTTACAAAACTTGATGAAGGGCTGTTCAGAACAAAGTGAAAAGTCTCTGAAAGGATTCGTTCCTCAACAGGTACTTTGAAATTCGCATGCAGCTGTGGGCTACAGCTGTGGAAGTCCTAGAGAGTTATAAATTAGCCTTGTGGGGACAGCTAATTGGCAGCTTCTCCTTCCAAATGGGCCTTTTTGTGCAATGAGTATGTATGTGCCTATATACATACTTGGGCAGAGTTGTAAAAATATTTGATATGTGATCTTCCATTTTCTCTGCGGTGATTCAGCTGTGCAGGACAGCTTATGTATTTGAGAATTATCATAGATACCTCTCAGCCCTGTTACAAAGGGAAAAAATTGTATAGCAGTAATCTGATTTCAGGCAGAGAACCTTCTTTGCTACTCAGACATGCTACCCTGAATTTCTCAGTTGATAACATCCTCAAAAGCACACCATAAACCAGCATAGTAAACACTGATTAATGTCTTGGAACTGGTGGAAAAGAGAATGAAATAAATTGTAGAAAGTTAAAATGTTTCCTTTATGAGCCGGTGATTGGGAAACCAATCTTAGAAATTAATGGAGACCCTTAAAAAAAAAACAGCCAAAGAAAGGCTAGGACATCTTAACCATTGTGAAAGAGACAAAGACAGTTCATTCTTCAAAGACAGTTTATCCTTGTGCTATTCTGAGGCATGAGGAGGATACCTGAATAACACTGCCAAAGAGAGGTATCGAGCTGCAGCAGGCAACAGGAAAGTTTTGTTTTCTTCTTGTTCTATATTTATGAAAACTTTAATTCCAGCAACACCTGAATAGGTAATTGTGGGCAGGCTTTGACCCCATGGATTACAGCACACATTCCTTGACGATTACGTTCCATCTCCGTATCACAGTGAGATTTACCAAAAAGCAGGATTAAACAGATAAGTAGTCGCTGGCAGTCTGGAAAATACAAGAGTTTTGTGTTTGTCCCCAGGAAGGGCTGTAGTGATGCTGGTGAAGATTTTTAAATACTATTTGTGTTTTCCCAAAACCGTATCAAGAAAGAATATACACAGGTGTGAACTGGGTTGGCTTGGGGATGAGTGAAAGCAGCCTGGAGAATCTGGTACGTAGCTGAACATGCAGTTGGTTGATGCCTATGTTTGCCAGAGAGGACTGAGGCAGGACAGGGTGGGATCATTTCAGGTGATGTTCACCCTACATCTGGCATCTATCTGCCAGGTGCTGGAAGCCAAGTTTTTGGCAGGTTTAATAAAATAGGTATCCCTTTCACATTCCTTACCCATTGTAGCCATTAGGACCTGTTTATATTAAATATGAAAATTTTATGGTAAAACCTGAAGTGTGAGAATAAACTGTTGGAGCCCTTATTTTCATAAAGCCCATTTTCCGTGTCAGAAGTAATATTGCAGAGGAAGTTATGCCAAGTAGACTGGAATATACGTAGTTCAGCAAAGTCTTACATTCTTTTCAATATATGACTTCTTTGTGAATAAAAAAAAAAAAAAAGGCTGAAAACTTATCACTGTGGGGACTGGGTTTTCTGAATGTGAAGTAGGGTAGTGAGTAGAGTGGATTTGTTGCAGAAGCTTTGTGATGTGTTATGATTAAAGAGCACTAAAGTATTGCCTGAAAAGGAGGAAGCTGGAAGAAAATGAGGTCTGGGCCAGTTTTGCTGCAGGCTGTCACCTGCCAACAGGTTTATGGTTGGGAGAGCCTATGGAATAGATACATCTGTGAGAGTGCCTGGGACAGGTCACATTTTGAGGTGTATGTTGATAAGATGGTCAGGTACAACACCACAAAAATAGCAGCTACTAGAAAGAGGGGTGGATGTTTGCAGATGTTCTGGCACCTGCCTCCATGATAAAACAGTAGCAGAATTGGAAGTTAAACTGGAAGGGAGTTGATGTTGCAGGCTGGAGAGCTCTCCATACCAAAAATCTGTGATGAGGAGAAAAAAACCCACCTTTTTTCCCCCCCTCTTTTTTCCCCTTTCCTCTGGGAAGTTATAGGTGATCATTTCCTTGCCTAGATCAGTGCCTGAAATTTTATTGCCTGTTTGCTTTTTGAGGTGAGGGAATGTCTACTGAAAATCGAACCAGTTTATCCTTTCTACTTCTAATCCAGAAACAAATTCCTTTATTGAATCTCCCAATATATAGAAAGAGTCTCCACCCATAACTGGCATGGGAGAAATGTCATAGCCTTCTCCAGCTAGCAAAATCTTTATTCAGTTAAAAGAGCCCTTTAACTGAAGCCGGGAAAGTTTAGCTCAAGACACAAATTTTAAACAAAACCTCGTAGTGTTTCATTCACCCACAAAGGCACTTATTCAGAGTTACCTAAGCTGAGAACATAAGATTGGAAAAAGAATGTCTGGGTGGTAAAGTCCAGTCTGTTTCCAAAGTTCTTCTCTAGCATTACAGTTTTAGATGGACTTTTCTATCAGTAGATATGTATTAGATTTCTTTAGGCAAGAAAAAATGCCCAGAGCTGCTCATTCAGCCCTTTAAATTATTTTTTTAGGAATGCTGAAAAGTGAACATATTTTTCTATTTTATTTTTCTATTATTTCACTGAGCATGATTTAATATAGCAAGACCCAAAGAAATTACAAGTACAAAACATAAGCATAAACACGGTTACATACCATAATGAGGATTTGCATTGCTATTTACTTGGAGTGTGAGCTAGATCCTTGTTACTTAACATTTTTCAGATGCTTCTTTGCTGACAGAAGCAATTTTCAAGTCACTGATGCCTTCTTATTGTTTGGTTTTTTTAAAACTCATCACCGTTTTGTGTTTATTAGAATGACAGTAAAACATTTTGGGGCATAGTTTTGGGAGCTACATGATATGTTCTAGTTCTGCATATCTGTGTTTCAAAACACTGACAAAGAATGCTTGACCCTGAAAATGTCTCATGACACGTGGGGTGGCTTTGCACAGTCATCTTAAGGAAGACATCCATTAACCAAGAAATATATATGTTCATGAACTGTGTCATTATCTATAAAAAACTTGTTTATTTCCAAGGTAGCCTGTTAGCAACAGTCCATTTAAGATGTCTCAGCAATAGCATGAAAATTGACCAAATAATCCTAATCAAGGAGCTCCTCTCTTAATGATCTGAACTTCTGCAGAAGCTGTTGAGGACATAGAGGTTGGTAGATCTGTTGGTCTTTATCCAAACAAAATTCCTTCAGACAGCAGTGGGAGTAAGGCCTAGTAAGACCAAAAGACACAGTCAATGGAATTGCATCAGATTAATTCATCCTTGCTTCTGAAAACTTCTGCATAAATGCAGTTGACATTATGGGAAGACAGCAGAAGTGGGAGATGAATTGAAAAAGCAAACAGGGAAAGAGTTTGCTTGTAAAGCAATTCTGGCTTTTTGCTGATTAATTTTGAAATTATTTTAATTATCTTTCATTTAAGAATGTTAAGCCTTTAATGAAAACAAGAAATTAGATGCTGCTGTTAGAGGGGAAATTGCATTAATTACAAAGACCAGGCTTTGATGCAGGGGTTGGTGCACAATGCTGAAACCACTTTTGTCTTTTGAGGAGTTGATTAAAGTAATTCTTGCCTTTGTGAGCATTTTACATGGTAATACGAAATCTTCATCTCCTTTCTTTTTAAAATATTCTTGTGTTTTAATATCTGTCCTACAATGAACAGAAAAATGGTATCAGTCTAATATAGGCATTCCTGTTTGTCATGGTTAACATCCATAATCTCTTTAATATCCAGTAGATCTTAGCCCCTAACATGAATGGCTATAGATGCTGGCACCTTTGAAGCTTCACTGGATTTCCATGGGAGAGGAAAAGAAGAAAAAAACCAACAAAATAAAAATTCCTGGTTTATATAAATGTCTTTCTACATTGCCTCTCCACATTGTAAATTACGGCATGAAATATTGATTTGTTGCGAAGCATAGTTCCATAGCTTATTTGCTTAACTCAGGCAGTATTTTAATGAAAATCCAATTTGATTTTGACAGGTTAGGGTTGTTCTTCTAAAGGCAGAGTGGCAGATTTGTAGATAGTGATTCCTTGAAGAATTACCGTAGAGACAGTTTCTTATATAATTACTGTATTATATGTATGTTACCAGTATTACATGACATTAAAATCAGCCATATTCTCATTATCCCAAGTAGCTAAAAACACGGGGAATGAGAAAAGTTGACTGCCACCATTACAAATAGAATGGGTCCTCCAAGGAGGCCCTGATTTCTTAAGAAAATGAGATACCATGTCTGATAAGAAGGTTGTGTGCATATATTTCTGAGATTCTGGCATTCCACTTTGCAGATAGTTTTCTTATCTACAATTACTAGGGCTATTCTAAGCTTAGCCTTTCTAAGCTGAAGTGTCTCTTTTACCAGAGCAGACAGAGCAGGGGGCGCTTAAAAGAATGCATGATCGAGGCTCTTTGTTGACATGGGTGATTGCCCTATCTGAAAAGAAGCAGGGAGACTTAATTTTATTTTGCAAAAGATAAGGTCGTGTAAGTGGGAGGGAGGTTGATCTAAATGCTTGGACTTGTGACAGAAACAATGAGTTTACTAAATCCTAGGTGCTTTGAAATGTGTATAGTTCTTTGCAAGTAAAAGTGGCAAGGTTAAAACCATTTCATGCACTGCATGGCATCTCCAGAACTGGATCTTTCTGATGTGGGAAGGACAGTGCAGACTTTGATGTTAGGACCTGATCAGAAGCTGAATACAACTGTTGATGCTTCAGTGAAGTTTTGAATCATACAGCAGTGATCTATGTGAAAGCAGCTTTGGAACGCTGGTTGTATCTTTCTAAACATTACGCATGGATTAAACACAGAACAACCCACAAACACGTGCATGCTTACTCTGCCTATTTTCTAGTTCACTGTGTATGAGAGAATTAAATATTAAGTAATTTTCTGCAGCAAAGATTACACTTCCTTTTAAATTATTCTTTTTTAATTAGTAGTTCAAATGCCTGAAAAAACACAGTGAGTTCAAAGATTTAGCTGTGAGTGCTGAAAAACGCCCATTGCTTGGGCAGGTTATTGTTTGCACCGAGCAAGTTTCAACCACTGTTAATTAACTTTTGAACAATTTTTTGTTTGTTTCACAATAATTTCTCTAGTGTTTGCTCTGTGTTTAACCAGGTAAAGTAAACATTAAATCTCAATTAAAATAGCTATACTGATCAAGCATTCAGGTCCTGTAGCCAGTCCTTTTAGGAAAACAAGGCTGTTACTTTGCATGAAATGGATGCATTATATGCCCAAAGGCAGCAGGCAACAGGCTTTTATATAGTCCCTTGAATTTGGTGAAATATGTTGCAACAGATCACAGAATGGTAGGGGTTGGAAGGGACCTCTGGAGATCATCTAGTCCAACCCCCCTGCTAAAGCAGGTTCCCCTTGAGAAGGCAGCACAAGATTTTGAACATCTTCAGAGAAGGAGCCTCCACAATCTCCGGACAGCCTGTTCCAGTGCTGTGTCACCCTAAAAGTCCCTCATGTTCAGATGGAACTGCATGTGTTCCAGTTTGTGCCTGTTGCCCTTTGTCCTGTTGCTGGGCACTACTGAGCCTGACCCCATCCTCTTGACAGGTGTCCTGTAGGTGTTTATAAGTATTAGTAAGATCCCCTCTCAGTCTTTTCTTCTGCAGGCTAAACAGACCTAAGTCTCTCGGCCTTTCCTCATAGGAGAGATGCTCCAAATGTGCTTGTGAATAAAATACTCTAGTAAATTCACTGCAGGTATGCTTGGGTTGGGTGTGTTCTGTAGTGTTAAGGTGTGTCTGTAACATAGGGAGCATGTTTTCAGGAGAGTACAGCCCGAGAAACTGTGTTACAGCCAGACTCAGCCTACTGCAGTCTTAAAGGTAATTGATGGCACCTTGGTGTGTTTCATATGAACTCCACTTGAGAGTGGAAAACTGAGTGCTGGGAGGGGATCCCTGTATCACAGGGGAATCGGTGATCTTAAAAAAACCCACCCAAAACAAACAAACAAACAATACCAAACCTTGGCAAGCAAAGGTTTTCAGATAGCAGGCATTTGATAGTGCCCTGTCCTCTCATGGTGTCCATGTGCTGGCTGTTGTTTGCCATCTGCACTTGGGGAAGCCACTTGGACCAAATAGAATGGAAGCAGTGGGTGGTTTCTTGGTGCTTTTCTGGAAATGCACCCATGTAATGGTGGCAGGGCCGTTCAGAAGGTTGCTGTTGGGTGGGACTGTGGCTGAGCGGGTCTCTGCCTGTCTCCCTTGCTACTGAAAAACCTGGTGCCATGTTTCCCTGAGGAAATCATGCTTCTCTGAGTACAACAAGAACATGTTTGTCAGTTCCCTAAACAGCCAGGAAAGAGGGCTGCCTTGCCATGTGCATCCGCAGCTCATTCATATGCAGACAGCCAAGCCCAGGGGGGTTTAGGGGATGGGAGTTTTCAACACCGCACAAAGTCGCGTTGGGACGTGCCTGGCCCAAAACATCATCTCTCCATTTCATCCTGGAGCTCAACCAAGAATATGCAATGTGTGTCACAGAAACAGTAATTAAATTCTGTTTTCAAATAAAAGAGAAATATGCAGAAAGACACAGACTTGTTCGCCTGGGTCCTCCATATGTTTTTGGAGCACAGCTTTTGCTGGGGAACCTTCAAGAAGTAAAAATTATGTCATTTTTTTGGTGTGCAATGAGCTAACTTACTCATTTTAAAGGAAAATATTTATAATCATATGTCAGAAAAGAAGTGTCATTTCTGGGCAACTATGCCTAATAAGAACCCTGCTGTACGAAATCTAGTCTGTGGCTGCTAAATAGTTACTCATCTTAAAGCTGTGCTGGCCTATGTGTATTTTTAGGCATCACATCAATAAATATTTTATAAAGTGCTGCAGACAGTTGAGGGAGGAAGTGTTCTGTTGCAGAGGAATCCAATTTCAAGTTCCCCATAAAATGACATGGTTTATAGGGTTTGATTTCATATACAGAAACAAGGATGTTGTGTAAAATGCAATTGATGTGATCATTGAAGAAACCCTGCTATGTTGTGAATAATTTGTGATCCTTCAAAGAAAACTAGAAGGGCTTTAAGCAGACCATGCAGTGATAAATATCAATCTACATGTCTTCCTACATTGATGAAAAAACCTATTTCTTACTTTTATTAAAAACAAGGTCAGATCAGTAGTAAAGGAAAAGAAGACAAATTATCTTCATTGATACTTACACTGCATGTTTAATGGGCAATAAATTTTTTAAGTCCTTGCTATAATTGCATATGCCAGTGCAAGTCTGTCATCTCCAAGTCAGCATTTGGAGATTATAATCACCTCCTGGAGTCTTCGCTCTGGTGTTTCCAGAACTCCTGATTTGCAGTATTGTGCTGTAATGGCACTTGCTGTATGTACATCGTCTGTGTATGTGAGCCTAAAGCTCAGTCTGCTCCTGTTAAATTGATGCAGGGGTAACAGCCTTCCTGAAGTACAAATTGACATGTACAGCTGAGGTTTAGCTGTTAGCATAATCTTATAATGGCAGATTTAACTTTCAGAACAGAATCACTGAAAACACCCCATCTGCTGGCTTTTGCTGTGCTTTGTTAAGCTGAAGAAGCACCTGTTCATGGTGGAGAAATGGAGTGGGAGCAGTGGTGCTGTGCTCTCTGCTCAATGACAGACTGGAGCTTTGGGCTGGGACCTCTGTCCTGCCGTTAGGAAGCAAAATACTGATTCCTCTCCGATTACTTGATGGGAATCTATCAGCCACCTCTCTCTTCATTGTGGGTTAGTACCCACCTTTTTCTTGAGGTGCTTTCCACCTAAAGCCATCCTGACAGTTTTCAGTCAAAACTGAGCTGTGGATGCATGAGGTTTTAGGGGGACAAATTTGCTGTTCACTCTGTCCTTCTGTTTTACCTGGAAACCATTGCATAAAGCTGCAGTAGTGGAGCAGGCATGCCAAGTTGTTCATTTCTCTTGAAGGATATCCATAACCACAAAAGGTTTGAAGACCAAAGGGAAGGCTCTAGATTCCTTTGTTTTCGCAGCAATAAACCTCATATGAATTAGAGAAATAGCAACCAATTAACGGAAAATGTGTATTTCTTATTAACATCCTGGAAAAAAAGGATTTTCCAAGTTCTTTTTTGTTTTAAAAAGCTGGGCCTAGGGGCATTTGGAGATTCTGTGTTTACAAGTGAAAGGTAGGATAGGAGAGGGCAGCACAGCAGGCTTTTTCTTGGGTCTACAGCATTACAGCTACCTCGTATTATGGCTAATGAAGAAAAACAGAGGTAAGCTTCAAGACTGCAGAACACGAAAGATTCGCATAATGAAGGTTCAAGTTCAGAGAAAATAAAGAGGACTGAGTTCTGGGGTATGATGTAACCTGGGAGAGGGTGTCTCAGATCTGCAAAGCCCATGTCTCCTTATTACACTGATTTCTGGGAAGGATGTCTAGCTCTCTTCTTTTTCAGTGTCAGGATACCCCTCTATTATGGGATAGGAGTTACAGGTGAATTTCCTAGGCAACTTTTTTCCCAGTTGGTAAAGCTCTGGGACTGCATAGATGTGCATATTTCTGTCACCTGTCAAGAGAACTGTTTTTTTAAAATGTCATCTTCATCCTCTCCTCATCTGTTTTTCATGTGGAACTTGGCTAGCGAAGCTAAAGAGCAGCTCTATACACAACTGCTATTTATTAATATCAGTTACCACTTGTTTTATTGTTTGGAGTTTAAAAAATATGATTAAAAAAGCCAAGGGTTGGCAGGGCAGCCTATATATACTGAAAACAAAACAGGTGAATTTAGAATGTGTCACCTGTACAAATACTACAGGGAGTGGCTGGCCTACTGCACAGATTGATGGTTAAGGTTGAGAAGTTTGCCTTTCATGTGTTGAAAAGGGCTTGTGGATTTTATTTTGAGGCAAAAAAACAAAGAGGAATTATTTCTTTTCTTAGACGGCACTCAGTTACACATAGTTTTATTCTGTTTTTCAGCTCCCGAAACGTCTGAGTGTAATTTGCATAAGTAGATATTTTATACCTAGTTTAATTCTGACATTGCTGTAGAAGAAGGCTGGAAAGAACAAAGGAGGGAGGCTCCACTATGCTGAAACAAAATATTAAGACATGCTGAAATATGTGTATATTAAGTCGGTAGGCTGCAGATACTGGGAAGGAAGTGTTAAGGAACTACCTCACTGTGTATCTAACAAAGTTTAGGGATGACTCTTTGTCATCATGGTAAGCAAATGCAGAACATAGCTAGGTCCCCTGTGGTCTCATTTTATGTAGAGCACTCAATTTGTACCATGA
Organism: Apus apus; assembly: GCF_020740795.1. Classification (NCBI taxonomy): domain Eukaryota; kingdom Metazoa; phylum Chordata; class Aves; order Apodiformes; family Apodidae; genus Apus; species Apus apus. Next base: position 58,534,277 of record NC_067284.1, on the reverse strand, counting down.
TGAATCTTTCATTACCAAAGACTTCCTTGTGAAATTGTGCATTTTGCACTCCTAGGACCCATCCTGTTCTGGCTGCTGAAGCAGTTTTGGAAGTATAAGATCAATTAATAAAATTAATTGGGAATTACAGAACAGTAGGTTGAAGAAAGTGCTTCTAGCTCGCTGAGTATATGGCTAAAGCACACCAGAAGGTCTGGTCTGCAGAGGTAGTTTGTCTATTGTTTGTTGAGTTTTATGCTCATAGATTGCATGGCTAGACTGAACTAGCTCGAAACCTAAACCCTCCCAAATTCCAGGGAACTTTGGCTCTGAGGTTTTCATTTGAGGTCTGAAGCTACCCTTTAATATCACAAGTATTGCACAATTGCATTTCTTTTTAATGAACGTAGCCGGGAAAATTTAGTTTAGCTGAGCACTGAAGTATTATTAAATGGACAAAATATATGCAAGGTTGATTCAGAAATTTCTGCTTTATCTGCTGTTTGGGCTTTGGAGAATACTTGAACATTGCATTTATGCTGAATGATTATAAAATTTTGTCTTGAGCTAAGTTTTTCTTATTTTGCATCCAAATACTAATCTGATCTTAAATAATTGCTATTCAGACCAGACCCCATTTGAATACCGTAATATGCACAATAATTCAGAAGATGTAATTGGTTGCTTTTAGAATGTATAACTGACTTCATGGAAAGAGCAGCTGAAATACCTAACTGAATGCATAGATTGAGAGTGCTTTTCTGAACATGATTAAATATCAGTAACAATAACTATTCTTCCATTTCTAGTTATTGGAAGTACATCACTGTAAGTAATTTACAAATCTTAATAGGATTCAATAAGCATCAGGCAGTTTATATTCTGGTTATGAACAGCATGCATGAGCTGAACAGTAGCTTTGAGAGCTAAAATGCAACTGATACACATTCCCACAAATAATTGCTCTAGCAACATTGTCATAATGTCTGAGATCTGCCTCCCTTGGGTTCACATCTGACGTTTTCTTTATGGTGAAACAAAATGCCTTCTCAAGTTGAAAATACTGTGTAATGGTGAGGGTATTGATGGTTTTTGCTTTTTTTTCTCCCCCCAACTAATTAAATGTCAAATGTTGAGAAGCATAATGTAGCACTAGGAAAGTGGTTTGCTGTCATACTGTCCCTTTATCATGAAATTCAACATTATGTGGCTCCTTCCATGCAATTGATTTCTGCAAATTGGTGTGATCAGGTGAAGAAATTCTCTGTGGGCTGTCTTACCTAACTTGTGGAGTTTTTCCTTCTCTTCATCTGAGTGCTTAGATATTATGTTAGTGTTCTGTAAAAATTAATCAAAATAAGGTTTCAGAGTTGTTATTTATCTTATTTCAAATTGCTGCACATTTTGGTGTAGGTTGTGTCTCTGCTTATTAGGAGCTCTTTGACTCAGAGCCCTGAAACAGAGCGTTGTATGAACACCAGCTTTCTTGACTGACCCTAATAATACAACTTGCATTTATGTAATATTTTTTGACCAGATTCTGGATCTCAATTCTTCTCTTGTGCTTTTGGTTAAAAATAGCAAGGGATGCTCCAAATGGTAAAGGGTGCATCACAGAGCAGCCAAGGAGTACTTGCCTTTTTGGTGTTGTAGCGTAAAACATTCATATGCATCTGAGGACTATTTTTTCTGCTTGATAGCTGATCGAGAAGGAGGAGGGTTGAATAGTGCTTTGCAGGCAGCTCTTGCACTCCTATCTCTTCCAAGCAGCCAAAAATCTGATCCTCTGTGTTGAAGTTGATTACCGATATTAAAGTTCATCATCTATGGGTAATGTTAGGTGAAGAATATTGCTCCATTATTATGATGATGAACTGAGAGCAGCAGATCAAGTAATTTCACCCTGGGTCCTAAAGCAATGCAGTGAAGTCTGAACAATGACTGTGAAAGGTAGAGCACTGAGGGCAACAGAGGACTTCAGTCATCCGAGCAGGCTAATTAGAAGTGTTTTAGGAGGAGAACAAAGGTGAGCAGAGCATTTTGCAGTAATATTAGGGAGAAGAGAGAGGTCCCACTCTCCAAAGGACAGACCTCAGGAGAACAGCAGTGGAGGAGATGGAGTCCCTTGTGTAAGACCCAAAACATAAGAAAACAGTAATGAGCAATGTATGAAGGTAATTTTATACCTTTGTTCACATCTAAGAAATCTGGGGAATCTAAGAAATTTGGAGGATCTAGTGATTACACGTTTTTGTAAAGACATTTAAAAAAAACCCGACTAAACAACAAAGGGAAGAAAGAAAAAAACCACACCCCTGTACTAAGGTGGTGTGCTACACTGCTGAAGGGAGAGACAGTATCAAAGCTTCCTCAGACTCATAAAAAGCTTAAGAGACTTGAGCATTACCCTTTGATGGCTGTGCAACATGAGAAACTCAGGGCATGCTGACAGTGACAAACTGCCTGGTTGCCTGATGTTGAGCCAGTGGGAGAGAGACTGAGTCTTACTTAATTCAGATTTTCTCATACAATGGTCTGCATTGTTTTGGTTGTGTGGTTTGCTTTCCTGACAGCAGTACATAGCTGCTGCAGGGAAGAGAGCTAAATCTGAAGGGTTTAGGTGTAGTGGAGATTGCTGCACAGTGAGACACACTGAGCATGTCAGTGTGAGTGTAGCATCCCCCATAAAGGGTTTGACACATGATGCTGCCATCACACTAGTATAGATGAACGAGTGCAGTCTTGCTGCCTCAGCTCCTCCTGTTAACACAGAGAGCAGAACCATGGGTCTGCTGGAGGGAGCTTACACTGCCCTCCAAAGCTGCAGAGAAAACATCTCGTCTTTTTCCCAGCATAAATTTATCCACCTGGGAGTTACACCAGTTTTAATTAACTTCATATCACAATAACATTCCCTTATATACAAGACCGACAGACTCAGGGAGTTTAATTATAGCCTTTCCTGACATAGCATACCTATTTAGGGAGTCAAATGTCTGAGTTGCACCAACAAGAACTTCTTCTAGGCTCCCATGTGGGTTTGAACCTGGGTCTTATGAAATCCTTTTTAGTTTGAGAGAGGAACCTTACACTATCTTTCTTTTTGCACTGCAGTCAAGGGAAATTTCCTTGCTTTTGTGCTGTATTTCAACAAATAAAATTAAAAGGTCTTATGAAAAAAAAAATGAAAATATAACTTAAAGCCTCTTGCCAGAGAATGAGAAGACCTTGTCAAAATATAATAGCATGCTGAATAACTAGGTTTTTCATTTCTCACTTTGCATTCTATTTTTAATTTTCTACTATATTCCTAGTAACTGCACATAATGTAATAATGAAGGTCAAACATCAGACTTTATGTGCCTTCATAATTTTAACTTGGATTTTTTTTATTACCTCACAACAGAATATCTTTGGAGTATGTCTCAGAAGCATGCCAGGCTGCAGCCAGAACAGCAATTAGTACGTAGCCTTAAGCACATCCAAGTTTAAGATAATTCCCTATGGGTTTGGGCTTTCATTTTTAAACAATAGCAGAAGAAATGATGGGCCAAATACACAACTGAAGTGTGAACATTTTGTTTCTCTGGAACTGTGTAGCTTTACACCAGCTGACATTGAAACATGTTGTTATTAATCAGTACCAGCATGTTATTAAAGATGGCATCCAATTGTGCAGGCACAAGGCATGTGAACTAAAGCTTCGTGTCAGACTCAAGTTCTGGTATCCCCTATTTGTTCAGTGTTTGTTCCCTTTCATACTTAAAATTTTCCAAATCAAATGTTTTGCTTGTTGCTTTAAAAACAAACAGCAGAAGTGTATTCCACCATCAAACGTGACACCCTGAAGTGGACAGCTGGCACAGCTGGAGCCTGTGCATCCTCTTCAGATCTCTGAGGCCGAGATAATGATTGTTAGTGGGAGTCTTAGACTTATGTCCTTTAAGATGATGAGTCCTCATGTATCAGACATCTGCAGAAATGTTGGAATTTTTGTCAGAGTTATTAGCAGAGAACTGCTGTCAGGGGATGGAAAGCTGAAATCTTGATGCCTGCTCTGATGGCTACAAGCTGTAACTTTTCCTGCCAGTGACTGGTCCATCATCCTTTGTCCTTATTCCAATCCTCCCAATGCCCATTGTTCTTTTTAGGTCTCCATGTGCCACTTTGCTCATTTACTGTCCATCTCCTCATCCTCTCTTCCCTTTGTAATGGTGAGTGATCCCCCAGCCTTACAGTAAGCATAGTGTTTTATTTCTCTTCCCAAATCCTCCAGCAGCTTATCTCAGTTACCTTACACACGTTTGTGGCCCTTCATCTCAGTATCCCATCTTGTTGTTGTTCTGAGCCTGATTTCCTTCTTCTTCCTATTTTAGTCTGGCCTACTCCTCACTGGCCAGATGCCAGCAGCAGCAGTATGGACAGCACAGGAGACCATGTCTCAGTTCCTCTCTTTGGTACTGGAAAACCACTACTTATCCTCTGAAACAAACCCAAATTACCTCCTGCATGAGCTGCATTTTTTCTTAGGCTGACACCCCTGAGTAGATTTTTCATATATATATGTGATGAAAAAGATAGGTTCATGATTAACAATGTCATTGTAAACAGCGTCTGCAGAACTGTGTGCGCATGCATGTAGGCTTCAAATTTGGTACACCCAGGCTTAAAAAAAGTACCAACGGTGTTGGAATGCATCTTTACGTAGCTAATTTGATAAAACTGGGAGCAATTGCAAACAAGATCTTCAAAACTGAAAATGCTGGATCCTATGTGTAGTTATTGTACTATTCTATGGTGTATATTGAATTCACAGGACGGAAGTAGTGACAGAGATAAAACTTTTCTTATCCAAATAACACAGGTTTAAACTTTCTCTGCTTTTTTTTTTTTGGAAGTGATTACTTAAGAAAATTGAAGGCTGGAAACAATTAATGATACATTGGTTCTCGAGGGCTAAATTATGCCATCTGAAGCATGTACCACTCCCACAACTCTCACCTAAAGCACCTCTGAGGCATTTGAAGCATTGCTGCTTTCCTGTAGCATGTTTCTCACCCAAATTTTTAGTGCCCTTTGTTAGTTATGAAATAAAGGCATCATTAACAAACCCAAATATGTCTGTGACAAATGTACACTTTCAGAAACTATCTAATTAACTGTGTTTCCAAAACAGTGGCTTTAATGAAACTCTTATTTTTAATTGAAAGGCTATTAGGCATTGTCTCCTTTCAACGCATCTAACTCTTGTTAGTATTAACAAGATGAACTTGCAGAATGAAGCTCCTTAGGACCTTTCTCAGCCCTGCAAAACTAGTAGGTTATTTCCTCACTACTTGCCCTTGGTCCTGCAATGTTGTTTGAGTTTTTAAATTAAAACATTACAATGAGGAAATATAGCAAATTTTTAGTAGTGGAACTAACTGCTTAATACTTGTAAAGGCCAAATTTCAAAGATAGGTTTGTGGGAAGCCACCTTCAACTTCACTTTTCCTGCTTTATGTAACCCAGTGATACTGGGGGATAAAATGTGACAAAGGAGCTAGTGGTGTCTGGAAGGGAACAATGTGCCTTCTCAGCCCCTCACAAATTTTAAATCATAGTTTGTATTATAAAGATCAAGGAAGGAAAGTGTTGGCAGTGGGACTGGTATTCATCTTTCTTTAAGGAGAGGAAAACTAGCATTGGAAGAGGGATGCCAGCAGATACTTACCTGCTATGACTGACTTTAACTAATTTGCTTTGAATCAAAATGAATTTGAAGAATTTGGTATGGGAAGGTCAATGTTAAATAGAAGATCCCATGTTTTCTCTTTGCTGTCTCTGTCTCTGATATGTCTGTCTCTGGGGCAAGATGAAATGGCCAGTTTACCTAAATAGCTAAAAAGCAGTCTGATAGTGTGTGCAGTTTTCTGTATTTCTTCTAAATTATTATTTGTGCTCTCTATTTTGAAACAAGATAAGAAAGCTTTGTCCACCCTGAAAATATGGTGAGAACAGAAGCTGCATGCTAGCTGCAGGAAACATTCCTTGCAAAGGGCTTTTCTTCTCTTCCTCTCTTTTGAGACCAGTAATAAAATTTCCGTGGATATCAGTGCAGCAAAATATTATTCTGTGGCAGAATTTCATAGTCAGGGATATTCACAGTAAGTAAAGCTGGTTGCACTGTAGTTGTATAAAAAAGATGGAAGTGTAGGTCAACAGAAGTGCTTCTCTAAATTTGCTTTGTAAGGGGGATTTTTACAACTAAATGAATGATTCAATCATAGAATACCAGGTTAGAAGGGACTGCAACGATCATCTGGTCCAACCTCTCTTGGCAAAAGCAGGGTCTAGACAAGATGGCCCAGCACCCTGTTCAGCTGAATCTTTAAAAGTGTCCGGTGTTGATTCCACCCTTTTCTCTAACTTTATTAAGTTTTGCTAAGAATGGTCTTAAATCGTGTGGTTAAATTGCAAAAATCTATATTTTTTTTCCAGCATGAGAAACCATTGGACTAGTTCTGCCTGCAACCTCCTGCGGATTCTCAGAGCTCTGGGGCAGACTGAGCTGCAGGGGCAGCCAGCAGTTCCCAAGAGCTGGGCTATGAGCATCCCATCATCCCCACTGCAGAAGGGAGGGAGAGGGCAGGATGGAGCAAGGAGCTCATGTATTTGTTATTCCCAGCCAGCCTCCCCTCCCCAGTATCTCCAACAAGAAGGATAGAAACAGTTTGGTCTTTTTACTGTATTTGTCGTTCTGCAACTATCAGAAGCAAGACCGTGTCATACAATTTTCAGGAAAAAAGTCAAAAGCTGGTCCATTCCTCTGGCACTGCAAAAGAAATTTAGGTCTTTATCAATGCAAAATGTGCATGATGCTGACAGGACTCCTCATGATAAACATGCCATCAAGTTTTTATTACATGAGTTGGCCTTGATGTGAAAGGTGTGAAAGATGAACAGTTCACCCTTCATTGCTGCCAGCACTGTTTTGAAGCATTAGTCCAACCAACTTTCATGGTAAACATAAGTTTTTTACGTCAAACCCTGTGCTATAACTCCAGACTTGGATCAAGTAACAAAGTAATTACTCCAAAAAATAAACCTACTATCAAAAACCTGAGAAACAGTAACTCCCATCCTTTATGCTCAGTGTGTGGTTGCTGCTTGCTCTGCTTCCAAGAGCCACAGCTAATATGGGATCAGCTTGTTTCCACAAGAGAAGTCCAGAATAGCCCCTTCTGTTACACATCGAGTGTGGGGTTAAAAACCTCCTTTAAATATGGAAGAGTGGCCTGTGAAAAATAAATTGATGGAAGTGTGTGCGCTTTCAGTGCCCAGCAGGGAGAGAAACAGGGAGGAAAGCCAGTAGGTTAATTTTCCAGACTGAAGCTCCAAAAAAGTTTCACAAGGGGATAGTCAAAGTGACATTCATAAATAAATGAATATAGAAATTGGTTTTGCTTGACATCTGTGAAACTAACATTGTTCATATGTTGCAGATTGTAAGGGACATGACCTAATATGAAAAGATTTGGATTATTTACTTATTTTTAAAGATTAATGAAGAATGCTGCCTGGCTAGCTGACCATGTCACTTTGCCAGCATGTGGATTTTCTCAGCTCTGCTACTGCTTTTTTCTGGATGAGGCAAATGGCTCTAAGATTTTGACCAAAGCAGTTAACTTCAATTTCAGAGCTTAAAGGAAAGACATGCAGTTTTGTTTGGGTTGTTTTACTGTAAATCCTTTTCTCAAATATATTTCCACTATTTGTGGTAACTTTGCCCATGAGAAATGTAGATGTTTGGGAGGATGGGAACTAGAGTAGTAATACAAATTCTGCTCTGCATGGAAATATTACCATGAATTTTAATGAAGTTGTTCAACTTTGCTGCCTGAGGCAGCTTTGTTCCACTCACTACTGAGATCTGGGGACAGAGGCTGGAGGTGGCCTGCAGGGTATCCAAGGTGTGCATCATCTTGATCTTTTCACCTACACCTCAGAGTTTAATTTCTACAACAGTCATTTCACTATCTGAAAGGCTTTATTGTGTTTGGTTATTATAGCCTGCAGGCTTCTTTCTTGTTTCTTTTCTGTGAGAGGAACATGTTAATCAGGGCTTTTGCCTTCCTCCAGTGTCAAACACTGACTGATTCAAGAAATAACATGATGGTATTAATTAGATGAGAGCTAGTTATCACACATTATGAGGAAGTGTTTTGATTTTCCATTACCGTATTTTCACGTTGCAGGGTAATAATATGTCAGCAGTTAATAAAAGATGTGTATGTGTAATAATAAATTATTGCATATGTTCTTGAATACTAGCTTTTTAATATCCATAACATTTTTCAATGGCACAATGCTGAGAAGATATTTTTTGTATGTGGGTGGACAAGTAGTAATTGATGCACGTGTACTTGCTTGACCTATACCAGGTTAAATACAACTTTAGAGGCAGTTGTCCAAACAGTATGTCATCTAGAGCTGATATTACTGCTAGATTACTATAGCATCTTTCTCAGCAAACTGCCTTATGCAATGAGAGGTTAACACCAGGGAGAAGCTAGCTGCAGAATACTACTGATTAATGTGACATCTTTGAGTTTCTTTCTACAACTTCTCTCAACAACCAGTCTTAGAGAGGTGCTTCATCCACAGAAAATTAAATTTAAGTTACATGGTCTTGGCTATAAAATTGTGCAGTTAATCCTATTCCAAAAAAAGAAATTTGTTTACACATTAAATCTCTTGTGCTTTTTTTTTGGCCTGTTAGTTTCTGCTACTATTCGCATTGGTTTAGGTTACTTTATTCCTCCCTTTAAAAGAAAAATAGGGGGGAAAAGGAATATATGAGAAGGACTGTTTTTTAAGAAAATCCCTCACTGCCTCAGTAGTTAATATACCTAGTGCAAAAGGACAAAATGACTGCTCTAAATTCCCCCCTGTAAACGTTTAGTAAACTGTATTTTTAAAGGCAACTTTGCCACAGCTATTGAAGAAGATAGTAGTATGTATCTGTTGGTTTTCCAAAACTTTTATTTATACCAAGGGTCTAGCTATATACCTGTCTGCTAAGCTGAAGCAGACCTCTGTGTTTAAACATCAGTTGTAGTTGAGTCTATCTGAGCTAAACAGCAAAGACTGGAATCAGCTTTTTTTCAGGAGGAAAAATGAAGTAATGTAAACAGAGATGATAACCAAGCATTTCAGAAAAAGGGAAAGGAGAATTAGAGTTTTAACTTCCTAGTCCTACATCTGAAAGTATGTTTTTGAACAGGCATTTCTTAACAGTCATTAAATTCTTACCCCTTAATCTTCACATAATCACGTCTGTTGGTATCAACTTCCTTATATCCTGGCCATCCCCTTTTACTACCTCGTCCCATGAGCTTACTATTAATTTCTCACTTTCTTTGTTACTTCCCCTCACAACACAACCATACTCCATCCTGCCTTGTCTTAACCATCAGGCTGTTGGTGCTGCCTGCCTCTTCCTATGCTGTCCTGGCTGTCCTCACCTCGCCGGACAAGGTTTTAAATACACCATTTCCTCAGAGAGGCATGCAATGCTCTCCAGGCACCATCTGTTCCCAGCATCTCCTTGGCCAGCCGTGGACTCCTGCCTGCCTTGTCTCTTGTCTCCTTTCTTTCTGACCTTCCTTCCTGCTGTCTTGGAGCATCATTTTGGAAAATCTTCCAGATCAGAGCATGCGTAACTACTAGTGCTTCTCAGTAGCATCCTCACCTGACCCTTCTCATTCTCTACTTTCCCCCCACCCCCTCATTTATTGCACCTGGTCCAAAGTCAAACTGTAAGCTCCTCAGAGTAGAGCCTTTTCCTTCGAGCTGCCTTTAGCACCAAGCTGTATCTTGTGCTAAAGTGCGTGGCTGGTATCATTAAGCACCAAAACTGTACAAATAAATCAGAATAGTTTTGATTACACAGTTGAAGTAAAATAATTTAAACGGTTGTCACAAAAGTTATGGTGTTTATAATTCATATAATAATTTAGGACTTCTAGTTTTAACTATTGTGTAATTTGGATTTACTTGCAGTTCTCATGGGAAAAAGTATATTATTGAATGAGAAAGGAATAAACCATATCCAGAGTAGCTGTAGGGTGCTATAATTTAAAGGAGAGCTGGTGGAATCCTACAGGAGAAAATAAGTGGGATCCATTCTGCTGTTAATGAATGAAAAATTCAGATTTAATTTTTAGATCATACTTCTCTGGTACCCTAAGATATACCAGCCTTCATACATAAAAACTGAAAAAGATGGTATGTATTTATGCCCAGTCATGCAAAAACTGAACAATAATAAAAATTGCTTTCCCCTATTGTTTATTCATTTGCAATTATTTTCTAATGATTCAAAGAGCACTATTAGAAGGGTACAACCATAATTGGTGGTACCAGTTTTGAACCCATGGTAGTAATCTTTGAGGCATCTTGATATTTATCCATAGCTACAGACTGTCACTGTATTTAAGCCAAGACTAGAGCGTAATTTTTTTATCTAGGCAGGAGCTTTACTGGAATAGTCACCATTTCCTTCCTCAGGCAAGGTAGCAGATTGATGATATTTTAAAATCTTGGCTAAAGCACAAATCCCAAAGACCTTATTTTTGCAAGCAGACCTGACTGATGTAAGCAAGACTTATTCCTGCAGGGGCCACACCCATGATTGATAATCAGAAATTACATTATACAGTGACTTCTACAAAATGTGAAATTTTTTTGTCCATTTTTTACATTGGCACATTAATTCTAATTGTAATTAAGGGTTTTTTTTTTATACTATCCTTTTTCTGAAATGTTAACAGATGTCCAGCTTTTTAAGAAGCCACTTATTACAGTGCACTGCAATTTAAATAATACAACCACATCCAGAAAATTAATCTGAAAAGCTCTAAAAATATACAAACAAAAGAAGATACAATCAAAAGAAATTCTGCCTGGACTTCCAGGTTGTACACCTGCTATTTTAATATTTTTTTAAAATCCTTTCCAACTAGAGTATCACTTCTTAAATGAATTTGAACAACTTACCCAAGAGACGTTCTAATCCGATCATGTATTATGATGATACCAGTTGGATGTTATCCTATTACACACTCACTGTAAACAAGGGATTTTCCACTGACTTTTAAATCCTTGATTAATGAGAATGCTCAAAGCAGTGTCCTGTAAGTTAACCATAGTGCTAGCAACGATTGCAATTCACTTAGGATAACTGATTTGTTTAAAATATGTTTATCAAAATTAAAAAGCATGAGGAAAAGATAATGAACAGTAAGTAAAACATATTACATGTTATTCTATCTTGTATTATTTATCTGTAGCTTGTGGTTGCCTGAGACCCCTAGGTCTAAATCCTACTCTCTGTTCAGCTAAAATCCTGTCAGTCAGAATTCTTATGAAGAAAGAAGTCTGGTCGCTGGCCCATAGTATTTCTTTTATTTATTTATTCTCTGTATTCTCTAGTGTTTTAGTTAATTCTTAATCCCATTTTAAATTATATTAAGCAGTCCAATGGCTTCCATTTGCAGCTTGGTCACTGCCATCTCACTTGCCTTTCCTGGTTCCTTTGCCCTTTTTTCTGATAAAAATATGGATGAGAAGAGGGAAAGATATTTGGGTTTGGGGAAAGGGGAAAATAGGGGGAAGTTGTGACACATCTGTTACTTGATACTTAAACTGGAATTCTTCTTGACATATTTTTCTGAAGAAAACATTTTTCACATCATCTTACCACTTCCCTTCTTATTCAAATACTGATACTTGACTTATTGCTTGCAACAAAATTAGTTTTATATCTTGTATTGACTTTGAAACATACAGTACTTCCTTTAAACCTCTGAGACATTAATGAGGTCTTTCTTGACATTCTATATTCACATTTCTTTAATAAACTATTCATTTCTGTATCCATAATATGCATGTACTTTTACCAGGAAGGAACATCCCTTTGTTCTTGTAGAAGTGTGAATATTCTTTCCACAGTTTGGAATTGGTGTTGTTTCATAAAGACAGTTTTGACACTCCCTTTTATAAGTAACTGAGCAAAGTATCTCTCATACATTAAGATAAAGTGTATGATTTTTCCATAGTATGATTTTTCTGGTAATTTTGAATGCACTGCAAAGTGTACAAAAAGTAGAGTTACTTGAAGTAAACTCTGACAATACTGCCCTATACAAAGCATAATCAGAGACATTACAATAGTTCTCTAAATGAGTCTGATCATTTCAACCTCAGTTCACTCAAGTTACAAAGGTTACTCATCTATGCATATACCAGAGCACCCTTAAAGAAAATTCCAGTGAAATCAGTTGATTTTGTTATTTCTTGCTATGACTGTGATGTATGCATGTGATCCTCTCTGTTTGTGTGGTATTTGTGTACAATTCCCCAGTCATCAATTGATAAATGTTTAGAATTCTGGCTGCTGGTAGAGTCTTCTCCACTGTTGGGCCGAAAGAATAATATCACACTGGTTTCACTGACCAAATTGAAATTTTTTGGGAGATGCACCATACTTTTATACTCATAGGTACTTTTTTATACTGATTAGTTGTGGTTTTTACAGTATGGAGTTAACTATATGCAGGCTCTATTGGTTACCTTGTTGTTTATTTTTTTTCTCTATACTTTAGGAAAAACAGGTGCTTTTCCACAAAAACTCTAAGATGTTGCTTTTCAAGCTTAAATGGTTGTATTCTGGGGAAAATGGACATTAGAAAATCAAGAGGTTGTTTGCAGCTGGCTTTCATTATAACTTTGTTTTTCTACATGACAGAAAGAATCAGCTAGAATACCTTCTTTGGCCTTTTTAACTCTTATTGCAAATCTGCCAGCTAATTTTGGCAGTATTACAGATTTACGGAGTGGTTTCCCCCAGATATAAATTTTGTCAGATGTAAGGAAAGATACATTTTGTGATTACAGCATCAAACTGTGACATAAAATGGGTGTTGTCTCTAGTCTTATTACCTCATTCTCTTATGCATCAGTCTACTTCTTGTAAAAGTTAATATTATTATAATAGGCTTTTCTTTGCTATGCCTCACATATTATTGAATGTATTCCTGTATCACTTTCCTATGTCCCAGAAGTGCTGAAAATATATGTTCATTAATATTCTTGAAGCATGGCAAAGAAAAGCCTATTAGTGTAATATGCTTTGCTTTAAAACTACAGATAAATAATAACTTAATGATAATCAACACTGGTTAGATTTTGGCCCTACTGTACAGAAAAGAAATTTTTACATATTCAAGCTTAAATTGATTAAGGAAAACTGTGATGTATTTTATGTCCCTCCTCTACACTCATGGAGAAAAAAAAGTGACAAGAATGTTTCATGTTGCCTGAAATTGTTTGCACTTCCTCCTTGGCCTGTGTGTCCTACAGGAATCCAGTAATGGCTTTTTGCCTGCTTTATCCTTAATTTTTTGTTTCAATTCTCTTTGTGTATTTCTTTCACTGAGGTGAAAAGAAACTTGAAATGGACAATTATGAAATGCCTTGCCCATAGGAAAGGCTTCTTGCTAACCTCGTTAGTAATTGCTTGAGAAATGACCAGGAGTATGACAGTTTTTATTTCCCTGCTATTATTTTCTGTAAGAACTGTGGATGTTCTTACTGCATTTCTAAGTGACTATTCTCAGAGGTAACTTGAAGAGAAGGCATTTCATTTTATCAGGTTCACATTGATTGCCTAAATGTTTCTTTGAATATCTCCTTGTTCTTGCACTGTAAGAAGTGGTAGATAGGAATCCCAAATTTCTTTTCTTTATAGTGTGTTGTACCATATACCCCCTGTTTTTTTTCCTCTGCCTTGATTTATTTGATTTCTTTATACAAACAACTGTCCAAGCCTATTTTGGAGAGATGTTCCTAGAATCCCTTGGACCTAAACACAACACTGAGGCAATTCTTCCCTTATTTAAGAAAATATTATGTTTGCACTTACTTGAGAAAATAGAGTGATGCTTTCTGGCACTGCATATATTTATTACTGTTCTCTTTCCTGGACTTTTCTTTTCTTGAAATAGTTTACAACTCAATGAGAGTCGTGTTTACTTTTTTTTTTTTTTTTTTTTTTTCTCTACATCTGAGAAAGCAAGTGCAATTAAAGGAGAGAACATAATTATGTTTCTAGTAGTTTTAACAGCTGTGGGCAGTTCAATACTTAGACTTATTTTTTTTAATGTTCTCGGTGTTTTCAGCAATATCATAATAGTGATATTGGAGGTAAAGAGTGAAGACCAGGAGCCCCAGTGTATATATTATATCCTTCAACTTTCTGTTCTTATTACAAAAAAATATTAAAATGTTTAAATGCCTGAACTGGATAACATACTTCTAAAAACTGACAAGTGCGAATTGAAAAGCAAAGTCCTGTTAATGCAGAGTTGGAGAGTGTCTTTGTGCCATTACATGTGAAGTCTGGAATGCTCTGGGCCTTGCATAAATCCACACAATAAAAGAAACATCCGTGAAAATCTTACAACATGTTCAGTCAATTAAAACATGTCTATTTGATTTTCTTTGCAGACCACAGATGACATCCTGGTGGCCTCCGCTGAATGTCCTAGTGATGATGAGGACATTGATCCCTGTGAGCCGAGCTCAGGTGGGTTAGGTTAGTCAACTTTTTTATTACTTTCTTTTATTTCATATTTGCATGTTCCAGTCCCTCTGAGTGCCATTTAGTGGGACAGTCCTTTCTTACATAGCAGGCAGAAGTTGAATTGGGGTCTTTCTTGACACTGTGGCAGTGTCAGCGGAGAGTTTGCTATATGTTCTTCAAAGATAGTGGATGGGAGCACATTGGTAGTTGTGATCTGAGCAAGGTTCTAACATGGCCAAGGGACGTGAGGCTGGGCTGGGAAGGGCATTCTGGGACCCCTGCGACTGTGTTAATGCAATAAAGAAAGGACAATTTAATTTAAGAGAAAGGTGTTGTTTGTGCCTTAAGGTTTCCTCCACCCTGTTTGCCTCCTGTTTCACGCATCATATTATGTCAGTAGAAGAATTCATAGGCTAGACATGAGTAAGAAATTCTTCACTGTGAGGGTGGTGAGACATTGGCACAGGTTGCCCAGGGAAGTTGTGGATGCCTCATCCCTGGAAGTGTTCCAGGCCTGGTTGGATGGGGCTTTGAGAAACCTGTTTTAGTGGGAGGTGTCCCTGCCCATGCAGGGGAATTGGAGCTAGATGATCTTTAAGGTCCCTTCCCACCCAAACCATTCTATGATTCTATGACTTGTAATTTCTGTTAATGGACATTCTGTTAATGTAATTTCTGAATAATGGACACTTGGTACTATTTTTTCTCTCTGCTATAATTTCCCATTTCATATTAAATTAAATATTATATACCTTCTCTAAAAATCCAAATGTCTGTCACAGATGTGAAAGGAATGCAAAGCTTCATAATAAAAATCTAAATAATTATGTTCCTCTGTAATGTTTTTAAAATCCCAGGTGTCTAATGAAGTATTCCTGCTTTCTTTGTTGGCTTGGGTTAATATTTACCTTTTCTGAGTGAACAGCTTGTGATACCATTTATGTCTCAGTTTTTCTTATGCACTTCAATTTTGCACTATTTGGTAGCACGCCTACTTGTCAGTTGTTTTAGATAATTTGGTAGTCTTCAGTACTTGCTATAATACTTAATAGTAAAACAATTAAAATAAATCTGTTACATACAGTAGGAACCAATGACACTTGAGACTGGCCTGTATATTGATGCAAATCAAAACTAAGCCATCTTAGTATGCCACTCAAATCAGAGAGCAGGTAATATGTCTACATAGCCTCCAGACAAATGCATTTTTGCTTCAAATGCAGGTGTGTGGTTGATTTTTGAAGTCACAAAGCCTACTACCCACATGCAAAAATTAATTATTCACATTTAAGTAACAGCAGAGAAGTTTAGGATTTGTCTCATTGTTTGATGGACCTGCAGGGTGGCATTAGAGCTCTTCCAGGAACCAAGATATTTATAGATTTGATGAGAATACTTTGGAGTTAGTTTATTTTGCCTTCCAATAAGAGGGTTTCGGAGTGTTTTTCAAAATGTCACAAGATAGAATGACCATTCTTAAAACTGAGCAGCAATAGATACACCCACCTTTACACATTTTTAGATGTCCAGGAAGACATTTCACTTGCAGAAGTCCCAAACATAATGAAAAAGATATTTAGGAACTGTGATAATTTTTTTTTTTCTAAGTTTGAAAGTTCATTTTCAGGATATTTTTTTCTGCTCTTGCCTTCTTACTTTCAAATTCTTGAGTTTAGAAAATATGAGTTCAGTAGTTCATATGGCTCTGAGCTCATCCGTGCCAGTTGCTTCCTTGCTTTAGTCAACTCCAGCAGTGCTGTTCAATAGTTAAACTGACATTTTCCTACTGTAAATGTGGATCATTTTAATAATGAAAAATATATATATAAGGCAACCATGAAACAATTTATTAGTTAACCAGCACTAAAATTTTTTCCCAAGCACTCTTACAATACAGCTGTTGTATTAGAAATATAATTGGATTGTCTCAGCCTTACAGCTTGCTGAAAGCCAATGAAATTTCAGAATATTTCTCTAAGGTTGTTTTGGACTTCAGGTCTGGGTATCCAATGCTCTGTAGGCCTGGGTCCATGCACAGTCATTTAAATGGTGGGTGCAAGAATGGGAGGGGTGAAATAAAGCTTTCCAACTGGTTATAATTTCTGTCCAAACTAGGGTGAAGAGGAATGTGAATGTTGTGTTTCCTAACTTAGCTTATCATTCATTACCCAACTATGCTTCTCATTTTTGTTCTTCTGATAAAGATTTTACTGATTCATTTCTTGAATTCCAGCTGCTACTGCTTTTTTAAAAAAAATATGGATTGGCACAGGAATTATGTTCTCCATAAATCCAATTGGCTGGATAATTTTATGTGTCATTCTTCACATCACATTTTCACTTGCCATCCCACTCTCAGTTCTTTAAAATTTGTCTCCGTATTTTTTTTGGCCTTGTCCTTTTCTCATATTTGAAACAATAGAACCAAAGGGATTACTGAAGTCATAACTTGCAGTCTGTCTGTCTCTCTGTAAGCTATTTTAGTCTTAATTACTTAGTCTTAGGAATAAGCTTTCTTTGTGAGTAGAACTGTGGGCACCACTCCATGTCAATATTTCCGCAGTCTCCATAGGAATTTGAGCTACTCCTAACAGTAGGCTGGAACTTAAGGGATGATAGGCATGATACTGTTGACAGTGACAGATTAATTATTTTTTTCTTTCATTTGGGATACGACGTGGAAGAGGGTATATTTCATTTATATTCTTCCCATGGCTCAGCTCAGCTTTTTCCCCATAACCACATGTAATAAACCAGAATTGCTTCTCCACAATCCTCCCCCACATCCTCACTGATGCAGATGAAGCTTATGTTTCCTAACAGATACTTTTAGGAGGCAGAACATGTGATGATTAGGACAATTTTACTATTACATTTTCCCTTCAGAGGCTGTAGCCTGAAATACTGTTAGATTTCTTCTCTTGCTTCCTGGTGGTCAGTCAGCAATCTCTCTCTGAGATCTCAGGTCTACATTTTCCTAAAAAAAGTACATTCAAGAGATGGCCAGAGCCCATTCTGTTTTATTGACAGAGCCATAACTACATTTATATAGTGATTGCCCACAATATGCCCATTTCTAACCAAGGTTCTCAGCTCAAAATGGGTGCCTATTAATATGGCAAACCAAATATAATAGAAAATACTCATTAGCTAGATTTTACTGATTAGTGAAATTTATGCTTAAAATGGAGCTTCTTTTCTAGAATAAATATGTTGCAATTTATAGAAGCTAACAAGTCTTGGTCTGGCATCACCAGCTTCACTTTCTGTACACCTGTCTTCTAAATAACAAATGGAAAGTTCAATGTGCAACAAATTTCATGTGGGACATAAAAACATAGACCAGATTAGAAGCTGCTGAGCAGCAATCCCATCAATTTGTCTGGAAATTAAAGTCACAAAAACTATAATTGCAGATTTCATTGTGGTATGCAAACTGCTGAATGTGCCATAATTGGATGGAGTCATAACAAATTTATTAGCATGCAAAGCTTCATCAACATATTTTGTTTGTATTAAGTTTTGTATAGTAAGGCAACACGTGTTGGTTTCACAGTGTCTCCACATTCCCCTCTCCTACTCTAAACACTAATAACACGAAGAATGATGATTATGATAATAATAATTACAATAATAACAACAACAATATTTTTTGTTTCCTCAGCTTCATGTCATAGAGGAAATAATACAGCCTTTTCATTTTGTAGACAAGCAATGAAAAATGTTAGTGGAAACCTATCCAAAAAAAAAGGACTTGGGATGGTTTACTGATTTTACATGAAGAGTTATAAAACTGCCAGTGGACAAATTGCCATTCTGCACCTCAGAACTGCTGTTCCAGCCTTTCCTGGGCTCTGAACTGAGTTCTAATTTCTGCTTTCAGTGAGCATTTTTGTGCTTTACAGCTCCTTTGTTCCAGTTACACCAGGCTGGTGTTTTGTTCATTAGTTATTGCCTACCACTTACATAGCTATTGAAATTTTCCAAAACATAGAGAGGTCCAAACAGGGTAAAATTAAGTTAAATAATTGAGTTTAATGGCAGAGAAATCTAGACCAGGGAAGTAGACATACAGCTTTCAGCATATGCAAAACCAGTTCATTTTCTGCAAATTACGGTTAAATCCATCTCAAACTCAGGACTTGACAAAGGTTTAAGCTAGAAATTAAGGTCAAAACCTCTTTTGATGGCCCCAGCAGAAATGGGATGGATTTAAGTGTTAGAAGTCTTAAAGCCAGAATATATCATATTCTGTGGTCTTGGAAGTTTTAGCAGAAGACAATTTTCAAAGTGAAAAAATTGTCTTGGAATAAAATACTTCATCGTCTCTTGATCAGAGTTTGTCTGGCAGCTCTTGGGTTCTGCTTCTCAGGACAGTGTTTGATTGGTATCAGGTCTTGTCCTGCACTTGTTCTTTAAGGATAAGAATAGTCAGAATAGAGCTCAGTGATGTATATCACCTGGTAGCATTAGTTACCTTTCTAAACGCTGATTCTTGATTATGAAGGGCAAAGGGATCAGTTATTTTCCTATGTTATTAAGCAAGGACCAATAATAGGATAGGTACTTATAGACTGATCTTTGAGCATGTGTTGATTTTCCTGCATCTTGGCCAAGCTCATTGCATTGAAGGAGACAGCTCATGACAGCCAGAAATCTCCAAAATATCAGTACAGCCAAGACAGAACAAACAAGCCACTACCTAGGATGACTTTTACAGTTCAGGCATTGCTTTGGGGAATGTTTGTCCTGTCAGCAGAACAGTATGGGGCTTTGCATGAAAACTGCTTCCTGCGTATGTACATCCCCTGCTGTGTGATAACATGTATTGGATAGATGGTGATGGCAAGGAACTATAACACTTCGTGATGGTTTAGGTTTGGTTCCAGCATTGATACCTATTTTTCTAATGGGCAGAGCTGTGAAACATGGACTGAATTATTTCTGCTTGTTATTAGAAGTTTTGCTCTTCTTTTCCTTTCACAAATCATTGCACTCTATTCCTGGTGCATCTAGCAGCAAGATAATATTGCAGTAGGAGGTGAAGTGACTCCTATAATTTATACATCACCGCAAGTGCCCTTTTTATTGCACTTCATGGAATTCATTGTGCAAGGAGCTGAAACAAAGAAAAATAAAATTACAGTTAGTACACAGGGCTGCTGTGTTCATTATGGTTCGAGACATAAAGGGAATATTTGTGCCTCAGTCCAATTATCCTGTAGTTCTACATGCATTTCCAGTACTAGAAAGATCACTGGGTTGCCTTGAATCAGCCTTTAGAAATAGTTAGCTGAAATACATATAGATATGTCTGTAAGAGCTACTACAGGGTAAAAATTGTGCTGTATTTACAAACTTTCCAAATGTTAGCTCTTACCACGTCTATACATAAGGGGCTTGAGATAAAGATTTGTTTTCCTATAATTGAAGTTAAAATAGTTTTTAAGGTTATTTATTTTTTTTTATGAAGCATAAAGCTTCCCCAAAGCAACAGAAAGCAAATGTTGTATTTTTCCAAATTATTTTATTGTGAACTGAACCACTTCTTTGTCATTAGACAAAGAACTCATTGTCTGTTACTGTGAATTACAAATATGGCATTTCTCATTTGCACTTGATAAAAAATAATTTATTTCCTAAATTATCTAAGAAAATGTGTTTTAAAATTATCCGCCAACAGTGATCTCTATCCTTTTCCAGCTACGTCATCCAAACATGGGAATACTGAGTAGAATTGTAGCTTTCCAGCTAGTCCTAAGGATTTTCATGCATTACCAGTGTTGGAAGCAACTGAAAACAATAGCACATGCTGAAAGGAAGGGTTTTCTTTCATGCAAAAAAAAATATTTTAAAAAATTGGTATTTTAGAGAATTCTTATTCCTCAAATGCATTCTGTCTAACTTTGGTGGTAACAGTGGCGGTCACACTCTTATACATCCTTTCTTTACGTAACCTCAACTGGTACAGAGGATTTGTAACCAACATTAAATTATTTTAATGTTTATTTTTTAAGTACACTTGAAGACAAAATGCAGCTATTGCTAGCTAACCATGCCTTCTAAATGCAAACAATTGAGTAGATACTTCTTGCTGAACATACGTAATTCAAAGAAAAGTTTAATACATAGCGTAGTGATGACAGCACAGGCTAATGCTTTGTAGCGTGTATTGCAGTCACAGTGATACGAATGTATCAGAAGGCAGAATATGGACGGAGACAGGGGATCTGGCTGATTTCCTGAGTGTAATGGTTTTTGATCAAGGTAGTATCAGTGGCTGACTATGTTCTAAGACTGGTAAGAAATATTGACATCAAATCATAATCATGCTATAAATCATGCAAAGCTCTCTGCAAACTTCCACAAGACCTTCTTCACTGGTGCATAAATGATGAACGGATTTCATAGTGTGTGAACTTTGAGGGTGCATTCATATTCCACTCATATTCTTGCTTAAGTCAGACGTTATCACTTCTGTAATGAGTATAAGAATGGCAAACATTCATGGTGTAAAATACTGGGGTTATTATTTGTATGGCAGTACCTAAAGCTCTGCTTAATGCTTCAGACATATGCAGACAACATGAAAAGACAGTTCTTGTTCAGAGAAATTAGTTAAGTGACATTTATTAGTACTGCTGTTACATGTTCAGTGGTTTGGAGTTAGACATCACTATAGTAATTTGAAGAACTTTATTCATTTTATAAATAACAATTTGAGAAAAACGGCCTCCTGAAGGAGGGGCCTGTGAAAGAGGGCTGTTATTTTTCTTCCATTTAAAGATGTCTGCCTTGACCTTAGCAAGGCTTTTGACACTGTCTCCCATAACATCCCCGTGATCAAGCTCAGGAAATGTGGGATAGAAGAATGGACACTGAGATGGATTAAGAACTGGTTAAACAATAGCTCCCAGAGTCCAGCTGGAGACCTGTAACTACTGGAGTCCCCCAGGAGTCAGTGCTGGGTGCAGTCCTGTTCATCATCTTAATCAACGACCTGGATGAGGGGACAAGCAAGTCTGCTGATGATACGAAACTGGGAAGATTAGCCGATTCACCTGAAGGCTGTACAGCCATTCAGCAAGATTTTGGCAGACTGGAGACCTGGGCAAAGAGGAACCTAATGAGGTTCAACAGGAATAAGTGGAGGGTCCTGCACCTGGGAAGGAACAACAATATGCACCAGTGCAGGTTAGGAGACAACCTTCTAGAAGGCAGGTCTGTGGAGGACCTTGGAGTGCTGGTGGACAACAAGTTATCCATGGGGCAGCAATGTGCCCTTGTGGCCAAGAAGGCCAATTGTATCCTGGGGTTCATTGAGAGGAGTGTGTCCAGCAGGCCAAGGGAGGTTCTCCTTCCCCTCTACTCTGCCCTAGTGAGACCACATCTGAAGTATTGCATCCAGTTCTGGGCTCCCCATTTCAAGAGGGACAGGGATTTACTTGAGGGAGTCCAATGGAGGACTGTGAGGATAATTAAGGAACTGGAAAACCTGTCTTAAGAGGAAAACTGAGAGACCTGAGGCTGTTTACTCTAGAGAAGAGAAGACAGAGAGGGGATGTTATTGATGTATATAAATATCTGAATGGTGGGTTTCAAGAAGGAGGGGCCAGTCTCTTTTCAGTCATGCCCTGTGATAGGACGAGGGGCAATGGATGCAAACAAACACAGGAAGTTCCACCTCAACTTGAGGAAGAACTTCTTTACTGTAAGGGTTACAGAGCACTGGAAGAGTCTCACCAAAGAGGTCATGGAGTCTTGTTCTCTGGAGACTTTCAAGACCTGTCTGGATGCCTTTCTAAGCATCCTGCCTAGCTTCTGTGCTGGTCCTGCTCTGACAGGAGGGTTGGACTTGATGATCTGCAGAGGTCACTTCCAACTCCTAGCATTCTGTGATTCTATGATACAAATGACCACTTGTGACTCAGTTCTCAAGATATTTAAAGGCAAAGCTGAAGCGTGTGATCCTGCTGTGATCCCAGGACTGGGCTGGTGAATGTAGAGAGGAAACCAGGCACTCACACTGCTCATTCACAAACACATGTGCACGATGTGTCATGCCCACTGACTTCAGTGGAACTCCCGAGATTTTTCAGTGCTTGTCTGGATCATGGTCGATAAAATGTCTATGATTATTTTGTCCTTTTATTCATGTGTAGAAGTAATATGTTAGACAATCAGAGGCAAATGTACAATCCATGTATGAGATAATGTGAGTGAGAAGAAGTGAATGGAGAGCAAGTTAGAGCTAAGGGCTGCAGTTCTATGGGCAGGGTTGATGGAGAGAAGTCTAATCTCATTCAGCACATACTGAGAGGGAAGAATATGGTCTTGTTTCACTGTTGAGGCTTTTGGGGAAAAATCACATATCTCACAATCTATTTAATATTAATTCTGTCTTGTTTTCTCTCTCCCTCCCCCCAAGTATATGCACATGCTTTTGAGGGCTTACCTTCCTGCCTTTCCCTAGAAAAATTTGCAGGAAACACGTTTGTTCACATATGAGCAGTTGCTTTACCTATTCTTTCTGCTACTGCCAGATAAAGAAGCTGTCTTACAGACCATTCCAGCATTAACCAGAAAGTGAGATATGTCCCAAATGACTATAACAATAATAACAATTACAACAACAACTCTAACAAGAACAAAATACCGAATACCAAATGAGACCTTTAAAAATTACTTTACTGCTAATGCAGTGGCTTTCTCAGACACACAAAAAACCTGAAATTGGATCTATGACTGTGCTCCCTTAAACAAAGTAGTCCTGATTTTCAAGACTGATATTCAAAATTTTCAATAATGCCACTAATTAAGTCCTGGTTCCTGTGCCTGTATCCCAAATATGTGAAAATAGGTTCCAGGCAGATCTAAATCTTTTGCTTGCTTGCTTGCTTCCTTCCTTCCTGCCTTCCTGCCTTCCTGCCTGCCTACCTGCCTGCCTGCCTGCCTTCCTGTTATGCGGCCCATGGCAATCATAGCAGTTTAAATTTTCTGACAATCTCTATCTTCCATAAGTATGTCTTTTTAAGTTTGGGATAGAAGCACAATGCACAAGTGAAGTGTAAGAAGATCCGCACTGACCTGTCCTACTCTGCAGCTTAGGAAAGGAATTTCGTTTTCAGGCTATTCTGTAAATGTTAGATTTACTCAAACCAATGAAATAATGACAAATAAAGATTATGTGGATTCTTAAAACATTTTCCATGGGTGGATTTCACACACTGACATTGGTTGAAAAATGCATAAAATAAATTAATAATTGCAAAACGGAGGTTTTTCAGAAACAGTGGAGTAATTTGCTGACTTCAGTGACACACTTGTCTGATTAAATAAGGAATTTTGGAAAGGTAGAGGATTTGTTTGCGCAAGAATCAAGTAAACAGCTGATTAAATCTTTAACAGGTTCCATTAGTTTTCATCCCAGTCTGCTTAAAAATCCAAAGTTAAAGTGTATAATCCTAAAAATGGGTCCTTTGGATCAAGCTTACACTTAGAACCACAACTGCACATAGATTGTTGGCAGAAATAAATTAGTTGTTCTAGTTTGTTTGAAAATAGACGAGATGATACTGGTGCCTTCGTTAATGTAAGCCCGTTGTGATCTTTGAGCTGCGTTTCATTCTGGTTTGCTTTGTTACATCTAGTGCACCTATTACAATATTCTGTTGTGGACACTAGCAGTATTGAATCTGTTTCTTGTTACTTCGTTATGCTTATGCATTGAATTTGCCTCTTTTTTTTGTGGAAAAAAAACCCTCTTCTTCGGGACTATTTATCATCCTTGTTTTTATGGACATGGTAGAAGAAGACAGACAATATTTTGCAAAGGTATGAAAAGGTTTGTAGCCAAAATTCTATCCTGAATCAGGATCATATTGCTGAATTTCTCTGTCTTTCTCAGACCAAATTTGAACAATGCGATATTAAATCACATCCATAAAACTCCACAAGAAATTTGCTCTACCTTAGCTATTATTTGGAGGAAGGATCAAACAGAAAGATGGGAATCTGAGGCAGCCAACCCTAGCAAACAGAGAAAATACAGTTTTGCTAAGAAAGTGGGAAGCTGGCTGTGCTGCATGCAGGACACAGTCAGTGCTTTGCCTCTCTCAGTTAAATGACACAGGGCACTCTCTACTCCAGCAGTCTTTTGCAGCTCCTGGCTAACCATTTGCAGTACATGATAAATTCAGTTACTATGGTGTCACAAGTAGTTGTTGTATGCCAGCTGCAGCTTATCAAGTAGTGGCCATGTCAACAGACTGCTGGCAGTCAACAGGGTTTCTTACCCCACTGCCAAGGGCCAATGGTAAACTTCTGCTAGTGTTTCCTAGTGTTTCATACAGTGGGAATTTTCATTATCTCTTGCATACCTACTAGGATGGTTGCTGCTAATTTTCACTTAATTTAAACCTCTATGGAAACACCGGGGTTTTTTAGTGTTTTTAAGTAGTCATTTGACAGTCTGCAAGGTGACAGGTGGATGCAGACAAGTTTGAGAACTAGGTATTTTCTAAGGATATTGCTCATACATGGAAGCAGGGAAAATTCAAGGCAAAAGTAACCTATAGTGAGGATGCATGTGCCAGAAATCATCTAACCTCAGGCTATCTCCTTCTAACTATATAAAGACCTAAGTGAAAAGTTCTGTTGTGTTGACATCCTATTCTGGCTCTTAAGTTTCAAAACCAGAGGTTGAGCTGTGGTCTAGCTTTGGGACTTTGACAGTTTAAATGTAAGCTGGCTTAAACAGTACATTCTGATCTAGATACAGCACATACCTGTTAAAAATTACAGAAAAGGGATAAATGAAAGAAAGATGAAAGCAGCGAGAACATGAGAATCATACTCCAAAATGCAAAAAATCTTTATAGATATCTCAAAGTTTTTTTCCTTGTGCTAACATCAGAGACACCAGAATTGTGTTACAGAGCAATGAGAGAAGCAAAGGAAAACAAGGCAGCATTATTCACTTTAATAATTTTTAATGGGAAAAAGAATATTAATTACATCTAGTGTCATTTATATCAACCCTGAAGTCCAGTTACCTTTCTCTTCCCACCCCCAGAGAAGCATACAAGGTCCTGGCAGCAATAGGATTCAGGCTGAACACGTGTAGCTGTATCTGCAAGTTGTATCTGAGTCTTCTTTTAGTGAGTGTAGTTTGGAATTTGTGGCGATCACTTTGTCAGTGTGTGTGTGCATGTATATTCTGGTTGTCTCAAAAGCCTGGACAGTTCTTTTCCCAGGCACATTATCAACGTTGTCACTAATGGATCTGACTTGATGACAGTGTTAAGAGCAAATTGAATGCAGTATGGTTTCAACGTCAACATTCAAGCCATATCTATAATGTTCGTGGCACAGTCATTTATCTCTTCATGTAGTAGCTGCTTAGTGAAAGGAGACAGCCAGGGAATCACCCACAGTTGCAAAGATGAACATGGGTGTCTGCACCTTCAGATCATTCAATGAGAAGGAATCATTCCTTGCTCTGCAGGCCAAGCCATCAGTCCTCACTCTTTTCAACTATGTTTCGGTGTTCCCTGGAAGAAAAGCAGGTCCTAGATCAGATGTTTTGTGTTTAGGGTTTGTTGGCTGTGGGTTTTTTGTTTGGTTGGTTGGTTTATTTGTTTGTTTCTTTTTAAAATGAGATTCTAAAAGTAGCAGTCAGTGAAACCTTGGTCCTGTGAAGCTCAGTGATATACAAAGTCCAGCCAGGCTCAAATGTCACTGTCACCAACACTGTAAGTTTTTGGTACAACAAAATCAACCTTAGCTGCCACCAAAAACTTATTTCCAATGCTCCTGCCCTTTTCTTGCAGTATCACTGGTGTTCATCTGACTCCTTGGGGCCTAGAGCTGTGGGGAAGTAACTGAGCAGAACATACTGGTTCAGCTGTCTGAACCCATTCTCTACAATTAGAGAATGTTAGTGCTAGCTAGAAAACCTACTATCTATAGTGTAACAATTGTGGTTTGTCCTCTTTATGGTATCTTATTTGCAGAAGCATTTAATTTTTTTTTCCATTTAGGAATACTTCAATTTAAAATCTAGACCACCCACTGACTTGCTAATCAGTCAAAATTTCTGAAGAAAAGTAACAAATTACCAAAGATTTCCCAGAACACACACAAAACCAAGATAAATTACTCCATGTAGAAAAGAATGAAGGAGATGTTAAAATGTGAATGACAAATGTAGAGGTGGGGAGAGGTAGGACTGACAGCTGTACTGGTGAAAGGAGAAAAGATCACCAGTGTTGTCCACCAGGGATCAATACTGGGCCCAGCCTATTCAGTATCTTTATTTATGACCTGGATGACGGGATTGAGTCTACCCTTAGTAAATTTGCAGGTGACACCAAACTGGGTAGGACTGTCGACCTGCTGGAGGGTAGGAAGATGCTGCAGGGGGACCTGGACAGACTGGATTGATGGGCTGAGGCCAACAGTATGAGGTTCAGCAAGACCAAGTGCAGGGTCCTACACTTTGGCCACAATAACCCCAGGCAGCGCTACAGACTGAGGGAAGAGTGGCTGGAGAGCGGCCCAGCAGAGACAGACCTGGGAGTACTGGTTGACAACCAGTTGAACACGAGCCAGCAGTGTGCCCAGGTGGCCTGGAAGGCCCGTGGCATCCTGGCTTGTATCAGGAATAGTGTGGCCAGCAGGAGTAGGGATGTGATTCTGTCCCTGTACTCAGCACTGGTGAGGCCTCATCTCGAGTACTGTGTCCAGTTCTGGGGCCCTCACTTCAAGAAGGATATTGAGGTGCTGGAGCAGGTCCAGAGGAGAGCAACAAGGCTGGTGAAGGGATTAGAGGGAAAGTCTTATGAGGAGAGGCTGGGGAGCCTGGGGTTGTTTAGCCTGGAGAAGACAAGACTCAGAGGGGCTCTTACCACTCTCTACAACTACCTGAAGGGAGGTTGTAGTCAGGTTGCTCTTCTCCCAAGCAACTAGTGACAAGATAAGAGGGCACAACCTCAAGCTGCACCAAGGGGAGATTTAGGTTGGATATTAGGAAGCACTTCCTCACAGAGAGGGTGATTAGACATCAGAATTGACTGCCCAGGGAGTCACCATCCCTGGAGATGTTCAAGGAAAGGTTGGATGTGGCACTTAGTGCCATGGTCTAGCTGATGTGGTGGTGTTAGGTCATAAGCTGGACTTGATGATCTCAGAGGTCTTTTCGAGCCTCAATAGTTCTGTGATTCTGTGATCATTATACTATGTGAAATATTCCCCTCACCACTGCAGAGCATATTAACTTATAAACCCCATTGATTTGGTGTGCTGTATCGATTGGCACTGTTCTACTGACTAACCTATCTCCCTTTAGTCTTATGTTGACATTTAAAGATGATTGAGACAATACCTCTCAACCATGGGAAACAAATATTACTTGCAAAACCTGCAGTCCTAAGGAATTGGTAGGATTTGTAAATTATTTGAAGTGAATATATAGCAAATCATTGCACTTGGAAATAAGCATTATATTTGGTGCAGAGACAATGTTTAGTTTCTTAGCAAAACAGCCTTTTTAGCTGTAGATGGTGTTTCACTGCTAGACTGTTTTTATCACTAGGCAAGTTAGTTATCACTTTAGAGATATTGTAATGCATTTCCTTCTGAGAACCTTTGAGATTTCAGTTTACAGGAAGTAAAAAGCTGGGTTTGCACACCAAAGAATAGAACAGATACCTTAATATTTTCCCCTTTGACACATTTGAAAACAGGTAATTGTCTTGTTCTCAGAGCATCTTACAGATTTCTTGGAACAAATGTCATGGCATGAGTTTAAAATGGCAAATGTAGCTCCTCTGCTCATAAGTGCACACCTCTCCACCACATCAGTGTGTCATTTGTTCAGGTCTCAGCTACAGTTCTCTTTGAATCATGGTGCCATTATGATCATGGAGCACAGAGTGTGTGTTTGGCAATGCAGCAAGTTTTGTGGTACATCTCTCGCATGTATTAGATCATGGTATTGGATATAGGCTGTTCCAAGTCTGATCAAAGTTTGTCACTGAGCTATAGCCTATAGCAGCCACATGTGGAACTACCTTATACTCTTTCCCTCCCATGGCAGCTCAGTCACTGATGGACATCATTTTGGGAGCCAGTTCTTGACTTTCCTCAAGAGCCACTTGAGGCTGGGTAGGAATGGAGCAGGCTGAGATACTGCTGTATTCAGACTGGGGTGGGTTTGAGCTTAGTCTCTTGCACAAGCTTACAGCAGATCCTTATCCTGGTTTTGCAACTGGGCTGTGTGTATGCAACCAGTTCAGCAGAGGAAGCACTGAGATTTGTTTTTCAGACATATTCATTGTAATTAGACACTGAAATTGCAGTAAGCTCAGAAACTTATTCACCAGAATCCAACAGTGCTGCAGAAAGTCGACCTCAAGCAGATCTACAATGATAGCACACAGAGTGAAAATTAGTATGTCCTGTAAAGAATTGCCTTCATGCCTCATTGCAAATGCAGTAGTTAAACATTCTTGTCTTGTGAGTAATTTCCTATTCACAGTTTGTGGGAAGGCATAAATGTAAAGAAAACAGGTTTGAGGTCCTTTTGTTGTTTTTTTTGTTTTGTTTTGTTTTTAAGTCTGCTAATTTCAATTCACAAACACCATGGGAGCCTGCAATTCCAATTTTCTTTTCACAGTATTAATGAAAACTAGGCACTGAAAATAGTAAGATTTTTTCCCTCTAAATTTTAAACCATTTACAAATACAGTGAAGAATAATAACTTTCTAATCCATTATTACACAATGTAAAACTGTGTTCAATTGCTGTTATTTCACGCAAAGTTTTTCAGAAGTGTTAGAAGAGGCTTTTAAAAATCAGTCTCTTCTAAGCTGTTTTTTGAGGGAATCCAGAAATGGTGATCATATGCTGTTGAGAGGAAGAATTGTGCGTCAGAGAAGTTGTTTTAAGAAGGGATGATTGCACCACAAGATGACTTTTATTTCTTCTCTCTGTTATGGCATGGTCAGAGCATAATCACACTCTAAGGTTTTATCTTGTTCCTAATCAAACCATCCTCAACTTATCGATTGTTTCAGCATTTTTTGGAGATTATTTTTTTTTCTTAAAAATCAGGTTAATTTTTATTACATTCAATCTTAGCATTCACGTATAAGGTATTTCACTTCTCATTTACAAGAAACTTTATCCAGGACAAAGTCAGTGTCTTTTTGATGCTGCAGAGACTGTAACTGAGTGGCAGACAAGGTTACCCATCGACACACGTCTGCTTCTATGCCAGGACCCAGTCACTCTGCCTGGTTTAGCTACCAAGATGCTGGGAAGAAAACTGCACCATGTGCATCTCAAAAAGTTGGGAAGCAGAGAGCAAGATTTCTGTAACCTTATAATCTTCACTTGCTTTCTGTTGAGATAATCTGTTGTCCCTTGCAATAGTTCCTGACTTGCAGGGGAAAAAATCTGGGTAAATTCCTTTTGGGTAGTCCAGTCTTAGTCAAATAAAGGTCCTACTTAAATAGATGACAGCCGTTTCAGCAATATTATTAATGGAGATTCATTTATTTACATAGATTTCAGAAGAAGCATAGGCTGGCCTTTTCACAGTGGCCACTTCTGCCCTGTCCTCAGAACAGGAGACTTGCCTTAGCAAGTGCTGTGCGTGTCATTCCTACCTACAATGTTCATAGACAAACCCATGTGCTTTGTAAAACTTTCCCATTATTTCCTTCTATTTTATTTGTCTTTGGAGGCCCAGCTAGGTTAAAAGCTTATTTTAATGTAAATGGAAGAATAATAGCAAAAACTCATTTCCCTTGCTGAACTGCTCCTTTTACTGAAGTCCAAACAAATGTAACAACAGATGCTTGAAAATGTTCTAAGTTTAAATAATATTAATGTAGTGGTTGAATATTCCTTAGACAGATGGGATAAATGAGATAATTGTGAAAATATTCTTAAAAAAAAAAAAAAAAAAAAAAAAAAAAAAAAAAAAAGGATGCCATGAGGAGAAAGGCAGGAGTTTAGATAACATTGAAAGATATTCCTTACATGTTTTTTTAGGTTGCAGTGTTAAAAGAATGTTTTCCTCTGAGCAAGTTATTAAGTGTCATTTAATAGACATTTATTGTAAAGTTAGTTGATGGCATTTGGTCCAAATGTCTGTCTTTAAAGAGAAAGAGCAGCTGTTAATCCATCAGGTATTGACAGAGTTTATTCAGCTACTTCTGTTATTTCTCAGAGAGAAATTAATTTCCTGAAATCATGTACAGTAAGGTTTCATCTCATTTTCATTCACTCTGGAAATACTCAGGAGTCTTTATTCTGCAACAATGCATTGTCTCTTGTAAAACGATACATGTAAAAGCATTTCCATTTTTCTACAATAGCTATAAGGAAGAAACAGGATCTAAAACAGTCACTGACTACTTTGAGACAGACTGCATTTCTTAGTATGGTGGTATCTACCTGAAATGAGAAAAAACCTTAGAGCCTTCTGAAGTGAAACTTCAAGATCTCTTGTGTAGTCATAGAAAATACCGATTGTGCCAACTCATAACAAGTAAGAACTTTCAGAGAGGGGGAAAAAAAATAAGTTAAAATCCTATTTGACACAAGTGACAGTTTTCTTGAATCTTACTGTGGTGCCTCTGTTCTTTGTTTCAAATAAAATGTCACCTTCTTTAAACCTATGTGGGATAACTGCCAGGAAGTGGTGTTTCAAAAGTAAGAACACAAATTACCAATAAATAAATGATGAGTAATTCCAAACTGGGGAGGGAACTTCATTCTTTTTGGGGTATGTGGCTTATTTGCTTTGTTTTATTATTCATGGGCCAACTGTAGATGTCTGTAGCTGGTGTCTGCTTTTAAATCTGGTTGTCCAAAGTGACTGTGGGACATAGTGCTTTCATGCAGCTTGAGCAAGACACTTCTCTAATACACTTCAATAAAATGCTACTTGTATGCAAGGTCTGATAAAGCTAGCATTATGAATATATTTTAAAACCAGTGTTTAATAATACTCTCAGGTAAAATTTATACTTCACTGACTATAGTTTTAGCCATACATAATGATCTAAAATACGGTTTCCACAAGCCAGCCTGGATACTTAATGAGAGTGTGCTGGTGGGAAGCCCTTGTTCACTCACTGCTCTTTTCTTGCTGGCAGTGCTGAGGGTGCACAGTCTCTCAGGATTTTGGAAATGCTACTGTAATCAGAGGAACATTGCATAGACCCAGGTCACTTCATTTTTGTCCATGACACTTGCTAAGTTACAGCAGAAGATCCATTTTAGCTATTGCCACTTAAAGTGACTTTTTACAAAGATCTGCCTCCTCTCCTTTGGCAAAATGTAATAAAGAAAAGAGATAATGGGAAATGCATAAGCATTATGTGCACTGGGAGCATTTAACCTAGAAATTCCTCCTCAAATTAGGCTTTCATTCCACATGACTGTGCAAGAGGACAATATGTGACAGACAACACAATAGTTCCTATCAAGAAGACTTTATAGTCTAATGATGGGTCAATTCAGTTCATATCACAACTGAAAAGACCAGAGTCTGGCCTGAGAGGTGTGTTCTTAGCAGGCTGAGTCCTTGCTCTATGGAAGTTGACAGGTATTTTGGGGGCATAAAGCATTGCTTGAAGGAATGCCTGGTATTGGCATCAACGACAAAAAGAGGTAATGGGAAAATGTTCTGAAGTGTAGCCATATATTCAAAGACAACTCTATATTAAAAAAGGGAAGGTAGGGTTTGACAGTACTGTGTACTCAGCATAGGAAAGACATGGAGCTGTTGGAGAGGGTCCAGAGAAGGGCTGTGAAGGTGACCAAAGGGCTGGAGCAGCTCTGCTATGAAGACAGGCTGAGAGAGTGGGGTTGTTCAGCCTTCCAGTACCTGAAGGGGCTACAGGAAAGCTGGGGAGGGGCTTTTCACCAGAGGGGATAGTGATAGGACAAGGGGTAATGGTTTTAAACTGAAAGAGGGGAGATTTAGGTTAGACATCAGGAAGAAATTCTTTACCTCGATGGTAGTAAGGTGCTGAAATAGGTTGCCTAGTGATGTTGTTGATGCCCCTGCCCTGGAGGTGTTTAAGGCCAATCTGGATGAGACTTTGTGCAGTCTGGTCTAGTGTGAGGTGTCCCTGCTCATGGCAGGGAGGTTGGAACCTGATGATCTTTAAGGTCCCTTCCAACCTTAACCATTCTGTGGTTCTGTGATAGTTGTCTAAAAGTAAGAAGAGTATATAGAATTGATTTTGAAAACAATAATCAGAAAATATTAGAAAGAGAGGAGAAATTGAGAAGCTTGCTGAGGAAAATCTAAAAAAGAGCTGAGGGTACCTTATTTGTACCCTATTTACTGGCTGCTATCATTTATAATTTGGGGGAATTTTGATCGCCCTCCCCCCCTTCTGTTTGGTAGTCTATCTTGTCATCACTATCTTCTCAGTAAGTACCATAGAGTCACTTTATGTTATTTACAGAAGGAGAGAAAGAGAGAGGGAGGGAGTGGGAGATCCTAACCTTCCAGATGTTTGTATTCTAGCAATTTAAATTGTGGCATGCATGTTATTTCAGATTATTTAGGCATTCTTTACTTAATCACAGCCTTTGGAGAAATACTTCTGAAGACTGAAGTGAGATTTTCCCTCTCCTTTGGCTTGTTTAAAAGCCTGCTTACTTGTGCTGACAGACATGAAAACAGAATGGGCGGCAAACCTAAATGTTTTTGGTCCTGTAGAGTAGGGTATTTTGCTACGCCGTCCTGACCTAGCGAGTGCAATTAGAAAGATGCATGTTTGTAGCAGGTAGATATGACTAGCTCCATGTTCAAACTCAATAATAACCTCTCCCTTATTTCATTATCTACCTACAGCAAATCCTACCAGGGCAGGAGGAGGAAGGGAGTATCCTGGCTCGTCTGAGGTGATTCGTGAATCCAGCAGCACAACAGGCATGGTAGTTGGGATCGTGGCAGCAGCAGCGCTGTGTATCCTCATCCTCCTCTATGCTATGTACAAGTACAGGAATCGAGACGAAGGATCGTACCACGTAGATGAGAGTCGAAACTACATCAGTAACTCAGCACAATCCAATGGGGCTGTGATCAAGGAAAAACAGCCCAACAGCGCTAAAAGTTCCAACAAAAACAAGAAAAATAAGGATAAGGAGTACTATGTCTGATCTCAACACCTGAGAGAACACTTGTATAGAAATAGTCTTCATTTTATCTGAGACATAATACAAACTTATTTATTTTACTTTTTATGAAGCACATTCAAAAACAAACAAAAAAGACAGGGAATGCAATCAGAAAGGAAAGACTGTTTTTAAAAACAAGCATTTCATGCTCTTGTTTTTCACAAACAGGAGCTGATAAATTCCCTAACATCCACAGTGTTTTCATTTACTCTGCCTGTCTTTATGTTGCTGGAACATTTCTGAAAGACAATGATGGCACCACGCATTCATAAAGCAAGGAGTATTACTACAACATCAAGGCACAATATGAAACAAAACAAATTTAAAACAAAACAAAACAAAACGTGGGGGGGGGGTGGGGGTGGTGAAGAAAGAAAGAATAAAGAAGCTACCTATGATTCTGGATTTAGCCAAAGTGCTAGCGCTTTCTTGAGAATTAAGTTAGTCTTATTGTCAGAGAAGACTGTCATTATATATGGTGACTCAACAAGCAAACATAAAAGAGTTTGCCATCTGGTGCAGTGAAGCAGTGATTGGAAACTTGCATTTGAAACAAAGTGCTGGCTTTTCTGAAGACTTATGTAGAAATACTTTCAAAAAGCCCCTTTCTGGTTGTGAGGAAAATAGTACTGAGGCCTTATTTTCAAAAACAAAA
Source organism: Apus apus (assembly GCF_020740795.1). Lineage (NCBI taxonomy): Eukaryota > Metazoa > Chordata > Aves > Apodiformes > Apodidae > Apus > Apus apus. The sequence continues at coordinate 58,499,807 of NC_067284.1, read as the reverse complement.
ACAAAAATCTGGAATATAAGGCACATTTCCACAAAATAAAATTAATAAAAAAAATAAAAAACTTAAAAAGAGAAAAAAAAGAGAGAGAATAAAAACAAACAAGAGGGCATAGATGCAATCATTGGGAAATTTTCATGCACGCTTAATATGTTATTACATATGTTTATATAAAAACACATCTATATGTGCTTTCTGGACTGTGATAAGTGATGTTTTATAGCCTGTTGTATAGAAAATGCAAACTATATCTGCTCTTCAGCCATTTTTGGTAAACTCAATGTTATAAGTGTTGCTAGGTATAGAGAGTTTTATGACATCTGGAGCAACAGACATACTTCAGTTTTTTTGCAGCCATTATAAATTGTCCCAGACTTATTCCCCTTTTTTAATTTTTCTTTTTTTTTTTTAATTTTTTTTATTTACAGTGTAGTGGTTATACTAAGGGGGGTGTGTATGAATGTATATAAGAGTCAGCTAATTTTTTTCTTACCTGTACAGCCTCTGTTATGTTGCAATTAAGTTTTAGTAGTTTGTATGAAAGAAGTGGACTAGAAAGCAAAAATATATCTCTACTGTAATTTGTCATCTCCCTCCTATCCCCATCTCTTGCTCCTGATATGCATCAATGAAGTTGATCAGAATGGCCAATTTTCCTAGAAATATACCTTTATTAATTAGATAAATATTTAGTGACTTAAACTGGCCTTTGGCTTCCAGTCAGAGCTTCACTATTGGAGAGCATGGTTTGCCTTTCAGAAACCTTGTTCTTAGGAAATTATGATAATAATTCTTAGGAAGTATCATATAGTGTTTATCTGGCATTCAGTTATACAAACAACGGCTACTACAGCTTGGGTGGTAAAAGATCTAAAAAGACTTATTTTCATTATCCAAGCTGATTCTACTGCAGAATTTACCCCTTTCTCCAAAAGAGAAGCAATCTTGAGGTGCACGATAGTATTTTTCAATGGTGGGCATTTTGACATATGAAAAAGTATTTTTAGCTAAGTTGATTGTGTAGTGTTGCAAGACATCATAACCAGACGAATATAAGTTCATCATTTTTTAAAGTAACACATAGCTTTTCTTACACATATAAAACATTAATGCATTTTATTTAAACATATTAAATATAATGCTGGTATTTACATGTTAATTTTTTTTTCTAGTATTATTTCATTAGGTTCACAGCAATAAATCACAGTGTAACATTTTCTTTACACAGAAGTTCAAAGGAAATGTGTTAGACAGAAAGAGGGTAGTTCAATAGAAATCAACTAAATCATTGGAAGGCCTCCTGGGAGAGATATAGATGTTCACACTTTACAGGCAGGGGGGAGGAATTTAAAATTAGCTTTAAACAGCAGGCACAAAACATTTTTTTGTGTGTTATTCACTGTAGCTGATGAAAAAGGCTGGAAACTGGTACAGCTATCTGTCTGGGAGTCAGAGCACTTTAAAAATACATGTAGCTGACATGAAAACACCTCTCTTGAAGGTTGCCAACTACACTGAGGTGTATCATGTTGCATTTGTGAAACATTTGTTTTATTTTCATTAGCATTTAGACAGAAATGAGAACAGGTTCACAAAATCCATCCTATGTTAATTTTTTAATTGTGGTTCACCTGTGGCACTCAAAATTTCTCCCAACTTTACAAGACAGCTGTACTCAGGGAACAGCAGGGTTAGGTACACCGGAGGTCATTGCTGGAAGCAAGAGACTTCAGCTGGAGATGGGGAAGAAGAAGTTGAAAGCCAGGTGGTTTTCAGATTTCAGTACTTGAAGATACACAGAACAAGAATAATCTGATGACAGGAGACCGGATGTAACAGAATATGGTTTGGGCGAGCTGAAATGGTCTTTTGGGCTTGGTATTGATCACATTGATGAAATAGCATGGTCAGGTCAACTTCCGGGCAGTTTGGTAGATTAATCTTTAATTAAATCCATACATCAAGGAAAAAAAAATCTGCAACGACTATAATAAGCAAACATGATTTTAACACTGTTTCTGAAGGTTCTCCTCTTTCCTCTTTAATTTCATAATTTAGCAAAAAACAATATGGATGTATCAGAAGTGCCAGCAAGTGGATTTAAAATTCCTTTTTGTTTAAAATCAACAGCAACAACAAACAAACAGACATAAACCAACTACCTAACATAAAATTGGATCCTTTCTCTATAAACCTAATTTGTTTGACTGAGATGGCTTCATTTCTATGACTGTATTGTGTTGCCTTTTTTAACAAAACACTAAATAATGTGTGAAACTTTCAACCCTAGGACATCGAAGAGAGGCCCAATGCCCCTAACCTTATAGTGCTTTCTGTGATAGATATTTACAATTTTTTTATTTGTTGCAAGGCCAATTTATTCATTATTGGAAATGCTAAGCAAGTGGAATTTACTGTTTTGTTAATAAAAATGTTTCTTAATACAAATGCTGGCTTGTTTCTTCTCTTGCTCTTAGATCTAGAGTACCTGTTCAGCCTAAAGCAGTGAAAAAAAAAAGGTAAATCAGTATGAAGTTACAGACATTCATGTCAGGAAAAAATTACCTGAAAGCTCTTTGTACACTTTAGTGAAAACCTTCTACAAGTCTTGTCTTCATCTCGCCCAGTTAGAAAAGTATTAATTACATTAAAGTATTGTTTGGTTTTGCATCGAGTCAATTAATTTAAAATTTTCTAGCTTTTATTAAAAAACAAAACCCAATATATGAAAACTTGATGTTCCCCTCCCCCAAAGAATGAAAAAATACTTTCCTTCCTTTTCTGCCACTTTTTTTTTTTTTCTTCTGGTGGAAAGAAGATGGCAGAAGGCAAGGTAATGGGATAGAAAGTTAAAACTGAAAATATTTTCTCTTTTCTAGAAGAGGGTTTAAAAATTAATGGAAAAATGAACATATTTCAGATCCTTAACAACATTCTTAGATAATAATTAGAAAATTTCCGTCAGAGCTAATTAATTACATAAGTACTTTCCTACTTAGTATAGCATTTAAATTCATGTGTAACTTCAAGCAAATATCTAATCCTATTGATTTAAGCAAGTGTCTAAAGTTGCCTAAATGTATTGTTGAATGGGGCTGGAGTTAAGCTTTTGGATCTAAACTCCAAATAGAATTTAAGTATGTATCTTCGTTAATCACATCAGTAGCTTCTTTGACTTCAATGGGATTTATTCATCTGTTTAATTAGGTATAGGCTGAAGTATTTTAGATAGTTTTGGGGGAGAAAACAGCCCCTATCTTCTGTTGGTATAAAACAGTATATAGCTAAACTTACATTCTAAACTGCTTTATATTGGGATTAGGACTGATGTGTGTGTGTGTGTCTGTGTTTAAATAAATACTGAACATTCCATTTAGGAAAATGCTTTATACACATTTAAAGGAGCTTAAGAATATTGATTTTTGTTTTACTACAAGAATACCCACTTTTAATTACAGACTTTTTGACTTTACATTGTATTTGTTCTTTTTTCTTTTTTTCTTACATCTATGCTGTGCTCTCCCTTTCACCAAAACCCTACTAGCCTCTCAGTGGATGCATCATCAACTGCTTTAAGCAGTGATCTCTGTAATCAGTCATCACTGTGGCCAAGTAGCTAAAAAACCTTCACAAAGTGAGGAAAAAAGATAAATAAATGAACAATCCTCCCAATCTCAACTTAGAATAAGGGAAATAGAGCACACGTATAGACTCTAAGTAACAACTGTGTTTAATTCCTCCAACATGGCTTCTTTATACTTCAACAAAACAGTTTTAAATTGGTATCTAGGTATGATTTTCATATCGATTATAGAAGTTTGCTTCTAAGTTCAGTACAGACCTGTTTAGAGGTGCTTGGAAGCATTGTGCTGGGTTAAGCCAGATTTGTCAGTACAATTTTATTTGGAATGAAGGCTCTTTGCTTTATTTTAAAGACCCCACTTTGATAGAGTTTGTAAGTATTTCAGCATTAAAATGTTTCTGGTCCTCATGGGAGTAGGGAGAAAGAGAAATACACAGTGTATTTAAGTCAATTTATGAATTGATGAATGCTTGGGGGTGATAAAATTGGTTGCCTTGCCAGCCTCTGATTTATCTGGATAGGCTATTCCTCCTTTCCTTGGTCACTGCTCTTCATGAAACCAGAAGCATCTCCTGGGTTAAGCTTTGAGCTAGAAATTCCAGAAAAGAAAAAAAAAGTCATTGATACAAGTCTGCTCAGTTTTGTGAGGTTCAGGGCCAGAACTCACCCAGTCCTTTATCTACTTGCTTTGGAGGCTTCTTCCTACTCAGGGTCTTTGAGAGACTTCAGCCATTAACTCATAACTTCTGGTTGAGGAAGTATGGCCCCTCACCTTTCTCAGTTACTCACTACCATACAAATATATTCATTTGTTGTTTAGAACAAGCAGATTTCCATGACAGTCCTCCTCCAGCCCTCCAGCGGGGCTGAATTGTTATAGACTTTGGGTTTCTTTTAGAGAAAAAAAACATGGTGCCATAAGGAGTAGAACTATTTCAAAGAGCATGGGATTCTCAGTGAATAAATTGCCTTTAGGGACAGTAAATTCATGCTGGCGTACACTTGAGAGGTTTAAATATCCAGGATTGTGATCCTCAACAACATCCTTTTGGTAAACAATAGAGACATTAGCTTGCTTGTGAGCAAATGCAGGAACCAACAACACGGTGATCCAAATGTGAACGCGTTGGTCTGGTTGCAGCAAATAGCACAGGAAAACGGAACTCGAGCAGCCAAAAATAACTGCTGGCACGTTGGCCAGATTCTTATGAAGAAGTCCGTTTACAAGTCAGTAAGCATTTATTGGATGATAAACAGCAAAATAGTTCTACTAGTCATTGTTTGGGATGCATCAGGCTGACACAATACAGACACGGCCCACGTGGCTGCTTCAGCTTTTTCAGGCCCAGGGGCCTGGTTGCTCTTAAGGACCCTCCAGTCAGGGCAACGGGGCAGGTTTTGCACAAGCAGCGGCTGCACGCCAGTGGATCAGCCATTTCCAGAAAAAACACTTCCTTTTCCCTTTGAATTTAAAATACATTTTTCTGGGAAAAGTTCAGCGGATTGCTTTGTGAGACAAATTAAGCAACTGCCAAAACAGCGCAGCCAGCAGTGTATGGACCAGGAACCAGACTTGGTGGTCAGGAGCTGGCTGCATGGCTGGAGGTCTGTGGGAGAAACCTCCATCCTGCGCCCTGGCCTCAGGCACAGCAGCTGAACACGGTCCAGAAATGAGAGATCACACCTCATGCTGGTGGCAGGCTGTGGGTGCAGCAGACACCCAAGCTTGGCAGTGGCTTTGTGCTGCCCGTGCACAGTGACAGCGGCTGAGGGCAGAGGGCGAGCTGCATGGGGAAACCCCATAAGCCTGGCTTGGGCTCAACTTCTGCCCCAGGAAAGGACAGCAAGGGCCAGGACATGAGGAATGACTTACAATCCCTGATGTTGTCCCCAAAGGGCTGCCTTTGCTTTCACTCCCACTAGGCCTTGAGCTTATACTCTGCCAAAATAGCAGGTCAGAACAGGACTCCATGGTCCCAGGGCCATTTTCAAATCCACAACAAGCTGGGGAAAATGGGCAGTGTCTAGCCGGCATGTGATTGTGCATGGCCACTGGCCACTCCAGCCAATGCTTGAGATAAGCCTGTTGAGGTACAAGCATCCCCCTTTTTATTTTTTTTTTGCTCCTGTAGGTCCTACAGCTGTGGCAAGGCTGAGGCCCTCAGAGTCACATTACCCCAGCAAGCACTGTGTTTCAGGAGCTGGTACAACCCCCTGAGGATGGGTGGCTGTGAGGAGGAAAGATGAGGGCTGTGTGTCCTGTGTGAATACACAAATGGGGGGAAATTCAGCCGCGAAGGTCTCACCAGGACTGGATAGGGAACTTGCCACAGGGGTCATGGCTCAGCAAAGCTGGGGCAGGGCAGGCACAGGTTTTCCTTAGCTGCCAAATCACGCAAAAGGAAAAAAAAAAAAAAGAAAAAAAAGAAAAAGGTTTCTCAAAAATGGTGGTGGCATAGAAAATTCAGGAATTTAGCCAGGAGTTAGTTTAATGTCTCCTTAAAGAAAGGATTTCAAAGATTTGGACTAGAAAATTGCCTGAGGGAAAGATTCAGCAATGAGCTCTCTTAAACCATAGGGAGAGGGACAAGGCTCAGCACAAAGAGATGGAAAAACCTTAAGGAAGAAAATAATACAAACAGACCCCCAGCTCCCCTGGGAAATCCCATCCCACCCCACCTGCCACCATCTGCCACTTAGCTTTTCAGAGCCACAGGTGGGTTTTATTCCTTGCTGATCAGACCTGGAGATGTAGCAGGTTTGTTAGCTGTGGCTGTCAACGCCACCTGGCAGAAGGGTTGCCCTGTGAGCAAGTATAGAACTTTCTGTGGTTACCAGATCCTCCACACCACATGTAAGCTAATTATACACAGATTTTTTCCTTTAGATTCAGGCATTGCTGGCAACCAATAGAAAGCAAGGAGTCATATCACGGCAGAATTTAAAGGCCAGAACAAGTGTCTCCTATGCCTTTTGGGTTTTTACTGACTTCTGTTTGATTTACAGGGAAGGTCTAAGGCAGAACACAAGAACACGCTCCAGTGAGAGAAAGGGGGAGTAGGAGGAGGAAAAGGAAAGCAGGTTTTGTCTCATACTGTCCAGAAAAAATCCTTATAGTAAGCAGAAGAATCTCAGGTAATTAATTTACTTATATCTTGATTTGTTGGTAGATAGTGCTTGGGAAAGGCAAGCTTATGATCAGCTTTCCTGAAGGCTAAGTTTGTTTGGCAGATCATTTATACCTGTCTGAAGGGTATTTTTAGGGAAGTCTTTCAAACTGCTGATACCATAAATATGACAGTTATTGCCTAGACTGATTTTTCATCCATTTTTAATAGTTTTGCCTAAATAAGAACTGCAGGATTTGGCTCAAACTTACAGCTACTTCTGCACCAGCAAGTATAGCTCAGTAAATGTGAATTTACAGGGCAAAGTAGTTAGTGCTGAGAACATGACATCCATGTTTCAGGATTTTCTTTGAATCAGTTGTAGTCTGGCCCCACAAACTGAGTGCCAATTAGTGCTTAGGTGGCATTAAGTTCATTCATGAAGCTTATCTATTTAATCTGGAATGTGTCCAGTTCCTTCATGCAGAGTCTTCTGTGAAGTTAATTGAAGTGTACTAAGTGGGAACAGCTCGAGTTGCTTCAGAACTGTACTCCTGATCTTAAATGAAATCTCTCCTGTAGAAGCACCCTTTGTGCATTGCTACATGTCTATGTGCTCATAACAATTCACTATAATAAAACTAGGGTATTTTTAATGTGCTGCTACACATTAAGGCCTTCCTGGTATCTTTTTAAAGGACTCAGTGTCTTTGCAATTCTGGCCCTCATCTTCCCTTGTAACTACCATCTCCACTTCCTAGCATACTCCCTGCCCTTTTCTTTAAACCTAAAGAAAAAATATTAACAACTTATTTCCTTTGAATAGATTGAGATAAATATGGAAGTATTTTTAGATGGGCACTGTATGAGGAAGCCATGTTACCATCACTAAAATCACCAACAGTGCAATTGCAAATTTTTAAAAATGTGCTGTAAGCAAAGCTTCATCTGTAGATGGTGAGTTGGATGAAATTACAATGGTAGAGCTGGGTTTGGTCACTGCTCAAAGAGGCAGAACCGTATTGAACACCCCCAGTCTTTGGGAAACTCAACATTCAGATTTTCAAACACAGATCTCCTTTTAACCAGAGTTTTGACGGTCTTCTCTAACACAGCTCTCACTAAAATAAATTATTTCCTATAAGGTAGTTAATCATAATCAGTTTTGTGATTTAGTCAGTATTAAAAATATCACAAGAAACCGCAAGAGATTGTGCTACATTTTGAGATTTTTGCTTGTATCTTCTGCAGAAGACAGGAAAGCTGCTGTTTCTGTTAAGACTGGTTTCATTGTTGCTTTTAATTACACTTTCCTTTACCATACTGCATATTATTATGAGCATTTCATAGCATTTTAAATAATCAAGTATTTTAAATAATCATCATTAATTATTTTAGATTTCTACATGTTAGGCATCAAAGACTGATGATAGAAGATTTCTAAATCTGAATTCTTGTAAATTACCATATTTGTGTCTAAGTGGCTGCTTTTAAGTTTTGTCTGAGTTCCAAAAATCGTCTTGAGATGTCTTTTTTATTATTACATTTTAGCAAAAGTTGATTGATAAATCTAGAAAGAAGCATCCTCTGTTAGCATAAGCTTGTTCAGAAACCATTCAGTTTCAGCTGAGAACAGTTCAATTTGGCAACAAGACAATGACTTCAGAGTTTTTAGACACAATAACTGACCTCTTTGTACCATCTTATGTAATTTAGAAATTTTAGAAACTTCAGATTAAAAAATAAAAGAATTGTAGATCTGAGTCTTGATGGGAGTTACTACACCTCCTGGGTGAAAGTTTCAGCCTGTGTGAATAAAGTTGTACCAACAGTCTGGTGCCTAATCTGACATGTGATCTTTGGCTGTTACGCTGCTCTTCTCCCCAGTGAAAGCTTTCAGCGATTACTCAGCCATGGGAACAATTATACAGACACTGCTGTGCACCAGCAAAGGGCCTGTCCCAAAAGCAGAAGTTGGCATTAATATATATTCTGTTTGAGGTAAAACTCCCATTAACTTCAGTGCAAGCAGGGATTTCATCCTGAGTATGTAGCACCCCAAATAAATCAGTATGTTAGAAAATGGTACAGAAAGCAGAGTGAGAGGAAGGGTACAGCCCTGCACAAACAACCTGCACACAGAATATAGAAAAGCCAATAAAAGAACCTAAAATCAATCTGACATCCAAAAATGGACAATAGACAGGTGTGCATTCATAACATACTTTTGCACAGTCCTTCATGGTCTTTAGTTTGGCATACTGGTGAGATGTCAGAGTCCTGATATTGCTGTAATAAGTAATGCAGCCTAAGAAAATGGGGACTGTACAAACAGACTTCAATTTTCAAAATTGTTTTCAAAAATTGTGCAGGTGCTATGTAATGAAAGTGGAATAAAGATCTAACAGTGATAACAGGATGAAACAACAAAATGATGAAGGTCACCAGCCACAGTTGTTGCAACAGTCTGGGAAAATAGAGAGGAAAGGAAAAGAAGGAAAGGTGACAAACAGCCCTGATTACCCCTGATCAACAATGAGATTTTGCTTTTGTTGTACCCTTTTAAGGCCCTCAGTTCTGTAAACATTTTGGGGATGATTGTAGTGATCTCAGTTATGACTGCTAGGTAGAGAGACAAGACAGCCTAATATCTGTAGCAGTGTGGCTGTGGCAGCCCTGAGCCCCGCTTCTCTCACAGCTCTGTGGTGCTGCAGACATGCAGCTGTCCATGCTTGAGCTGGCAAGTGTAAAATCAGCTCCATACCTCTATGCAAGCTGCAGCACAGATGCTCAGGCATGTTCGCCACCATGCCTGCCAAACCTGGCCTGTGGGATATGGTGAGGAGGAGCCAGGGTCTGTCAAAGGGGCAAAGGCAGAACACCTTTGGAAACCATGGCAAAGCACTGGCAATTTCATTCCTGTCTCCACTGTGGGATGGTCCAACGGCTTTGCTTGAATTTGATTCATGATGTCTCATCTTCCTTCAGATGCTTATTGAACACTGTCAACTGGAGCTTCTTTGCTGAACAGCCACATTTTTTATTATACTACTCCCACTACCATCCACCAGAAATTTTAGAAATGCATTTGCCACTGCATATGCTTTTTCCTTCAGTTTTTTTGTGGGGTTTTTGAAAATTTTTTCCAAGGCTGGGAAAGAAAAATCAAATGGTATAAATTTTGAGTTAAGTCATAATCATCTTTCAAATTCTTATATGATGCAAACACTTAGGTTTCAAAAAATTGAACATTAGAATGGTAAATTGTTTAATTGGATTTTTAAAATAATTTGTGAAAATTTACACAAAAGGCCTATTAAAAAAACAAAGCCAACATCAAACACATTAATACTGTCCAATCAGTCTTTCTGTTGCCACAGTGATGTCCATTCCAAGCACTCAAAGTACATGAACCACACTACAAAGCCTAAGACATTCATTAAAATTAGAGTATTTACAACAAATATTGTGCAAGTAGAGGGAGAGTAGATATGTGTCTTCAAGTTGGCTCGTGGGCAAAATTTACAGAAGTTATTTGGTTGGATTCCAGCCTTGCTTTGTGGCATTTTATGTCAGCATAACTCTGTAGACTTCATTGCAATTTTTTCGTGGTTGTAGCAGCAGGAAACTGTGTCCAGCAGTATATGTCCATGTCATTGGAATTTAACATTCACACCTTCCTTCAACCTGGTACAATGGAGAAAGCCCTGCTTTCTCATATTTTTATACCAGAGGGAACACTGAAGTTACATTCTTATAGCACTACAAAACAAAGAATGATAGATGTAATCAAAAGGGTCTTTTATATTATTTTTTTTATGTTATTAGAAAAATCAGCAGTTTGCAGCACTGATACTTGAAGATATATAACACTACTTTGTTACTACAGCAACAGAAAGCACTGACAGTACCAAATTACTGATTAACTGGGTCCTTTTGCAAGACAAGATCAGAAATAAAATGTTCATGATAAATCTGCTGTATGTAAAGTTGGTGGGCTTAAAAGGTAAACGGGACAAACACAATATAGGGAAGTATTTTATTTTACAAAGAAGCTTCTGCGGTGGTTCACAACCGCTCAAGTCAGAACAGGTGGGAACAGGTACCAAATTTGCCACAATTAAATCAGTCGATTTCATTTTGTCTTGTGTGGTTCCACAAAGATTTGATCCATCTCCCACTTAGGGATGGAGGCAGATCTCTAAGCAAGGGGTAGCAGGCAACTCTTTTCACACTAGCAGAAACAGTTGTGCCTAAAGGAGGGATGAGACTTTCCCAAGGGTCTTGGTATAAAAAAGAGAATGTGAACTGCCTCATCTCGGATCAGCTGCTTCCTGATGAAGCAGACTTGCTGTGCTTTTTTCCTCCGCTTCCTTTAGGTATATGTGTAAAAGACACAAGGTATATAGGAGAAAGAGGGCAATCTCACCTTTCTCTTTCCTCCTTGCCCTTCATTTCTCCTCCTCCATCTATGAAAGAGGGAGGATCTCTATTCTTGCTAAGGCATCCTCAGCATAAATACTGGATTTGAGGTATTTCAAATCCCAAGCACATGCAGACACCTTAATGCAGTCCAGCTTTCAAAATCACACAGTGATGTGAGCTATTATGTGCTGAGCTCTTTAGAGCAAAATGTGCTTGTGGCAGGAGAGGTTAAAAAGAAATAAGGGAAAAAAATAACAAGCACAAAGCATTATATTAGTGTAACTGTATCTAATTTAGCTCCAACTGCTGATATTAGGGATTCTTCTTCCCCTCTGCCTTCTTCTGTACAAGGTGAGAAAGGAGCATATCCCTAGAACAATACTGCTCTGTCAAGGACATTTTCCTGTTGGTGAAAGCAGGATGAAAGCTTGCAGAGCAGCTATGAAGAACTAAATTACTGAAGTACAATGCCAGTTGGTGTTGGAGTAAGGCCACAGGATAGAATTGAGTTGCAGAAGCTTCTTAAAGATATTGTGTATTAACTGAGCCACTGTATCTACATATGTTCATGTTCTGAGATTGCCTGAAGAGTTGTATGTCTTAGCTTAAGCAATAATGAATGAGAATGAGACTTATGCATTTGGCCTTGACTTCAGGGAAAAAGTGTGATTGGAGAATGATGTCAACTGAGGGAGACATCTGGCATCTTCTTATGTCATCCTGACTCATCTATGTAAAATCTTCTGCCTGTACCCTTAGCTGTAGCTAACTAGACTTTTAGACAGATAAAGACACTAATGCAGAGATTATATGAAGAAATTAGCTAGCTCTCTAAATGCATTTAGCTACTCAAAAACAAACCTGGAAAAAATGCTGCATTAAGAGAGAGTCCTAAATAATTCCCTAAATTTTAAAAGTTTTACACTTTCTGTCATTGATTTCTGACTGTCTCACATATTCATCACTATATGGCATATTCCTGAATTACAAACTGCTCAGTTCTTTATGTTCTAGAAGAACAACAGGAGAAGAGAAAGAGGCTGGTCTCTCCATGATCTCTGTCATACAGTTCAACAATGATTTGTTTGTATGAATGAAATTACATTAATGTTGCAAAATAATATTCAGGTGTTTCATATTCCAGCTTTTGTTCAGTTGTTAGAGTAACTGACAAAGTTAAACCCTTCCATAGTTTAAGGTCCTTAAAAACATGAAAATAAACACACAGATTCTTGGAAAGTAGAATAGGATTCATTTCAATGAAATTTACTGTTTATTTCATAGAATCATAGAATGTCTTGGGTTGGAAAAGACCTACAAAGGTCATCTAGTCCAAGCCCCCTAAAGTAAGCAGGGACAGCTCACTCTAGAACAAATTCATCAGAGCCCAATTAAGCCTGACCTTGAATGTCTCCAGGGATGGGGCCTTCACCACCTCTCCAGGCAACCTGTTCTGGTGATCCAGTACCTTCATATTAAAAACTATTTTTCCTAAATCTACCCTTTTCTATCTTAAAACCATTATCCCTTGCCCTATCATTACATGCCCTTGTGAACAGTTTTTCCCCAGCCTTCTTATAGGCCCCTTTCAGGTATTGGAATGTCACTATAAGGTCCCCCTGGACTCTTCTTCAGGCTGAACAACCCCAACTCCCTCAGCCTGTCTTCATAGGAGAGGTGCTCCAGCCCTCTGATCATTTTTGTGGCTCTCCTCTGAACATGCTCCGACAGGTCCACATCCTTCTTGTGTTGGGGGCTCCAGAGCTGGATGCAGTACTCCAACTGAGGTCTCACCATGGTAGAGCAGAGGGGCAGAATCACCTCTTTCGACCTGCTGGCCACACTTCTCTTGATGCAGCCCAGGATGTGGTTGGCCTTCTGGGCTGCAATTGCACACTGGTGGCTCCTGTCCAGCTTTTAATCCACTAGGAGCCTGAGGTCTTTTTCCACAGGGCTGCTCTCTAGCATGTCTTCCCCTACTGTCAATAGCGTGTATTGATACCTCTGGTTTCCCCTGCCCAGCTGCAGAACCCTGCACTGTTTAAGTACCTTAATTATAAAACTCTAATCTAGATTATTCTAGAGTCATCTGATAGAAATAATCCCTTTCAGAGGGTAATATATAAATAATCTCAGATGTCTGCCTTGGGAAAAACTAAATTCTGCTCTCCACTGCCCCCTGAGAGAGTCTAGATAGCTCACATTATAAGATTTTTATTTTTTTTCATATTTTTTAAATTATTATTTAAAAGCCCAACTGAATTGTGATAAGACTTTGCATATACCCAGCATCTTCCATCTGTAAAGTCTTCCATGATTAATAAATAACCCAAACTGAAGCAGGAAAATAATTTTCTCCTATCTTATTTGAGGCACAGAGGTGACTTCACCCTTTTTTGTAGATATACTCATCAAAGCTGCATTCCCTTAAACAATGAGATGGTATCCCTCTGAATACCCTCACCTCCCATCTCAGCCTGTGTGGCAAGAGTGTGTTTCAGTGGAGGCTACTGGCTGATTTGCTGGGGATCCTAAACTCCCTGTCTGCACCATTCTGCTGGCTCCTCCTCATTACCATGTCCTTGTCCTTGGTCCTTTCCTGATGCTCCCGCTCTCCAGCCAGCTCTCCTACCTCATTCACAGTCCTTCACAGTGAGTTCTTGATAGTGACTGAGATAGGAGTTGCTGCTGCAGAAAACATTCAATAGCTATGTAAAGAGTACTTAAGCCTAGAAAAAATGTCCATGCCATGTCATTATGCTTTGCCTGAAGGAAGCCTATTGCAGAACTTGTCAACACATGTAAGTTTCCTGAGCCTTAATTCCCATAAATCCTGCCTTTTCTATGTAATGTGAATACCTGGCAAAATACTGGTATGTACAGAACAATGACCAGTCTTCTCTTCGGGGGATTAGAGAGGCAATAATAATGCAAGTCTGTTCTTTGTGCTCAGAAAATGTGAACACATACTACCAGGAAACCCAAGATTGATTTAAACTCAGAAGTTCAATGTGCCTTGATCCAAACTATTTCATTCATTGAGCAGCATCACTGGAACACACTGACCTGCCATTTATCTGATTACGGCAACAACTGGGTTAAAATTTCTGGCCTTGAACATTTAGGATCATAGAGATGGGGGAGGAAAAAGCACAACACGCAACTTGGGTACAGAGCTACAGATAGACATAGATAGCTTTTTGTATTCACCTCTCTTCCTCCCTTTTTTAAAGCTTCTTACCTTCTGAGCATAAAATATTAGACTACTAGCACTTCTGCAGAAAAGTAAACCTGTGGGCAGAAAACAATATAGATACGTCTATGTCAGTTATACCTATACTCAGTTCTAAGCATATCCATCTTAAATGTACCTGCAATAAACCTTCTCAGTGTTTAAGTTGTGTTCACTTAGTTTTAAGTATTTCTGCATGGTAGAGCAACCTGGAGTTTTTCTGTGCTATAAATACCTCATTCCCATCTTTCCATTGTCAGTTAGTATTTAGCTCTTAAAGAAGAAAAATGGAACAGATCTAGAGAAACTTAGAGTTGCAGAGCAAATAGACATTTACTGTACATTTCTTCCTCAAACTTTATGGGCTGCTTCGATGTAATTAGTACACAAGATAATTTTCAAGGTCTTGGTTTAAAAAAACAAACAAATAAACAAACAAAAACCCACACAAAAAGAAAAGCTTGACAACTGCAAATAGATCATTTCAGAGAAAGAGGGAAGTAATAATTTTTCTAACCACCCCTTTGAATAATAACCTAGACTAAGGAGGTAAATGTGTCCAGCATTTATAGGTAGCATGGTTAAGCTTTAAACTTCCATCCATAAAAAGCAAATGTGAATTCTCACAGTACTTCCTGCAGGAGAAAGGTCCTAGGTCTCCCCTCCTAAATATAGACCATGCAGGTCTGATTTCACACTGATGCAAATGACCAGGTCATCTTTCCAAGGTGGCTCATTCTTGTCTCTTTCAACACTCCTAACCTGACTGGCCATTTCAAGCTCATTTGCCATTTCTGCATCCCCCCCAAATCTGTGTAACCCCCTGGTGCCCTAGCCACCTTAATTTCTATTCTGGTGTTCTCCTCTGCACCTCCTCTTGTCCTAGTGCCCAGCCAGCACCACTCTGTTGCATTGTGCTCTTCTGAAACTTTTGACATACAGAAACTGCATCCAAAATAACCAAGTGACGGTGCTTACTCAACACACCTACCAAAAGAGTCCTAGATAAGCATTCTTCCTCACTATTCCAGGGAAGATATCTGATTCAGCTGATGAAACTGCACAAGAACAAATGAGCTCACTGAATTTTGAGAGCAGTTTTGGCTCTAGTTCTCTGTACAACTTCTCATGTCTTGACTGATTGACTGATTTATTGAGTCATCGTTAACAGCCTGAACCTTTGAATCAAACCAGTGGGAGTCTTGCCACTTTTACCAGCAAGAAGAGGCTGCTGCCTAAGTTTCCCACATGAAAGTACAATTCATTAACATGTAAAAGGATTTTAAAAAATCCAAAAGACTGAAATTATGGCTCATAAGTCAGTTTAGTATAGAAATTCTGCACTGAAGCAACTTTGGGGTACAAGTAAAAAAATCTGCATGTGGTTTTTATGTTTACTTTTACACCCTGATTTCAATTTTTCTGACTTCATTTTTTTTTGCCTAATAATGTGTGTGAACATAGGCAAGAGAGTTTTTGGTGTACCTGGAGTGCTGCTGAATCCTTCCATTGGTCTCTCTTTTTTCTCACTCTCCCCACCCTCTTATGTGGCACAGTTGTCCTTGGGACCACTAAGAATGGGATATCTTTCCAGGGAGCCATCAGAGCTCTGATTTAATTGTCATTCTGTGGGGTATCTGTGGTGAGACAGGTGATAGGTGGCAGCAAGCACTGGGTGAGCTATAACAGAATCACTGGAAATATAATTTGAACGTCTCACCTGTCAGAGAAAGGACCTACCACTGGGTTACTGAGGTAGCCTGACCATCTTTAACATGATATATTTGGTTTAACCCCCTAAAATCCCAGGCTAGATTTGCACATAGCAGCAGACTTTTACAAATGCCCTTGGGAATGCACAGGGTGTCATACAATCTACTTCAGTGAACATCATAATTTCTTGGTCATAGTATCAAGGAAAGATGTAATTAGATTTATATTTATGTGATTTTTGCAACATTCAGGGTTATTTTCTGTTTATGCTATTACTGCTTTGGGACTACAAACAAAACAGATGAACACATTATTATACCTTTATGAGGGCAAGTTACTCGATGCATGACTGTCAGTGACACTTTCAGTACTGTGCCTATTCTGATCAGAATGGTTTAAATAATACATGAACTCATGCATATACATATTGCAGCTCAGCTCTTTCATTAGGAGCTTTGCTAAATTCTCTCAGCTTTTTGTCTTGAGCACTCAGATGTTTTCAGGGTGAAAGTCCTTTTATTTGTTACAGGCAGGTTGCAAAATCTTGCTGAGATATCATTTTAAATTTGTTTGGCTGTGCAACCTATTTTAACAAGGGCAACTTGCAGCCTTTGTTTTTGCTATTCTTCCTGGGGGGGAAAAAAAAAAAAAAAAAAAAAAAAAAAAAAAAAAAAAAAAAAAAAAAAAAAAAAAAAAAAGAGGCTTATGTTCAGTGTTTTAATGTATGAGAAAAACATATGAAAGGAGCAGTGAAAAATTTGATTCAGTAATTAAGATTTTGTGTTGGGACTGCAGTGGTCTCAGTTAAGTTGTCTAGAGTTTCTATATGACCTTGGGCAAGTCATGCTAATCCTTCCAAGTCCCTGGAAAATGGGTAACAGTTCATTCTTTTCTTCACCCTCTGCCTTGTCTGTTTGGCTCTAAGCTCATAGGTACAGATTCTCTTTCAGTGTGTTGATATATTGCTAAACATACCATGACTTCAAACATATTCAGAAATTTTTATACAAATCAAGTGCTAGTAAGGAAAATACTTTCAAATGTATATCTTTGGCACTGAAATTCAGGATAATGACTTTAAACAAATATGTTGAAGAATGTGTATTTATAGAGAAAGCTCCTGCTTGCAATGTTTTTGGGGAAAAAAAGCAAGATTCTCTGTTGAGAGTGGGATAGGATCAGTGCATTAAATACAGCTGGCATGGAGGAATGAATCCATCTTTCATGCCTGCTTCAGCCTCTTTGTACTTTGCATGTGCTGCAAGAGAGTGAGGAGAAATTAGGGAGAGGCCTGATGCGTGGCAACACAACGTGACTTGGAAGAGGGAAGAGACAGAGAGGAATGCATTCAGAGGATCCCTACTGGGAGAAGACTTACACTTGATTGTGTGTCCTATTTGTAAAGGAGAGCATGCTCTTTAGCTCTGTTCTTCAAGCATGTACCTGCCCTCAGAGTCTGCAATGTTTCCTAAATGAACTGAATCTAAATGTACAGCTTTGCATGGAACGGCTGTGAGGATCTCTCCTTCCTTCCTGCAAACTAGTGCCTGGTATTTCTGCTGAAATAAAAATGTCTGAAACAAACCAAACACAGCCCGCCACCCCAGACAAATCACATTACTTTAATGAAATAGAATTTTAAATCATGAATCATACACCAGTACCTATCCGATCAGGACACTGCAGGCCACTAATGAAGCACTGCTGTTCATCACCTGGTACACATGCCCAACTTCTTCAGTTCAAGGCAGTCCATTCTCATAACTTCCAGAGATGCTGCTGTGATATCGTAAATCCTTCAGGGTCTGCAGCTGTACATGGGGGTCATTCACAAATAGGTAAAAAAAAAAAAAGCTGGGGTGTTTTTCTCCATTATTGTGATGATAAGTCTGCACTGCTCCTCTAAATGCACAAAGAGTATGGAACAGGGCACAATTGGAGACTGGTTCATTAGCTCTGATTGGCATGTGAGATGCACCTGCATCCCAACCTAGTCCTGACATAATCTATTAGGCCAGAGTGACCTCCCTGCTGCACAGCAATCATTACTCACTCTGCTGTTAAGAGAGGTGGATGGTGCTCACCTGGGCTGTGTATCAATTTCTAGTGTCTTTTCTGTTCTGTGTTGTAAGCCATGTTTTTGTCTGAGAAGTTGCTGTTTCAAAGCTACAGTGGCTTGACAAAAATGGGAGCAGTTCTGTAGCTGAGGAATTTCCAATCTATTTACTTTCACTGGTCACTCTGCTGGAACTTGTAAAAAATCTGAAGAAAAAGGTTAAAACAGATCTGCCTTGCAGCTTCCTTGCAATTCTCTGGTATGTTGATGAGGATTTCGTATCTTAAGAGCATCACTGGCACTGAGACTTCAGTTACAATAACTCCTGTATCCCATTCCTTCTTGGGATCCTCCTACACTGATACACCCTAGAAATAAAACACAATCCTGTAATCCTCTGTACCAAGAGGGACTGAGAAACAGTGAATCCCTCTGGGCTCTGCTTAATGCCTGAAATTATCCAGTATCTGGCTGCTTCTAGGGTCTAGTGGCTTCAGGAGGGCTCAAGAGCAGGGTGATTAGATTATTTTTTTAATCATATATATCTTCTTAGGGAGGTTCACACAGTTATGTACCTGCCCATTGAAGCACAAGAGGTTTTGTTATATCAAATCCACAGTTAATGCATTTCTTCCAATAAAGCATATTTCTGGAAATAGCGAAAGAGCTGAAGAGGAAACATGAGAACTTTGCACTGCATTGTTATGTTTAGAACAGAGAGGCTGCTCTAGCTGTGAGAATTTCAGATTGGTTTTGGATCAGGATGATCTGTCAGGGAGAAATACAAAAATTATCAAAGGCAAAAAGCAAGGCAGTTGTTTGTAAGGAATGATTGCTATCCTTCTCACCCTTCTGGGTCTGGTCAAATCACTGCTGAAGTTGACAGCAAGGCTTGAGTGACTTCAGTAGTAAATGACCATAAAGGAGAGTCTACCTGTCTCATATATTTTTATCTTTATGACTAATTATAAAATGTTTGAGCTAGATTATAATTCTGGACTATTTTCTACTTACCTCCTACCTTCTACTCTTACCCTTCATTTATGTATAAGTAAAGTTCAGGAAGCTTGTTACAGCTGATGTAAGGTTAAGAGAGGGTCTGCCATCCAGTCTGTAGTTGCCACATGTCATCCTCTCCAGGCTTCTTATGTTATAAACATTTCTTTGTAATACCTCAAAGAGAAATACTCTAGTAATTATAGCAGCAATTTCCTTCCTTAGCTCTACTGTTTTGTCTCTCCTGTGCAGATTATTTCATTTAAGCTGATATCCTGAGCAATTATAGTACAACATCATTTGAGACATAATCACCTCTGGCTAACCTCTTCAGGATCCCTTGGATATAAATGTGTTGATGTCTAAGCATCCCAGTGAGAACATTTCAGTGAGAAAATCTGATATGAAATTTAATATTTCCCAGGAAACTTGGTCAGAAATAGAGCAGAACAAGTGCTCTCTGTTAGGGAGAGGCAAGGAATATCAGAAGTTATTGCATTGATTTTATGGCCAGAAAGAACAACGGTGATCTGCTATTCCCATTGCCTGCAAAACACAAGCTAAGATTTTGGCTGCAGCCAGTGCTACTGGCTGTAATGGGCCTCGTCCAAAACCCTGTGCAATCACTGGAAAAAATGCTATTGGCTTCAGTGAGGGCTTTGGATCAGGGTCAGTGTGAGCAGAAGCCCAGCAGTGCAGCACAGCTGTGGGGAAATCCCTGGCTCACACTGAGCAAGGATGGTCTGCCAGTAAATGGGGAGTATCATGGCTTTCTGGACGCAGGACAATGCTTCTTCCAGCATTTCTTCCCTGGCTGAGGCTGTCCTCACTGAAGTGGGAAGGAAACTCAGGGAAAATTACCAGGGAGGAACTACTGCTCTCTACCTCCCTGCGCTGCAGCCACTGCCTAGGGCTGCTATTAGCAGCAGTTGCTGTTGCTGCTGAGCACCTGCACAGAGTAGCTTCTCTGTCCCTAGTTGTGGGTGATAAAATACAGACAGCTGGAGTCTGGTGTGTTCATCTCATGTTTTGATTAAAAAAAAAAAAAAAAAAAAAAGAGCTCTTTAATTCTTTGGTTTAGGAATAGCTTAATCAAAGCTGATGAGAAATTTGAAAGGTGTTTTAGTGTGTGGGTGCAGGTCATTTGACATAAAAATTAACAGCAACAAACTGCTACATCAGGATCTATCTGACTAGACTTGAGGAAAAATGCGAACAATCTAAAATAAAAAGAATGCTCAGAAGTGCTCCTATGGGGCTCTTTTGGGGCTTCAAAGCACAATCATTCAGAAATACTGCATTTTTTTACAGAATTGCAGTTTGCATTTTAGCAGTGGCAAAACTGTATAATCAATGTTTACCCCTCCCACAAGGAAAGCAGAATCACATTGTGAAGGAGATGATACAACAGGATAATTCCCACCGGTGATGTAAAAACCTTCCTTTCCCAACAGTTATGGCTGCACGGGCATGTATGCTCCCCAGTACAACCCCTTGCAGAAGTAAGGAAGGTGACTGAAAGCCTGAAGGATTTGTATTTTTGCATAAAAATATTCCTCTTCAGACCACAGTTTAATTCCTTCTCAGGTGACTAATAACTTAAAAGTGCAAATTATGGTGCAGCAGCTGTCATTCCTAACCTCACCAAACCAGGCTGTCAGCTGACCTCTAAGAGAGGCAGCAGCCATTGCACTGGTCACTGGGAGGCAAAAGCTCTCAGTTCTCAGAGGATGCTCTGTCTGAGTAAGAGTTACTGCTTACTCTTAGGAACATGTGTACTCCTCCCTGGCTGGCCTCTTTGCTGGTTATCTGCAGCCTTGACAATGTTCACTTACAAATGAGCTAAATAGCATCCTCTCTCCCTTCTCCTCAAGTCTCCTCACAGAAAACGGATGAATACTTAGTAATTTTTTTTTTTTTTCTTTCAAGTTATGATCTTTTGCTGTAAGATTGTCAAGGAAGATGGCAAAGACAGATTTGCAGTTAGGATTCCCATTGTTGAAAGTATCTTGAGGACACAAGACATCTGAAAATGCCATCCCTGGGTAACATGAACACAAATGTCTAGCATCATTTTAAATGCCATAGGGGACTGACTTCCAGCTGCATCTCTGCATCCAGGCAGAGATTTCCCTGTGTAATATCTCTTTGTCCTGTGACAGACCCCCACTCATCTGGAAAGGCAAACAGAGGGTAGTCAGGTGAAAGGCCCAGAAATCCTGAAGGGATTCAGCTACTTGAAGGGCTTTGATGGGACATGGCAGGGCAACAAAGGGAGATAAGAGCTAGCTCTGCAGAAGCTGGTGCTGGATTGTATTGCCATAACATGGCAGCTGGGCCCATAAACCCTGCTCTGCAGTCAGCACAACCACCCTTGCAGAGCAGCTTTTTGATGTAGCTGTTCTGTTCCTACTAACTCCATTAGTCCAGGGATAACTCTGTTATCCTTGCACAACACTTCATTGCACCCATGTAGATACCCCCCTGAGGAACTGTTATAAAGCCTTTGATAAAACAGCAGGTGAAAAACTGTGGAGCAGAACTTGGAGTGCAAACCTCCAAGAAATGGCACTGGAAAGCATGTATTGCCTTTTAGGACTCACAGGCAAGTGGAGTATTTGGCTAAAACTTTTGTCATTGCTGTAGCAGAAGGCTAATTTACACCAGTAGAAAATGCCATCTTTTGCTTTTCTCTGCTGTAGCGTGAAGGTGAGCATGTTTCAGGGAGTCTGGAACAGGCCAGGGTATATTTAAATCCACTTCTTCTGTAAGCAAAGGGGAAGAAATACAGCTTGTCTGCAGCTACTTGCTTCTCTTGATACACACCCTCTTGCAATTGCAGGAGGAAAACCAGCTTCTTTTGGGCAGAACTAGTGCTTGCTGCTCTTAGGAACAGCTTGTGAGTTCTGTATTGGTGTTCAGGGGCAGGTTTACCTCTGCCTGATTACTTCTGAATGAACACCACTGTGAGATTATTAGCATAATCCCTATTATGTTTCTAATAGTCTTGTTAACATGCAGGAAATCGATGCAAGGAAATGTTAAGGAGTGTACAGAGGCAAGTTAGTGTACTATGCTTTGAGCCCCATCCAGACTTTGTCAATGATAATTGCTCTTCTCCCAGGATCACAGCTCTTTGTTTGCCCTCACTAAGACCAAGCCACTAATTGGCACTACCTGAGCTCTTTGTCTCTTCCTCAGTTATCTGTGGGCAAAATATCTGTGCTCCAGCAAGACGGACCATACAGTGTTTATCTCAGGAGCAGCATTAGAGTATAGAAGTGAAGAACTAGAAAATTACTAGAGAATCAGTGAGGGAAAAGAGCCCAGTGAGAAATGAATTAACTTCACATCTCAGAAATCTCTTTCAACTCTTTCCATATTTCAAGTTTCCCCTAAGTGTCCTTGTCCAGTCATTTGACTTCTAATTCCATGCTATTAAAAGTGGATACTAATATTCTACAACACAGGAATACTGCAAGGTACTCAGATTTCAAGGGGCTGGGAGCCACTCAAGCGTATTAGTGGAGTTTATTCCTCTAGTCATCATCCGGGTCTCTTTGGCATCTGGTCTCACCCACCTCATTTTAATCTGGAAGATTCAGAAAGCCTCTGTGGCTTTTCAGAGTGAGAATTCCTCCTGCTTTATCCCTGTACAGTCAGCAACATGTCCAACACTGTATTGCACAAACTAGGACAGACAAGATATTGCATCTTTTTGGTAAACAGTAGGGTCCTTATGATGGTTGGCTTGGGAGAGAAATATTAAGTACCATATTCTACAGTATTCCTGTGCAGAAGGCACTCATAATGCAGGTATCTGCATATTTTGAGTATAAAAGAGACCCTGAAATACCTTGGGCAACACTACAACACCCCAAAGAAGTTATCTGGAGCATTGTTACCACTGAGAGGAAAAATGGAGGAAGGACAAAACACAGGTACAGGTGTAGTGAATGCATTGCTGGCTATATTGTTCCTCTCCTAGTTTCCTTCCCCTACTGCTGTTTCATGGAACAATCACTTCATCTTTTATCCTGAAGAAAAGGAAATATGGCACTGTTGATCAGCACTACTTCTGCCATTGTAATAAAATGAAATAAGATCCAATGTACTCAGCCATTTTTTGAGCGAGTCAGACTTACCGACCTTCGCTGTGGTATTAATGTGCAAAACTCTCTGTCTTCCGGCTGTAAAAGTTCCCTCATTTCTGAAGTGAGAACGAAGAAAGAAAAAAAGACAGAAGGAAATAATTTTACACCTATGAATCCCGCCTTGCTTTTTTTTTTTTTAACTAACAGTGAGTATTTTATCTCAGTCATAGGCATCACCTGATTCATTACATGTTCCTGTAGGATAAAGGAAGTCTTGCTGTTTGCACAAGTAGTTTTAGTGTTCAAATAACTTATTTCAGACCCTCAAAATATCTCTGTTTTCAGTCAGAACCAATGTTTCTCTGACAGCTACAAATCACTGGCAATATATTGGTCTGCCAGGTGGGATTCGCCCTGTGTTCTCGGGGAACAAACTATCTTGTGGCATCATCATAAAGTAGGACGAGCAACGCTTGTGCTGGTGGGAGAAGCTGGCTGCATGGAGACACTACTTGCTACCCAACATTGTTATTTTCTCAGGGAGATGTTAATGAGCCTCGGTCAGCATTTCATTAAAATTTCATTAGCAGCACACAGGGCTCCCAAACAGAAGGAACTCTGGCGAATCTCACAGAGGTGGTTTAAGCCATTACAGACTCCTGCCATGTGCTCCCTCTGTCTGCAAGGCTTCTCATCCTTGCAGCTGTGGTAGCTGAATAGAAGAGGGGCTTGAACCTCGGCTGCTGCAGCTGCGAGTTTGATGTATTATGTTAAACTGTCAGTGAAGGTGAAATGCATGGGAACAAGGTCATGCTATGACCATGCCCTGATACTACAACAGTACTCCAAGTCAAAGGGGAAAGGAAGGAGCTCCTTTTCCTGGCAATGTGCACAAAAATGGCTGCTGCATCAGAAGAGCAAGGACACCAACTGAATTAGTGGGTTGTTTTCATTATTTCTTTTAACACTCTGCTCCAGTGTGTGCCAAGAAAGACCTTACAAAAATGGGAAGGCGCACAGATCCCAAAAATTATCAGTAAGTGGAAAGAATAATATTTTCATAATTTCCTTCAAGACTAGGAATTCCACTTCCATTTTCAAAACCAGCTTGGATGGCTCAGGTACCTCAGGACTCCAGTGCATTAACTGTTGCAGACAAGTGTATGTTAACTGTGTCTGCCCAGTACAAGACAGTTTCAGTTCTCTGCCCAGACCAGTGTCTGTAAGCACATCCATGCTTTTAAACCCAGCCCTGGTGCTGTGTGCTTTAGAAGCTGGCTAAAGCTGACTGGGTACCTAAAATCTGGCCGAAAGCCAATTGCTGAATCTGCACTGGAGTTCCTAGGCACAGACAGCAGGTGTGTGCTCCAAGTTTAACGTGGGTGGCTGAAGAGGACTAGCATCCCATGCAGCTGTCCCTGCTTTGCAGGAACCTTCTAGGAGGGAGAGCAGGAACCATTTCAGGTGTGTCTGATCCACATCTATCACATGATGTGTGGGCTCAGCTGGGTGAACAGAAGTTAAATTTTTAGGAACAGGTGATAAGATTATTATATGTAGTTTTGTCCCCTGGGACAGGGAGAGATCTGAACACCTGAGCTATAACTTCTGAGCTACTGCAGTTCACAGTGTGGTATCTCAGGAAAATCAAAGTCACTGATAGTCTCTGATAGATCACGTGCTTGGAAGAGCTAATTGGTATCCAGTAGGATTAATCACGCCTAAATTCCCATAAGATGCCTCTCTTGGGCACTAGTAACAGTGAAGCTGTGAGCTGTGTGGCTGGTAGTACAGGGCTGCCTGCACATTTATCTAGCCATTCCTGTGAGAAATGTAGTTATCTCTGTAGAAGTGAAACTGAAATGTCATTTAAGCTCTAACCAATTCCTTACAGAATTATGCCAAAAGCTATGTGTCAAGTTTATAAAATCAAATTAAAAGCATCCATATTGTGCTTTATTCCTGCTTAGCTATGTTGGTATATGTTCTGGGAATGTGGTGTAGTGTTGAATATCTTTCAGTAGTAATTAAAATTAGTATGAAAATTAGCTACAAAACAAGGAAGTCCTTTTATCCTGATTTTGCAGATGGAGAGCTGAAGCACTAAAGGCCAAATCTAATAAAGAATTATAGTACTGCAGCACCTACCTTGCAGTCATCTGGTGCCCATATGGGATCCAGAACACTGTTAGACAGCTAGTCTCCATTTAGAGGAGCCTACATATACAGGACAGGCTCATCATTTCTAAATGGGAACCAAAACAACCAACTTACTGAGAAGGAAGCTGCCTAAAATCAGTACTCTTGGGTGTCTCTGAGTTGACCTATCTGGCTAAAAAACACTATGAGCATGGGTAGGTGTTAGACCCTACACCTTGGATACTTCACTTGGGTTTTGGAAGAGAAGTTTTGGCCATACTGTCCTCTTGGATGGGTGTCCCACTGTGTTTCCCAGTGTTCATTTGGATTCCCTCAGCTCTTAAAATACCAGAGGAAGAGGAGGCCACCTCTTCCTCTTCACAGGGCTTTAGTGGCCTGATATGTATTCAGGAAGATCCAACTTTGATCTTCCGTTCCCTTCCTTCCCACATTGAAGCTGTTCCCTGCATCAGAGATATTTGAGATGAAGACAAGCAGTAGGAGGGAGTTCAGCTCTGCAATGTGCCACCTGAGGATAGTGTTCAGGGGCTGTAAATGCTTTCTGGGTATGAACCATTTTGGTGCAACCTGGTGAATACCCCAACTACAGTACTATGGATACAGTCTCCTTATGCACAATTTCCAGAATAATTTTTGCACAATGATGCTGCTGTAGTATAGCTGAAGAGATCCCCCTCTTCAGTCCTTCTGGACAGAGACAGGTCAGATGTTCCTGTGAGATGGCAGACACAACTGAAACCTCTTAGGCAGGTGCAGGAACTGGACCTGGTTGTCTCAATTTGGGCCCTTCAGTGACTGTTATTTTGATGCCTGTCCAAGTTTGATCACAAGGAGCTTGAAGTTCCTGTGTGTAAGTTTTTTCCTGGTCAGTTTTACCTCCTTCCCTCTGGAGTCACCTACATCCCATTTGGAATCTCGAGTGGCTTATTTAGGTACCCAAGCAGAGTCTATGGCAGAGCAAAGAACTAAACCCAGTCTCCCAAGTCTTGATGTATCTTTGGCTCTGTCTTTCCTTTCAGGTGATTTTGATGAGGTCTTAGTTTTACTCACTCCCTGCCTAGGCAAAGCTTCTCTTGATGTTTATGCTCATGGCCAAGTATTAATTGGACATCTAGAGACGGAATAATAGATGCTATTCCCCACAAGAGAAAAAAAATGAAAAGCACATTTAAGTGAAATATTTCCACAAAAGAAGTTAGATTGGGTTTTTTTTGTTTGTTTTTTTCTTATCTAATGCCACAAATACAGTGGTGCCAGCTCCTAACAGTCAGGTGCACATAGTAATGGCTGCCAGTTTTACTGGCTGAGAAAAACAGGATCAACACCTCAAAAGAAAGACATTTAGCTGGGGAAACCTCTGAAATAAAAAATTCTGCCAGACATTGCAAAACAGGTGTGCATCCTGAGCCTCATTTAGCAAGTGCACTGATGACTGAGACAGTGCCCAGCCTGGCAGTGGGTAGGATATTCCTGGCTGTATGTACAGTATCAATATTGCAAAGGTCTTAGAAACAAATACAGTTCAAAATGCCGATCCTTAGGGCTTTCCAGAAGGGGGACTGATTAAACTAGAGTATTTTTAGCCACAGCAGGCCAGACTCTCAGCTAATGTAAGTCAGCTTCACTCTGCAGATGATTTACAACAGCTGGAACCTGTAGTTTCAAAGGATAAAGTAACAGTCTTCTGAGCAATTGAGTCTGTATAGATTTTTACCAGTAAAATTAAAAAGGCTCGTGTATGTTGGGGGAGAAGTAACCTTTAATTTAACAGAAACTGCAGAGACTTAAATAGTAATTTCTCTAGTTACAGGCTCAACAGACTTTTTTCTTTTAACTTCTTAGACCTTTTTGCTGAACCTCATAACACAATCAATAGAGAAATAACACATCTGAATGGCCTTGGATAGTAGCAAGCCATAAAAGCTTCTGGAGGATGTTAAAATTAAAATCCTCCATTCTAAGTGGAAGGAATTTTTAAGGACAAGACAGCAGCTGCTTTGAAATGTCTGTGAATTCTTTTTTGTTGCAATTATTAGCAAACAATAAAGGCCTCTTTTCTGAGCACTGATGGTGTTTCCTTGGCTTTGGCAGCTTCTGTCTTTTCTAAAGGATCATAACTGTGGGAGTTTGTTTCTGTTTAGTAGGGAATATGCATCCCTGTGCTGCACACTCATTTTGCATGCTAGCTGTAGGCACGGTGTTCTGAGAAACTGTTTCAAGTCTGGGCTTCTGTAATTAGTATTTTTACTGATACATAACATAAAGCTAATAGCGCTGTTACGTTGAGCTTACATTAAACTGTTAAGT
The DNA here is from genome assembly GCF_020740795.1 of Apus apus. NCBI lineage: Eukaryota > Metazoa > Chordata > Aves > Apodiformes > Apodidae > Apus > Apus apus. The sequence continues at coordinate 58,472,137 of NC_067284.1, read as the reverse complement.
AGTGAAATCTCTTACTTGCTCAGCTGCTCAGCAATTGTCTCTCAGTACCCCATGCCCTGCAGAGCTTTATGTTTCTACCAAGAATAAGAATTTGCTTTGGGTAAGAGAAGTAAAGGGACAGAGGAAAGGTTTGTTTGCCTGCTTTTTACTGTTTGTTGCTGTGTAAATGGTTGGGGTTTGCTTTTTTTTTTTTTTTTTTTTTTTTTAACTATAAACTTAAGGTCAGCCAGCAGGCAGCATTTGAATGGAAAATCTCTGATGAATTGGCTTGTATCTCCCTTTGCTTGGGGATCATTAGTTGGCAACTTAGAAAGCTGAAGCCTGTTCCAAGCTCTGCCATGGATCTGGTTTAAGAGCTATCTGTTTACCTGATTATGTTTCCAGCCAAAATCTTTTTTGAGCACAGTGCCTTGACTGCTTGTCGTGGTTTGGGCCCAACACGACAATAAAGAAACAGCCCCATGGCCACTCACTCAACTCCTCCCCTCACATACACTCTGGGATAAGGACGAAGGCCAACTAGAAGTTCAAGGGTTGAGACAAAGGACAAGGAGAGTTCTTCACCAATTAAGGTCAGGGCAAAATAGACTCAACTTGGGGAAAAAATTAATAATTTAATTTCACACTCATCAAACACACACAGGACACAGACATCACACAGAGCAGGGCTTGCATATGTTACCCCACCCCTCCCTTCTTCCTGGGCCCAAATCCCTTTGTTCCCGGTTTCTCTCCCTCCTTCCCCCCAGCAGCACAGGGGGACAGGGGATGGGGTTTAGAGTCAGGTCACAGGCTGGTGGTTCCTGCTGCTCCTTCCTCCTCAGGAAGAAGGATTCCTTACAGTCCTGCCCTGCTTCTCCACAGGGTCCCTAACATGAGAGAGAGTCCTCCACGAATCTCTCCTTCATGAGTCCTTCCCATGAGGTCCAGAGCTGCTCCAGCCTGGGCTTCCCACAGTCATAGGCTGCTTTGGTAACAGTCGCCTCCCTGAGTGCTGGGGTCTTCCAAAGCTGCGCAATTAAAGTTCACTGGCAGCAAATCCGAGTCCACTGGCCACAACATCCAAGTCCACTGGCCAAGTTCACCCCCCCTGGTGCCTTCAGGGAATGTTCCACCATGTGTTCTCCATGGATGCAGAGCGACAGCTGCCATCTCACCATGGCTTGCAGGGAAACTCCTGCTTGGGCACCTTCTTCCCCTTCTTCCTCATAAACCATCAGGATCTTCAACCCCAGCACTGCCTTTGCCCTCTCCAGCACAGCTCTTCTTTCATAACTCCTAAGTGCTCGCTCTGCTCAGGTCTTATATGAGGTCTTTTGTATGTTAACTGCAGAGGCACATCTATTGTCTCTGTAATGGCTCCTTGGCTGGTTTTGGAGCAGGAGAAGCTTCCCATCTTCTTACTGGAGCCACTCCTGGGGCCCTTGCCCCACTACTAAAAATGCCCCAAACCAAACTAGAACACTGCTTCAACTAGAACACTGCTTCAACAGGCTCAGCTCTGAGCTGCAGCTGATAGGTGTTTATGATTTACAGAGTCCTGAGTCTTAGAACACGTACCCAGGGAACATCTGATGAGTTTCAAATGTGCCTACTTAATTTCTAGGCTAGGAGACCCTTTCAGAGGAGCTTGCTAGTTGCTTTATTCTTTTAGAATAACTTCTCTCTTCTATGTATGGTGAAGGACTCTCAGGAAGGTAAAGCTAGATATTTCATCTTTAACTCATGTTGTCTATAGAGTTTTCTTTGTTGAGTTTTCTTCTCCTTGAGGAAATTCTTGCTTTTAGAAAGTGAGATTGTTTGAACTGGAGAGGACTTAAGCTGGTCTCTTGAAACACATTCCGCATAAAAATAGAGAAGAATATCAGCTTCTCCTTCAGTGTTTCTTCTCTTTGAGAGTTTCTCTCCTCTAACAGGTGAGGACAATAATAATTTCTGCTTTAAAACATCTACTAGTCTTACATGTTCAAATATGTGATTCAGCTGTCTAAAATCATTAAACAATTTTGCATCTGAGGCTGTATTTTTGTGATGTTTGGGTCATATGTTCAAGTTTTATAGCTTGCCATGAGGGCTAGAGCTCTTCTAGAGGCTGAGATTGTCCTTTGATTCTGGGAGCTGGAGCTTTAATTAAAAGCATCAAACAGTTAGAGACTCTCAGCAAAAGCATAAGGTTACCACCTTGGACTTAAGGGAGAAGTAAGATTTTTTCAGAGCATATAAAAGCTACAAAGGTCGCTTGTTCAATTTGAGCAGTTGGGTTGGGTTTTTTCCCTAGCAAGACTCTCACCTAGGAAAAGCTGGGAAGTAGAAATTGTTTGGAAGTGGTCTGAAAACAAAATCTGTGAAGAAAATCATCCATTTCAAGCATTTAGATGAAGATAAGAAAAGTATTCAACTGATTAATAGAGGAAAAAAATTCTTAAGGACAGAACAAGGCATGAAGTAGTGCAGTTTGCAAAGAAGTAAACACAGCACCAAAGGAAATGATGTGTTTCCCTACAAATTAGAGTCCCACTTATAAGGATACATGTCACAAAACAATTACAGAGCAGAGCTGGGTATATGGTAGATCCTCCTTCAACTTGAAATATTTGTATCAATAGTGAGCTTCTTTTTAAAAGTATAATCGACCTCAAGCAGAACCTCAAGCAAAGATTACTCATTAAGTTCTCAATGCTATTTTATGAAGATCAGACTTCAGACCTATTATTGTTTTTTGGTCTTAACATCTATTAATCTGATTCTGTGCACTTGCAATATTATTTTCACCATCTCTCATCTCCTTAAGTAAATTAATCCAAGGGAGTTTCCTCTGGTTATAGCCTGTGAACTACCTTTAGGTTTTAGTGAACACTCTTCATCCATCAAAATGTTTATCTGCACAAGAGACAGCACACACAAGAAGAGAAAAGATTGCTCAGGTGGCTTTAAATGTACATTTCTATGTGTATACATGTGTTGTGGCACTCTGGATTTTTTTTTTTTAATTTTTTTTTACTATAATCTGAACTTTGAATTCCCAGGATTTTGTAATATTTTTTGTGAAAACTCAAGCATTGTCTTAAGTTTTTTCCCTTCAGCAATAAATAGCTGTTTAGAAGCTTAGCTCTAGATTAAAGATCTTGGTTTTGTCTGGGAATTTTCTGTAGACCTTGTTGACCAGCTTTCTGCTGCAGCACCAGCACAATTTAGCATAGAGATGGAGAAAGGGACCACTCCATTTTTCAGGTCTCCACAGTGACCATTAGCCTACCAAGTGGGGCAAATTTAACTGACAGCTACACCAGTGTAACCCCTGCTACCCACAAATCTGGTTTTGAGCTTGCACTGCAGTTCAGACAGAAATGTACCTCCAGAGCTGAGGTCCACTGCTGTACAGACAAAGCAGTGCTCTTGACTCCAGGTGAAAGCAGTATTCCAAGCCAATTCCAGCTGGCAAACCTTAAAGCAGGAGTTGTTTTCCAGTGACCAAGGCAGTATTAGGAGGCTCCATTAGGCTTTGCGAAAACAATCACACTGGAGACAGCAGAGTTAACATCAGAAGAAGGATCAGAAGTGCTCTCTTGAATATTCACCTCTGGGGACAGATGCAGTTGCTGGCTCTTCTATCCAGGAAGATAAATCATAACAGAAAGGAGGAAAGTTTTTTACTTTTTTCCCCAGGATAGCTGAGCATCTTGTTCATCAGTATGTAAGATGTACTTTCTCTTACAAAAATGTGCTTGTTTCACTGTTCATTACAAGAAATAACAATGCTCACGTGCCATTTTTATTCTATTGGAACCTAATTTCATGAATCCCTGAAGAAAGTTAAATATACCTATTCATTTTCCACTTAGGAAGGATATTGCTGCATATATAAATATTGTAGTCTTGTCTCTGTAATAGTACAGAAATTCTACTTGTGGAATTAAAATTCATCCTAATTTTTTATGTTATACAAGTCTTTGAGCGTTCTCCATGCTCCCAGTTTCTGTCATTTTTCTATCTCAGTGCAAGGCCACTATCTGGAATTATTGTCAAGGGACCTCTTATAAGACTATTAAGCTACACTGTGCAAACACCTATATATGTAAATTTTTTTTTCCTTTTTTGGGATTTATTGTTTGATTGTTTGTTTGTTTTGTTAGTTGCCACATAATTCTTGACCTTGCTTCATAAAGCCACCAAAAAGTTGTTGCTTTCCCATCTGATGGCTCATCAACTTGTCATTTTAGAAAATCTAGAAGAGAAAGACAAATTATTTAAGTGGGTTTGGAAGTGTGCAATAAGCAGAGAGGGCGAAGTGCTTCCTTGCAGGATGTCAGGGAGGGTGCAAAAGGGATTTTTAAGTCCTCAAATGGCAGCTGTTTGTTCTAGGTAATTTTCTTCTTTAGCACTCAGCATCAGCTTTTATCATACAGGTTTCACTGTTCCAGGTAATTCAGTTATATCTTCCTATGGAAAAAACAAGAAAACAAAGGTCTCACTATGCCTTGTGAGTCTAATGCGTCACATTCCATGAAGGAATTTTACTCACATTTTTAATCATTTTCTGCCTTTTCTGCATGCTAAGATCTGCTGCTGTTCTCATGGTGTAATACAATAATTGCTACTGAAGTAGATAATGAGTGTAATAAATTTAAACCAGATCTGCATAAGGCACCACTAACAGTTTTTCTTTGTCCTGTACTAAAAACCAGATGCACAATCATTGAAGAAGTATTGCAAGACTTGTTGTCCACTTACTCAAGACTCCTGCTGTTGAATTGCATCAATAGAACTAAAAGCTAGCTCAGAAAAAATGAACTTGAGTATTTTGTTGCAAGTCCTGCAATATTAGTGTTTTCCTTATATTCTCAGCTTTTGGAATCAGGTGAGCTAAAAATTATTTTTATGAATGTATAAATATATATGCTTGTGTGTGTATGTTTGATCAGTTCCTTTTCCATGCTGGTGGAGAAATCTATGAACATAATAATTTCCTTCCTGAAGTCTAAGAAATAAGAAAGCAAACAAGAATTCAAAGGTACTTTTTAAAAAAAAAAAAACTGAGGAATTTCTCTTAGATATCTCTCATTATTCTTTTCTGTCAGTTGTGTGCCTTGTTAACATCCAGGTTTGGAAATACTTAGACTGCATATTGTTTCAAATTACATCTGTCCTGTACACAGCAATCTTTTACACAGGCTTTTGATCTAGGGCAATATAACTGAGAGGAAAATTCTCCCTTCGGATGCACTTAGTTTTCTCATGCCCTGGCAGCCTTTAAAAGTGATTCCCAGCATCTCACTTTGCTTTCCATTCGGTTCAATTTGAGGTGTTTATTTTCATCCACTACTTTATATTATTTATAGCACCCTTGAACAAAGCAATACATATTTCTTTCTCAGCAGAGGAACAACCTGGGCTTGTTTCCAAGGCATTTTTGGAGAGAAGCAAGCCATGGCTGCTTGCAGCAGTACAGAAGAGACTCTCAGCTACACCCTTTTCAGGATAGGTTTTATAGCTATTAACTTAAGGTGCATCAGTGACCTGCTTAATTGAGAAATTCAAAAGGGATCAAAAACAGGCTGCTCCTCCATACATTCTGTAGTTTTGTCCAATGAACAGCTTAGAAGGAAACCTAATGATGTCCAAATAATGACTTGAAGTTACTATGAATGCAGACAAGAATTGCTACGAATGATGTGTTTACTGGACTGGCTATGGGGAAGAAAAGGACTGGCATAATAGGAAGGAATAAAGGTAGTAACCTGCAGGTAATTGCTTGCTACCTGCAACATATTGCAAGTATGGAAAAGACTATTTTTGGTCCACATGGAAAGCTTGGTTTAGAAATTTAACCATCAGACTTTTGATGTACATTGTTTGCCTCTAGGAAGACATTCTGGCATCCTATTTGCCTCCTTTGTTAACACAGCAGCATATCAGGTTGAATGCTTCAGAAGTGTTTCTGAAATAACTACTAAATCTTTTTGTTGGACAAGCTGCTGTAACACCTCTCTATTTAGTGTATAATACACACTTTGAGTCGTTGCTACAAGTCCCATTATTTTATAAGCCTTCACTAGCTATGTCTGGCATTGCTTTAAGTAGGTAATGTTTCAGTAGTCCTTCCCTATCAACTTTTTTTTTTTTTCCCTGCTGTGTGTAGCTTCTTTTTATACTATATAAACATAGATTATCACAATTTATTTTTTTCTTATCTGAAGTACATAGCAGAAGCAGAGGTGTCTGGAGAGCTAAAAACGATTAGAGGTATGGAAAAGACTTCTATAAGTAGACAGAGAAGATTAATACTGCTTAATGTAAAGACACAAGGCCATGCTTATAGCTACACTAAATTTCAGTGCTACAGGGAAGGCAAATTGTGTGTATTTTGCTTCTCTCTAAGTAAGAGTAAAAGGATTTAATAGAACTGTCAAATTATAATGTAACTTATGTAAAAATGCAAGGAAATGCCTTTATAAAAAATGTAAATCAGGGAAATTTGTCTCTTCAAGGCAGCAATGATTCTCTGTCCTGTCCTCTTTTACACTGTGCTGGCAGCCTGGCTTATAAAAAGATAATGTTGGCACATTCTTGCAGAGCCAGTGGGAATGGAGTAAATGCTGCATCAGGGATGCTGCTGGTGAGCTGCAGCAGGGACTTGCTCATCCTTGAAGATGTTCTCTAGTAAACATCTGCACAGCTGGTATGTCAAAGCACCTGCCAGTGGGTGCCCAAGGGCTGCCCGTAAGTACAAGCAAGTCATGCACCTACATATATGTTCATGAGCTGCCATTGCTTTGAAGAGGTCTGCAGCATGGACAAAGCATGCAGCCCCACCCATACCCGTGTGGTGCACCACACCACCTTCCTTGGTACCCCAGCAGCTGCATGCCAAGTAATGAAGGGTACTGTTTCCAAAATGGAATGATCCATACTTAGTGTATAACCAGCTGTTTGGCATCACAGCCCTGGCAGTGCCTATCCCCCATTTTGTACCAACAGGAGGTTGTTTCCCAGTTGCTTGAGCAAGACGCCTGAGTCTCAGCTCTTTCTTGCAGAAGGTCCCAGCTGTGTCCAGAGAGCATGTTTGTGCTAGCCACCACAGCAGTTACCTAAAGGACAGGCAGGTTTTGAAGGGCTGCTGACTGGCTATTTCCAGAGGCAGGGACTTTGGTATAGGTGAATGTAACTAGCAGCGACACAGTGGATATGAGACTTTCAGAAAGTGCTAGAACGGGACATGAAGAAACTACTGATGCCCCTCCAGTATCAGTCACAGTGGTGTGACAGCCTGGCTCCACTAGAATTGGTTTGATGCATGTCCTCTGTAAGGGAAGAGGAAAGCTCCAAATTCCCAGGTGGGCAGCCTTTTTCCTGTTGCTGAAAATCCTTTGATCCTGGATAGTAAGGATCCAGGATACTAAGTTGTCTCCCTGGTTCTGAGTGGATGAGTTAAATTTCGTTTTGGAGATCTGGTGTCAAATGCGCTTACCCAAGGTTTTGTTTTATGCTGCTGCAGTGTGGTCTGTAATTATATCACGTAAGTCTTTAGTGTTGAGTGTTCTGGACTATCCCTTTATGTTTTTGCATGGTAAGAAGGGAAAAAAATAAACTTGTTCTTGCATTCTATTCTCCATTGCTTTCCAGGATTTTATATGCTACAGCAGGGGGCCCATGTTATGCAGAATTTGCATTGCATTGAGGAATCTTGAATGTGGAAGCCAAGAGAGACTTAGATTTGGCCATGAGGGGGAGGAAGTAAAATAGCATGCAATCTGTGGGTTTTTCTTTCTCAACATTATCTAAATTAACAATATACTGTTTTCTTTGTGTCTGTTCCATTCTATTATAGGCTTAAGTGCTTAATCTAAAGCTTAAGGGCCTAAGTGTGAACAAACTGAGAAAAGTCTTTAAGGAAATACAGCTCTGGTTTCTTGAAATGGGCAGTATTTAAAGCACCAAAACAGAATTATAGAATCATTAAGGTTGGAAGGGACCTCAAAGATCATCAAGTTCCAACCCCCCTGCCATGATCAGGGAACCCTGCCACTAGATCAAGTTGCACAAAACCTCGTCCAACTTGGCCTTAAAAACCTCCAGGGATGGGGCATCAACAACCTCCCTGGGCAGCCCATTCCAGTTCCTCACCACCCTTATAGTGAAGAATTTCTTCCTAATACCTAACCTAAATCTCCCCTCTCTCAGTTTAAAACCATTACCCCTTGTCATATCACTACTGCCTCTGGTGAAAATCCCCTCCCCAGCTTTTCTGTAGGGGTCTTTCAAGTACTGGAAGGCTGCTGTAAGGTCTTCTTGGAGCCTTCTCTTCTCTAGGCTGAACAGCCCCAACTCTCTCAGCCTGTCTTCACAGCAGAGGTGCTCCAGGCCTTTGATCATCTTGGTGGCCCTTCTCTGCACCCTCTCCAACAGGTCTTTATCTTTCTTGCGCTGAGGGCACCAGAACTGTACACAGTATTTCAGGTGAGGTCTCTCCAGAGCAGAGTAGAGGGGCCGAATCACCTCCCTGGCCCTGCTGGCCATGCTTCTTTAGATGCAGTCCAGGATGTACTTGGCTCTCTGGGCTCCAGCACACACTGGTGGCTCATGTCAAGCTTCTCATCTACTACCACCCCCAAGTCCTTCTCCTCAGGGCTGTTCCCTATCCATTCTTCCCCCAGCCTGTATTTGTGCTTGGGGTTGTGCTGACCCAGGTGCTGGACCTTGCACTTGCCCTTGCTGAACTTCATGAGGTTGGCACTGGCCCACCTCTCCAACCTGTCAAGGTCCCTCTGGATGGCATCCCTGCCCTCTAGGGTGTCAACTACTCCACACAGTGTGGTATCATCAGCAAACTTGCTGAGGATACACTCAGTCCCACTGTCCATGTCTCCAACAAAGATGTTTAACAGCACTGGTCCCAGTACTGACCCCTGAGGGACACCACTCATCACCTGCCTCCTTTTGGATGTTGAGCCATTGACCACAACTCTCTGTGTGTGGCCATCCAGCCAATCTCTTATCCACTGAGCGCTCCATCTGTCAAATCCATTCCTTGTCAGTTTGGAGACCAGGATGTCATTTGGGACAGTGTCAGACACCTTGCACAAATCCAGGTAGATGACATCAGTTGCTCTGCCACCATCCACCATCTCTGTAGCCTTGTTGTAGAAGGTCACCAGATTGGTCAGGCATGACTTGCCCTTAGTGAAGCCATGTTGGCTGTCACCAATCACCTCTTTATTTTCCATGTGCTTTAGCAGACTTTCCAGGAGGATCTGCTCCATGACCTTGCCAGGCACAGAGGTGAGACTGACCGGCCTGTAGTTCCCTGGGTCTTTCTTTTACCCCTTTTTAAAAATAGGGGCTATATTCCCTTTTTTCCAATCAGCAGGAGCCTCACCAGACTGCCATGACCTCTCAAATATGATGGACAGAAGCTTAGCATTTTCATCCACCAGCTCCCTCAGGACCCGTGGGTGAATCCCATCAGGTCCCATAGATTTACGCACCTTCAGGTTTTTTAGATGGTCACGAACCTGCTCTACACCTACAGTGGGGGATAATTCACTCTTCCAGTCCCTGCTTTCACCAGAAAAACATACAGACCTCTCATGCTGAAATTTTCTGTCAGAGGTAGATTAAGTGGCCTGTAAATGTGTGGCTCTGTGCTGCCACCATACCTAGTGAATTTGAAGGTGGGATGTTTGTTCTGGTTAGCACATCTTGGGAGCTGCGATGAAGAAGGTCTCCTTTGGATGAGCTTCCTTGGGGAGGTAACAAAATCTGTGGCTGCATTAGGCTTAGTTTAGGTGGCTTTGCAAATCATATCTGTACAGCTTCCCAGCTTTGTTAAATCCAGAGGGATAACCTCACCCCACTCCAGAGCTGTAAATACTCTGTGCTGTAAATACTCACCTGCAGAGACCTTACAAATCCGTTTCCTACTAGAGGAGAGATATTGCACCTCTTTGGCAGGAACTGTGGACATCCAGAAGGCATGGAGGAATGCTTCTCAGGAACATTACCTTATTAGAAACCTTGCATGATTTTTTTCCTAACAGAGCTCCAGATAACTTATGTCAATAACTTCTAAGAAGACTTCTAAAATTTATTTTATTATTTTCTGTTATTGGCTACTAGTCTTGATGAAAAAGCATATTGTTTTGTTTATTTCAACATTAGCAGCTGTTTCTGTTTTTGTTAAGGTGCCTGAAGAGGTCTGGGCTTGATCAGACATTAATTATAATTTATTTTAATCACTGCTTGGATCCCTGAAGAAATTAAATACAAGCTACAGAGCCGGCTTACAAATACACAGAAACTCAGGATGATAAAACTGTGGTTTGGTGCTTCCTTTCACTTATTAGGCTTCTCCTAGCTGAGCTCAGTATATTCAGGCAGCAAGTAAAGACTCAGGGAATGTATTAATGGTGAGATGGACAGAACATGCTTATGGATTCTCATTGCACATGTTGATGACACTCATTTTCCCAACATTTCCATCTCATAACCTCCGGCTCTGGAGCTGTTATGGCTAAAGAAGCTGCCCCAGGTCCAGCAAGCTATGGAGGTGGATCAAAGATACGTTTCTGAGTTATCTCTGTGGAGCACCTGAACCAGCCCTGCTGGCAGTTCCACTGCTTTAGACCTGTGCTCCGTGTGGTACACTGTCCAATTTGTATTCTTTGTGATGACAAATATTTGTAAACTGGCAGCATAAGATAATTATCTATTGGGTCACGAAAGGTATTTCAGAACAATTCTTTATGGTGGCAAACTGTCATCAGAAGAAGTTGATAGAGACAAGGAACAATGCTGATGTTAATATCCCTCAAAGGCAGATCCTTGAGAGACTCAATGACATGAAGGAATTCCCACAACTAATAGGTACAGCTTCTCTAGAAATGGTACTCTAGGACTGTAAACAAGGGAGGAAGTTTGCATGACTGGAGGGTTTTATTCCTGATGTAGTAAGACTATGATATGAACACTCTTGCCTGTTCCATATTTGGTTAGACAGGCCTGGTTGAAAGAAAGATTTGTCTTATAAAATCTGACATTATGTCTTAGCTATTTTGTCATGTGGATATTGGCTAGACTGTGTTTCTTGCTTGTTTGTTTTCAGTTTAAGCTTTGGGAAAAAAAACTATGCTTTCTAAAATGTCTCGAATCACAGAATCACAGAATAGTCATAGTTGGAAAGGATGTCTGAGATCACTGAGTCCAACCATAAAAAAACCCAACAAACCCCCAAACAAACAAACCTCAAAACTCTACAAAACCACACCCCTCAAAAGTCCCACAGCACACAATCTAAAATCTTGGCCACTGGGGCATGCCCTGAAGTTCCTCATCTACACGATTCCTGAATACATCCAAGGATGGTGTCTCCACCACCTCCCTGGGCAGCCTGTTCCAGTGTCCAACCACTCTTTCAGTATAGAAATTCTTCCTCATATCCAATCTAAACCTCCCCTGCAACTTCACGCCATTTCCTCTGGTCCTGTTATTATTCACTTGGCGGAAGAGGCCAACTCCCATCTCCCTACAACTTCCTTTCGGGTAGTTATAGAGGGCAATGAGGTCTCCCCTCAGCCTCTTCTTCTCCAAACTAAACATCCCTAGTTTCCTCAACTGTTCCTTGTATGACTTGTTTTCTAGACCCTTCACCGGCTTCGTGGCTCTTCTCTGGACATGCTCCAGCACCTCAATGTCCTTCCTGTAGAGAGGGGCCCAGAACTGAACACAGTACTCAAGGTGCAGCCTCACCAGTGCCGAGTGCAGGGACATGATCACCTCCCTACTCCTGCTGGCCACACTACTCTTGATGCAGGTCAGGGTGCTGTTGGCCTTCTTGGCCATCTGGGCACACTGCTGGCTCATGTTCAGCCTGCTGTCCAGCAGCATTCCGAAGTCCCTCTCTGCCGGGCAGCTCTCCAGCCATGCTTCCGCAAGCCGGTAGTGCTGCTGGGGCTTTTTGTGAGCGAAATGCAGGACCCAGCACTTGGCCTTATTGAACAGCTGGCGTTAGCCCATTGATCCAGGCTGTCCAGGTCCCTCTGCAGAGCCTTCCTACACTCTAGCAGATTGACACTCCCACCCAGTTTGGTGTCGTTTTCAGACTTGCTGAGGACACACTCAATCCCCTCATCCAGATCTTTGCTAAAGATGTTGAACAAGACCAGGCCCAAAAGTGAGCCCTGAGGGACACCACTAGTGACCGGCACCAGCTAGATTGGACCCTGTTTACCACAAGTCTCTTGGCATGGCCATTCAGCCAGTTTTTTACCCAGTGGAGAGTGCACTTGTCTATGCCATTTTTCTCCAGCTTCTCCAGGAGAATGCTGTGGCAGATGGTGTCAAAGGCCTTACCAAAGTCCAGGTAGACAATGTCCACAGCCTTCACCTTATCCAAAAGGCAGGTCACATGGTCATAGGAAGAGATCAGTTTGGTCAAGCAAGACCTCCCTTTCATAAACGCTTGGTGGCTGGCCCTAATACCCTGGCTACCCTGCACTTGCCATGAGAGCTCACTCAGGATGAGCCTCTCCATGATCTTTCCTGGTATTGAGGTACCAGGAAATCCTCCCTCAAAACTATTCTCTTCAGATTGTTTTGTGCTTCACTTTTTCAAATAGATTTTGACCTGAAATTTAATTTCATTGAACATTTTTAATTCACTACCTGTAATAAGGAGTATTCAGTTCTAAGAGAAAATGTCCGTGAAAGTAGTTGGTATAAAATAATCATAGTTAAAATGTATATTAAAATATAATAATTATAATTCTAATATAATCATAATAATATATTTTTATAGCAAACAAACCTCTCAAGTTTGAAATGATGATGCCCCACATACTACAACCCTGACAACTGAAAAGTTAGCAGAAAGTGGTTACATGTTTTTTGGATCAAGAATAATGCTTCAGAATGCCCTTAAACCTGTCACTGAAAAAGAATGAAAAAGAACTTGAGTTGGAATAAGGAACAAAGGAACCTCTTATCAAAAGAATATAGATATGTGTTGCCTAACCTACTCTCATCTTTTTGCCTTCTAGTATTATCATAAAAAGGAAGTGTCTCAGATAGCAGGTCCCTATGGCCAGCAGCTAAACTGTGGCACCACAGTTGTAGTTGGGTCTGGAAGGAAAAAAAAAAGAATTATTTTTTTTCAATGCTGCTGTTGTGAGACCTGAAGTCTAGTGCTGAATAATCTACTTTATCAACTTTTGCCAGCAGTATGAAGGGAAACATGCAGAAGAAGAAGGTTTGCTTAGGAAAAACAGGAATTGTACCATTGATTACAGTAAAGCAGCATGATAGACATGGTGTGTACAGAATGGCCATGCATGATAGTTTGGAAGAGTTATCCAGAGGAGTGTTCATTGTTACTTAAGAGTTATGCTGGGTAAAAAAAAAATTAATGAACTATACATTCTGTTGTGAAATTCTCCAGTTTTTGGAGTGGCACAAATACTGGACTACTGATGCCTGAATTTCAGAAAACACACACTTTCTTAGAACTGCTGCAGCCCACAGTTTTGATGAAGGATGCTTTGCTTACTGTCCTACGACCACAGGTAGCACTTCTAGCAGTGCATTTTTCAGGGATGAGCCTGGTTTCTACTGGAGATTAGGAGATAGCTCTGTACCCCTTGCCAGTCTGTGTGATGTGGAATGTTGTCCAGGGTGATGAGGTTACTGCTGGGTGCTGGGGTCTCCTTGGTTCTCTGTTCATCCTTCCTCTTGGACCAGCCTGCTCCTGATGCTCACTGCTTCTGTTTCCATGACATCTTGTAAAGCTGCATTTGTAGCACTAGTTAATGAGCAAATGCTCTTGATCTGTACTTCAGAAGAATCATAGGCAATTTAATGTCTTGAAAAAAATGTGGTTTCCTCTCATTCGCATTCTTATGCACAGAAGATGGGTAAAGAAACCTGTCTGGATGGTACAGCCACAGGTAAGTTTAGAATAGATGTTAGAAATTTGTACTTGTTAGAATAACCAGTCTCTTCCAAAAATTACCCAGTTTTAAGGGATTTATGGAAACTTATAAAAAGGATTATACGATATGATTATGTACAAGGGGCTGAATCTCATGAAGTTTTCTTCAGTTCTGCTTCAGTAAATCTCAGAATTTTTCTGTTAGACATTCCAGATAAATATTTCTCAGGACAAGGCTTATCTTTTCTGGGCACTTCTGATTTTTGAGACATCTTCCATTGCATTGAAACCTGTTCTTGCAAGGCTTCCAGCACCCTCCTCTTCTGACAGTTTTTGTGTCCTCTGGTTCCTCTCTGCCAGCAGAAGGGGAGCTGCCAATCGTACAGGTCATCCAGCTGTGCCATAGTTGTAGTCAGAGTCAATCCTGTCTCAGGGGCTTCTACTGCTTCTATAGCTCAAATTAAATTCCAGCTAGGGAGAAATGGGATTCCTTACAACAAAGAGCACGTGCTTTCAAGGATGGGATCTAGCTTCTCAGTGAGACAGCATTTCCTTCAGGAATAACTTGAAACTTAACATTTCTGACATCTTTATGTTTAAAAGGGCTATTTCTAGTCAGTTTAAATTGTTTTCTGTTATTCCCTCTGAGTTCTCTGTAGATGGTAATTACACACCAGCTTTTTCAGCTAATAACAGAAATATGAAAGATCATAAATATATATTTTTAAGCTATCTTAAAACTTCCATTAACAGGTTGTGTGGGTTTTTTTGGTAGCATGTCTCCTCCACAAAATATGTCATTGTGGAGATGTTGAAGTAATAACATTTTTGGCATTTTGTTTAGGAAACCTGCAAAATGCACCTCCAGATATCCTGTTTTTTTCTATCAAAATCTTACTACAGGATTGTCTCTGCTTCTTCCATGGGATCACATGCATTAATTAGGGGTATCATTGTCCTCATCTCCCAGGGAAATGCGCAAAGCCATTTGAAATAGCACAGTAGTGGGGCGAAAACGAGAAGGTAAGAAGAGGGTGGCCTTGAAAAATGTCTTAGTTACACAGCTGTATATGCATGTAATATTAGAGAAAGGGGACCCTTTTCTGTATTTGCCCTTCTCATCCTGCAGCAGTACTGCAGATACGTGTGAGTGGTGTTTCTTCAGCTCTGAGCCTTCTCTTAAGATATGTCCCTGCCATGACTATGTGGTCTGTTCTTGGCAGCTTGGCTTGTTCAAATGTGGTACAGTCCTATGAATCCAGGACAGAAAAGAGAAGAAACTCTTGCTTGCTTATTTATTTATTTATTTATTTATTTATTTGTTTTGTTTTAGTCCATAGACTCTTCACCCTGTTCTGCTCTAGTTCCCAAAGTCATTTTGAGGATAAGGTAAGATGCATGAGAAACCAGGATGAAAAAACTCATTGGGAATATATGAGACTACTCTGAGCGGAGCCTATACTGTGCATTGTGGCATTAAGTACCATACCATGTATGGGCAGGGTGGAGTGGAGGATCCTGTAATACTTGGAGTTTGGCAGAGTTACTTCTCTCAGGAATATTAGCAATGTTAAATTACAATACAGATGATAGCCAGTATATGCCTCTAGGCACACTGCAGCAATACTGATTTTGTACTCCATGAGATTTACTTTTATTTAGGCTGTAATAAAAGCTAATTTTGTTTCAACACTGATAGGATCTGTGACCATTTTCCCCCGTGATGTTATTAGAGAAAAGAATATAGCCACTACAAAGGTATTTTCACATTTATTGCCAGCTTTCTTTGACTGAAGTAGCATGTGTCAGATGAATTACCACTGGTTGCCTTGCTCAGTTTCCCCCCCCTAATCTTGTGGCTTTTTTTACCTATCCTTAGGATATGCAGCTCCAAGGTTGACAGGGATAATGCAAAAGACCTGGAAGTCAAATATAAAGTAGAAGTGACTGGAAGAAACAGAAGCTGGTAAGTACTGCAATAAAAGTGCTGTTTAACCTGCTGGCTAATACAAAAAGGTTATTTCTACAGCAACTAGTGAAACAATATATTTAGCAATTACATTAATCCAAACAAATAGGGATTTTAACCCCATTGTCCTGGCTAAATTCCATCTTAGGTAATTACATTCTGGCTACCTGCTTTCCCTTTGGAGTTTCTGCTGGGTAAGTTTTGGCTTACACCATGTGTGTGTGTGTTTGGCTTGTTATGAACAGTTTTGTAGCATGTCAGCATCTGGTAACACCTATCTGGTAAAAAAAAACGAGGTGAATGTCTCTTTCATTTCAGTGGAAGTGAGGAGAGACTGTTCTGTCGCATTTAACTTATTAGTAGGATTTGTAGATGCAGCAAATACCAGGACTGGCATATTGTAGTGATGGCCATAATATAAACAGATAGGCAGTGGTTGGAAATACACAAACAGACTGGCAGACAAGCTGGAATAGCACGTTTTTCTCCTCAGCCTTCATGTGTTAGACTTTCTTGTGCTTTCTTCTGAAGCCGAATGTTTTTCTTCATGTCAAAACCAGCTTGATGTGGCTGCCTGTATTTTTAATCATGTCATTTTGTCCTTCTGGTTCCCAGAGTAGCCATGTAAACAGATGCACATGTGGAACTAAGAGGTGGCATGGGGGAGAGAAAAGGGGCAGGGTAGACCAGCTTTGACACAAAGCATCCTCTCCCAGTGGTACTTGTGCTACTCCAACCCCTTCAGAAATGCTGCTGAGGCAGGCACATTTCCAAAGCCCTTCTGGTGAAATGCAATGAACCATTGAATTCAGATCTAGCTTACATCTCCTACTATATCTGCTACAAGTCAGTCTCTGGCTGTGGCTTTGATGCCGTTTTGAAGAGCCAGGAATATCACAGTAATTTAATTAATTTTATTGATTATGAACGCAATTGGAAAAGATCTTCCCCGCAAAGCTGAAATGTAAAAGCGTGAGTCAAGGGTCATATACTGTGCTGTCCATGAATTTCACTTTTCTTTTCTTGTTCCATTCAATAAAATGAGGCACACTTTGTGACCTGACAAGACAATTAAGCTGCAGTTAGCATAGCGTGAGCAGATCAGGGCGTCCTTCTTCCCCTCTGCTTTTTGACTGAGATGAAGAGAAGTGTCATCTTTCAAAGCATGAGGCACTAAGAATCCATTCAGATCAGTTACATGTGAGATATGAGTGGGTAAATGCTCTGGTATTTGGATGTGGAGCCACAAGGGAAGTTCAGAACCACCAGCATTTTAATTGTGGTTTCGGGACAGCTTTGTCAAAACACACACAGCCTGTGATCGTAACTTGGAAACTGCCTCTTCATGGTACTACTTGTAGGAAGTTTGGACACATTCAGCTCCTGCTAAGAGCAGCAGTTACCTGGAGAATTGGGCACATGCATACCACCTTACAGGAAGCATCTGAGAGCAATCAGCTCATTGTTACATGCAGTAGAAAGAATTAAAAGGAATAACAAGGTTTGAGGCAAATAAATGTTTCCTTTCACCTAGACAAATGTTTTAGCAGCTGTGCAAAACACTGAGGGTCCTTGAGTGAATGAATTAACAGAAATGAACATTGGCAAGCAGACTGTAATTAGAATTGCTTTTGATCGCAAAGATCTTCTGGTGATTATATCCAAAATCTGCAGTTTTTAAGAATTATTTTTATTTATTTATCAAAGGGAAAACATTCTCAGCAGGGTAAACAGAAAACAAATGGATCAGCTTTAAGCTCTTTTTAACAAGTTTAATTTACTTCTGGCAAAATTATTCAGCCATCACCATTTCTCTGCTATAGGTATTTGGTTGGGGAAATAAATTGGAGTATGCATGATAGATGAACTGCATTGAAAATTCCAATTTTTATCAGCTCTAACCCTTGATCTTAATTAACTCCACATCTGTTTTCATGGAAACCAAGAATACAATCAATAAAATACTATAGCTAGCTGCTTGTATTGAAGAAATATGCAGAAAAAAAATATTTTCAGTTATTCCTTTCCGACCAGTTTTGGGACACAGTAACAAGTGTTCTGTATTGCCCTCATTGCTGGGATTGATGAAGGGCCTGATCCCTGCTAGACCAAAGTACGTTACACAGTGAAATTCCTACTGTTGCACAGGGTCCTGGTTTGAGCCAGGATTAAGGCAGTTTTCTTTTTACTGATTTTTCTTCTTCTTCAGTGAAGTCTCTTTTAAGCAGCAAGTTTTCCAACCAGTGGACTGGTACACCTGAATGTTTATAATTCTTGCCAAGAGACCAAGGACACTTTGCTCTGCTTGTTGTATCTGCTGCTTCAGACACTAAAGGAGCAGAGGAGTCATATCTACAACCCTCCCATAGGAAGTAGCAGACTAGACAGATGGCAAAATTGGCCAAAAAAGTTATTCCATCCCATATTTACATCGCACTCACTATAAATTCAGGCATCACAGAAGTCAAGCCCTTCTTCTTCCTTCTCTTCCATCCATGACCGGTGTCTGGGGAGGACTCCATCCATCCATCACCATTGATCCCCAGGCCTGTGAATTCCTGACCCTCATCACTCTCCCCTCAGCTCCTCCTTGCTCTGCTGCTCTCTCTGGCAGCTCCAGGACATTTCAGAACTGCTCACAGCTCAGGAGATGCCATGGCAGTTGCTGGGGGTGGGGGGAGGCAATAGGGTTTTGCACATTCTTACACATACTTTTATATATTTATAGATATTTTATCACTAATATTTAATTAAAGCTGTGTAGTTTTGTTTTCGATCAGGAAACCTCTGTCTTTGTTCTCTCTCTCCTTTCCCTACCTGGGTGTGGGGGGAGGGGACAGAGAACATTGTTGTCCTATGCCAATCCTGAATTAAGCCACGACACACATGTGGGTCAGTATGATGTGAAATAAGGGTGGTACCCTTCTCATTGATTGACTGAAGTTCTGATGGGGACAATGGAAGGAACTACTTTTAACTTTTTTCCATACAGGGAGAAGTCACTTCAATATCCAATATGTATTCCATGGGAGAAACTCCTTTGGCTTATGGTTTATCCACAGGAAAAGGTCAAGGCCACCAAGTGAAGAAGCACATCTGCTGTGACCTTGGGAACATCCTCCAGATACCCGAGTACCTGCACCAGCAGCACTTGCAACACTCTCTACTTCTTGCACAAGCACATTTTGGAGGGTGTAGACCCCATGCTGAACTGCTTGAGTGGTATAACATCAAAAGCAGTAAATCCATGGCATCTAACTTCCACATCAATGCTTTTTAAGCCAAGTACGTTGCTATGCCATGTAATTTTCAGCCTTTAGAGCAGTGCACTTAGAAGTCTATTAGTGGGCACTCTGATGTACCTTGCTATTGTTCCAATCTAAGGTTGCAGGAATGTAGTTTATCCTTATATATATTGTTATTCAGTGCTTATGGGTATTCTTGGTTTTCAAAAAATACTTTCTTGGAAAAGTTATGTAGAAAGGAGCCGTACTCTGTTGGGGTCAGAAGAGCTAGTTGAGGCTTGGCATATTGCCATGGGGCAGGCACAGGGACATAATCATATAACTTAGTGACATATAATCTGAAATACCAAGTGGGATAGGCTTGAAGAGTAGGTAATTTTTATAGCAAGGTTTCTGTTCAAAGACACTGGTACATGACACACACCAGTCAAGTCCCCAGCTCCTCTGGCCCAGTTTGGACCAGCACCCAGGGGAGAGAAATGTTTGACTGGACTGACTTATTCAGGTCCTGGCTTGCAGTTCTTGCACATATCATTTCCATCTCCTGCTCAGCCTTCTGTGTGGCTTCACGCAGCTGTGGGAGTCTCCAAAATCATTAGGGTCAGCTTCACTGTGGTTCTTTTTCTGGGTCATCTAATTTCAGCCACATTGCCAGTACTGTGTTATGCATATTTTATCCATCTCTACTTTAATAAACTTTTATGTAAAGCTTAATCACTTGTTGGTATGTTTCATGCATTGTTAATGCATTGAAATGCTCCATGTCAAGAGATAACAGTGCCTCCCTAGTCAGAAAGAACATTTTACTTCTCAGGGAGTTAACAACTGGCTTAGTCAAGCACAAGAGAGGACTGCACCCAACCTGTTAGACATATGGATTTTTCCAAAAAGCTGACAGTAGTTAATAGTCTAGTAAGAAATGTAAAATAATTCTATGAAGAAGGAAAGGGGTGTGAAAATGAAACTCAGAAACTCAATGAATCCTCAAGAAAGCTCCCTCATAGGAGTGCAGAAACCAGCCTGTTTCCCCAGAGCAAGAGTCTCTTTTACAAATGTAACTCAGAGGTAAAGCATTGGCAAAGAATTGGAGCCTCTGCGAATGTCTAATAACCTGAAAAACTGAAAGCATGAGGGGCTTTTTTTATGCAGACAAGATACATGCACACTTTGTAATTTTGTTTGTATGCTTTGGAACTTTGTAAATGAATACTTGCATTTGAAGTAATTTTAACTTGGTTTGAGTTCTGAGGGCTTTCAAGCTTATAAAAATCAAGGTTTCCCTTTTCTGTTAGAGGAAGATCTTTACAGTCATTGGGGTATTGATATTTTTTTATTATTATTTTGTGGTTTTTTTCTTGTACTAAGTCTCCTAAATTTCTCCAAGGTGACCAAGTGATAATGGCTGCAGGCTCTAGGACCACTTGGGATGCAGGGAGTGGATTGAAGAAATGTCCGATGGATACAGCTGTTACCCAAGTAAGTGTCCTGCTGTATAGAGAGGTAACAGAGAAAGTGTCAGAAGCTTGAGGGTCCTGAAGGAGTCTGACACTGATAGATACTGGGTTTGATCTCATCTGTGTGAAAAAAAAACCCAAAACAAACAAAACAACAAACCTAACAAAACACTCATAAACAAATAAATTGATGAACCAACCACTTGGCTACAGGCTCTGTGCTGTTTTCCTGGATGCTAGTGACAGTGTCCTGCAGCTTGCTACATATGATAATGACCATCTGGGTCCTTCACAATACTGATACAAAGCAGAATGTCTTATTATTGTTAAATACTGTGACCCTATTACTATTAATGGGGCAGTGAAATTTCGGGGGCATAGTTGCAGTAGACACAGAGGGTGCAGACAGATTTTAAGGTGCGTGTTGTAATTAACACAAGGGTACCAGAATCTAAAACTCTTGACATACATTTAGAAACTGTGCTCTTCTGTGGTACTGATACTTTGTCCATCACTAATAAGAGCTAGCTCATTTTTTTCAAGAGCTCTGAGAGGACTGTATGGCTTGAATATGCATTTGAGAAGGGATGTGATAAATTGCCTGGAAAATTAGTTTTTTCTGCTTTATATGTTTTCCCTTAAAGAAGTCCCTTGGGTGTTTTTATTTAAACAAATCCAAACTTAAAAGCATTTGTATATGTTCATGTTTCTGCAAGTGCACATATCTGGATGGCTAGATTTTTTTTATTACTTTTTTTCCCCTCTCATGCAGATAGACACAAGCAATTTGTGTGTGCATTCATGTATTACAGGTAGGGCTGATGAAAATTTCTTGTTAGAGTTGCCAAACATTTCCCATTACAAGAAATTGAAAAGGGGGTGTTACAGCTCTCCAAAACATGAATTGGAGGGCAGGGTTTTCTATAACAGGCCCATCCAAGTTTCATAGACAGACAGACATACAGTAATTTCAACAAGAATGTTCAGTTGTTTTAAAACTGAAACATGATGAAACAATGTTTCCTTGTCTTAAAAATATTGAGTGAGCCTTCAGAAGGCCCTAGAATTCCCACTTTCAGAACAAGGCTTCAAAATCTGAATGGAGCAGGGAGTTTCTGTTAGGAATGGTCCTGGTGTTATGTCCATAAAAAAACCCCACAAAACTATTTCGCTGTCAGACAAACTATAAGCCTTTGAAAATATCTGATTTACTGGAGTTCAACAAAGGCAGAAGTTTCACAGGTAAGTCTTCTAAAGCTTCTGCTTGGATGGGGCCTGGTATAGGACTGAAAGAGGCTGCCTAGTAATTACATAAAATGTCAGGTCTGAGTGCTACTAGCAAAAGGAAGGATTTTATTTCCCCTCTCCAAGAAGAGTAAGACCTGCTGGGCACCAATACCAGAAATGCAACCCTTTCACAGGAATGAGAGCTGAAATTTGCTGAGGAGAGAGGCATGCACTAGTGACAATGTAAAACAAGGCCAATGGGCAAAAAGCTGGAAGTGTAGATGTGATGGAGGAAAAGAAGGAAAAATAGTCTGAAAACTGTGAGGAAAGGAGACTGGGACTGCTGGGCTAGATGAACAAGACAAAAATAGATGGGGGAAGAGGTAAAGTTTGTGTGAAGAAGTAGAAGAGATTTCAAGAATGACTGTACTAGAAAAATTGAAATAAGTTTATGGATTAAGGGATAGGGGAAAATTATGAAAAGCAGCTGAGGTGCAAACAGTGGGATTGCTAGAAACATCTGAAAGAGGAATACCAAGGTGGCATTCACATTGCCTGAGGAACTGGCAAGCCCATTTCAGAGTGGGAACTGGTGGGAGAAAGGAAGATGAAGCTGGGGAAAGTGAAATACAAAGTAAAGAGCTGGCAGAGCAGAAATCAGACCAGTTTGAGAAAAAAACAAGCCAATAAACAGGAGAAAAAAATGGGACTGTAGTAGAAAGTCCTGTCATGTATTAGTTACTAATTTTTTTTGGTCACAAACAAGGCATCCAGAATTAGTTTATTTTTACCTTATTCTAAATTCTGTGTATCTGTTTACCTTTTGGAAACTGGGGGTGGTTCTGTAACCCCACAAAAGTGTTTGGATTATAAATCACATAATGGTTGCAAAGCACTCACATACCATAATGATGAGCACCACAGAAACACCCAGGAGGAAATTAATAATTCTGTCTTCAGAACCACATTTGTAAATGTGCAGTAAATAAGGCTTGGGGCAATACATTGAGCAACAAGCAGAAAACAAAATATTGAATTGATGCTCATTAAGTGAGCACAGTCCATTCTGTGCACAAAAGGAGGCAGGAGAAATGCTGTGGAAAAAAATACACTTGTGTCTTCTAAGGTTGTATCATAACTCATGTAGGAAAAGGAATCTGAACTGGGGCAGCACTAGCAATCTTAATTCTTTCCTAACCCTAAGAGACTTTGTATTTATGACCTTAATAATGTATTTTTGTGATTGTGAAGGTGCGAATATGTAGCACAAAATGTTATCTCATGAAGCTTGAAAAGCACAAAGCAATATGCTTTAAAGAACAGATTTCTGTTCAAGTAGCACAAAAACAATTCCACTATTAGAATGAAATTTGAGATATGTAATTGCATATTATCTGGCATGGATATACTTACAACTGTAATATAAAATGTTCTAATTTCACATTTCATGCCCATCCAACCTTCTCTAGCCTGCTGTGAATATAAAAGCAGCTCTAACATGCTAAGAGGAATGAGGCAGGAGTATTCAAATGATAAGGATGTTTTTCCTACTAAGTTGTATTTTGTTTCTAGATAAACATGTTTGAAACAGCCCCTTCTTTACATGTAGTGTTTGCAATTCTGCAGATATTGACTTAGAAGCATGATATTACCTAGCTGAGTGAGCTGGCTTCCTCCAAACAACGGTATGAAACATGTACCTAGTGTTCTAGTTAAAGCCAAAGGCCATTCATCTCTCTAATTGCAACAATGCCCTCCAGGATAATTTCATCCCAAATGTACCATTCTTCTTTTGCCTGAACAAGTGACTTAAAAACCATCTGGAGCCTTGCCAAACATGAAGAGAAAAAAAATTGCTGGCTGTGATATCACACCAGAAAACATTACAGGATGGAAAATTGAGAAGGTCAAGCAAAGTAGTGAGATTTCTCTATCAAGCTTCTGGAAGTATTGACATCTAATGCCTGAACATTAGTGGTCATATCATCTAATTTTTCCCACAAACTAGTAGGAGTCATCGGTTAATAAGTAAAGATATTCTAAAATGCTCTGTAACCCTGAGGGCTGCCAACCTTTTTTTTGTTTAGGAAAAAAAAGTTAATTAAGCCTGCGAGCAGGATGTACAGCCAGAGGAAAGCTGTGGAGTGCAGTTGCCACTTTTCAAAAGCCAGATACATGGAGGTTCTTGTGGGATCTCACAGAGGCGAAGTACAGTATCAGGCGCTAAAAGACAAAGGATCACCAGGGCTAGTGTGCAGCTTATGGAAGATCGGGCAGAACCCCTTTGCTTTCTAAGCTCCCTCACTCACGTGAAGCCCAGGTGTGGTTGGCTTCTGCCTTCCCTCCCCAAATACAGCAGGTGCACCTGTTGAGAAGATCTAAAGGTGATCCCAAATGGTGAAATTAAGGTGCAAACAAGGTCAGAAGTTATGTACACACCACAGTTTACTGGAGTGCACAACAAAAATTCAAGATCCCTAGAGCGGACAGGACAGAAAGAAAAAGACAGGAAAGTGAGGAGGAGAAAACAGAAATACAGAGAATAGCAATGATAGGATAGTTACCAACAGGGTCCTAGGGTGGGGAATCGCTTCACTGTATTGATAGTGTCACAGCTCTTTATAGTTAAGTGATGTGTCTCCAAGGTGGTCTTCAGGGGAGTCTCACACGGTGACTTCCTCCCCACAAGTTTTTCTCGAAACTCAGGCTGCAGGCATTTGGCTTAGAAGGGAGGGGGATCGGTACCGAGCTGTCTCCTTCCTTTGCGATTTCAGCACCTTTGGCTGATTTCCATGTAGACGAGACAAGCTATTGTTTGTCGCCAGGGTTCATTTCCATTTTTACCTCCACAAGCTTGCATTCCAGCAATGTTGAGACATCTTGAACTCCACAAGGTTAGCTTCTCACAGCAGCTGATGAAGCTCTCTGAGCACATATGACCAGCTTTAGGAAACGAGCTCCTTTGAGAACCAGCTAGCTCAGTGAGCAGGACTCATAGGATTTGTTGGAACTGGGTTTTACAAACCCAGAATACTCTCTGGACTTAGACTTCATTTGCACTCTGTGGGACATAACCTGAAAATCATAAAAGGAAAAGAGTATGTTTCTTGAATATTTGCAGGTTGAGTTCATTACTGTCAACAATATTTTACATGTCTGATTGATTCTTTTTAGCCCTAGGGTACACACAATAAATTTTCACTGCTGAAGATTAAGAAGTAAGACTAAATATTGCTTACTTGGCCTAAGGATGTGCACTAAGAAGCTGCTTTGTTTTTCAATGGGCAAGAATCACCCCATTAGCTTCAATGCTTATTTCATGTGTTCTCTGGAGTGAGAATTTTCCTTCTAGTGGAGAAACAGGGGACATAACCTTTGAAAGAAGATCACTGGAACTAAAGAGCTTTAAGACCTTGATGAGGGAAACTATGCTTTTGTAGAATATGAACCTGATATTTCTCTGTCATGTAGTTTTTGCCTCAACTGATCATGTACTGCTGCACCAACATGTGAAAGGTTTTATCTGAGGCTCAAATCCTAAGAGTGATAACATCTCCCACTGACTGATTTTATTGAGAATTGGGAAATTCTCACACTCTGGGCAATGACCACACATAGCTTTAAAATGCTGAAAAAGCCAGAATACAGACACAATCCTTTTAATGCAATTTAGTGTGTTTTTATTAGATTATGTCCTGGTTTGAGCCAGGATGAAGCCAATCTACCTTTTACTGATTTTTTTTTTTTCCTTCAGTAAGCTCTCTTTTGACTAGCAGCAAGTTTTCCAGCTAGTGGACTGATAACACTGGAATGCTTATGTTACTGTTGAGACGCAAAGGTCACTTCACTCTACCCTGTGAATTTGCAGCATAGATGCTACGGAGAGCAGAAGAGTTGTATCTACAACCCACTTGGGGAGGAGTGGACTAGAGAGACAGCAAAATTGGCCAGAGATATTCTCTTCCATACATCTACGTAGGCTCAGTGTGAGGTCAGGGATCACACAAGACAACTTTCTTCCTGCTTCTACTTCCCTTTTCTTCCATCCATCGCCAGTGGGGAGGACTCCATCTATCCATCACCATTGATTCCCAGGCCCATGCACTCCTCACAACTCTCCCCTCAGCTCCTGCCTGCTCTGGCACTCTCTCCGGCAGCTCTGGGACACTTCAGGACTGCTCACAGCTCAGGAGATGCCGTGGGAGTTGCTGGTGTGGGGGGAGGTGACAGGGGTTTGCACATTCCTGAACATGCTTGTGTGTAATTGTACATATTTACTTTTGTCATTAATGTTTAATTAAAGCTGTCTAGTTTTGTTTTCAGTCCAGAGAGTCTCTCCCTCATTCTCTCTCTCCTTCCCTACCTGGTTGGGAGGGGATCGGGAGCATTGTTGTCACTGGTTTAATTGCTGGTCCTGAGTCAAACCGTGACAAAGGAAAAATAAAATGGAAATTTTTTTTTTTTTTTAAATGACGCCTTGGTCTGTCTGAATTCTGGCATTTCAAGTTGTTTCTTTCTTCTGTGATAAGTCCCAAATGGATCATATGCTACTAGCAGCCAGATTCTTACTCTCTTAGAAATCAGTTTGTGCTTCTTATGACATGACAGACAGGACCAGGCATGAATGAATACAAACCTAGGTACATCTTCTTAGGATCCCCCTCTTTTCCTTTTCCTTTTCCTTTTCCTTTTCCTTTTCCTTTTCCTTTTCTTTTTCCTTTTCCTTTTCCTTTTTCTTTTCCTTTTCCTTTTCCTTTTCCTTTTTCCTTTTTCTTTTTCTTTTTCTTTTTCTTTTTCTTCTTCTCTTTCTTTTTCTTTTTCTTTTTCTTTTTCTTTTTCTTTTTCTTTTTCTTTTTCTTTTTCTTTCTCTTTTTCTTTTTCTTTTTCTTTCTTTTTCTTTTTCATTTTTTTTCTTTCCCTTTTCCTTTTCCTTTTTTTTTCCTTTTCCTTTTCCTTTTCCTTTTCCTTTTCCTTTTCCTTTTCCTTTTCCTTTTCCTTTTCCTTTTCCTTTTCCTTTTCCTTTTCTTTTTCATTTTTCTTTTTCCTTTTCTTCTTTCTTTTTCTTTTTCTTTTTAATTTTCTTTTTTATTAGGAGCTGAAGCTTGAAAAGCAGTTTTCAAACCAGACTTTCTTTTGCAATAACAGATTGAAAATCAATTGTATCCCCTGAATGACTTTTTTTCACAGCAAGAATATGATTTGTAGTTGTTGTTGCTTTTGAATCATGGAGATTTGATGATTCAGAAAAGTATTGATATGTGTGGGGACTAAATTTCATGCTACTTCTGGATTACTGTGTGTGCCAGTACTGTAGGAGACACAGCTGTTGTCAAAGTGTCCTTAGGCAACTGCTTGCAGGGTGTCATTCTGCTGTCTATTAGCCATGACAAAGGTCTTGTGGTAATGGTTGTAACTCAAATAATATAAAAGGGAAGTGGTGGAATGATGGAGTGGGAGGTCCCACACAAACCAGTAAGCATTGATGATCCCTGCCTCTGGGGGAGAAAAAAATGTAAGACACTGCAAAAGTAAAGTAGAGATGTGGGGGACAGGGCAGAAATGCACTTTCTCAGCTCTTAGTGAAGATTTCACCTTGGATTTCACAGTTTATTCCCTGTATCATGCCCTGGTCACTCATCCAGGAGGCAGAATCACTTGTAGTGGGACAGGTTATTCTTTAACTATGGTATGACCTGGGAGTATGCTGTTAAAATATGATGGTCTTGTCAGCTTGAGAGCTCTTTATGCCCTTATTCTGCAAGATACTTATTTCTGTGTCCAGTTTATATATCTAAGTAATCCCATTAAGATCAGTCAATCCATTTAATCACTTAAAATTAGGCTCAAACTTAAAACTTTGCCAAACCATAACTTAAGAGAAGTGATTGAAAACAACATTTGGCTTTACAGTTGCTGATTTTTCAAAGCTTAAGTCTGGAGAAAATAGATCAATAATGTTTTTCTTGTTTTATTCTGCAGTGAACAATAGGCTATAATGAAAATCTTAATGCTTACTTTACAATTGTGAACCAGATATAAGGTCCAGGTTTTGGTCACTGGTACTCTTTGTACTGTGAATCTTTGATAGTGAAACGGTGACATTTTTCTATATGAGAAGATTGCAAGAGCAAACTTTAAGTAAACTGAAGTGTCTTTTTCTTTTAATTGAATCTATGACCTGTCTAAAAAGGTGTATATGAACCGAGAAAAATGCAAGATCGAAAACCAGTCCATTCATGATAACTAGAATAGCTTTCCTTAAGACACTATTTCAGAGCTTTCACCCTCTGTTCAGACAGATGGAGAAAAAGTTTCAACCTAAAGCAGTGTCAGCATCACTGTATGAGTCAAACATATGAGGCCAGGTGGGATGAGAGAGTGGTTTACAGCTGGCATGCAGCACTCCAAATATCTCTGCTGGTGCCAGCGCTCTCATTCCTCAATGAGTGTGTTGCTGCGATCATTTCCACCATGATGGCTTAAGAAGGATTTTGTGAATTTACTATTGATGAAACAGTCTTTTTTTCTGGTGATTTTCCCTTGACTTATTTTGCTATCACCTTCCCTTTCAGATGAGGGGAAAAGAAATATGTTAGTTTGTCCTTGCCTCATCTCTATCACAAAAGAACTTGTTGCTGGATTCTACCTGAGATGGTGGATGCCATTCTCAGAGCATGCATTTACAGTTCCCTTAAGTTCAAGTAAAACAATTAAATGCCATGTGTTATTTCTGCCAGAGAGTTAATGTGTCTGTCATTTCTTTTTTCACTACTAAAATACAAGAAGATATCAGTGTGCAATTCTTATCTTTGTTCAATGGTCTTGTATGATCTATCTGCTCAGCAAGGACAGAGATCACTTGTCTGTGAAAGATAGAAGAATTGCTTATTAGTGTCATGGAAGCAAATGAAGAGAATGTAAAGGGAAGGTAAATGACAGCATCTTTCTGAAAGATATGCATAATCTCTCCTGCTTCTTCTGAGGTACTTGCAAATGTTGCCAGCTACTTGCCATAAGGTGAGTCTGAAAGTGCACTACTAGAATGAAAATTCAGAATATGAGTAATTAAGATAGTGCTTATCACTGTTCTCATTTTGTATTTCTTCTTTTTCAGTGGCGTTTGTTTCCTTTCCACAAAGATGACAACAGCTTTGAATGCTGACAAAGCAAAGCTTGGCAGTCTCAAGCAAGATATCCTGTTCTGAAACTGTGCTCAGCCTAAACTTCTCACTAATCTTGCGAGTATGCAATGGTTTTTCATAGACTGTACTAGCTACCTCTGCTAATAAAGACAGTTGGGATTTCTGATTGTGGTTATGCCTGTGTTTGGATAGCAAGCAATATTAAATATATTTAAGACGACTTTTGTCATCAGACATGAACTCATTCTGTCTGTACTCCCTGTGGGGAGGGAGTGACTATGGATCATCTCCACCTTTTCTTATCCCATTTCCAACCTGGGATACCTGTGTGCTACCAGTGCCTGAATGGTGGTGCGTCCTGAAAATAAATCTTCCCCCTTAGTCAGAGGACAACCTTAGCCTGAGGTACTCATGAGTTCAGCCCAACATTCTTAATTGCAGAATATACTAGAGGCACTTTCAGAGCAATTTCTGATTTTCTCAAATTGACTCATTGTGTATAATGGTTTGTCATTAGTTTTGGTTGGCTATTTTTAATGGTTTATTGCACAGCTGAGCAAATTAATCTTTGTTCATATACACAGCATTGCACTGCTTACTTTCTAGCATTAGAATTTTTCAAGGGAATAACAATAAGTAGTTAATAGGTAGTGCCTTCTCACCCACTGATGTAATAAGTTCACCTGAACCCTGACACCTGTAATACACTATTGTGTAGCACCTTATTGTTCTACACTAGGGGAGAAAGAAAAAATAATAAGAGGCCCAGGCCCAAATTATGAATCTAGATGTAAACTCACCAGGCACTTGTGGGGTTCAGAAAGATTAGTAACAACAGAGAAGGATCTGGAAGGTTTTGCAAGAATTTTGACAAAGCAAGAAATGAAATCTGAGCGTCTAGTCTAGTACATTTTGACAAAACAATACTGATTAATTTTCTATTGCCGTAGCTTATATTGAACTGTTTGCAATATGTTTCTGCATATGACCTTACACATGCTTTTCTCTACAACTTAAAATGTTAAGATCCTTGATGCCATCTTCAGATATTCAGCAGGACAGTTTGAGAATTTTGTATTTTGGCTTTTCTGCAAGTGTCCTCCAGGGAAGTATGTGTCACTCTGAGACATCTTGACAATGGCTGAATCATTCTCAGTTTCACATTGCACTGAATCATTTATAAATCACCTCACAAGTAATTGTTTATTTTTAAAAAATTATTTTAAAAAGCAAACACAACACAAACAAAAAAAAACAACAAAAATGAAACAAAACACACACACAAAACAAAAAACAAACAAACTAAACAAAAAAACAAAACCAAACAAAACCACAACAAAAAACCCAAACAAAAAAAACCACAAACAAACAAACACACAACCGAAAACAGTTCTGCCAATCAGAGGGTATATCCATAAATATAAATTATTGGCCAAACTGTTGTATGTGATAACTGGGAGCTAAGCCCGCACATTTTCATTTTCTTCTTGTGTGTTTGTTATATGCAGGGTCTCTGTCAAATAGGTTGCTTTAGAATCAATATTTACAATAAAAGCTCATTCATGTGTTGTTTTCTAGTCCTTGACAAGATGACAAAACATTTAAAAGAAACCAATAAAGAATGCAAAGTGTCAGGATGACTTTTTCATGCAGGGTTGATTTTGAGTGATGCTTAAACAGTGCCTAATATTGTCCCTTGTGAGGGCTCTAGTAATATGCTAAGATACCACAGAAAGGGTGTGGTGTAAGAACTGGAGCAGACCAAAGCGGAATACTTAGTTCCAATATGATAGTCACAGTTTGTCTCTAGAATGTACAAATAACTTTAGATCACCAATTAACACTATCTTTGTGCATCGTACATGCAAAGTACAATGATTAAAACCTAACAAAACATAAAGACTGAAGCCTTCTTTCATCTTGGGTATCAATTTAGACTCTCACTACTTGGAAAAACCTCTGTGCTCCAAATAGCACACTGTGTCCATGGCAATGTGCAGTTCAGTTTTTAACTTTTCAACACATAAAAATGGTAACGTATTTGTTTTAAGCACTCCTGCTTAGCTATGTCATAGCTATGGAAGCCTCAGAATCAGGCAATTTCCAGGAGCCGTGGAGCCATCAGGGTAAAGACTGGGTTAACTGCCAGGAAGTGCCCCATCTGAAGGTTATTATTGCCTAATTATATTATTATTTCCTGTCAACTCATCTTGTGAAGTGGCACTCAAAGCATCAGTCAGTCAGCACACTCAGAGCATTCAAAGACATTTTGTTGCTTTTGTTCTTGATGTTAAGGACTTCTTTGTAAATGAATGCAGCCTGTGATGAAGTAGAGGCATAATAAATCCTGAGCCCAGAGTGCCTGACTTTCACAGCTACTATGGTTACAACCTTCTTTTTTTTTGTTGTTGTTGGTTTGGGTTTTTGTGTGGTTTTGTTTTTATTGTGATGGTGGTACACACTGTCATCTCCTTGAGGAAGCAAGGCAACAAGTTTATATGTGTGGCATTCTTCTGTATTGTTTAATCCTTTGATAGCTTGGCTTTCTGCTATAAAAATCATTGGCCTTGAGACTGTCAGAGCCTTGCTTGATGAAGTGCTAAGCATTTTGGTTTCAATCCAACAGAGCACTCAGGCAGATGTTCAGCTTGAAGTATGAAGGTAATTTTTACTGGAGATGAAAAAAAATCTCTTGTCCTAACCTCAAAGACTTTGGTGATTTTCTTGACTAGAACTGGAGCATTCAGTACCTATGGGATTTAACCTACAGATCAGCAATTCCTAAATTTTGAGCTCTGAAACAAGCTTGAAGGAAGTTCAGCTTTGCTTGCTATTTTTGCTGGTGCTAGATTTGCCACCCTTTGCAGGGAAATAATTTCATACAATAGAAATTAGGGTATTGCTATTATTTTTTTGCTGTTTTAGCAAAAAAAGGAAGTGGGAACTTTTATTGCAAATTGGAATAACCTTAAGACCAGTCTTTGAGATGTGCATATTGTGGATAAGAGGGTTAGGTTCTTCACACAAAAATTACCTGCATCAATACAACCCTTCTTACCATCTCCTCAACTGGAGTGGGCTACTGTGTCTGGGCCAAAATAGTAAATACATTCCAAATAAGTGCAAATATCCTGCTTAGTTTTCTCCCTGAATCCCACATGAATCCTTGGACGGGGCAAGACCCTGGATTACTTTCAAAAGGTGATCAAAAGATTTGTAGATTATGCTAAGTTACAAAGCATAGTTATGGGGAGATTTAAACTGAGATGGGAAAATTATTATTATTTTGTCACTGGTTCCTGCAACGTACTTAGCTTTTCTTTGTGGGGATTCTCTGACTGATTCATAAACCAGCACAAGTGGACAGAGAACTTTTCTCTGGTCTGCATAATTTGTTTGGGAAACTAAGATGTGAGACACTGAAGTTGGGAAAGTATTGTTAATATTGTTGGCTATTGGTCCCAATAGCAGCAACCATCATGAAAGAGATTACAGACTGAGCACTGTGGAACAAGTCACATCCATGAAGTTCAATGATTTCCCATCCATTGCCATCACATTATGCAGGTTTCTTTTATTCTCCCTTAGGCATTCTGTCTTCAAAAGCCAGGAATATAAGTCTTTGGGGGATATATTTACAAAAGAATTTTTAGTACATTGAACCTGGAAATGCTTCTGGCTCAGCTAACAGAATGATGTAGTGGCCTTGGAAAATGACATACTCAGCAGGCTGGCACTGGAGAAAAAGGAGATGCAGGGTTAGAAGAGCTTTGAACATGTGGGAAAATTATGGAGAAACAACTCAGAAATCCTTGCTCCTTCAGATCTTCATGCTGGACAAAAAGGATGTATATGAGCGATATAGAAATGTGCCTCACAGTGAGTATGTTCACTTTCATTTTATAATTGGCCTCATTGGAGCACCAACCCAGAGACTTCTGGATTTCGAGGGAAACTTGCCATCAAAACTGAGCAAAACAAGGATTCAGGATTATTCTGGTGTTTATTCAAAATGCAGATCACAGTATGAGTAAAGACAGAGCTTATAGTAGGACTCATCATTCAATTTTGAGTTTTATTGTTTGTATGTGGGAAAAGAAACCCATGCCTCCTAAGCAGACATGCACCATAAAACTTTCTCATAAGGCTGGAAGGGGCATTTGCAGTCCGTTATCTTTCTCAACAAAGGAACAAATACCCAAAACCCCTACATGTCTCAAATTCTTTTTTTTACATTAATTATAGAGAAAGATCATAAAAATACTAGAATAAAATATCAGACCATTCAGTGGGAATGCAGGTATTTTTTCTCTACTAGTTTATTTTTTTTTTAACTGTGAACTTGTCACCAAGTACTCGACACCAGTTGTAATGAATATTATTTTCCTTATTTTGTCAGCTTGTTCTGTTAGAGAAAAGACTTAGAGAAGCTGGGGCCACCCCTTTCTATTCCCAGAGATTTTCTTTTTCACTTTAGTTCATAGGATCATAGAATGCCAGGTTGGAAGGGACCTCAAGGATCATCTGGTCCAACCTTTTTTGGTACTACTATAGTTTATATGAGATTGCTCAGCACCCTGTCAAACTGAGACTTCAAACTGTCCAACGTGGGCGAATCTACCACTTCCTTTGGGAGACTATTCCGATGTTGGACTGTCCTCATGGTGAAAAATTTACCTTCTGTGTCCAACTGGATTCTCCCCAGGATCAACTTGCACCCAGTCACCCTGGTCTTTTCTATGTGACTCCTTGAAAATAGGGAATCTTCTTTGTAGCCACCCTTTCAGTATTGGAACATTGTAATAAGGTCTCCCCAAAGCCTTCTCTTCTCAAGGCTGAACAAACCCAGTTTTCTCAGCCTCTCCTCATATGGCATGTCCTCCTTGTGACCCTTCTCTGCACCCTCTCCAGCCTGTCTGCATTCTTTTTGTAGAGTGGGAACCAAAACTGAATGCAATACTTCCAGGTGTGGTCTGACAAACACCAAGCAGAGCGGGATGAGGACTTTATCTCTGCTGGTGAAGCCCTTGTTGATGCAGCCTGGCATCCCGTTGGCTTTCTTTGCTGCTGCAGCACACTGCTCGCTTATGTTGAGCCTGTTATCCATCAAGACCCCCAGGTCCCTTTCCGCAGGGCTGATCTCCAGCCAGGTGGATCCCAGTAGTTGCTACTGCATTTGTTATAATGCTATGAAGCAAGTCTGAATGGCTTTGCAAAGACATTACAACGGGTAGAAGTAATTCTTTTGTTTATAATGAGAACAGAATCTGGCATTTAATCCATTGGAATAGCCAGATACCATCAAGTACTTTTCTGAAAGCTAACTCTCTAATCTATATCATTTACAAATAAATAAACCTGGTCTGGTCTACTTTCTCGGATAGATACAGTGTAAAGACATATATGCAAACAGATTAGAACAATATCAGGAAAGCCAAAGACAGGCTATATTTTTAAAGCCATTCACTGGATTTAAATGGTTGTGGATAGGTCATATTAGAAAATGGGCATGAGCAGAATAGAGGCGTACCTGTATCAGCACACAGAGATGTTTAAATCACTTTTTCATTTTAAGATATCATTCCTGTACCTTCACTCCTTATTTTTTGTTTCTAGTGGTTCTGAACAAAATTGTATTTCTGTAGACATGGCAATCACAATTTTATTCAAGAAATATTGCAAGGAAGCCTGCATCTCTGAGATGTTCATCATGTTCCCCACATCTAAACTGGGGGCCTTATTTTTTTTGTCCTGTACTCGTGTGGATTCTTGTAAAATCCTACTTCATAAGTAAATCTCAGATAAAGAATGGTAGAGGTGTGAAACCTAATTTTTTGTTATCTGTCATTATTTCTCATAGCAAATGGGGGAACATTGCTCTTTTCTCCCTCCCATCTCCAGGTTTCAATAGACATGCATACTCGCAGACCAGTGAAGCAATCATGATGAGCCCATGCCAAGGTATCAGTCAAGGAACTTGGAAACTTGCCAGAAAACCTGTTCTTGGCATATTTGTAATTGTCTCTATTAGCTAGAGGCATGTGTTAGGAGCAGCACTAAAAAGGTGGTGGTAGGGAACCAGCCAAAAGGAAACTTTAGGGATTGCCTGTATTTGAAAATGTAATAAAAAGCATTAATCAGAACTACAATTAACTTAGCAGGGCACTCATCACAGTCAAACCTGTAGTGATTAGCATCAAGTTACTGCTATGTGTAAGTTTGACTAGCTGGCAAGATTGTGACTGTGACTGTCCCTCTTCTCACCCAGTGCCCCATGTGGTGCCAGGTAGCATATGCTGTAACATCATGGGATTTTCCATGAAGACATGCCCTCAAGTTCTAGGCAACTGTTAGCAGCAGTTGTAAAAAAAAGGCATCACGGGCAATTCAGTGTCCTGATCTGGCACAAATGCTAATAGCAGATGCTGGTGGCCTCCAGTAAGGAAATAGCTGTCTGCTATGGACAAATTTACTGGAAAAAAAGGAGCATCAAATTAATTTTCTACTGATGTGTGCATGAGTCAATTTCAATCCACACAAAGCAAAAGGAAATGGGCTATGAACATAGTAAATCAACATTTCAATTTATAAGTCACCGAAATGATCACAAATCACTGTGATCACTCTTTGCCCTTCCTAATTTCAGTTCTGAGTTAGATTCTAAACCTCAAGGAAGTCAAAGCAAGGCATACATTGATTTCAGTGCGCTTTGGGTAGATGAAAGACAAAATAATCCTGTGTTTTGCAAAGTGAAGTGTGTAATGTGCCTCAAGAGGTTTCTCCTGAACCATTAATACACATGAGTAACTCTCCTCACAGGGACAGTTCCACTATATGAACATGTGCAGCTGCACACTCTACCCACCCCTTAGAGCAGCAGCAGCCCAAATTTTTTTCTTGACTGTCATCCTTAGTTATTTGTTTCTAGCTTGAAAATTAATATAGTATTAATATAGAATATGAACAGAAATGAGGCAATTTATGGACTACTCCTTTCCCTGGATGCTACCTAGAAATTTATAGCTCAAGGTACTACAACCATAGAAATGAAATTAACTACCCACTTGCATGATTCACTAAACATATTTCCACAAAAGCAAAACATATTCATCTTTTGCTCGTTACAAACATATTTTTTTCAGACCATGCAAAAGAGCCCCATGCACTTCTCCAGTGCTCAGCCCAGCTTTACACACATATTATGCTCTCGGTAGCTTGGTGCTGACTCCCTGAAGGTATGTTCTCATGGATCATTTTTTATAAAGCCTATCCAAAGTGTTGCATGATTGTCTTTTCATACATGTTCAGCTAGGTCAGAATTCTAGCATGTGCAGCACTGACATCTGAAATATCAATAAAAATCTAGTGGGAGATATCCCTTCCAATGATCTTTGAGGTCTCTTCCAACCCAAACCATTCTATGATTCTATGAAAAATGGAATGTGAGGATAAATATGTTTGTAGGAGAAGGAGTCAGCCTTAGCATTAGGGTGTCTTGCATATTCGTTTAGAAAGGATAACCCACCACACACAGAGACATAACATGACTTTCATGAGCCATGAAAACAGGAGTAACCACAGAGGGGTCTGTTGCTACCTTGCCTGTAGATAAGAACCTAGCAGAACATTCCCAGTACACTTTCTGCTGTCTTTAGTGGGTGGCATTTCTTTAAGAATCTCTATTTTCTTTCTCCTCCATTTCCTCCAAGACATGGCTCATATTTCATAGCTCAGGAATAGCAGGCTATGATTAAATTCGTATATGGTGATTTTTAAGTCTTAGATATGAAAAAGAAAAAGAACTGAAAACACATAGTGTTTCTGTGTCATGACTCAGATTTGTTATACTAAATCATTTCCACTTCATCAGTGAAAAACTGTCCGCTATGGCATCGTGTATTATGGGTAGATAAGATATGCAATGTTGTCATTATGTTTAAGATGCCAGGATGATCAGGAGTCACAGAGATTAAATTTCACCCTTTCTACAGAGAGTAGAGTCTTGACTGCTACACAACTTGATGCTTAGGCTATTTGCATATACTGTAAACTCACACCAACCTTTTACAACAAAATCAAGCAGTGTTAATTTTAATTTAGTGAGATCTACCTCATCCATTCAAACCCTGACTCTTGTGATTTCACAAGGCAATTTGTTCATTTAAATAACTTTCCTCAAGTCAGTATTTCACTTCTTTATATCTCCAATTAGTACTCTAAAAAGGAAGTTAAGAAGAAGGCAGCAAAAAAGGGAGCTTTACTGAAGAGCAGTATTTTCCACTGAGATATGTATGCTTATGATGGAGAATTCCACACCCTTCAAATAGAACTGAGATTCACTGTAAAGCTCTCTGCATATAGATATATAGAACAGAATTTGGAGCTCTTTGTACAAGCTACAGCATTTACAAATACAAAATAAACCCCTTATTTTGCTCACTGAAAATTGTTCCTGGGTGCCTGTATTTCCTTTGCCCCCAGCATCACTTGTGCAATTCCAGTGATCAGTCCCATGGTCAGTCCCATGGTCCTGCAAAAGCTAAAAGCAAGGGAGAAAAGTAATGACAGAGCTGGCAACAGCTTTGAGGCCTCTCAAGTGGATCCATGGCCCAGGAAGAGCATCCTGACCTACCAAAACTTTTAGGAGCGCTTCTATCCCACATCTATGTATTTGGCCACAGCCCAGAAACCTTCAGTGAAATGTGGAAGAAGAGTGGTGAGTTTCCAGTGATGTCAAAGGAGCCCATCTTTCAAGTGTGGTCCCTTAGGTCTCCTGTGTCATGAGGAAGAACAGAGGCAGAGGACTGCTGTTGGGAAAGGAGGGTGTTGCAGTGTTATGTTTCATGAACTAAGTGAGATTCCTGCCACAAGTACTGTAAAAGTCATTGCAAAGTTGTGTGACTAAGTCCTCCTGCAAAGACTTCAAAACTTACTCATTTTACGTCACCTTAATGAAGCCTGTTGTGGTTTAGCTGGTTGTTCCTAGGTGATGGGAGAAAGACTGCTTCATTAAGTCACCCAACCTTTATGAAGTGTTACAGCACAAGCAGAGCAGTCATAACCCTGCTGTGACAATTCAAAGACTAGCAAGTGAACAAAAGTATTACAGGTATGTTCTAAACCAAGGTAACTCATTATTGTAGCTGTCTAGCTTCCACAGTACTTAGGAGTGCTGTGGCCCTGTTTCCCATACCTATGGTTAAAATTCCTTTTTTTCCCCCATTTCCTTATAGAGGACACTGCACTTGAGCAGTAACATGAATATTTAATCCCTGGCAGAGTGGGCTGCCTTACGCTTAACTCTGTCTATACCTGCTTTATCCAGACAGCACAGAAAGAAAGCTGGAATTGCCCTCTGCTGGTTCTCCCTCCCCAGACTGCTGTGAAGGTCAGGTTGAGCTGCCCCACAGCTGGATGAACTGTGGTATGAGTGGTGTGTGAACCTCATGCAAACTGTCCTAGCTTGGATGCACATATGCTTTGTGTGACATTGCCATCTCACTTTTTTTCACCTCTTCCGTTCCTCTTATGAGCAGCAGTTTTGAAGATACAAGACTGATCTTCCAATAGACCACACCTTTGTGCAAGAAGTGCTGCAATTCCTGTGTCAGGAGTTCATATTCAGTTTTGTCTGAGCAATCAAATATAGAAGTAACCTAACTTTGCCTGAGGTAAGCATTCAATAGGGAACTGAGAGGGAAAGGGGCACTCGTTGGCAAGACAGGTAGGATGGGCATGAAGCAGGGTTGGTAAGGGGCTGGACTTGCTATAGAGGTACCACAAATGCAATCTGTGGATGATGATGATAAGGAAAGTTTTCCCTTTATAGAGCTGAGGTGTTTGCAAAGCCATGCAAAGAGGTTATTGGATAAACTCCTTATTGCCCAGACCTGGTGTAATCATGTGGCAGTCAAAATGTCTTGTCTGCTCTTTTATAACGGCTGTTCACAGCTTAGATGTTGTTTCCCCAGACCATTATTTTCTGTTGGTTAGTATCTTGTGTAAAAAGCAGAAAGAAAATTCTACCAAATCTTGATGTATCCCCTTTTGCCGCAAGTGGAGAAGATCACTGGGTGTGAGGCCTTCCAGCTGAAGATGATGTTGTTTCATTTTTTCCAAGTCTGAATTTGGAAGCATTGGAGGTTCAGCCACTCACCCCTTATTGAGAAACTCAAGGTTTCTGAATTTCTTTAATGAAAAAATTACTTGATTTTCAAGACGATAGGTCAGACTGTGCCATCAGTTCAATTGGATTTGGCTGTGGCCAATTTAACTTTCATTTGTATAAGCTAAGGCAGATTTAATATTATTTTAATAATCCTTAAAGCTTGTAAACAGAGAGAAAAAAGTTTCTCCTATAGGTCAGTGAAAATCAGTGAGAACCATGGCCCAAGGCACAGCTCAAGGAAAACTACCCCAAAAGCTGCCCCTTTGAGAGGAAAAACAAAAGAACAAAAATACACCTGATGTGTTTAAGTTTCAAAACATCATTGCTGTGGAAGCATTTAACGTTTTCTTTTGTTTCCAAATGCCATCTGAGGCAGCCATAGTTATTAGTTTATTTGCATCTTATACAGTGGCATTAAGTGTAATTAGAAGAGAGGGGCAGTTAAGGTGTTTATTTTCTCCCGGGACACTTCAATAGGAGAACAGACTTCCCTGATTTGTGTTTTATTTTTAATTGCTTCTGAAATTACTTGGATGTGTGTAAAACTGTATCTGTTTCAGGTGTCATGGAATCATATTCTTGCTCAATGTATTGCTGCTTCATTTTGGACATAGAGCAATGAAATTTTGCATGCAGAGTTATCCATCTTGCCAAAAGGAAAAAAAAAAAAATCTGTAAAAATTCCTAGGGTATACATTTTTGCAGTTAGCAGCAGACAACTGAATTACCATAGTGAAACAACAAAGTAACTGTGCTATCATGATTCTATTAACAGGTTGAAGAAGAATATAAGCTAAGATCTGTGGCTTGCTGTTCCTCTAAAAAAATTCTTTTAAAATAAAGAGAGTTCTTTTGGAAATATTTCAGTTTTTGAGGCATGAAGCATAAAGACCTATTTTGGGAAATTAAGTAACAGTTTTTGACAACTGTTAAAATTACTTGTAGGTTATCAGTGTAGCATAACCCCTGGGCACAGTCCCAGGCTTTCAGTATATTTGGTATAGTGGAGTTTTTCTGGGGTTAGGCTGTAGTCAGGGGGAATCCAGGACTGATCCCAGATGGATACATAAGTTGTCTCCCTTTTGGACACCTGCAGCCCTGTCCTGTTAATTCCTGAGATGGGAGCAGGGAGACTGGTGTGGATCAGGTAATATTGCAGTGCTTGAATGATGTATCTCTAAACAACCCCTTTCCTAGTGAATCGTCCTACAATAGCAACACATATCAGTGCCAACTGCATAATCCCCACAGGGATGAGAACAGCATGGGCGCAATACCTAATTAAAACTGCAATGAAGTAGGTCAGCTAATATTTCACAAATGGCAGCAAGTGCTCTATTTGTTAATAGGTCACAGTTTCTGTATTTGCTCCAAGCAACAAAAAAATTTATATTGCTTAGAAATGCAATGAAAATGCAAGCAGAAAACATGTGCCAGAGTGGATTGCAATTATAAGTATTCATGGCCTGCAATCAGTGCTGTACCTTAACTCCTCCCAGTACATTCTGCAGTGGATTTATGTTGTTACTCCCCTCCTTTTCCTGATTGCAGGATGATTGCCAGAAAAGGGTTAAAGAGTGCCAGGTGAAAGACTGGATGAGAAAGCCCTGCTGTCAGTCACAAAAAATAAGACCATTCAAAAGAAATGTAATCCCTTTCTCGGATGCCACAATTTTTATAATATCATTGGACTATTTTCAAAAGTCCCAGATTCAAACATTAGCCAAGTCTTCTGGGGCTTACTGGTATGCAAAAGTAAGCGAGATATGATCCTTTTCCCTGAGATTTGTCGTGTTTCTGGCTTCATTTTAGGGTGGAAGTAGCAAGAAAAGTAGTAGCATTTTCAATTTCAGTGCCACCAAGAAAGTGCAGTGATTAATGGAAATTTATAATAATACTATTCCAAATGTAATGTTTTTAAACTCAGAGAGAACATGCAACATGTGTTTAGTTGTTTACTATGACTAACTAAACAAAGAAATGTCTACATGCTTCACAGAACCAGATGACCCCATTATGCTAGAACATAGCAAGCACTTTGCATCTTATCATCTCTGCCCTGAAAATCTTGCAACATAGCCAAGAGAGTTTCGTATGAGAAGCAGGTCCCCTCACTTAGAGCTGCTACTGTGAGCCCATGTTTCAGAGAAGAGTTCTATTTGAGCAGAGGACAAGTATTTAATGTGGAAAAAAAAAACCCTCA
Organism: Apus apus; assembly: GCF_020740795.1. Taxonomy (NCBI): domain Eukaryota; kingdom Metazoa; phylum Chordata; class Aves; order Apodiformes; family Apodidae; genus Apus; species Apus apus. The sequence continues at coordinate 58,430,808 of NC_067284.1, read as the reverse complement.
ACACTTTTATTTTCATTTATAAATACCAACAAATCAATCTAGGACAAGATACCTTAAGTTCTAAGTGTCAAATTTTATACATTTGTATGCATATAAAGATAGATCAGCACATTGTGCATAAATTCCTCCCTCAGCAGAGCTTTCAGATGGTGGGGAGTTATAGTCAAATCTCTTACACTCCCAAAACAGCAATTCTTCAACAACTAAAGCACCACAAACATCTCCTCTAGACTTACTGATGCTTCTCCTCCTAAATACACTTCTTGAGTAGTTGGGCCTTTAAACAGAGAGGTGAAGTCACTCCTGGCTCTCTAGGAAGCAGGCAAGAGGCTTACAGCAGTCTTGGCTAACCTCTTCATTTCTAGCCAGGTAGGCAGGTGACTGACTGACTTTTCCTGAGTTCTTCAGTATAAGAGTGGTTCCTTCTGGAATTTTGAAGGACCTCCTCCTCATGCTTTTCTTCGCAGAAGGTTTTTAAGCTTCTCTGCAAACCTGGCACTTTGGTTGTTTGGTTTTGGAGTCTGATGACCATATCAGCTAATATGATTTTGGGGTTGGCTTGAGAAGTTTGTTTGAAACAAAAAACCCCAAAAAAGAAGTAACAAAAATAAAAATAGTTGCCTTTAACAACTTGAAGACGACCAGACTTTGATCCCTCTACTGCTGAACACTTGATGATTCTGTTTAAATGATGGAGATACCTAAGGAAAGGGGAACTGAGCTTCAAAGAAGCTGTGACATGTTGGAGCCTTCATTGTACTGAATCCACACCTGACCATGTAGTGACTCTGCTGATGGGACAGTCCTTGGATGGGGACTGAAATTCCTAACAGGTGGCATAAGGATGTGTTTTAAGTTAAAAGTCATCAAAACAGTTTATGCTGTGAGGAGGGGTGTCTAGTCTTTCCCCTCCTCCCTGTACGGGCTGTAGGGTTTTGTAGTGCTGATCTGATGGGTTGTTCTCTATGTCTGGTGGTATCAGTGACACGGTCTTACATTAGGTGATATAATTAAAGTACACATAGTATGAGTCATTCAAGTGGGTATGTATTCAGGGAAGAAAGGTTTTAAAATTATATACTTGAAGGAAAAGACCTACAAGGAATACAGGTGATTTCTTGCATTGCTTTTCTTTATGTGGAGAAGCCCATACCAGAGAAAAGGGAGTTTTGCTAGGACTCACTCAAGGGACTCGCTGTCTCTTTGGTAACCTGAAGTTACAGCTTTGGTCACCGTGTATTCACCCAATATTTGGACTACAAAGTTCCTAATGAAAGAGGGGGAAGCCGTGGCTTTAGAGTTGGGTTAGATTAGCTATCCAAGCTAGAAGCTAAAACCTGTCCACACTAGTAGTGACAATAGTGTATGTTCTGTCTGAGAGTAAAAGCATTACATTTTGAATACTACTACAGTTTTTCATTAGTCACTGCACTGTTATGTTTGCTGTCAGAAAGCAGAGGCTATTCCTTGAGAACTGGCAGCAGTCTTTTACTTGCAATTGACTGGACTTTGTCCTTACCCTGACCCTGCAAAATTCCTAAAAGATTGCATTTGTGGCAAAAGAGTCTGCATCCAATGGCACAGAGAGTGTATGCTGAAAGATTGGTTGGGGAGGGGCTTTTCACCAGAGACAGCAATGATAGGACAAGAGGCAGTAGTTTTAAACTGAAAGAGGGTAGATTTGGGTTAGACATCTGAAAGAAATTCTTCACCACGAGGGTAGTAAGGCACTGGAACAGGGTGCCTAGGGAGGTTGTTGATGCCGCTCTCTGGCGGTGTTTAAGGCCAGGTTGGATGAGGCTTTGTGCAACGTGGTCTAATGTGAGGTGTCCCTGCTCATAACAGGGAGATTGGAATCAGATGGTCTTTAAGGTCCCTTCCAACCTTAACCATACTAAGATTCTATGAAAGAAGACTTATTATCTGAAAGATGACCAGGATGAGGCAGGAGGCACATGCCAAGTAGCTCAGTCCAGGCAGCTTTGGGTAGATACCAACACTAAACAGTCAAGTAGATAGGCATGTTGCAAACATAGGCAACTTCAGATTTTGGCAGCAACTCAGCAGGGATTTTCTGAATCAGTGTTTAGAATTTAGGAGCCTCGATGTACTTGTGTCTGTTTTTAGAAGGCAAAGTCTTTCGATGGACTTAGTCCTGAATCCCTCTGAGCTTTGAATCTTTGTTTTTAAAATGATGACTGCAATAAGCCTGCTGCCATGGCTGTACTGCAGTCTAGCCAGCTGCTAACCCACAGCATCACCAGCATGTTGGAACTTTAAATTGTCCATATAAATATAGTAACAGTTCTTGCAGGGTCTCAGGACTGAAGTATTTCTATTTAGTTAAAATGACCCACATTTAAAGTGGACAAGATTGAGCTATTCACACAGTAATGAGAAGAAATTGCCTTGGCCAATCACAGTGTGCTACCCATCGTGCCTGTTTTATAAATGAGATTAATGACTCAATTTGCAGTAAATGCTTCAGCAAGGAGAAACTTATTTTGTTATACTAATTGTTTCACATATGTGCCTCAAAACACCAACTGTGCAAAACTGGATTTCCCTGTGGTGCACAAGATGGCTGGCCTCTGTGGTTTTATTAATGCCATTGCTCCAATTTCTTTGCTGCAACCAATCATTTGGATCTTTGTATTTAATACTGCAACACAAATGCTGGTGTTGTTAAAAAATTATCATGTAATGTCATCTCCTCTGTTGGTGAAAGGACAAGAGTCTCCCTCTAATACAAGCTGTTCAACCCTACTTCCCCTCTTCATGAATAAACCTCTGACATTATTTATTTAGGTATACAATTATTTTTAATTGCAATGAAATAATGAATCCTTGCCAGAACCTGTAATTTAATCAATAGTTATTGTGATTTTAATGGCTTTAAAAAAAATCTTTAACATTGTCCGTTTATAGGGCATACTGTATTACTTTTACAGAGTAAATTAATTCAGAGAGTTTAATCAAATTAATCACTACACCTACTTTTGCATTTGTTCCCATGTTCCTAACAAGTTTGTTAAGGTTAGTGTGAGAAAACAGGATTTTCTGACAATGGACCAACATCCACAATAGGTGTAGATCAACAAAGCCACACTGAAATCTGTAAGTTGCTTTAGACCAGCTATGTTTCTGCCTCAATTAATTCATTATTCATCCTGTTTTTCTGATTGTAATAGTGGGTACAACTGTGCTCACATTTTTATTGGTTTTTATACCGCCATAGTTTTGATGTCAGTTGAATTACTCTGAATTCACAATAGGGTTAATATGATAATTGCATCTAAGAATGCCACAATAGGATTTTCTTTCCAATGACAAATTTAAGATTCTCACTCTGACTTCTATATGCAAATGTATTTGGTGAGATATGTACTGTAGTTTTGAATAGTTTGGCTGAAGAATATTTTTATAAATCTGTTTCTACACTTCATGCTTTGCTAAATGTGCATCTGATTTCAGCTGAAACTATCGGCTGTCGCTTTATACATAGCCTCTGTCATACCATGAAGCTCTCTACCCATTTACAGTGAGAAAAGACAGTATTTGTTTAATTTTGTAGCTTGGCAAAATACTGAAATGAAGAGTACTACTCCATTGTCTGGAGTGTATATACATTTCCAAAATGGTCTGTGAAAAATCCAAAGTAGACAACCATGCCTTTGAAGCCTACAAAGCAATCCACAGCGCAAGAGCAGCCTTTTTGTGGCCTGTTCTTAAAAAACACTGAAATAGTGTTTCAGTTGCTTTATTGAAAGTTAGCATGCCCCTCAGCTTCATCCTACCCTCCCATGATCGGCCACATGACAGCAGTAAAAATGATTAGTTTCTGCTCTGTTATATTTAGGTGACAGTCTTGGACAATAAACTGGTTTTTACTGAGTTCAGGGGCTTTCACCAAGCGTGATGTATAGCCCACAGATGGCCCTGAAGATGGTGCATGGACATTTCCTTTCTGTAGAATGGTTTATAACTGAAACACAAATGTAAGGGTGTACCTGGCTGTGCTCATCATACCCATATAGTGTACAGCTGTGGTGCAGTGCTATTAGTCATCACTGAAAACATGAAGTTCATAGAAGCAGCATGGACCACTGGCAGAGAAGTGCAGTGTGTGTCCTCTGTAGTCTCATCGGGATGCTTTCTGAAGCAATGGGGTTACAAAATTTCAGGATCCAGTGAGCATCTTTGTTGGTAAAATCTTTCTTATAATACTTAGCATTTATGCCATGTTGCCTTGGTTTATGGAAGAGCTTTACAGACTTGAATATTGTACCCTCAAACTTGTTATTTACTACTGTGCAGAGTTTGTAGGCTTCCCTTGCTCAGCAGGCCTTCATGAGGGAAGAGAGAACAAAAGTAACATGAAACCCCAACCTCTTACACTGTCAGCATGGCATGATCTGAAAATATTTCACATAAATGCAATATAGTGAGAGTGTAAAATTCTGACTGCCTTTTTACAGGAGAGACTTCAAACTGAAAAGTCTTCCTTGTCAGGGTGCTTGTGTTTGTGTTTTGATCTAACAGCTCCCTGTCAATGGAAGGAGTTTTCAGAATATAAAGGTAACTTTAGAAATAAAATTATACACAGATTATTTTGCACCATCTTTTTGAACTACTGATTCAAAATGCTGGGTATTGAGAGAGCTGATCACCAGTGGTGTAAAAGAAAGATTCAAGAATGTGAAAGTAAGGATTTACTACAGGGACTGGGATTAAGTTCTCCCTAGTACTTTACCTCACTAGCCCCAGTCTCCTGCCACAGTTTGAGATCTGCATCCCCAGCTCAACATAAGAGTTTTTGTTCCAACACTTCAACCTTGTATGTTGATAGCAAAGAGACGGAGGTGTGCAGAGCTAAGGAGTGCATACTTTTTGTTCTATCTGCTGCCTTACACAATGGATTTTTCTCTAGCATGTAACCCCATCCTGAGAGGGATGATTTGATTGCAGTGTAACTGCAGGCAGCTCCCCCAGAAAGTATCCTGGCCAACGCTAATCTTGTACTTGCTAATGCCATATTACTGGAAGGCATTGGTTAATATAATACTAATAGCAGTGTAAGAACAGAGATACTAAAGTAAAAGAGTTTGTGTATTATTATTGCAGAGGAAATCTCAAGGCGTACTTTTTTTTTAAAAAAGGCAAGGCTTAGCACCTATGACTTTTTTATTGGCACAGGAATATAGATGCATAACATGAACAAAAATACCAGATTTGTAATTCTGCAAAATCCTCTGGTCCTTGTGTCTTGTTAGAGACTATCCAGGGAGAAAAAAACAAAACCCAGGTGAACTAATCATCCCTTTCCTCTCTTTGAATAATTTTATTTAAGCATTCTGTTATTTTTCCTATCAGGCTTGAAGCCATAGCTGGCAGGCTTCTTTCTGTTAGTCTCTGTGATTTGCTCTCTCATTTCCTATACATTTGTTAACTGCTGGGTTGATGCTGTTATGGCACATTCAACCTTTGCTATAAATAATTTACTCTGAAGGTTCAGTATGTTTTAATGTGCATGAAGCATCTTGCATTTATTTTTAATGCTTCTGCTTTCCTGAGAGCTTTCTACATGCAAAGCTACCATCACAGAGAACTTGCAGTCTCCAAGCAGAATCAAGAGAACTTTTAGAGCCTATCATTCCACTTTTTTCTAGCTATAAATGATATGCTTCTGGTGAAGGGTGAAGCAAATGGTTGTTCTTCACCATTTTGAAGAATCTGGCTTGGATGATGTGAAAATGTGTTTGTGTTTGGTATGAAGTGTCTGTAACGAACTCCTGTGCTCACAAGTGTGTGACTTGCATGCCAATCCCTTATAGGAAGCCAGTGAAATCAGTAAAATATCAGTGGGCAATTGGGTGACTGATAGATGTAAGTACCAAAATCATAAAAAGAGATGTAGCTAGGGCAACAACAGCCAGGAGTTGTTAGGTACTAGAGTACAACCATGAGATGAACCCGCCCCATGTGACAGAGGCAAAGACAGTTCAGTCTTACGGGGGAAGGCGAGCTGATCTCTTCTGGTAATGATGAGGATGGTCACAGAGATCTCTGCAACAAAACAACAGTTTGCTCCCTTCTTTCTTCCATGATTCCTTCACAAACCTCAGACAACAGCATGGGCTGTTAAAAGTTGGGATTTACAAAGGTGCAGGAATTATATTTTAACAGGCATTATTTAATGGAGATATTAATGGTGGTGGGAGGCTCTTTTTTGGGGGGGGAGGTTGTGTACTTTTTTGTAGGCTTTGGAAGTCTGGTTGACAAACAATTCTTGAATTTATGCTAATTTAGTACTAAAACCGTATTATGGCTAAAAACTAAGCAAACATTCCTTATGTGAGATGTATCAGGCATGTTGCATTAAAATCTACCTTGTCTACAGATAATACAGCAAATGGAGATCTAGTAATGAAAAGACATGATCTCTAGTAGCTTTCCCTAAAATATGGAGTTTGATGCTCTTTAGTATTTCTATTGACATGTTAGACAGTGACATAGTTTTGTGATTGCAGACTTTTTCAGAAAAGAGAACTGGTAATAGAGCAAGCAAATAATGCCCATGAGAGATTGAAAGAGGATGTGGAACTTTTAGAGTGAAATTGATTGAAGATTCAACAATGAAAAAAGGAAGTATTCCATACATGCTCATTTAGCATGTATGGAGACTTAAGTATTTGTTAGCCTTTTAAGGGGCTTGTATGATTGGATGCGGAGAAATTAGAACTGAACCACTGGCTGCAGCTGTTTCTCATCGACTTTTGAACCATTTGCATGCAGTATTGGAAGGGGAATTCATGGCTGCAAATCAGTTCCGAAACATGGAAAGTCATGTGACAGCAACTGTAACAAAGTGTATCAGTTCAGTAGCTGGAAAGTGAAGTTGAACGAATTCAGTTTCAGAATAAGAGGGGGCTTTCCAGGCACAAGGAAGGAGAAGGAACAAAGAAGGTACTACCAAGGAAGAGGATAATTAAATGCTGAGACAGTTTACTTGACGAGTGGGCACCAAGAGTCTTTCAAATTCATTCCACAGAGCATGTTAGTCTGTGCTCTCTGTGTGCATTAATGAGGAAGCAAACAAAATTTCCTGCTTCAGTCTCAGTGTATTCATGACATTTTGGTTTTGAATTCAGTTAGTACTTTCAGTTAGTTACTGAATCTTGTGCTTCAGTCAATTGTCTGCAGGTCTTAAATAGTGTGTTCTAATTTTTTTTAAAGTTTTTTTCTCCTCCTTAAAAGCACAACTAGAGAGATGTAATAGGAGAGAATATCAGTGCTGAGCAGTACTATGAGCTAGTGGAGTTGCACTGAAATGAAAATTTCTACATCCACTTAAATTACTTGAGAATTTGGTCTGCAGCATATGATATCTAACACTATATTGAAAAAAAAACCAAAAACCCAAATAGTGAGTGCTATCAGATCACAACTATGTTCCTCCTAAAACGACAAGTTCAAGTACTATGTCCTGTCTCCCAGGAAAAAAAAATGTTTACTTTTGCTTGATTGAACCAGAAAATTGATTGAAGATGGATATTTTTTTATTTTCTTAAACCTTTTTGTAGATCAGGTCTAATTCATATTTACTTGCATTAGTTTTGTTCCTTTGTTTCTACATTAACTTCAGTTAATTTACTCTAGACTTTGTACTGGTTTAAGCAGAAACAGAATTAAGTCTATAGACTTGAGCTTGATTTTTAGGTATTTGTAGCTGCTTACAAACAAATCAGACAAAATGAAGTGGAAAATGCTATTTAAAATCTGGAATTACTTTCAGGGCTTTTTCTTTTTATTAAGCACTGTTTCCAGAACATCAATCTTTTCATTACACTGTGCCTTCTTTCCAGTGATGGGAACGGGTAACAATAAGCACATTAACACCAGCTATAGCTTTATCTGCACCATGCTGATGCTATGTAATGTGCTGATTCCCATGCCTAACACTTTTATTCACTGACTGCATGCTTCTCTAAGAGAATCAGCACTTTCTAAATACACTGTATGATTTGCTACTTGGGAAACCATTTTCCTATGCCTGCCCAATTTGTAGAAGTTGATTCACACAGCAAATGCCACTAGCAGTGTAAGTCTAAAATGAACTATCCTGCTAGGCCTTCCTTTTCTGTGTATTTTCTATGCTTACCTTGCCTCTGGCAAGCCACAAGTAAGAGTAAGAAACATGCGTTTTTGAGGGAAAACAAGCCACAGCCTTATATAAAAAAAGGAACAATAAATACTCTGGGTAAATGGTCCTTGCCATGTTGAATTAAATACACCCACAATCCTGCACCAACCATTTGTAGAGCAGTACGAGCCTGATAGTTCCTTTGCTGTGCTGCACTGACCAGTGAAGTCCATGGGCATGGTTTTGTAGAACACAAATCTCCATACAGACTGGTCTACCTGATAGCACTGCCTGCACTCTGAACCCATGAGCTTCCTGCCATCTTTCACTTGGGAGCTGCTTAGATACCTGAGCACACCCAGTAGCTGTCAATGAACAGTCATACCTTACAACTTCTCTATTATAATTGTGGCAGTGTAAAACTCCCTTATATCCCATTGCTGGACAGTACACAGTGGTATTAGCTTCACTGGTGCCATGACTAATGAGTTGTACAAGCATGACTATGGAGGCACACAGTGATAAATCCAAGCCACCTCTTTATGGCTACCAAATCTATTACAGACACCACTCGTTACTTGTTATTGAAGCAGGCAGTGATGAAATAAAGAGAAGTCTGAGGGCAATTAAAAGAGATTTTAGGGCCTTGGAACATTTGGTTGAAGGATCAGGAACTCAGGTTGTGATCTCCTTGATCCTCCCATTAACAAGGGATGATATTAATAAGACTAGATGAATCTATCTGGTCAGTGCATGGCTCCAAGAGTGGTGTAAGCAGAAAAAAAAATGGATTCTTTGATCTACTCTACTGAGTTGTGTTGAGATGCTAAAATGGGACAATATGCACCTTTCTCAGAGCAGAAAAAGAGTTCTAGCACAGGAGCTAGTGGGGCTTGTGGATAGAGCTTTAAACTAGCTTGGAATGGAGTAGGGGACAAACCAGAGTGGCCAATAGTGAGCAATAGGATGATGTGACAAAACTTGAGGAAACAAGCTCTAATGGGATCCCTCATTCTGCTTTGCAACACGTTGGCCTCAATGAACACCTGAAGTGTTTTTACAAACTGCAGGCAGCATGAAGAATAAACAAGATGATCTTGAAGCCTTGGCCCAGTCCCAGAGATCTAACATTACTGGAGTAAGCAAAACCTGGTGGGATAAGTCCTGTGATTGGAGTGTCCTGTTGGATGGGTATAGACTCTTCAGGAGAGACAGGCAGAGCAGTAGAGGTGGAGGAGTAGCTTTGTATGTAATGGAAAGGCTGGAGTATATGGAGCTCACAGTTGGCAATGGCACAGTTGAGAGTCTTCGGGTAAAATCAAGGGACAAACCAATAATATGGATGTCATTGTGGGAATACACTATAGACCTCCTGGCCAGGAGGAGGATGCCGATGACCTCTTCTTTGAGGAACTAAGAAATTATTCCAAGTCAACTGCTCTTGTCCTTATGGGGGACTTCAACTTGCTGGAAATCAACTGGGAATAATATACAGCTAGCACAACCCAGGCCAGAAGATTTCTAAGCCACCTAGATGACAGCTTTATGGATCAGGTCATATGGGAACCAACTAGGAAGAATGCCCTCCTTGATATGCTGCTTGTCAACAGAGAGGATTTTGTGAGTGAAGTGGGGATTGGAGGTCTTCTAGGCCACAGTAATCAAGAGGAAATTGAGTTCAAAATATCTGTTGACAAGAGGAAAACTGCCAGCAAAACTTCAACACTGGACATGAGTAGAGTAGACTTCAGGTTGCTCAGGGAGCTTCTGAGTCAAGTGCCATGGGAAAATATTTTTGCAGATGCTGAGGTTCATGAATGCTGGTCACCCTTTAAACATCACTTCATAAGGGCACAGGAGCAGGCAGTTTCAAAATATAGGAATTCAAGCAGATGAGGCAGAAGACAAACTTGGCTCTTGCAGATTAGGCAAAAAAGGAAGGTGCATGTCCAGTGGATACTAGATCAGGTGATGTAGGAAGAATACAAAGATGCTGCTAACCACTGTAGGGAGAAAATTTGAGCAGCCAAAGCTCAACTGGAGCTGAAACTGGCCAGAACCGAGGAGGACAATAAAGAGAGTGTTTCCCACAGTCCTTTACAGGATAAGGACAGTCATCTCACCACAGGGATACAGACAAAGACTCTCTCTCTACACTGACTCATGGATGGCAGCAAATGCCTTGTGAGGTTGGCTAAAGCAGTGGCAGCAGAACAACTAGCATCAAAAAGGTAAACCTGTTTGGGTTGCTGAACTGTGGAAAGACATTGCAGCTCGCATAGAGAAACTGGTGGTAAAAGCGCGTCATGTAGATGCACACGTGCCTCTGAGTCGAGCCACTGAGGAACATTGACACGACCAACGAGCAGATGAGGCTGCCCAAGTGTTCCAAATAGACTTAGACTGGGAACATAAGTGTGAACTCTTTTTAGCTCGATGGGCCCATGACACTTCAGGTCATCAGGGCAGAGATGCAACATACGGATGGGCACTTCACCAAGGGGTGGATTTAACCATGGACACTACCACGCAAGTGATCCACGACTGTGAGACGTGCGCTGCAATTAAGCAGGCAAAACAGTTGAAACCTTTGTGATATGAGGGGAGGCGGTCAAAGTAAAGGTATGGGAGGCCTGACAAACTGACTACATCACACTGCCTCAGAGCCTCCAGGGTAAGCGCTATGTGCTTACAATAGTGGAAACAAGTACAGGGTGGTTGGAAACATATCCTGTGCCTCATGCCACAGCCAGAAATACTATCCTGGGCCTTGAGAAGCAAATCTTGTGGAGAAACGGTACTCCAGAAAGAACTGAGTCAGACAATAGGACTCATTTCAAAAACAGTCTTGTGACTGACTGGGCTAAAGAGCATGGTATTGAGTGGATCTACCATATCCCGTACTATGCACAAGCCTCAGGAAAGATCAAAAGATACAACAGTCTGTTAAAAGGTACCCTGAAGGCAATGCGTGGTAGAACTTTCAAAAACTGGGACAAATATTTAGCAAAAGCCACCCAGTTAGTTAACAGCAAGGGCTCTATCAGCTGGGCTAGTCCTGCTCAGTCAGACCTTCAGCATACAGTAGATGGGGATAAAGTCCCTGTGGTGTGTAAAAGGAATCTGTTGGGCAAAAGTGTTTCGGTTCTTCCTGCTTCAGGTAAAGGCAAACCTGTCCAGGGTGTTGCTTTTTCTCAGGGGCCTAAACATACTTGGTGTGTGATGATGGAGGATGGTGAAGTACAATATGTACCTCAGGGTAATCCAACTCCAGGGCAGAATCCCTAATTTGACAGTTGGTAGTACATAAAGCCTATGTATAATATTTGTGGTCTAGAATAAGGGGTGGAATGTCCTGATTTGATCCAGGATGAAGCCAATTTTCTTTTTACTGATTTATTTTTTCTTCAGTGAGCTCTCTTTTAAGCAGCACACTTGCTGAAACTACCAGCAAGTTTTCCAGCTGGTGTACCGATAACACTTGAATGTTTGTAGATACTGCAGAGAGACCAAGGATACTTTGCTCTACTTGTCAGATTTGCTACTTCAAACACTAAAGGAGCAGAAGAGTCTTATCTACAACCCTCCCATAGGGAGATGCAGTCTAGACAGATGGCAAAATCGGTGAACCAAAGTATTCTATCCATGTATCTACCTAGGTCTCAGTATAAATTCAGGGATCTCCGAAGTCAACTTCCATCTTCTTCCCTTCTCTTCCATCCATGGCTGGTATCCAGAGAAGACTTTGTCTGCCCATCACCGTTGATCCCCAGGCCCGTGCATTCCTGACCCTCACAACTCTCCCCTCAGCTCCTGCCTGCTCTGCCGCTCTCTCCGGCAGCACTCCAGGACTTTTCAGAACTGCTCACAGCTCAGGAGATCCTGTGGGAGTTGCTGGGAGTGAGGGGAAGGGGATAGAGATATTGTACATTCCTGCACAACCTTGTCTATATTTGTACATATTTTCTTTTATCACTAATATTTAACTAAAGCTGTCTAGTTTAGTTTTCAATCTGGAAAGTCTTGTTATTCTCTCTCTCCTTTCCCTACCCGGGTGAGAGGGGGAAGGGATTGAGAGTGGTGTTGTCACGTTTTTAATTGCTGATCTTGAGTCAAAACATGACATGGTAGCAAATTTTATTTATCATGATACACACCACATGACACAAATATTAATTCTTGGACTTCTCTGCTTGCCACTCTATAGCTTTTCTCCCCTCTATAGCTTTTCTCCCCTGTGCTATACTATTATTTGAACTGCTAACTTGTTTTCTCTTTGCAGCCCTGTTCAAGATTTCTACCTTCTGAAACTGCTCTCCTTAAAGTTTCAGATGTCCCTTCTGACCTAGGGACACATAAGGGGGAAGAGAGGTGTTTGTCTCAATTTCTGTTTCAGAGAAGCCAATCCATCAGCAGCAGGAACCGAGGTCTGTTGTATAGAAGATTTGGGGCCTAAACTCTAATTGCTGGCAGAGTAAGGACCGAGTGTCTTATCAATGTGGGTGTTTGATACAGTGAGTGTTTGATGGTTTTTCAGCTGTCATTCACCCCTTCATAGTCTGGTTTAATTCAATGATGGAACAGAAATTCTCCAAACATCAGATAATTAATAGGTACCTGTAGTTAGCTAAAAGTGTCAGATGATTTCGCACTGCCATCAGTTGCTATTAGGTCCATGTTCATTTGCATGTGTAACATGCTACAGCTGGAAAGAACAGAGCAATTTAAAGGGCAGACTGCTTTAGGAATACAAGAGCAATATGAAAGTAATTTATGCCTGGGAGCTCTACACTTTGGCTGTATTGATGCATCCACAGCACCTTATTTAAATCAGCTGGTGCATGATACCATACCCCAGGCAGTGGATGGAGCAGAGAGCATTTAACTTGTCAGTCACAATTCTGTCCTCTCCTGGATTGTGAGGATCCATGCAGAGAAGACCAAACACCTGACCTAGCCAACTAAGCCTCCCAGTGCCGGAAGCTGGGATGCAATGACACAGCAGCAAGAGCTTTCAGCCCTTTGTCTCTGTTACAACTAAGAGGTTTTATGCCTAGGGAAGGAATGAGAAAGCACTTTATTTAATCAGCATATATCACAGAACCACAGAATCATCATGGTTGGAAAGGACCTCTGAGATAACCGAGTTCAACCATCAACACAAAAAACTCCCAAACACAAACAACCACACACACTCCACCAACCCCTTCCCCAAAAAAAAAACCCAAAACCCTACAACCTCAGCCACTAGAAAATTGCCCTGAAGTGCCACATCTACAAGTTTCTTGAATATATCCAGGGATTGTGATTCAATCACCTCCCTGGGCAGGCTGTTCCAGTGCCTGACCACTCATTCATTATAGAAATTCTTCTTAATATCCAATCTAAACCTCCCGTGCCACAACTTCAGGCCATCTCCTCTGGTCCTATTGTTATCAACTTGGGAGAAGGGGCAAACACCCACATCCTAACAGCCTCCTTTCAGGTAGTTGTAGAGGGTGATGAGGTCTCCCCTGAGCCTCCTTTTCTTCAGACAAAACATCCCCAGTTCCCTCAGCTGCTCTTCATATGACTTGTTCTTTAGGTCCTTCACCAGTTTGGTAGCTCTCCTCTGGACAAGCTCCAGTACCTCAATGTCCTTTCTATAGAGAGGGGCCCAGAACTGAACACAGTACTTAAGGTGCAGTCTCATCAGTGCCAAGTACAGGGGCATGATCGCTTCCCTGCTCCTGCTGGCCATGCTATTCCTGATGCAGGCCAGGATGCTGTTGGCCTTCTTGACCAGCTGGGCACACTGCTGACTCATGTTCAGCTGGTTGTCAACCAGCATGCCCAGGCCACTTCTTCTGGGCAGCTTTCCAACCACTCCTCCCCAAGCCTGCAGTGTTGCCTGGGGTTGTTGTGACAGAAATGCAGGACCTGGCGTTTGGCCTTATTGAATCTCATAGAGCTGGTGTTGGTCCATCGATTGAGCCTGTCCAGGTCCTTCTGTAGAGCCTTTCTACCCTTGAGCAGATTAACACTCCCACCTGATTTGTTGTCATCTGCCAATTTATTGAGGGTGCACTCGATCATTGGGTGATACAGAGCATTGATAAAGATATTGAACATAACTGGCCCCAAAACTGAGCCCTGAGGGACATCTCTGGTGACCAGCCACCAACCAGATTTGATCTCGTTTATCACAACTCTCTGGGCACGGCTGTTCAGCCAGTTTTTTACCCAGTGAAGAGTACACTTCCTGCCCTTCCTACACTGCCATTTTTCGTCAGCTTCTCCAGGGGAATGCTGTGGCAGATGATGTCAAAGGCCTTACCAAAGTCTACGTAGACAATGTCCACAGCCTTCACTTCATCCAAAAGGCAGGTCACATGGTCATAGAAAGAGATCAAGTTGGTCAAGCAAGACCTCCCTTCCATAAACCCATGGTGGCTGGCCCTGATCCCCTGACTGCCCTACACTTTCCATGGGAGCTCACTCAAGATGAGCCTCTGCGTGATCTTTCCTAGTACCAAGGTCAGGCTGACAAGCCTGTAGTTCCCCAGATCCTCCTTCCAGCCCTTCTTGTAGATGGGCATCATATTAGCCAGCTTCCAGTTATCTGGGACCTCCCCGGTTGACCAGGACTGTTGATAAATGATGGAGAGGGGCTTAGCAACCTCTCCCACCAGTTCCCTCAGGACTCTTGGGTGGACCCCATCAGGTCCATAGACTTGTGCATGTCCAGGTGCAGAAGCAGATCATTAACTACTTCCTTCTGGATTATGGGGGCTTTGTTCTGCTCTCCATCCTTATCTTCCAGCTCATGAGGCTGAACACCCTGGCAGTAGACAGAGACAAAGAAAGCATTAAGTATCTTAGCTTTTTCCTCATCCTTGGTTGCAGTCTTACCCCCTAAATCCAGTAAGGAATGGAGATTCTCCCTGGCTCTTTTTTATTGTTTATGTATTTGTAAAACTTTTTTTCATTGTCCCTTATGTCAGTGGCCAAGTTGAGCTGCAGCTGGGCTTTTGCCTTCCTAATTTTCTCTCTGTATGACCTAACAAGATCTCTGCACTCCTCTTAAGTTTCCAGCCATTTGGTCCAAAGGTGGTAAACCCTTCTTTTTTTCCTAAGTCCCAGCAAATCTTGCTGTTCAAGCAGGCTGGTCATCTTCCCCACCCTTTCATCTTATGACACTAGGAGACAACCTGCTGCTGGGCCTTTAAGATTTTCTTATTGAAGAGCATCCAGCCTTCCTGGACCCCTTTGCCCTTCAGGACTGTCTCCCAAGGGACTCTCTCAGCCAATGTTCTGAACAGGCCAATATCCACCCTCTGGAAGTCCAAAGTGGAGGTTTTGCCAACCCTCCTCCTTACATCGCTAAAAATTTAAAACCATTTAGTGATTGCTAAGCCCAAGGTGGCCTCTGATCACCACAACTCCCACTAGTCCTTCTCTGTTTGTGAACAGGAGGTCCAGCGAGGCACCTCCCCTGGTAGGCTCACTTACCAGTTGTGTCAGGAAGTTTTCCCACACACACTCAAGGAACCTCCTAGACTGTTTCTTCTCTGCTGTGTTATATTTCCAGCAGATGTCCAGTAGGTTGAAGTCCCCCATCAGAACAAGGGCTCGAGATTGCAAGACTTCAGCCAGCCACTTGTAGAATACTTCATCTGCCTCCTTGTCCTGGTTGGGTGGTCTGTAGCAGACTCCCAGCACAATATCTGCCTTATTCACTTTCCCCCTCATCCTTAGCCATAGACACTCGACTTTATCATCCCTGTAATTGATCTTTATACAATAAACCACTCCTTAATGTACAGAGCCATGCCACCACCTCTCTTTCCCTGCCTATCCCTTTTGATGAGCTTATATCCATCCATTGCAGCATTCCAGTCGTGACAGTCATTCCACCATGTTTCTGAGACGGCAACTACGTCATAGCTGTCCTGCTGCACAATGGCTTCCAGCTCATCCTGTTTGTTGCCCATGCTATGTGCATTAGTGTAGATGCACTTGAGCTGGGATATCAGCTTCACCCCCATCCTTGGCACTTCACCCCTAGGTTCATCTCTGGTGGGCCTGGTTTTATCCCCCCTCCTTCGAGTCCAGTTTAATGCCCTGTCCGTGATCCCTGCTAGCTCTTGCCCTGATACCCTTTTCCCCCTGCAAGATAGGGTTTTCCCATCCATTGCCAGTTGGCCCTGTGCCCTGTAAATCAAATCATGTGGCTTAATGTGTATGTCTGTGATCGCACATATGTGGGGAGGGGAGCTTTGGGGGGAAAAGCTGACTTCTCAAATTAAAATAACTGCACACATGCCATTAAGCTTAGGAAATCATTAAATAAAAGACAAGCCAGTCTATATAGAAGACTAACTGCTAGTATTTAAAAAAAATTAGCCATTTGGTAGCCCATTTCATATACATATGTCTCTGAGGCATAAGAGAGGTGAAGCAATTCCAGGTTTGCCTTGGTTCATTGCATTAGGGGACCTTGAGAATAGGAAATGGTATCTAGAAATGTGGAGCTCTCCAGAAGACAGACTTTCTCATTAATGTCAATGAAATTATTTCTAGTTTCATAATAAAGCCTTCTGCATAACTCTTCCACTATTGATACTAGTCATAAAGATTCAGCCTGCATGGATGATTGGCAAAAAGGGGGGAGAGGAAAAAAAGACCAGGGTGGGAGGGAAAAACACCAGCAATTAATCGTATCACTTGTAGACTGCAGAACAGAAAAATAAGTGTACCCTGTCCTAGAAAATAAATGGTTGAAGCCACATCATATTTACTTCAATAGTGCAGATGAGAGATGGTGTGTTGTATTACAGTTCTGTATTTCATTTCATATATTCTCCCTCTGCTGGCAGTTGGATACAACGAAGTTGTAGCCAATAGAAAGCAACAAAACTCTTAAAAGACTGCAGCATTTAGGAATCTCAAAACCCTGTGGCATATGCTGAAAAATTAGGTCATACCATACTTCAGTCCAATTAGTCCTGGAAATGGCTGACAGGCATCCCATGTACAGATCAGAATAATTCTTACAGAAGATTTAAAGTACAGCTAAATGCAGCCCTCTTTGCATTAGAGACACAGCAGAAATTCTCACTCGTTAATGTTACAGTAAATACAGCCTGCAGAATCAAATAAAATTTGAAAGTTATTTATAATTTTTTTGATATAACAACTTTAGGTCTGTAATTTTAGAAATAGCATTTCTTTGCTTTATGTTAAGATGACATTCTGTGTACTTATAGGGGTTACCGATTCTTTCCTTCGGTGTTTTTTTTGTTGCTTTCTCTTGAAAGTATTTCCATAATATACAGACCTAAGGAAAACCTTGATAAAGCAGTTACATGAAAAAGATTCTGCCCTATGCATTTAAAAAAATAATACCTTTTTTTTTTATCCAGGGAAATTCTTTTAAAAAGTGGTTTTAAAATAAATTTAGGTAAGCTTACCGGCATTTATTAATAATACTGCCTTACAGGAGAAAATAAATGCTACAGACTTGCTTAAAAGGAATAACTATCAAATAAAAATATAATCTTGACTGTAATGCAGATACTACTTTCCACTCCATAGGACTGGGGTATTAACCTTGCAAATAATGTTATTCTAGTGACTACAAACCATAAACTATGCATCTTAGAAATATATATCGACTTTGCATGGAAATGTTTGTATATTCCCTGTAGCAAGTCAGAATTGGTAGTATTGAATTAATAACATTCAGCTTCTTAACTATATGAGATATAGTGGTAAATATTATATCCATTTTATGGTTGAATAAACGGAGGCAGAAAGAAGTATATTAAAAGTACGTGGAAATGTTTCTCTTTTGAAGGGATGCATTTAGAGCAATAGCTGATGAGGCTTAGAGAAGTAAAGTGTATTTAGTAGGAATTTAGCTAGGGGGAAATGCTGGCAGATGCTAGGGAATATTCAAGTTAAAGACATTTGCAAGGAGTGGCAGTGCTGGGAAGGTAATTCTGTAGTCAGCAATAGGACTGAGTTAGAGCTGCCATGGCAGGCGCAGGTTGAGGCTGGGATATCAGGGGGACTTTTCAGCAGTCTTGTAGCTCAGTTGAAGGAGACAGTTAAAAGCACAGAAAGAGCAAAAATAGATAAAACTTTACAATGTAACATTAATGGTAGTGGTACCACTAGGAATAGGAGCATCCTGGATTTTTTCATACCTTCTCAGCACTGTCTGGTTGTCTCCCCAAACATGAAAGGACTCAGTCAGTGGCTGATGCTTCTTCAGCACAGGCTGCTTCCTGAAAGATGCAAGCAAATGCTCTGTGACAATTAGCAGAGATGCTTCTCTGTTGCTATGGATCAGCACAACACAACTTATTCAACTGTTAACTGTCTGCCATGGTAGGCACCAAGGCAGTGGTCTAGCACTTGGATTTTATCAACTGTTCCGCGCTTAGAAAATTGAATGTCGTTTTGTTTTTCTTGCTGCAGAGTTATTGCAACACTTAAAATTTAGAGAAGATCTATACATACAAATGTGTTCCAAACGATAGATCACAGAATCATAGAATCATAGAATCACAGAATAGTTTGGGTTGGAAGGGACCTTAAAGATAATCTAGCTCCAACCTCCCTGCATTGGCAGGGACACCTCCCACTAGACCAGGTTGCCCAGACCCCCATCCAACTTGCCCTTGAATACTTCTAGGGATGGGGCTTCCAAGAAGTTCCCTGGGCAACCTGTTCCACTGTCTCACCAACCTCATAGTGAAGAAAAGTTCCCACAGTGATTTAACACCTTTGCAGTATTATGGCTGTATGCAACACTAATGAATCCCTCTCACACTTTCAGAGATTCCTGCTATGACAACAGATTGCCCAGAACAGCACAGGTTAGGGAGTTCATGGAGATACATCCTCTCTATTCTTATGGCTGCGATGGCTACTTTAAACCTGCTTTTTCCTCTAGCCTAAGTGGAAAGACCACTTAAGAAATAATTGCCTCTTCTTTTTCTCTCTTAGTTAATTCCCTGTGACTACACAGTGACATGATGTGTAATGTGCAAGTGTAATTTACCCCTTTAAAGTTACCAAATAAGTATTTCTGTTGCACAAATATATTAGCATCTTCCTGACCTTAGTCTTCAGATTCTTTGCTGTATTTTTTTGATTATGAACTGGTAGAACATTGTCACACAATCAGAAATATGAAATGCACATTCTTTTTCCTGGATTCATTACTGTTCTCTTTGGGAATCTCGTATAAAGTTTGTTGATGATTTGACAATCGAGGAACATCCAGAAGTAGTCTTCAGTGTGGACATACTACATAAGATAATAGGATATTGTTATGAGTGGATACATAAATTCTGTACGTTGAAGAGGAAGGCAGTGCCTAAGTAAAGCCTCTTAAATCATGAATGGAGAGTGCTGGGCACATTTCTACAAAACTTAGAGGGAAGATACCTAGCAGAGTGTTTTGAAAATCATATAATAAAATCATAGAATCATAGAATGGTTTGGGTTGGAAGGGACCTTAAAGATCATCTAGTTCCAATCCCCCTGCATGGGCAGGGACACCTTCCACTAGATCAGATTGCTCAGAGCCCCATCTCACCTACCCTTGAACAATTCCAGGGATGGGGTCTCCACAACCTCCCTGGGCAACCTGTTCCGGTGTCTTACCAGCCTCACAATAAAGAATTTCCTCTCAATGCCTATTCTAAATCTCCCCTCTTCCAGTTTTGATCCTGTGACAGTTTGACTCCAGAATGGCAATTAAACCAATGACAACAACGCTCTCGATCTCCTCCCCCTCCCACACAGGTAAGGAAAGGAGAGAGAGAATAACAAGAGAGACTTTCCAGATTGAAAACTAAATGAGACAGCTTTAATTAAATACTAGTGATAAAAGAAAATATGTACAAATATATACAAGTATGTTCAGGAACGTGCAAAACCCTATTGCCTCCACCCACCCCCAGCAACTCCCACAGCATCTCCTGAGCTGTGAGCAGTTCTGAGTTCCTGGAGTGCTGCTGGAGAGAGCGGCAGAGCAGGCAGGAGCTGAGGGAAGAGTTGTGAGGGTCAGGAATGCACGGGCTTGGGGAAAATGGTGCTGTCTCCCTGCACTAATTATAAGCACTCAAGCGTTATCAGTCCAATAGCTGGAAAACTTGTGGCTTACAAGAGTTCAATGAAGAAAAAAAGATCAGTAAAAAGAAAATTTGCTTCATTTTGGCTCAAACCAGGACAAATCCATTTCCCCTTGTCCTCTCACTACAAGCCCTTGCAAAAAGTGCCTCCACAGCTTTTCTGTAGGCCTCCTTCAGATACTGGAAGGCCTCTATGAGGTCTCCCCAAAGCCTTCTCTTCTCCAGGCTGAACAACCCCAACTGTCTCAGCCTGTCTTCAGTACCACAGCCCTCTGATCCTCTTTGTGGCCCTCCTCTGGACTTTCTCCAGGAGCTCCATGTTCTTATGTTGGGGGTTCCAGACTTGGACACAGTACTCCAGTTGGGGTCTTACAAGAGCTGAGTAAAGAGGGAGATTCACCTCCCTTGACCTGCCGGCCACATTCTTTTGATGCAGCCCAGGACACTGTTGGCTTTCTTGGATGCAAGCTTACATTGCTGGCTCATATTGGGCTTCTTGTCCACCATCATCCCCCAAGTCATTTTTTCTCCAGACTGTTTGCAATCCATTCTCCACCCAGCTTGTATTTGTGCTTGGAATTGCCCCAACTCAGGACCTTGACCTTGATGAACTTCATGCAGTTTGCACAAGCCACTTCTCAAGCCTGTCAAGGTTGCTCTGGATGGCATCCCTTCCCTCCAGCGTGTCAACCTCACCACACAGTTTCAAGTCATCAGCAAACTTGCCGAGGGTGCACTCAATACCACTGTCCATGTCACAGAATCACAGAATCATCAAGGTTAGAAAAGACCTTCAAGATCATCAAGTCCAGCCATCTGCCCTACAACCCCTAACCACTAAACTATCTCCTGAAACACCATGTCTACCCGTTTTTTTGAACGCCTCCAAGGATGGTGCCTCCACCACCTTCCTGGCCAGACTGCTCCAGTGTCTCAATACTCTTTCTGTGAAGAAGTTTTTCCTAATATCCAATCTGAACCTCCCCTGTAGCAACTTGACCCTATTTCCTCTTGTCTTACAGCTAGTCACTAGGGAGGAGAGGCCAGCACCCACCCCATTACAATCTCCTCTCAGGTAGCTGTAGAGAGCAATGAGGTCTCCCCTCAGCCTCATCTTCTCCAGGCTGAACATCCCCAGCTTCCTCAGCCTCTCCTCACAGGGCTGGTTCTCCAGACCCCTGATCAGCCTGCTTGCCCTTTCCTGTACCCTGTCCAGCACTTCAATGTCCTTATACTGTGGTGCCCAAAACTACACACAGTGCTTGAGGTACAGCCTCGAGTAGAGGGGAGAAGGGCAAGATCACCTCCTGGTCTTGCTGGTCACACTATTCTGATGCAGACCAGGATGGCGTTGGCCTTTTTGGCCACCTGGGCACACTTCAGGCTCATGTTCATATGGCTGTCAATCAGCACCCCCAGGTCTCTCTCTGCTGGGCAGCCACTCCTCCCCAAGCCTGTAGCACTGCTGGGGATTGTTGTGGCCAAAGTGCAGGACCCGATATTTGGCCTTCTTGAAACTCATGCAATTGGCCTTGGCCCATTGATCAAGCTTGTCCAGATCCCTCTGCAGAGTCTCCCTGTCCTCAAGCAGGCAGACATGCCCACCCAGCTTAGTGTCATCTACAAACTTACTGAGGGTGTGCTCTATCCCCACATCCAAATAATCAATAAAGATGTGAAACAGGAGCAGCCCCAGCCCTGAGCCCTGGGGAACACCACTCATGACCGGCCACTAACCGGATTTAACTCCATCGATCACAGCTCTTTGGACCCGGCCATCCAACTAGGTTTTTATTCAGCAAAGCGTGCGTGCATCCAAGCCACGAACAGCCAGCTTCTCTAGGAGAACCCTGTGGGAAACCTTGTCAAAGACCTCGCTAAAGTCAAGGCAGACAATATCCACAGCCCTTCACCCATCTAATAAGTGTGTCAACCTGTTGTAGAAAGAGATGAGCTTGGTCAAACAGGACCTGCCCTTCATGAACCCTGACTGGGCCTAATCACCTGGTTATTCTGCATGCACCACATAATGGTACTCAGGATGATCTATTCCATCAGCTTCTCTGGTTCTGAAGTCAGACTAATAGGCCTATAATTTCCCAGATCATCCTTCCGTCCCTTCTTGAATATAGGGGCAACACTGGCTGATTTTCAGTCTGCTGGTACCTCTCCAGTCAGCCAGGACTGCTGGTAAATGATAGAAAGTGGCTTGCTGAGCGCCCCTGCCAGCTCTTTCAGTGGTCTTGGGTGAATCCCATCCAGCCCTGTAGATTTGTGGCAGTCTGTGTGGTGCAGCAGGTCACTGGCCATCTCCTCCTGGATGGTGGGGGGTTTGCTCTACTCCTGGTCCCTGTCACCTAGCTTAGGGAGTTGGATTCCCTCAACATAACTGGGCCTGCTACTAAACACTGAGGCAAAAAGTAATTTAGCACTTCAACCTTTTCCTCATCGTTCATCACTATGTTTCCTCCTGCATCTAATAGGGGATGGAAAGTCTCCTGGTCCTTCTTCTGCTGTTAATATATTTATAAAATCTTTTCTTGTTATCCTTAACTATGAAGGCAAGATGAATTTCTAGCTGGGCTTTGGACCTTCTAATTCCCTCCCTGCACAGCCTCACAGCATTTTTGTAGTCCTCATGAGTGGCCTGCCCCTTCCTCCAAGGGCCATAGATTCTCTTTTTCTCCCTGAGCACCAGCCAAAGCTCCCTGTTCAGCCAGGATGGTCCTCTATGCTGCTGACTCACCTCACGGCACATGGGGACAGCCTGCTCCTGCACCTTCAAGACTTCCCTCTTGAAGACCGTCCAGCCTTCCTGGTCTCCTGTACCCTCAGAACCGATTCCCAAGGGATTCTGGCAATGAGGGTGTTGAACAAGTTAAAGTTTGCCCTTCGGAAGTCTAGGGTGGCAGTTTTGCTGCCCCTCTTCCTGGCATCTCTAAGAATAGAGAATTTAACAGTTTGTGGTCACTGTGCCCAAGACGGCCTCCAGCCATTACATCTCCTACCAGTCCTTACCTGTTTACAAAGAGCAGGTGTAGCAGGGTACCAACCTGGTTGGTTCACTCACCAGCTGTGTCAAGAAGTTATCTTCAACACATTCCAGGAACTTTCAGGACTGTTCCCTCTCTCCTGTGTAATAGTTTCAGAAGACAAAGATGTTAAATAGCACCGGTTCAAGTACTGACCCTTGGGGAACACCACTTGTCACAGGTCTTCATCTGGATATTGAGCCATTGATCACAATTTTTTGAGTGTGACCATCCAGCCAGTTTCTTACCCAACGAGTTGTCCATGCATTGACTCCATACTGTCGCAATTTTCATACCAGGATGTCATGCAGGACAGTGTTAAAAGCTCTGCACAGGTCCAGGTAGGTGATATCAGTTGTTCTTCCTTTGCCCACCAATGCCATGACCCCACTGTAGAAGGCCAGCAAATTACTCGGGCAGGATTTGCCCTTGGTGAAGCTGTGTTGGCTGTCACCAGTCACCCCTTTGTTTAAAAAAATAGGAAATAGTATATGGGTGGTTGGGTAAACCCTGAGCTGTGACTGCTCAACAAAAACATAAAATAAGCCTGTACTAATGGATCAGTTATGTTTTCTGAAAGGATGTTCTTTAGTAAATGAGTAAATAGTTTACATATCACAGAGGTGTTATTTTCTTTTATGTAGGTACTTTAATTATTACTAAGTTATTTGTGAGCCACTAATATTTTTGTAGCATGCTTTTTTTTGATGTTTCCTGTCAAGGGAGCAGGTATTCTAGTCCCAATAAAATCATCATAAATGAGCCCCAGCCCACTGTGAAATACAGAAAACATTTTGGACTGTGAGCCTTGGTATGAGTTTGTAACTCGGACTTTTCCTTTGTAGATGACTATTGACTTAAGTGATGTTCCCTTTTCACAGCAGAAGACAAAGCCTGGTAGTTCAGCAGAGCTAGAGCCTGAGCTCAGAAAACTGAACCAGAAAAAGACCTCAACTCTTACCTCAATATTGCTTTTCTAAATTCAAGCATTTCCTGAATCTTCTGTTTACCTGTTATTGTCTTCAATTGACTTCTGTAGTTCTTGTGGAGTATGTTGCAACAGACTGAATTGTTTTCCATCTTTATCAAGATATATGTGGAAACAGTGTGCTATATAGACTCTGAAGATTGTCTCTGATTTGGTTTCAGCAGTTAGGAATGGTTACTACTGCCATCCCCAAAACACTATTGTTGGCACCAATTTCTTCTGGGTGCTAGAAAACACATGCTGAAACTGGTAAGATAGCAATCACAGAATCAGAGAATGCTATGATTCTGTTATCTGGTCTGAATAGTGCATTGAAGTAATAGGACCAGTCCATGTGGATGTCACATGCTTTCACCTTCCCTCAGTCTCTGGGATTTGGGACCTCAATGCTTTTTAACCTCAGGCCTTTCAAAAGGAATTATTTTTATTTTTATAATTTCTGATAGAGATGTGAGCTCTGGTGCTTCTTTCCTCTCTTTCTCCACAGAACTGTACAGAGGAAACATTTTTTATTCCCTTATCAGAACTCTGACAGTTCTCTATGCCCTGGGGTCAAATGTAGCTTCACATGTTGGCCAGCTGATTGTAAGGATTTCCTTCACGAAAAGTATGTCAGCAAACATTATATGTTCTGCAGCATCCTGCAATATAGAGGGTGTGTAAATGACAACAGCCAGAAGATGTGCAGTTAAACATGAAGTAACAGGGATTCAATAAAACAAATATATTCAAGCACATACTGAGCCAGTTTTTAATGTCTTTTAGACAAGTGGACAAAGATAATTTGCAAAGGAACCCCTCATCTGGTCAAAAAGACCTTTCACTTCCCTATGTATATTTTTGAGGAAATATAAATGTGGTAAACATTTTGATAGCCATGTCAGGAGGAGAATATAGTCATACCTACTAAGATATGTGTGTATGACTACAGCTGATTTGCATATGCCATTAAAAGGAAATATATCTGTACATATTGTTGTCAAGCTCCAATAGTGTTTTTTACTTTTCATTCTTCTCCATGGTTTGGTGGGATTTTTGGCAGAGGGGCAAGGGCCCCAGGAGTGGCTCCTGTAAGAAGCTGAGAGGCTCCCTCTGCTCCAAACCCAGCCAAGGAGCCATTAGAGGGACCATAGATGCGCCTCTGCGATTAACATATGAAAGAACTGAGATAAGAACTGAGCAGAGCGAGCACTTAGAGAAAGAAGAACTGAGCTGAAGAGGTGAAAGGCAGTGCTGGGGTGAAGATCCTGGTGGTTGGCAAAGAAGAAGGGGAAGAACGTGCTCAAACAAAAGTTTCCATGCAAACCATGGTGAGATGACAGCTGTCCTGGGGTGCCAGGTGGGGTGAATTTGGCCAGTGGACTTGGATTTTGTGGCCAGAGGATTTGCTGACAGTGGACTCTGATTGTGCAGCTTTGGAAGACCCTGGTGACAGGGAGGTGACTGTTCCCAAAGCAGTCTGTGACTCTGTGGGAAGCCCAGGCTGGAGCAGCTTCGTCCTGACCTCATGGGAAGGACTCATGAAGGAGAGGTTTGTGGAGGACCCTCTCCCATGGGAGGGACCCCGTGGAGAAGCAGGGGAGGACTGGGAACTGACTCTAAACTGCATCCCCTTTCCCCATGTGCTGCTGGGGGGAAGGAGTGGAAAGAAACCAGGAACAAAGCAATTTGGGCCCGGGAAGAAGGGAGGGATGGGGTAACATACTTAAACACTGCTCTTTGTTTTGTCTGCATCTTGTGTGAATTTTATTAATGGTAAATTAAATTATTATTTTTCCCCAGGTTGAGTCTGTTTTGCCCGGACCTTAATTGGTGAACAACCTTCCTTGTCCTTTGTCTTGTCCCATGAGCTTCTAGTTGGCCTTTGTCCTCCCCATCCCAGAGTGTGTGTGAAGGGGGGAGTTGAGTGAGCGGCCATGGGGCTGTTTCTTTGTTGTCGTGTTGGGTCCAAACCATGACAATAGACAGTGTCATTCTCCTTCCCTAAATATCAATCATACTGGAGCAAAGGCCAAATAATACAAAATCTCACTGTATGGAAGATTTGTTTGAGTTGGGTGTTTAAGTCCAGTCCAGATATTGCAAGCATTCTTCCTCTTTTTGCTTCTGAACATTAAAAGAATAGTGAAATAATGAGATATTTCCCTCAAAGTGCATGCCAGTCATGCACTATAACCTTCTACTTTTGTGCTCAAGTAGATAATCATGCTGAAGAGGATGACTTTGGCTATTACCTAATTTTTACACGTAAAACAAGTTTTTCTTGTGCATTGAATATGTCCGCTCCTGTAAATTGTTCTGTCTTCCTTTCAGGCACTAGAAAAAACGATCCACTAATTCACAGGTTATTTCTTTTTACCCTGTCTTGCTGTTGCTAGCTCCAAACAGTTTAGTTCCTGAAAGGGCAGAAAATTTGGGAAGTGCTAAAAACTGTGGTTACATGTTGATTGTCTTTTTTTATGTCGTATTGCTATATGTTAATGGTGTTCTTTTATGGATTATGGTGCAGTGTTTGCTCATGCTTACCCAGCAATTTATCTATTGTATATGTTTGACAGCCTAGTTCTAAATAGCTTTTTGCACTGTTATCATGTCACAGTATTGAAAGACACATTTATGTGTTTTTAGTGTGTTTTAACTCTACGGTCTTATTGGGCATGTAGGATGTTGTAGCAGGTGGATTTCATGTAAATAACAAGTACATTAAACCAGAGGAAACAGAAAAATATGTCACCTCACCAGGAACCCTTACTTGAAGAGCAGAAGAGCTCTCTCTTTTCTCCTCCTGAGGGCAGCTGGTCGATAAGTTTATAGGAAACAGATCATTGTTTCATCTTTTAGTGTGCAGTATTCATTATGGCCTTATTCATGCATGTAGGAAGATGTCTCACAACTGACCTTAAGAAACAAAAGGTGTGATGCAAGAAAGTTAGTAAGAGAAGGAAGAGACTGATCAGAAGGATAGGAGGGGAAATCCATGAGATTATTTAAATATTCCCTGTATGAACATATTGAAAAATTATAGTAGTGATCATTTGGTGCATTTGGCACAGCCACAAAGAGTTTCACTTGCATTTAAACTCAGTTTTCTACCTTTTCCTTTTTCTCCTTTGTCATCTCTAGCCTGGCAGAGGTTTGCTCATGTCCATATTCTGCTATACAAATGTGCTGTATTGTCAGTCCAAATTGGGTGTCTGGGTGTCTTTCTACTATGCCAGGTACATTTTGCTTGTATGTCATGGAATAGCCTAACTCAGTACATGTGCAATGAAGCCCAGGCAATACCACATTTCTTCAATACTGAGTGTGCTCACTTTATTATAAGTCAGGGAGATCTGCAAAATTAATGTAAAACACTACAAGGCATGCGTTATTCAATGGATATTTCTGCTTTTCCTGATTTTTTTCAGAAATCCCTAAAACCTGCCAAATATTATCAACAAATCGGTACATTATCACTTCAAATACTTCAATTAGTTTTTGCAGAAATTTATAAGCAATACTGATGTTTTATTGAGAAATTTCTCTCACTGAAAAACAAAATGAGGTTTGCACACTGCCTGCAGTCATTTAGAGAAATTCTGTATTGCAGCAGGTGGTAAAACACAGCATGTGATGTGGTTCCTGGCTTCTGTTAGAAAGGATTATGAGTAACCAGTGAATTCAAAAGTTTGTATCTGAAAATAAGTCATCAGCTGAAATGTATAGGTGTAAATTAAGTAACAGATTGTTTATACACTTCTAAATGCAATGAGTTGGCTAAGCCAAACTGCAGTTCTGTTGCTCAAGGGAAAAGTGAAAAAAAGGGGGGAGAAATTTATTTTGTCAGATATAGTGTGGGAAGAAAGCAAAACATAAGAATCCTATGATCTTTCTGGAATTTATATACATACATACTTTTAAGATGAACATTTTTAAAAAGAAATATAGAGAAATTTAAATTGCTCTGCTTCTTCAAAGTACAAATGTGGGAAAGTAACTCAGGCTTTGCATTGCATTTATACTGTTACATTCATCAACTTCATACAGAGATAACAGCATTTCCTGTCATTGTGTTTTACAGTAAGCATACTATACATTCAATATCTTAGTAACCTTTTCTGTCAATCCATTCACCCAGTTGTTCATAGATAAACTTATTTGAAAATCTAGATAATCTTGCCCTCTATGAAAAGCAGGTAAATGCTATTTTGTTCAAAAGCAATTATATTCTCTATATGTCCTTACCATTGATTATAGTCATTGCTAATCTTGGTATTTAAAATCTTTTGTTAGGCTGCCTCCACACTAATTTTTCCACTGTCTTTTTAATATGGCCTTTTTACAAATTCCCTGGGAACAACATTTCTACCTTAGTGCTAAAAACTTGCTGCACAAAGGAGACTTCAGTTGCAAGTGTAAAGGAGTTATTGTTCTGGATAAAGAATTGCTCCCTACGGCTGGGACCTCCCCACCAGTAGAAAAGAGCGGTGGCGAAGGAAATCTGTGGACTAAGCAGGTGGTGCTCTGAACTTCTGCAAGCATCCTGCCTGGGAGCTCCTTTTGCCTGGGGCTGCCCATGGCACTGCAGTGGGAAAAACCATAACAGAGCTGAGGGAGGAAAAAAAGCACAATGAAAATGAGTGGGAAGTCAGGGCTGAATCCACAGTGCTGCACTTAATTAACAGAAAACAGGAAGAAGGGTCAAACGAGGATGCTGTGTTCTCATATATATTTCCTAAACTTTCCCTGGAGGCAGCAATGTTTGTTCCATCTGTAATTCCGCCCAGGCCTCCAAATAGTCAAAGGTCAAATAAAACAACCCGTGTTTTGTGATTTGTTATAGTTATTATCCTTGTGGTAAAGAAGGCATCCTGTGTTTATGGGTCTTGAATTGCCCTGTGGAGGCTACCAACTCCTCCCATTGACTATGTAAGGAGGCTAGAAAGATTAGTCTTCCAAACTAAAAATCTTGTCCGTAGCTAAAGGTTATCCCTTTCCTCCAGTAGACCTTCCTCTTAGGCTGTTCTCCACTGTGGTATTTTGGGACAGATACATTTTATCTTAAGAAAGTTATATTCGGATACCGCTTTACAAGAAAAAAAAATATCTCTGCAAACTGATGCAGAGTATTATTATTTTTTTTACTCTTTTTTTTACTCTCATTTTTTACTTGCCTTGGCTTATTTTTATAGTTCTGCCTTTCTTTCTCCTCATCAGATTGTTTATACTTAAAAAGAAATGAGCCTTCTGCTGGTTGCATAATCAGTTCTCTTTACATTTTTCTTAAGCAAAGGTTGGTTTCTGTTGTCCTTTTCCAAGTTTAGACATAGCCAAGATAAATTTCAATGATAGCCTTTCCAACTGTTTCTAAATATTTTTCACTTTTCTCACAGGCCAATTTGCATATGTTATAAAATTCAAATAAATATTCCATAAGGTGTTTCCTCCACCCATCCAGCCATCATCCCAAAAGTGAAGGGGTTCAGTTTGTTCAGGTGGAGCTCACTTTCTACGCCCCCAGCATCAGCAAATCTGTTGGGAGTAGGAGGACGGTGGAGCATGCCACCCACAGCCACCTGCTCTGCCAGAGGGCACAGAGCCTTGCCAGCACAGTGCCAAGGCACCAGCTTGGAGTGGAAGTCTGCAGGAGGCACAGATCAGCTGGGAGAGCAGCTACTTCACTTCTCCCTCTCTCACTCTCTCCAGGGTAACCTTTGTTAACAGAGATAAATGTGTTTTTTTTTAATGTGGGGTTTTTGCTTGTTGTTTTTGGTTTTGGCTTTTTGGGGCTTTTTGGTTGGTTTTATTGTTTGTTAGGTTTGGTTTGGTTTTTTGTCTGTGAGGGCTTTTTTTTCAACTATTCCTCCTGGCAAACTACTTTCACATCTTATTTAATAGACATTTAGTCAGCCTTAGATTCCTAGCTAGACTAAAAATTGTGTATTACAGGTAGAGCATAATTACTTCCTCAGTAAAATGGCTAGCAGTGTGCACAGCCTTGCTATTGGAGTAATACCATCTATGTTACAGATGTGACTATCGGGGGAGGGGGGCATCATCATTTATATTAAGACAATATTTTTATGTAGATAAGGCCTTCAATAGAGTCTCAATAGAGTTCAATAAAGACTCAATAGAGTCCCTTCTATTCTAGAGCACCAAATCAAAAGACAACCCACCAAAAAAGCACCGTATGTCCCAAAAGTACAAACTACATCCCACCACACCTCCCAGGGGGAAAAAAAATCCAACTGAACAAACCTAAAAACAAACATCAAATCTCATGTATGAAAAAGAGAAGCTACAGATTCATTTTGGCATATAAGTACCTAGCTAGCATCAGAGGGTTGAATGTGGCTGTTCAGCTATGCTGCCTGCAGACACTGCAGATTTACTGCAGTCCAGCCTCTCTGTTCTCTTAACAGGGACTCAGTGGGAGAGAGAGATGCCATATCAGTTCCAGCCCAACATTAGGAAATCTTGCAATGCCAAATCGCAACACTAGTGTTTCAAACTAGAAATCATTAATAGTCCTCAGAAAGAGTCATCTTGGCAGCACCCCTTACTGGGAAATGGATATTCTCTCATGAGCCTCATAAAAGAGAAATTAGGTCACCAATTAGTATTGGCTTAGTATTAACTGAGTTTACTACTCAGATAACCATTAGTTTAATTACAGTTCCATTAATAAAGTCCTCTGAAATATCATTATTACTATTTACTCCACAAGCATATAGAACTCTGTGATACGAGGATCTAATCAAACATGTTAGCTAGATAGCTATTGCCCCAGATTAGACTACTCTCTATACTGGCAGAAAGCTGGGCAACTTCCAATTCATCTTCCCCAGCCTGTTGGATTGTGGGTGCCTGAACTTGCTCAGACATTCAGGGTATTCTGAAGCATATTGGAGAATGAGCTATGGACTGTTCTGGTTTGGTTTGGTGGGTTTTTTGGTAGCACGGGAAGGGCCCCAGGAGTGGCTCTGGTAAGAAACTGAGAAGTTCCCTCTGCCCTAAAACCAGCTAAGTAGCCATTAGAGGGACAATAGATGCGCCTCTGCTATTAATATATGAAACAACTGGGATAAGACCTAAGCATAGAAGGGCTTGGGGGAGAAGAGCTGTGCTGGAGGAGGAGAGCGGTGCTGGGGAAGGAGAGCTGTGCTGGTGGTTGGCAAGGAAGAAGGGGAAGAAGGTGCCCAAACAGAAGTTTCCCTGCAACCCATGGTGAGATGGCAGCTGTCCCTCTGCACTCACGGAGGAAAATGGTGGAACATTCCCTGAAGGCACCAGAAGCGGTGAATTTGGCCAGTGGACTTGGATTTTGTGGCCAGAGGATTTGCTGCCTCTGGACTTTGATTATGCAGCTTTGGAAGACCCTGGTGCCAGGGGAGGTGGCTGTTCCCAAAGCAGTCTGTGACTTTGTGGGAAGCCCAGGCTGGAGCAGCTTGGTCCTGACCTCATGGGAAGGACTCCTGAAGGAGAGGTTTGTGGAGGACTCTCTCCCATGAGAGGGTCCGTGTGGGGAAGCAGGGGAGGACTGTAAGGAATCCTTCTTCCTGAGGAGGGTGGAGGGGCAAGAACCACCAGCCTGTGAACTGACTCTAAAGTCCATCCCCATCCCCCTGTGTTGCTGGGGGGAAGGAGGGAGAGAAACGGGGAATAAAGTTATTTCGGCCTGGAAAGAATGGAGGGGTGGGGTAAAATATGTAAGCACTGCTCTTTATGTTGTCATGTTGGGCTCAAAACTACAACACTAATGGCAAGCCAGACAGGAGAGAGACAAAGAACCGTGACAGGGTTATGTACTAAGTCCAGTTCTCCTGCAGCTATGTCAGAAAGCCTAGCTGATTCCCTGTCTCCTTGCCCCTTTTACGTAGTTCTTTTTTTCCTGTAGACAATCTCAAAAACATTCACATTTGCTCCCATAGAGCTGTGAGTATGATGTGATGTGTGCTATGACTGCTTTCTCTAGGACAGCTCTTCTAGTCACAGAAGAGCACAGCTGTACTTTGGGTAAAATTGCATGCCTGGAGACGACTTGGCAGAAAGTCTGCCTTTCAGACTAGCAGCATTTAACAGCATTGGGTACCAGAATCATTGATGCAGGCAGACACTGATACTGACCAGCCATGAGCCTGGAAGGTAACTGCTGATTTGCGGGTGTTTCTGCAGTGTGTACCTGATCTCTTAAGAATGCTGGAGTGTGGGGAAAAGGTGGGGAACCATGCAGTTGTCAGGACACACATATTTTGCCATGTGGACTTGGATGTTTGCAGGGGCAACAAGATGGTGGGTGAGTTGCAGATGTGGCTGTGCTCACAGCCACTCTAAAAGAACTTTTGCATGACCAAGGATGCCACTGAGCTCAAACAGGTCCTTTCCATAGCCTTTGAAAGCAAAGCCGTAATTCTCTCTTTCCTTTTTTGTTGGGGGGGGGGGGTGGGAGAGGGGAAGTCAGTAATAATAAACCTTTGCTTGATTCTCACTTTTTTCCCCTCAGTCTAAATTTCTTTACAGGTTAGCTAAAAGAAGGCTGTGACTCAAATATTCTTATGAGTATTCTATAAGAGTCTTTTAAATATTTGTATTTAAAAACCATCAAAAGAATAGTGGAAAGACCATTGTCTTTCTGGTGAGAGATGCAGAAACTTTGCATAAGAGGTGCATATGTACCAAAAGAACAGCATTCTTTTGCACTAGGCTATAAAGATAATAATGCTGAGCAGTTTGCAATCCCTCAGTCTCCCAGTGATTTCTGGTAATAATGGGATCATTTTCCAATGCCTTCTATTTTCATTACTTTTGTTGTCACATAAATATGGCATCAAAGTTGTAATACTTTGTGAACAGTATTCTCCAAATTAAAGTGATGTAGAATACTGCTTTGACCTTTTCAATATTGTGTGATTTGGTTGGCTGGTCTTTCTATTTATAGCAGTTCTGAGTGGCATGGCATGAGTGAGTGGATACCAGCTAATGACAATATAGAATACTGGTAAAGTCAAGTGAAGGTACGTTAGAACATAATAAAATATTTTACAAAATGTACAGCATTAGGTATTAAAATTCTGATAAATCGTTCTTGTGACAAAAGGTATAATGAGATTAGAAACTGCAACAAAGAAATTAATCCTGTCTAATGACATAAATTGTGCCCAGGCAGGAAAATTGTGTGAATTTAACTCGATCTCATTATACTCCTAAATTTGAAATCTCATTTTCCTCCTCAGATGCTTCACTTAAGAAGGCAGCACTGTGTGATTGGCTGTGATGCATTCTATCTTTGGAAAAAGTTACTTAATCCTTCAATTTCAGTGTGCCAGGTTGTGAGTAATCCTCGAAGCAGAGGGAAACTTCCCTCCTAAGATTAGGTTCTAATTCAATGTTCTGCAGAACACAACCAGTGTTGCCTGGGTCCATAAAACTTCCCTGTTCCAGTGGTCTCAGCCCTTAGAAAACCTGTTCCAGGCTATGAGAAGAGACACAGGCAGAATAATTAGAGCAGAGGATTTCACAGCCAGGACACAGATTACAAGTATAAGGTTTCATCTGTCAGAGCTGACTAAAAACTATGGTTTGAACTCTAGCATGCCTGCAGTGGACCTAGGAGCCTCTCTTAGCCAGCCATTACCCTCTGGATCATGATTTTTTACTCACCTGCTCCATGAAGCAGATGGCTGAGGGGGATTTAGGATGGTAATGAAGAATGTTATTTCTTCGGAGCAAGTTATGTTTTTTTCCCTATTTACCATATTTTTACAGATATGCTAAGTGCTAAATGATTGCAGTGAAGGCTCTGACAGTTTTTAGCTCTGCTTATTTGTCCTGAGAGAATAAAGGACATAAGAAGAACTTGCTTATTCCTATGCACCCATGACAAAAATCTGAGCACAATCAAGAGCCTCTTTCACTGCATGTGCATGTGTAGCACATGTCACAGCTTCAGTAATGGAGCCCTGACCTAAAAATCTGAGAAGAAATCATGTAGAATGCAGGTTTTAAGTTGCTGACAGGGCTGGATATGCAGTGATTTCTTTCTCAACCTTGAACTAGGAATATGCATGAGCAAATAATGAGACATTCAGAAGCTTAAATTAGCAAATTCCTTCTTCCCACACCTCAAAACACTCTAACCATTCCTTCCCTCTTTATAATCCACCTCCAGCATTCAAGCAATACAGAAACTTCTAAAATTCAACTGCTTTCAACAGGAATCCATCTAACACAAGTGCCTGGCCAGAGGGAGGACATGAGGAGAGATGGATGCAGACTCCAGCCTCCTGGCCGTGCCACCTTATCTGTGTAACTACCTTGTTTTGTCTCTGTCAGTTCATAGCTTGCATAACGCTCATAAGGCTCCACTTCTCCAGCTGTTCCCTGTGTCCCCAATATTAACCCTTGCCCATCTGCTTTGTTACTGCTGACATTGGGATCTCCCAATGTCTTTGCTCCACTGCACCAGTCCCGCAGAAATCTAAGTAGAAGAGCACAAGCTGTAATCTCACCTGCCAAATTTGTGCACACAGGCTAAGTTGCAGTAACCTGTCTCCAAGAGTAAAGGTGCTGAACCATCAGTAGATTTTCCTAGGAATACACATGTTGATATTGAGGCTAAGGGAAAATGTACAAAAGATTTTAAGATGGTTGATGTGGTAGATTTTTGCACCAACAGCAGTGAGTACATTCTTAACACAAAAACTACCTCCTGCCATACTTCAGATCCCTTCATCAAAGCATGACATGGATAACAAACTTTTTTTCAATTAATTGTTTACAATTTCTTCTAATCTGGGCAAAGCTCTGTCGGTGCGTAGTGTGTTATATTTTTGTGTTACGCTCTACAGAGCTAGTTAACTTGAGGCAAATAGTGGCATAAAATGTGGAAGTTTGGTAAAGCCATTAGCTGCTGAAAATACATTCAACACTGAAAGTGTTGGGTGACCTTAGTATTATGTAGAATTAACAGTCATACCTGTAGTAAACAGTTTGTTAATAGAGTGGCTGGAAACAACATTGAAGAAGATGCATGACTGTGGGTTATACAGTAAGAAAACTTTTTGGTCATTGAAAATTATTACTTTGTACCATTCCGTGTGCCTCTGATGTTACCAAATGAGAAGGGATTGCAAGCTGTGCCTTGAAGGCACAAAAAATGTTTCAGATTTCCCTTCTCCTCCCAGTTTCTGGAAACTTCATGATTTTTAGCTGTCAATGAGGAGCAAATCAGTAACACAGAATATTTTGGATTTGGATTTAATCCTTATTTGGATTAAGACATGTTGCCACAGAGTTTCATCATCTCCTGATTAAGTGATACATGTCTCTTCCATGAAAGTAAGGGGAAGTTGCATCACAGGAACCTCTGTTGTGTGCGTCATGGAAAAAAATGTAGTCTGGCTTTTGAGTAGCCACTGGAGAGATGAAGAAGCAAGTGACTCTTGTCAGTGTCACCGTTTGATTCGGGTCCGACAACAATGCTCTCGATCCCCTCCCCCCCCCACCCAGTCAGGGAAGGAGAGAGAGAAAAGGAGAGAGACTTGGCTGGATTGAAAACTAAACTACACAGCTTTAATTAAAACACTAATGAATCACACAAGAAAATATATACAATTATATACAGATATATTCAGATATGGGCAAAAGCCTCTCGCCTCCCCCCACGCCCAGCAACTCCCACAGCACTCCCCTGAACTGGCAAGAGTCCCGAGAAATCCCGGAGCCGCTGCTGGAGAAAGCAGAGAGTTATGAGGGTCAGGAGGGCTCGAGCCTAAGGGTCGGCGGTGATGGATGAGCAGAGTCCTCCCCGGACGCCGGCCATGGACGGAAGAGCGCAGCGAGAAGAAGGAGGAAGCTGTCTTCTAAGATCTCTGTCCTTCCTCTGAGCTTATGTAGATATATGGAATGGAATATCTTTGGCCAATTTTGCTGTCTGTCTAATTCAGCCTCCCACGGGGGGGTCAGAGATCTCCCCATAGTGTCTGAGCCGGCGGAGTGAAGGTGTAACCTTGAAGCCTCAGTAGTTAGAAAAACATTCCACTGTCTTATCAGCCTAGCAGAACATACAGTTGCTAGTTACAAGAAAGCTTACTGAAGGAAAAAAAAAATCAGTAAAAAGAAAAATTGGCTTAATCCTGGCTCACACCAGGACATTCCACCCCTTATTCCATACCATATATTACATACAGGCTCTATACTTTATCAGCTGTCAAATTAAGGATTCTCTCCCAAAGTCAGATTACCTTGAGGTACATATTGCACTTCACCATCCTCCATCATCACACACCAGGTATGTCCAGGCCCCTGAGCAAAAGCAATACCCCTGACAGGTTTACCTTTGCCTGAAGCAGGATAGACCCAAACACTTTTACCCAGCAGGTTTCTTTCACATACCACAGGGACTTTATCCCCATCTGTAGTATGCAAAAGGTCTGACTGGGCAGGACCAGCCCGATTGATGGATCCCCTGGTATTAACTAACCAGGTGGCTTCTGCCAAATTTTTATCCCAGTTTTTGAAAGTTCCACCACCCATTGCCTTTAGGGTAGCCTTCAACAGACCATTGTACCTTTCAACTTTCCCTGAGGCCTGTGCATAGTATGGGATATGGTAGATCCATTCAATACCATGCTCTTTAGCCCAATCAGTAACAAGACTGTTTTTGAAATGAGTCCCATTGTCTGACTCAATTCTCTCTGGAGTACCATGTCTCCACAAAATTTTCTTCTCAAGACCCAGAATAGTATTCCTGGCTGTGGCATGAGGCACAGGATATGTCTCCAACCATCCTGTACTTGTTTCCACCATTGTAAGCACATAGCGCTTACCCTGGCGGCTCTGAGGAAGTGTGATGTAGTCAATTTGCCAGGCCTCTCCAAATTTGTACTTTGACCACCTCCCCTCATACCACAAAGGTTTCAACCGTTTTGCCTGCTTAATTGCAGCACATGTCTCACAGTCATGGATCACCTGCGCAATAGTGTCCATGGTTAAGTCCACCCCTCGGTCACGAGCCCATTTGTATGTTGCATCTCTGCCCTGATGACCTGAAGCATCATGGGCCCACCGAGCCAGAAAAAGCTCACCCTTGTGTTCCCAGTCTAAGTCTACTTGGAACACTTGGGCAGCCTCATCTGCTCGTTGGTTGTGTCGATGTTCCTCAGTGGCTCGACTCAGAGGCACGTGTGCATCCACATGACGCACTTTTACCTCCAGTTTCTCTATCCGAGCTGCAATGTCTTTCCACAGGTCAGCAACCCAAATAGGTTTACCCTTTCGCTGCCAGTTATTCTGCTGCCACTGCTTTAGCCAACCCCACAAGGCATTTGCTGCCATCCACGAGTCAGTGTAGAGGTAGAGTCTCGGCCACCCCTCCCGCTCAGCAATGTCCAAAGCCAGCTGGATGGCTTTTACCTCTGCAAACTGACTTGATTCACCTTCTCCTTCAGCTGCTTGTGCAACCAGTCGTGTAGGACTCCACACGGCAGCTTTCCACTTCCGGCGGTTCCCTACAAGACGACAGGAGCCATCGGTGAAAAGAGCAAATTGTTTCTCAGTCTCTGGTAGATGATCATATGGTGGAGCTTCTTGAGCTCGTCTCACCACTTCTTGTGGTGGCATTCCAAAGTGGGTGCCTTCTGGCCAGTTTGTAATTGCTTCCACAATACCTGGACGATTAGGTTTCCCTATTCGGGCTCTTTGGGTGATCAAAGCAGTCCATTTACTCCAAGTCACATCGGTGGCATGATGGACAGGAGAAAGGTTATTCTCGAACATGAATCTCAGCACCGGTAGTCTGGGCGCCAGAAAGAGTTGTGCTTCAGTGCCAATCACTTCTGAAGCGGCTCTAACTCCTTCATATGCTGCAAGTATCTCCTTCTCAGTTGTTGTGTAGTTGGCCTCGGAACCTCTGTAGCTCCGGCTCCAGAATCCCAGGGGTCGACCTCGAGTTTCCCCTGGTGCTTTCTGCCAGAGGCTCCAGTTGGGACCATTGTGTCCGGCTGCAGTGTAGAGCACGTTCTTGATGTCTGGCCCTGTTCGAACCGGTCCAAGGGCCATTGCCTGCGCAATCTCCTTCTTGATCTGCTCAGAAGCTTTCTGTTGGTCAGGACCCCATTTGAAATCATTCTTCTTTCTGGTCACCTCATAGAGAGGTTTCACAATTTCACTGTAACATGGAATATGCATTCTCCAGAAACCAACAGTCCCTAAAAAGGTTTGAGTGTCCTTTTTAGTTGATGGTGGGGCCATAGCTGTTACTTTGTTGATCACATCCATTGGGATCTGGCGACGACCATCTTGCCACTTGATTCCCAGGAACTGGATCTCTCGTGAAGGTCCCTTGACCTTGCTTCTTTTTACAGCAAAACCAGCATCCAGAAGAATTTGGATGATCTTTTTACCTTTCTCAAAAACTTCTTCTGATGTGTCACCCCACACAATGATGTCATCAATGTACTGCAGGTGTTCTGGAGCTCCACCCTTCTCCAGTGCAGCATGGATCAGTCCATGGCAAATGGTTGAGCTGTGTTTCCACCCCTGGGGCAGTCGATTCCAGGTGTACTGGACTTCCCTCCAGGTGAAAGCAAACTGTGGCCTGCACTCTGGTGCTATGGGAATAGAGAAGAATGCATGAGCAATGTCAATAGTGGCATACCACCTAGCTGCTTTTGACTCCAACTCATACTGAAGCTCTAGCATGTCCGGTACAGCAGCACTAAGTGGTGGTGTCACTTCATTCAGGCCACGATAGTCCACTGTCAGCCTCCACTCGCCATCAGGCTTTTGCACTGGCCAGATGGGACTGTTGAAGGGTGAATGAGTCCTGCTAATCACACCTTGGCTTTCCAATTGCCGAATCAGCTTATGAATGGGGATCACAGAGTCTCTGTTGGTGCGATACTGTCGTCTATGCACTGTTGAAGTGGCAATTGGCACCTGTTGGTCTTCAACCTCCAGCAACCCTACTACAGAAGGGTCATCTGAAAGGCCAGACAAAGTACGCAGCTGTTCAGTGTCCTCAGTCTCTACAGCTGCTATACCAAAGGCCCACCGGTACCCTTTCGGGTCACGGAAGTATCCTTTCTTGAGATAGTCTATGCCAAGGATGCACGGAGCACCTGGGCCAGTCACTATAGGGTGCGTTTGCCACTCCTTACCAGTGAGGCTCACACCGGCCTCCACAACAGTCAGTTGTTGAGAACCTCCTGTCACTCCAGAGATAGTGACAGGGTTTGTCCCTTTATGATTCGATGGCATTAGAGTGCACTGTGCACCAGTGTCCACCAAAGCTTTATATCTTTGTGGTTCTAATGTGCCAGGCCACCGAATCCACACAGTCCAATAAACTCGGTTGTCCCTCTCCTCCTCCTGGCTGGAGGCAGGGCATCCCTAGGGTTGAGCACTAGAGCTCGATGAACCATCCTGGTTGTTGACTGGTGCGACCTTCCTCTTGGAAGAACCATCTCCTGGCTTTGTTCTGTTTAGAAGCTCTTGCACACGTAACTGGAGCATATCAGTGGGTTTCTTGTCCCAAACTCTCATGTCCTCTCTAAAATGATTTTTCAAGAGAGACCACAGGTGGCGTCGCAGTGAGTCCTGTCTTCCTTGCTGCTGTCTCGTAGCAGGACGTCTCTTCTTAATGGCTGCAACACGTGACCAGTTGTCTCTAGGAAGAGTCTAGAGTTTACTTCCATTTGGCATCTTATACTTCCTGTCAACCATTTTCTTAACGGCTGAGGTTTGGAAGTAAAGGGAATCAGAGAGGATATCTCCGTACTGTCGTGCTTTAACAGTTACCTCACGTACAGTTGGTCTTTCGTAACCTTCAAAACATCCCATGAAGGAGAATATATGGGCATGCGCTGCTGGTACAGCCTGAACAAACTTCCGGAACATTTGCGTGTCACACTCAACATCATCAGGATCTGTGATTCCATCGTTATTATAGATCACTTCTCGCACAGCAATCTCTCTCAAGTAGGTGATGGCTTTCTCAAGAGTGGGTGTTCTGCTTCGGCGCCATCCGATGTCACCCTTGTGGGGATATCTCTCTCTCACAGCTGAAAGAAGTCGGTCCCACAGGGTAGTAGTTCCTGTCTTACTACTAAGTGCTCTGTCAATACCAGCATCTCTGGCCAGGGATCCCAACTGCTTGGCTTCTCTCTCATCCACATTGTAGGTCTCAGCACCACTATCAAAGCATCGGAGCAGCCAAGGAAGGATTCCCTCACCATCAATGCGGGTGAAGTCCTTTCTCATGAGGCGCAGTTCTTTCATAGAGAAAGGGTGGGCAAGGTCATCGTCGTCATCTGATTGAGGAGGACCTGCTGTTCTTTTATTTGCTTGAGAGTGGCTTGGTTTTTTATCTGTCTGAGAGTGGCTTGGTTTTTTATCTGTCTGAGAGTGGTCTGGTTTTTTATCTGTCTGAGAGGGACCTGCTCCATCATCTGATTTAGAATCCTTCCCTTCCTCACCGTCAGCCTCTGTCTGAGAGGCACCTGCTCCATCAACTGTATTAGGATCCTCTTCTTCCTCACCCTCACTTTCTGCTGCTTTTGTCTTTGCCTTGCTCCTAGTCACAGGGTTAACTAGCTTGGTTCGCGATGGATCAGGCTTTGCCTTTGTAGAAGCAGTTGTTTTTGTAGCAGCAGGAGTGGTGGTATTGGCAGCAGTGGTGTTGGCAGCAGCAGTGGCAGCAACATTGCCTGTGGGGGAGTGGCAGTGAGCAGAACAGCATCTGGCCCTACGCATCCACAATATATTATAAACATTCAGCAAAAACATCCCCACTGCAACCATGCTATTCACATCAAGATCTGGGAGATTCAGCTTGAGAGAATATGGAGAGGTAAAATTGAACCAGCTATTGCTGTTACCAACATGGACCGTTCTATTCACTTTAGGAGTTGTACCAATAGGACTAGCAGTGTAACTGTACACATACAGCGACCCCATAGAGAACAGTATCATCATCCCTAGGATCACTAGGCTGGTAATGATACGGTTGACTATGGCTACAGTTCTGTCAATAAACCACAAAAGAATCACAAGAGCAGCTACAAAGAGCAGAATGCCCTCAGCTACATACCACATGTACAATTGCAGGTTTGGAAAAAGATCCAATAGATTCATTGCAGCAAGTGTCTGTTCAGTTTTCAATCCGTCAGGACACTCAGCAGAATTATTGCTCATTGCTCTCTGAGGGATTCCTCCCTTCAGAGATGGAATTTTGGACACTCCCAATTGATGAAAATGTGTAATCTGGGCTTAAAATCAGGCCCCACGTTGGGCGCCAATTAAATTGTTGTCACCGTTTGATTCGGGTCCGACAACAATGCTCTCGATCCCCTCCCCCCCCCACCCAGTCAGGGAAGGAGAGAGAGAAAAGGAGAGAGACTTGGCTGGATTGAAAACTAAACTACACAGCTTTAATTAAAACACTAATGAATCACACAAGAAAATATATACAATTATATACAGATATATTCAGATATGGGCAAAAGCCTCTCGCCTCCCCCCACGCCCAGCAACTCCCACAGCACTCCCCTGAACTGGCAAGAGTCCCGAGAAATCCCGGAGCCGCTGCTGGAGAAAGCAGAGAGTTATGAGGGTCAGGAGGGCTCGAGCCTAAGGGTCGGCGGTGATGGATGAGCAGAGTCCTCCCCGGACGCCGGCCATGGACGGAAGAGCGCAGCGAGAAGAAGGAGGAAGCTGTCTTCTAAGATCTCTGTCCTTCCTCTGAGCTTACGTAGATATATGGAATGGAATATCTTTGGCCAATTTTGCTGTCTGTCTAACTCAGCCTCCCACGGGGGGGTCAGAGATCTCCCCATAGTGTCTGAGCCGGCGGAGTGAAGGTGTAACCTTGAAGCCTCAGTAGTTAGAAAAACATTCCACTGTCTTATCAGCCTAGCAGAACATACAGTTGCTAGTTACAAGAAAGCTTACTGAAGGAAAAAAAAAATCAGTAAAAAGAAAAATTGGCTTAATCCTGGCTCACACCAGGACAGTCAGGAAATTGGGGAAATTAGGTTTTTTCCCCACTCCTTTTCATACACTTTGGCAAAACTGTTGCATGTGTGCTGCCCTTCATGACTCTCTTCCTCTGGGGATGGGTATGTCTCCTATGCATGGATCTATTAATGAATTTGTGTTTTAAACACTGAATTCTGCAACACAGAGGTCAGTCTTTCTAACAAGAGGCTGTTTCTTTGATACAGTTTGAAAAGTTCATACAAGACAAATGTCTTTTTGTTTTGCCTCTCTGCCAGATAGAAAGCCTGACTAATTCCCTGCACCTGTGACCAGTCCTTCATGGCCTGGTTGGGTCTAGGTCTTGGTGAAGTCCCCCACAAGACCTAAGACCTGGGGGGCTGTGAGCTCACAATTCTCACCTGGCCTCTCCTTCAGGCTTTTTTCTGTTTCCCAAAGCGATTTTCTCCCTGAGCTGCCCTGCCTGCTGACTGAACCAGGAAACTTAAGGTGCCAGCAGAGTGGTGTCCTGAGCTAGGGGCAGTCCTCAACAGACAGGGGATTAGGACAGATCTTCTCTTGCCAAAGGACAGTCCCTTCAAGCAGCCATACTGGAAGCATCTGCATTCCTCAGATTTTGTTTTACACAGTCCCAAAAGGAGAACAAAGTAACTTTCAAAGTAAAGACAGTAATTTTGAGGACAAAGCTCCTTTTATATTGCCTTTCATTTTCTTTTGTATTTCATCTACTTGCAAGGTGAATTCTTTTTGCACATCTTGTAATAAAGCTAAACTGAATGCAACTCAGAAAGCCATTGTGACCTGTCATGTGCTATTAAAGCAAAAGGTCCCTTTTTTTTTCACCTGTGC
Organism: Apus apus; assembly: GCF_020740795.1. Classification (NCBI taxonomy): domain Eukaryota; kingdom Metazoa; phylum Chordata; class Aves; order Apodiformes; family Apodidae; genus Apus; species Apus apus. The sequence continues at coordinate 58,387,689 of NC_067284.1, read as the reverse complement.
TAGCTTACCATTGCATAAGTCTGTGCTCTGGCTGCTGTTGTGGCACTGGTGTTGAAATAGTGAGCCCTGCTTGCCTTATTATTTCCCTGCTGCATCTTTGAAGTCAAGGAATTGTCTCTCCACCAAATTTACCTTTTCCAGCACAGGGGTGAGGTGGTTATGTTTTGGGAAGGGTTTGTGAAGCAACCACCTGTATAACTTGTGTTTGCATGAGGAAATCCTGTAGCTACCATTCCTGAGTATAGTGTCTTGTCCCTCAGATGGAGGAATAGAAAAAAAATAATCCAGAAACTCCACAATTGCCATGCACAAGTATCACATACTGTGTTATAGGAACATTAAACAAAAACGTATTGATGTATCTGAAACAAATAAAGTTCTGTATTGTGGAAAGCAGGTGGTGATGCGGGGAACAAGGTGGGTTTTGATCTGAATTGGATGGAAATTGAATTATACCGTGCTGAAAGTCCACTTCCAACTGGAAGCATAGCCTCAGTATAATCCAAAATGCATGTGCACACAGTTTTCCCAAAGTTCAAAGAAGAGAAACTTACTTTTGCAGCAAAACTATAGCTTAACATCTAAACCAAAATATTTTGAGTTTTAAGTTACTGCTGTGCTCATTTTATCTTTCCTTGTTCTCGTCTGTGGGATTGGTGGTGCTTTGCGTGATTCCTCTTCCTTGCTGCCCCATTTCCCCATCCTCCATTAGAGCCATTATGGCGATATTCACACCTAACTGGATAAATGTACTCACAGCTTTTGTTTCAATGAACATCCATCTGCTGATTAAATAGTCTTCTGGCAGCATTATGTCTGGTTAAATATGTCTCCTTCTAAATTTACTGCACCAAAATAGAATGCAATTAACAGTGCAAAACTACTTTTTGATCCATTATCATTGTATAAAAATAATAAAGTGCAGTTTTGAACTGTGTGTAAAATCCTTAGGAGATCTAAAGGTCTGCTGCTTTGGAGGATTTCTTAAGCACCAGACCAAATTCAATGCCTGCACTGGCATGCACCAGGGATCTGGCAGCCTAAAAACAATGAGCCTTCTGTCCTCTGAACTGAAAACTTCTGCAATATGATATTTATAAATTGCTTTCTTTTGTTATATTGTTTTATTGTTTCAATGATATTTAAATGTGGTATATACTTTGTACATTCAAATAAAAAACAAATCAGACAAGCTCTTTAACTGAATTCCTTCCTAATTTGTTACTTGCCTCAGCAATGAAAATGAATGCAAGGACCCAGCTTGTTTTGTGGCAGTGACATCCCATCGTGAGTTATTGAGAGAGGTCTGAAAGCACCACCTGATACACCTCACTCCCAAGACCTGTTGAAACAGTGCCCCTCAAACCATGAAGTTTTTATACAACATAAGTCAGACGTGTTCACCTCGCTTAGACTGGACAGCTGAGTGCTTCAGCCTCCATTTCAAAAGTCATGATGACCTGTTCAGTTATCCAAGTTCAAATTCAATTAGTGGTCAAGAATTCCTAATTTAAATACCTTTAGGGAAAATATAAGCTCTTTAGAAGAGATACTAAGACAAGTTAAGCATGATTCATTTTAACAGCAATTTGTAAAACTTGGTTTCATGGAAGATTACATCTGTTGTTAAGACTTGAATAGGCAAAGACTGTGGTGATTACATGTATTACCTACACCCTGAGGGAGCTGCTCTGTGTTATTATTTGAAGACAAGTTCATGCTGTACTACTGAATTTGGATTAAAAACTTCCAAAAATATGGTAGTGATTACAATTAGTGTCAGAATCGCAACAGTTTCTAAATCACGCTTGAAGTGGTTTGTACAAAATTCAATGGGACTGTATTTGTCCATCCTCCTTAAGGGGTCAGGTTTATGGCCAATTTAAATAAAAAATGCAAGGCATCTAACATACCCTAAATTAAACTTGGTAGCTTGAAGGATTTTCTACAGTGAGAAACGACAGGGCTTTTTAAAAAGGTCTTTTTTTGCAGCTACGCTTGAAAGAGTACATCTTTCAAAACCTGTGAATTGATGTTGATGTAAACCTTTAGGATCTAAGCCAAAGCCAGCTGCCCATGAAGGTGCCAGAAAGGCAATTCTGCTGCCATAATGCTTCACCAACCTCAGTGTTTCACCTCCTTCCTGGAAACAGACGCTGCAGCAGTAGCTGCTGAGTGGAAAGGTAAACATTAGGAAACCATAACAGTATCAGCCTGAATGAGGGATTGGTTTGTGTCAGGCTTTAAGTCTGTACATTTGTGCATCTTTTCCAGGTACAGATCCTGTCTCCCACTTGTGCAGAGCTCTACATTATCCAAGAAGTAGTCATATATATATATATATATATACTTAATTATTTTTTGTGGGGGGTGGGGGACTAGCATTAAGCAAAAAACAGTTATCTAAATTAAAAAGTTTCCCATAATACCTTCATAGATGTATAGTTCTGATGTGTGGCTCCTTCTTCTCACTTAGGATGGCATGACTTTGAATGGAGTTGCTGCAGCCCACTGAGCTGCCCTGGACTCCCCCTGTGCTAAGGGATATAGAGTTCAGCTAGGAAGCTCACTGCAGGGGTGTAGATGGAAAATGAATATAAGCTATCTGAAATCCAACTTTTCTGAGGTGTTACAATAAATTAAATTTTAAAAATAATTTTTGGTTTTGGCTTAATCTTTTTTCATCACCAAACCTTTATATTTTCCAGTTTAATGAAAATAACCATGTTTGTTTTTTTTCCACGGAAAGCAAACACTTCTAAGAGAAAGGGTTAGTTTACAAGTTAATTTTCTTGTGAAGTTTCACAAGAAACTTTTCAACCATCCACAATATTAAAATTTCAAAATGAATTTTTTCTTTTCCTCCCTGTTAAAAAATCTGGTTTGCCACTTCTTAATAAATAGAAAGGATCAATGTGACCAGCAATGTAGTAAAAAAATGAAACTAGATAAAGAAAACCACTTTCCTATTTTTCCATTATTTCCCTTGTTAGCATTGTATTATTCTGTGCTATCTTTTATCAATGTGGGCCTGAGCTGTGAAATTAAATCGATAGCCACCATGACTAAATTGAACTCTGAGGGGTGAAAAAACCCTCATCTCACACTGTTGTTATTTTACCTTTAATTTCTTATTTATTTTGCCTTGTATTTGTCTTGTGATTTATGCTTGTTCTGAGTGAGCACCATTGGATATAACACATTATTGCAGAAGTTATGTGATGCTTTACAGCTAATTTGCACTCAGAAGGTACTGCTGGAAAAGTTGAAACAGTTTTCAAATTATTGGAAATCTGATTCTTTTTGCATGGAAAATGGCTAACTTTGCAACTTGATTTGCTGCAAGAAAAAAATATATGGTTGCAGTGATGTTTGAGGAAAACAGATGATCTTTTCTTCACTTGTGTCCTACCTGATTTCCCAACACATGGACAATTGTACAAATTTGAAAAAAAAAAATATTGAGGGTGAGGACATTCACATAGCCAGTGGCATCACAACTGAGGTCTATTGTAAGCAAGCTCTCCTAAGAAAGCTGTTGATGTACCAGATTTGCCCATAGATTAAGTGCAGCTGGAATTTGCTGAGAGGTTTCCTGTGCCCTGGGTCCTATGCCCCCCATTTCAGTGCCCAGTCTCAGCAGGCATGAGTGCCAGCAGACAGGATGTGTCCTGGCTACACTATACTCTGCACATGCCAACTACCCTGCTCTGCAGTCATGTTGTCCTCTTTTGTTACCACGAGATCTTTTTGTCTCTCAAAACCTTGAGGCTTGCTTTGACAAAATTCAACTGGGCAGGAACACATGTTAAATAAAACAAAAGGATGAAAAACCTCACAAAATACCATGTCTATTGTACATCATGTTCCAAAACATTAAAGACTCCACAGGAAGAGGAGTTGACAGCACACAGTGGTGTTCTGGGTTTTGGTTTTTTGGTGGTGTTTTATTATTTTTTCTGTTGGAAATTACTCTGAAACTGAGTAAAATGAGTTACTGTGCAACCTTGCTGTGACTGCTTTTTATGCACTGAATGTATAGACTATTTTGATCACTGTATTTAGTTACATTGTTTATTAACATACTTGATATGAAGAACAGAATTGTTCTGTTTGGAAAAGACCTTCAAGATCATTAAGCATAACCGTTAAGGTAATAATAATAAAAACAGTTACAACAGTGAAATCACACAGTGCAGAAGCTGACTCTTTTTTTTTTTTTTTTTCCTCTTTTTATTCATGTTCCTGACCTGGACTTAATCCCCAAGATGGTTTTGTTTGCAAACACTGAAGAGGCCTAGTGAGGCCTGGAATACTGCATCCAGTTCTGGGCTCCCCAGTTCAAGAGAAACAGGGAACTAGAGAGTCCAGCAAAGGGCAACAGAGATGACTTGGTAGTTGAAGCATCTTTCTTCTGAGGAAAGGCTGAGAGAGCTCAGGCTCTTTAGCCTGGAGAAGAGAAGGCTGAGAGGAGACCAAGTTAATGCCTGTAAGTATCTAAAGGGTGGGTGCAAGGAGGATGGAGCCAGGCTCTTTTCAGTAGTTCCCAGTGACAGGACAAGGGGCAATGGGAACATGGGAGGTTCCATTTAAACATGATGAAAAACTTCTTTCTTATGAGGGTGACAAAGCACTGGAACAGGCTGCCCAGAGAGGTTGTGGAGTCCCCTTCTCTAGAGATACTCAAAACCCACCTTGATGCAGTCCTGAGTAATGTGCTCTAGGCAATCCTGCTTTAGCAAGGGAGTTGGACTAGATGATCTCTAGAAGTCCCTTCCAGCTCTGACAATTCTGATTCTGAGAATGAAGGGATGGTGCTGTCCTTTACCTAGCTGCGCTAGCCTAGGATCATGTTGCAGGTGGGCCACTGCTGCAGGCAGCCAGTGCTCTCTGAGCAGACTGCCATGTCCTAATGCACATTGCATGGGCCTCCTGTCCTGCTCATGCAAAAGCACTTATCTCTGGATCCTGTCCTTGTGCCAGGGGTGGGGACCTGCATATGAGGGCATTTTCATATTGATGCTGTGCTCCCTCTGCTCTAACTGGTGCACCGTAAGCATGGACTGAATAAAATAATTTCATGACAACAGCTTAGGGTCTTCTCTTGCCTTCAGCAAAGTGAGCTCCTGCTCTGTCTATCCAAACCTACACCTTTTACATGTTTTATTTACTGCTCATTGGAAAGAACAGTAACAAAACATAAAATGCAGCAATGTCTTTCTCCCTGAATCTATGTTTATGCCCTGGAGGTCAGGTATATGATACCCTCTTAACTAGGGTGTTAGAAATACACTTTGCCCAACTTTGCTTTATCATTTCAGCATACACTGAAACACAACATAGGCTGAAACATGCCAAACATTTAACTGGTGTAGCTGGATTAAGGAGTGGCTGTATCTGCAGTTATGTTGATGCATCATCCGTGGCACCCTGAAGTGTGGTGAAAAGCAGCAGGGACGGATAAGGGACAAAAATGTCAATGCCAGCAGAAACAGGACACTTGTCTACAGCATTCCTCCATAAAATGTCACAACTTCAAATTGAGTTTTTAGTTTGACTTACAAGCCCCACATTGGAGTAAAGTAAAGCTTTTTGAAAATCTCCAATGACAGAGATCCACCCCCATCTACAAACAATGCTCCAGTGGTGGAACTCTGCATCCACTTACAATTGCCCTTGGTTTGATGTAGTAATTGCCTCTCATCCTTTCTGTGAGAGATGCTGAGAAGTCCAGCTGTCTTATCTATGTACCCCCTTAAGGTAGCTGAATACAGCAATTAGCTCCCCCTGGCCTACCCTCATCCAGGCTGAAAAACCCAGCTCCTCTGTCATGTTCACATTTAGTACATATGCTCTCAGATCTGGAATAATTATTTTCACATAATGTCTCATTGTAAATAATTGGTGAGCATTTAAAAGGATTTTTTTTATTTTTTTTTTACTGGATTTGATCACTTCCTTGAGTCCTTTTGCTCCTGAGGCCAAAGAATGGCCTTGCCCAGTCAAGCCAATCCATGTCCTGCTCAGGAAGACTGCTGCCCAGCTGTAAAGAACCAGGGGTTTGCTGTTGCATCTGCTGCTCCTGAAAAAGTCTCACCTCAGGCCTTGGAGGATGTTCTCCTGGTGTGTCAGTGGACTGATTTTAGCCATCCTGCCCTCCTTCTGCTCAGGGTGCTCATTGACCACAGACATATCAAGCACTGCTCCCTGCTTCCTTTCCTCCTTGCCATAGCAACCAGATAGGAATGCACCTTATCCTTTAGATAAGAAAGGTACTTAGAAATCTTTTTTTAAGTTGATACCTTTATGTATTATTTTTCGTAACTGGCAGCCTTATATAGGGACTCAGCTCAAGTCACTTGCCCAATCTTGCAGTCTGAGTAAAAATGAGTATTTTATTTTTCATGTTTTTGCTGTTCTGTGGGATGTTCATGATGACTGTAAGTTGTGAACATAGCTGAACTTCATGGGTGGGCTTTCTGACATTTCTTTAGACTAAGAGAAAAGAAAATTTAAGGCAGCGTAGAGAATGAAACCTGAAAGAGAAGCTGCTGTACAAGACAGTTATTAGTAGGTTAGCCTGGCAACCTTTAGCAAAAAGTTAGTCTTTAAGGTCCAGTAATCTTAGTGACAATACAAACAAAAAAGCTAGGTCACAGACTTGATACTGCTGTGTTGACAGGACATGCTCTAGAGGATTTTGTTGTTGTTGTTGTTGGTTTTGTTGTTTGGTTTGGTTTTGGGGGCAGGGAGGAGATGATGGTTTGACAGGGTGATCTTAGAGGTCTTTTCCAACCATGAAAATTCTGTGATTCTGTGTGAGCTTCAGGAAATTGAGAGAGATGGCAGATTGAGACGAGGCTGGGAGAGCTTAGCTTTGAGAGGAAGCAGAGGCAGCATAACTCCAGGCATTGGGCTGACTAGAAGCAGGTATTTGCTTCTGTATTTTTCTCTTAGACAATGCAATTTTGCATACACTGTTTATAAATAAACATGGTTGTACTAAAGGAATGCTGAAATTTCTGAATTTCTTAATAGAGCATTCTAATAATGTTCAGAATAGTTGCTATCTTTTCCAGCTGAGCCCAACACATCTGCCTTTCTGCAATAATCTTTCAGTGCAACTGCTGTGTGAACGGAGCCAAAACTTTACCCCAAGTCTCATTGCAACTTTATAAGAGCCTGGAGAACAGAACTAATTACTTGGCGGCTTTATGTGCAGAGACTGCTGACAGTGGGACTACAAAGGTAGCATGGGGCTCCGGCTGGTCCCCAGGATAGATAAGCACACCTAGAGAGAAAAGCTATGCTCTGGTGATTCATGACCATGCAGTATGTTGATGAAAGTGGTCAAGTAGGGAAATTTCCTAGGCTTGATTTCTGCTCATAATGAAATCATGAGGTGAATCTGGGCTTGAAGTCTGGCCACAGTGTATATCATGAATGTACTCAATAACATAAAATATTACCAGGTTGAGGCATGAAATCAGGTGTTTTCCTGTTGATTTTTCTGATACAAATGTATTTATTTCCACTTTTTGTCCACTTTCCAAACTGATTTTGATATAGCTCTTCATTTGGCTATTGTCTTTGATTTGGACTGTGCATAGTGCCTCTTCTGCGCCTCTCCTCCTCTCTTTCCTTCAAGAGGCCTTGTGCCTTCTACTGTGTTCACATCAAAGCCTTAGAAGTGTTTCCTCAGTGAGAATTACAGGTCATCAGGACAGCAGTAACTGGTCTAAGTATATTATTATTTATTATTTATATCTTGTGTGGTGCCAGGAGTATAGCAGTTATTCTGAGTCTGGACTGCAGTTCAGTGAAATTTATAGGAAATTATCCTTAATTAATTAGTTTTCTGCTCCTAAAGTAATTCATCACTTCCCCTGGGGATTAGCCCATCAGTCTCTCTTGCTAAGTAAACACCAAAATAAATAATATAAACTGTTGCTTTCAGAATGTTTTGTTTACCTGAAACTCAAAAGGAGCTTTTGTTTAAAGTTTAAAACTTTTATGGAGCTATGCCTCTGGGCATTTTAGGCATCAGATGAATAAAAAATTATCTATTTAGAAAACCATTCCTGTCATTTTGAAATGAAATTTTAATATGAACTTTCAGCCCAAGGGACCAGGTGGGATCTTCAGATTTAAGAATTTATAAGTATTCTGCCACTCAGTGGATCTCTTAGAAGTGTGTCCACACCAAAATCTATCGTCTGTCAACCCTGAGTACTTCGAGTTTTTCATGTTTACTGGGAGTTAGTGTAAAGTATCTTTACATGGTACTGTATGCAATTAATCCAACAAAACTAGTCAACTTCAAAGACTCCTAAAAAGCTACTAATTTATTCTAACCTCATGCTTCCAAAAACACACACTCCATCAGTTCATGACGAAGCTTACAGTTAGGGTTGTTATTTGTCAGAGGAAAACAACTTCCAGATCATCAGGTCTCTCCAGTAACATTGCTCCTTCCTAAATTAACAGTACCGTGCTCTTTTCAGGCTGCCAGATAGGAGTGAATGAACAGAACAAAACCAGCCCCAGCTTCATACTTGCATCCCAGCCTTCAAAAGCAAGTGCAGTTACTTCAAGATCTATGCTCATACAGTATAGGAGATGGAGTTTCCTTTCACCTACCTCCTTCATCCCCTTCCTCCCGGTGCTGTTTTTTCATTTGCGACAACTTGCTTAGATTGTGTGGGATGCCGGAGCTGGAAGGAGGCCCAGAGCAAAATCTCCGTGCGAACTTTGCACATAAACTGCCACCCCGTGAGCACCATCTAGCTGACTCCTAACACAACAGCATGGGAGGCTGAGCAGGTGCAGCCACCGAAAATCAATGAAATACGCTTTCGACGCTATAGCTGGGTGATGTAAACTATAAAAATACTGTAAAGTACCTGGGAGCCTGATATCCACATAAACTGCTTGCCACAATGCACATCTGGTTGTCTCATGGTGGAGCAACATGGCAAAAGCAGCTTCTGCTACGGGGTGTCTGCATAAAGCTAGTTTCACAGTCTGAGGATCAGGGGTTTTCACCTTTTGTACTGTATAAATAACAAGAGTATTGCATTGCATTTGTTTTCAGCTGATCAATCCTCTGTAAAGACAGCACTGTGCTGAGGGAAAAGTACTGAGCCTGAAAACCTCCCTTTCCTTGAATACAATCTGTGATTCCTCATCTGAGAAACAGGATTGAGAACTTACTTATATAGTTTTTCTCCAGAAGCATTCTTTAAGGATGACTTAATTACTTCTTGCATGGTAATTTGAAAATGAAAAATTCTGTCATGTTCAGAATTAGAAGGGTTTTTTACTCCCTTTTGAAGGAGAACTATTAATTCCCTGGGTTGTTTTGGTTGGTTTTGGTGTTTTTTTTGGGAGGGTTGTTCAATTCATTCATTCATTCATTCACTCATTCATTCATTCAGACTTAGCTAGTTAGTTAGTTAGTTAGTTAGTTAGTTAGTTAGTTAGTTAGTTAGTTAGTTAGTTTTTGAGATTTTACATTTCCAATCCTGACAGAAAAAGTGTGGCTGAAAAATTTCCCTGGAATAGTGACAGCCTACCATTACAGAAGCATTGCTTGTTGTTAGTGTTAGCATTGCACTGAACTATAGGGGGGATGATTTGTGTTGTAGAAATTGAGAGATCAGGGATCCACTGCACTGGGTGCAACTGTGAACTGTGAAATGGTGTCTTCTATATGTCTTCCAGTTTAAGTAGGTAACTGTTCATTCTTTTCTTTATACCCACAGTTCATGGGTTCATCTTTCCTCAGGCAAAAACAAAATACTGGCTTTCCTTATGTGTCCCCCACTTGGCTGCATTCACTGCAGAATGGTGTTGTGAGGAAAGATGCTGGGTTGGAATTGGAGGAACATTGTGAGGAGGTATAGAAGGATTCTATTTGTTATTTAATATATAAAGAGCAGCTTCCAGTCTGACTGCTATTCAGAAAAATTCAGATCACATTATACATCTCCTTATGAAATCTTGAATTCCAAATTAACAAAAAATATTGGACAGTGTAGCAGACAGTAAGTAAACCCAAGAGGCACTGCAACCACCTGAAAATGTACCCATTATCAGCTCACACATCCTTCAGGTAAACAGATGTCAATCTCCAAAGCTAGCTGGGAGCTGAGTGTAAGGAGTCAGTGGTTGACTACACCACCAGCAGTTACATTAAAGTCTGTTTTTTCAGGCTGTCTCAATGTTTTTTTAAGGCAGGATGATAAAATAACCCAGAAAAATTGATAGCTTTTCAAATTCTAAGACAAATTTTCACCTGGAAGGGAAGCATGGTTATACCTTTCATTGTGCAGTGGCAGGTGCTTAGTGTATGACATTGGCTGTCCCTGTGAGCCATGCTCTGGGCACTACCATTTAGGTAGCTGTGCGTCATGCTGCTGGTGAAGTTAAGGCTTGCCCACTTCCTGCAGTCTGCCTAAACTGTTACTGTATTGTCTGCTATATCAAAATCAGTTTGGCTGGTAGTGCTTCATTTGGGGTTTCCTCTAGTTCATGTAGTGGTGGCTCCCTGCTGGCTGATTTTAAATTATTTTGGCAATTGTCACATTACTCTGGTCAGTATCACTGAAGATGTAAGAGTTGGATGTGAGCCAGCAAATTCGTACACTATGCTAGAGTCGCTAGAGTCCAGCAGATCTTCTACACTTCAGAGCTAAGTAGCATGATGGTTGTCAGCACCAGCAAAAACATATGATTTATGTTATCTTCACCATCCCAGTGTGTTAGCAAAACTTGCTTTTTGATAACTGGCTAGCTCCTGCCATTAGCAAGGACATGGTTCTACAAGCTGCCAGTGAATCACTCCAGGAATGCCAAGGCAGGCTGAAAATATGTACTATTTTATAAAGATAGTAAATGATAGTTTATGGATTTATTAATTATAGAATTGATGTCTTGTTTCTTTGAGAAAAATGCATCGTGTTTCTTCCTTCACCCCATTTTCTGAATGCCTGCTTCCTTCATCTCCAGTCATCCGCTCATGTTTCTTTTAAACAGGATTGGTTTAAGCACAAAAATTGTGTGAAAGCCTGCAGGTGATCCTCATATCAGAAGGCTGATGTGATTTTTATTTTCTGGAATGAAGTCCCCAAACACCTCCTCTGCAGTGTGGAATTTTTATATGCAGGAGAAAAAGCTATGGTCCTTTAAAAATTGTTCTGCCTTTGGTGACTAGACACAAACTACAAGAAGCCACACACACTCAGGTAGTGGTGTACTTCAAGATGTAAATTAATGCCTACATGCTTCAGACAACAGCAGCTCTGACTTAAATTTTTGTCTGTGTCCATCTGGGAGTTAGCCTAGATATATTTTCCCAGTCCTATCCTTGCATCATTTTGCAGCTCCTAAGAAGTGCTCGTGTGCCACTAAAGGGCTGGTGCAGGAGAATTGCATTTCTCTCCCTGTCTGTGCCTCCCAGACTGGCATTTGCCCAATCTCATGATTTCTCTTGACTCCATGTTTGATCAGTGACATAGCAGTAATGTTGTCACTCTTCTTCCCTAGGCTGTTGTGAGGATAAATTTATTTATATTTGTAAGGTAGTCAAATATGATGACTGGGGCATATACATTCTTTTTTTCCTAGAGAGGCAGTCAGTGAAATGCACATAGGCCACAAAAACTATAAAATATGATGTCCCTGTGAATTTATTCATTTTAATTGTATTCCATATTGCATTTTTGAGTACCTTCTTGTAAAATGGTGCATAATATTTAATGAACACAAGATGATAAGGTCTCCTTTTGATTTAAATTTTAAGTATTTGCATAAATTTAGCTCCATAAAATTGTTTTATTGGGAAATCAAAATGCATACACAGATGTACCTTGCAGATCTTAATTTTGTAAACAAGGCATCATATTCTCCTCTCACTGAAGCTGAAATAACTCTATGGTAACATCAATAGATTTACTTGAGATTTATATTTGGGTAAGTGGGAGCAGCACTTGGCCTAAAGACTCTAGAGTGAGATGCATATAATTAGTCATCTGCCCAACAAGTGCAGTCTACTCAGGAAATTTACAACTAGAGTAAAAATTTTGTGATAATCAATTTTTAGTCTGCTTTAATATCCACATTTTTCATCCTTATCTTGTTACTTTTTTAGTTAAATATTTTTTTTCCCTAGCTTGCACATCAGGGAGTCCTGCTTTTTCAAGGAATAAAGTCTCAGTGCTATTTTTATGTGGACAAAGCATCATGAGTTTAGTTCAGTAAGAGATTATGTACAGACAGAGCAACTATCTAATCAGGGTCTCAAGAGCTTTGAAATATTAAGCTTGAATTCTCTTGCAAGTTACTCCCGTTACCTAGTTTTCTGATAAAAACATGTTCAGTAAAAGGAATACCTTACAAATGGCTTCACTGCTTTAAGATCACTACAAAAATTCCCAGCTCATAAATATTGTATTGTGGCTGTCAGTCAACTAAAAGTGAGTATGTACATATCCTGCATTACCCTAACCCTAACATATAATGAGTATCTTCCTTTGTGCATTACAGAGAGATTTCTGTCCAAGAACTGCATAAAGTCACATGCCAGTCTAGAGCCACCTACCACTCTTTTAATCATTTAGTAGCTCTGGCTGTCCAACATTACCTGACCTTCAATTTTTCTTCCAACAGCATCTTCTGGGACTCATTTTTTTTTAATTTCTTTTTGTCACTAAGACAAGTATACTGGTGATGCTCAAATATTGGATTAGATGTAGTTCATTTAGATTTATAATAATAGTACATATATATTTCCTTTAGAATTTTATGTATATAGACTAAAGGTAAAATAATAATAAAAAAAAACACATTGAAAACTTCAAGATTAAATCCTTGAGCGTTATGTTAAAATATATGGTGGCTACTACAGGCTAATGAAAACATACTTTAAATGCCTGCTAAGAATCCTAGCTAGAATAAATGTAATGGCCTCACCTTCTGAAATGAAGTGTTGATATAAACCAATTATAAGTACAGTGCATTAACACATCTAGAAATAATGGTGACCTTTCCTTTAAGCAACTGTCACTGAATTTGAAATAACGTTTCTCTCTGGAAACAGACTGCATTTTACCATGGAGGAAGGACCTTCAGGAAGAAGAAGATGGGAGCTAACCTTTACCATGCCAGGGCAAGTTGTAGAAAAGGCAACAGATCCTAATCTGTTAATCCAGGATCATACCTGGGACAATTGTCCACTCATAAATTTGTTAGCATTTTTCATTAGAGAAATTTTTAAAAAACCCAAACAAAACAAAGGATTAAAGGAGAAAAGGACTATGCATGATCAGACACTCCCTGAATTTAGAGTTGATATTTCTGACATATTTTGGATTCAATGTTCTTTGTGAACAGACCAGGAGGAGGGGTTTGGGTTTGGACCTGAGGAACCTATGTTCAGAGCATTTCCCACCCCAAGCACTGAAGGTGCACTCTGGAGAATGTTGGTACTAAAAATGGCTTCTCAATGGTTTATTTTCTTCTTCTTTTTTTTGTTTTTACTTTTGCTATAAAATTAGATGATAGGCATCTCCAGGAAAATGCAGCACAATGAGATCTCTGGGGTCTGCTGGGATCTCAGGGCAAGTCAGAGACTGGTGCTGGGACAAAGATCTCAGGGCTCCCTCTCTCCTGCAATACACAGTCTGTCCCTGCCTACTCCTAGTGAAATCAAGGAGAAATTGTTGAGGACAAACATTTCAGCAAGTGAACTGCCTTGTCTCAAGGTAAGCTTTTCTTTCCAATGCTTGCAGTTGTCCCAGTCTGGCTCCTTGCTTGTCTTAGTGAAACAGCCCTTACCTGGCATAAAAACTTAAAGGCAAACACTGTCTTATTTATACAGGGTACGACTCCTTCCCTGTGTTAATTAACCTTTGGCACCAGCAGAAGTCCATGGAAGAGGATTACTGCTGTGCAGGGGGCTGGCTGAAGCCTTAAAGGGCCACACAGGCAGTGACATGAGAGTGGAGCTGTGCTGGGATTAGGCTACGTTTCTTGAGCAATAGTATACTTGGGTCACCACTAGCATCCTGTACACATTTGGTTAATAACCAAAAAAAAAAAAAAAAAAAAAAAAAAAAAATTGGAGGAGGAAGAGAAAAAGAAGGAATGTTTCACTGCTACATTTAAGATCTGGTATGATGGCTTAGCTTTCAATCTCTTCTGTGATAATAACTCAGAAAGAGAGAAAGAGACTATAAAACTAAATTGGACAAAGTGTGTATATCACTTGATACACTAAGGGCTATTATTTCTCACTGCATGTGTACTTACCATTAGAAAAGTTTTAAGGATAATAAAAAAAATAAGATGACAGTTGCCAAAGGCATTGTAAGATTAACTAGCATAATTGCACTTCCAGATGGAGGGAAGTTAAGAAACAACTTTTCTGACCTTAGGGTGATGAAGGTGATGTGTTCAGTCTCTGGAAGAAGCATTTACTTCTTCATTTACTAACTGTTCCCTTTTTTTTCCCACTTGCCAGTTTATTGCAGCAGTAGTGGCATTGGCGCAGCATCTGGAGGGAGCTGTTGTCTGTTTTGTGAAGATAAGGTTGCATCATGAAGGATGCAGAGCACTGGCAGGGGAACTGCAACAGGGAATGGGGCAACAGGCAGCAGGTACAAATAAAGTGAGAGGAGCACAAGCACCTACTTCTCAAATGAATTCCTGTGTTTGCAACCTGATTAAAAGCTGCGCTGTTTTCTTTATTGAGGTGAGGAACAAGGCAACATGGGACCCCACTAAAGGCGATAAGGGGAAGTGCCTTTTTGGATAGCTAAGAGTTTAGATATGATTATTCTTTTGGGAGAAGCTTTTTTTGTCATTGTGTGAAGGTGAAAGCTGATTCTCAAAAATCCCTTCCATGTTGCCTGTTTTTCCATTCAGATAAAAAGCTCCTCCTAATTTCTGAAGAAAGCCCATGTGCCCCCTTGACAGTTAATTATACTTCCTGCTTACAAACGACCTGATTTTAGGGACACTATACAGCAGACTGTTTGATCACTACTGAATAATCAACAGGAAAATTAAATCCATCTATTGCCACTTAGCATCAGATACTAAGTAATTTTATAAAAGTAGTGGTTACTGAGACATTCCCTGTGTTGCTCCGTGATCATGTCAGTGCCTTCCATAGTGTGACACTAGCTACTGTCTTGCCATTGTTCACCAGTTCAGTCATTAGGTACCATGGGTGAACAGATGCAGGCACAGGGAGCAGCATCAGTCCAGGTCTACCAGTATGGCAGCAAAGGTCAGGCTGTGTCACCATTGCCCCGAACACCATGCACATGCTCACCCAGTTATGGTGCACGTTACTCATACTGAGAACAAGATTTCTACTGCAGTGATAGATTCTGAATGAAGCAGAATTTGTGGAAATCCTGTTGCATTTTTTAAAGTTATAATTGGCATGTATCAGTGCCCCAGTTTCTGCAAGTATAATTAGTAAGGATAGAAAAGGTTCTGTGCTTATTACATCTGGACCCCTGGCAATCAGAGAAATACTGCAGAGAATATACATTCATGTACCTGGTTCCCAAATGGTATATATTAATCTTCAGTAAGAGTATTGTGGCTACTGCTCTGCTGACAAGACTTTCTGGTCTGCTCTGTGTATCACACGGTGAAAAGGCAGTGTGTCTTTGAATGTTCTCAAATAATTAGGAAGCAGAAACATAACAATCTAATTAGACTACTATAATTAATGATAGAATTTAAAAGATTCCTTAGTATAGCACTGGAAAAAAATATCCATTTCAAGAACGAAGCCAATGGCCCTATCCTTCCATTTTTTTGAGTACTAGGTGGGGGTTTTTTTAGTATTTTTAAAGTATTATGACTGATTATATAGTGTTAAGCAATGGTAACAGCAAAAAGCTTTGAAAAAACACAGGAACTCTTCAAGCTTTCTGCAGTCATTGCAGGATATTGGGCCACAGAAGCATAATGGCAGTCCTTTGTAGGGGTCTGCATTTATAAATATTCCTTTTTTAAATAATATTCTGGGTAGAATTTTAAAGTCTGTTGATCATTATTTTAGACTTTGTATGAACATCAATAAAATGCAATCATGTTTTGTTCTAATACTTGGACACTTTCAATATTGAAACAGGTAACAGAAACAAACATTATGAATGTATACTTTTGAGTTGATATTCACCTCTTCCACTATGACAAATACATTTTATTCCGAATTGCATGGTCTTTTTGTGACCTTGTAATTACAAGGTTTATGAAGAAAGAGGCAAAGACACCCTTGGACTGAAACTTCAGCTACAATGTTTTGGTGCAAGGTAGGTTCCAGCATCAGCTCTGGCTACTGTTAATTTTAAAAAAAAAACCTTGGCACTGAACTTCTTGTCCTATATTCCTGTTTTGATTTTATGATGCAGATGTGTATCTTTATAGTTATGCTGTGGTTATATTTAATCACAAACTACAAGGTTATTTTCAAAGATTAAAAAGGTTTCTAAGTCCTTTATAAACCACCTTTGAAAAAAGGCAGTGATTAATTTTATGAATAGCAAATGTATCAATCTATAACACAATCCTAAAAATTACAATACCATTATAGTTTTGGTATCATTTTAAAAAGGATAAGAGAAATCTGAAGATTATTTTAACATAATTTTACTCTTCAATTGAAATATTCATGACCATGTTTTATTATTTCAACTTGCTGATCATTATGAAAAATGCAAATTATTTCAATTCACTTACTCAAATTTCATATAGAAAAAAAAAACGTATTGAATCCTACTGTGCATCAAGAGACCACAGCCAATTTTAACAGGAGTGTAGGCCCAGCGAGGATTCTAAATTTGGCTTCAGAATGTTAATTAAAATGTGTAGACTTTCCTTCACAACAAAATTACAAAAGCCAGAATCCTAGTGTATGGCTTTATAATGAAAATGGGAGTTGTTATGATGGTGTTCCATATTTTATGGGGTGTGCATTTATTCCATTAAAATACAACTCTCACAAATCAACACCTCATCTTTTTAAAGTTTTATGTACTGGATCATGCAAATGTAAAAAACAAACAAAACAAGCAAATCTGTTACAGATGGTTTTGGACTGGTGATGTTCATGAGGTGTGCTCAGTGCAAACGACTTCTGCTTTCTGCTCTTGTGACCAATGCTCATTCACTTATTTTCAATTTTCATTCTTTCCAGCACTCTTCTACACAACCCATCCCACTAAGATTATTATTTTCCTTTGCCTTTTGAGTATGTCTCCATGCTAGCACAGTCCTGGCCTTTCAAATGCTCTCCAAATGTTGCTGACTCTGTTAATCCGCTTCTTCCCCCTTATTTCTCCTAATTTTTGCTCCTGTGCTTTGGCTTTTCTCTGCAGGAAAGGCAGAAGGGTCTCCTGCCTACCCATAGCACATCCTGCAGGCATTACCAGGAGCTGAGCCTTCGCTGATGTCATGATTCTGGGCCCAGCACTAAACAAAAGGGGCATCCTCACGGCCGCTCACTCAACTCCCCCCCACACACTCTGGGATGAGGAGGACAGAGCTCATGGATCCAGACAAAGGACAAGGAGGGTTCTTCACCAATTAAATTCCCAGGCAAAACAGACTCAACTTGGGGAAAAAATGGTAATTTTATTTCACACTAATCAAACACACACAGGACACAGACAACACAAAGAGCAGGGCTTGCATATGTTACCCCACCCCTCCCTTCTTCCTGGCACTCATTCCTCCTCAGGGAGAAGGATTCCTTACAGTCCTCCCATGGGAGAGAGTCCTCCATAAACCTCTCCTTCACGAGTCCTTCCCATGAGATCAGGACCAAGCTGCTCCAGCCTGGGCTTCCCACACTCACGGGCTGCTTCGGGAACAGTCACCTCCCCTGGCACCGGGGTCTTCCAAAGCTGCATAATCAGAGTCCACAGGCAGCAGATCCACTGGCCACAAAATCCAAATCCAGTGGCCAAGTTCACTCCTCCTGGTGCCTTCAGGGAATGTTCCACCACGTTCCTCCATGAGTGCAGGGGGACAGCTGCCATCTCACCATGGGCTGCAGGGAAACTTCTGCTAGGGAACCTTCCTCCCCTTCTTCCTCACTAACCACCAGCACCACTCTCCTCCTCTAACACAGCTCTTCTCCCCCTCCCCTACTTCTGCTCAGGTGTTACCTCAGTTCTTTCGTATGTTAATCGCAGAGGCACATCTGTTGTCCCTCTAATGGCTCCTTGGGTGGGTTTAGAGCATGAGGAACTTCTCAGCTTCTTACTGGAGCCACCCTGTGGCACTTCCCCCACTACCAAAAAACCCACCAAACCAGAACAGCTGAGCACACCATACCAGGGTTGATGCAGTAAGCACTTACTCATGTCCTCAGCAGAGCAGTTTGTTGAGGTACTCTTGAGGAGAAAGCTTTCAGAGGGATATCTGCAGATTTTCTCTTCTACGACTATCTCTCACTTGGAAATGTCAAGCTACATGAAATATCGAGGAAGCAACAGGTATTTGCCCATCTTATTATATCTGGGCATTTTAAGTATATGTTGTACTTGTTTTCTTTTTGTATTGCTTTTGGTTTGGGGGTTTTTTTTACATCTTTGTATAGACTATTGTTTATTCACCGAATAAATAAGGGGAGAGAACAGTGACAGACTTCAGGTAACCTGCTCACCAGTAAGAAAAGTTTCACCATCTGTTCTCTAATGACCTGCAGTCAGTATGACTTTTACATTACAGCCCAACATGGCATATCACCATATGACTGGCAGTGTCTGCTTTGGACAGCCTTGGGCAACATGAATGAGAGGAGCACACCATATACCTTGCAAGCTGTTGTGCAAAAATTCAGTGTTTACAGTTTCCTCTCCTGAGAAGAGATAGTTTACTGGCTGAAGCTGTGCTAAATTATGGAAGAGAAAATAAAGTGCTATAATTGTGAGTTTTTATCACAGTTACAGTTTTTTTATTCATAGAAATTTAAGCTGAACAGGGTAAATCTGTGCCCACAATACAAATGAGCTCATCTGCAAACAAAGCAAATGGAAGAGATACTTTTTATGGTTTTGTTTTATAACACGTATATTTGAGAAACTAATCTTTATTTTATGTTTTTCTCATATGCATTCATGTTAAAATAAATACAGTGTATAGTAACTCTTAAATTAAAGCTGTCTGTAGTTGAGTAGGAAAACTTGACTGACCTAGTCATGTGTTACCATAAAATTCAGTCACTGAGAGAACCCTCTAACACTTTTTTTTAAGTTTTAGAAGGCAGGCATTCTTTATGGCAGTGGTGGATGTACGGAGAGATAGTTCTCAAAGTCATACATGCTGTAAGGACAACAATTAAGACCTACTCTTCCTTCCTAAATTCATTAAGTAACTCAAGGCCTAACCATGATTTTTTTCTCAGGTCATGCAGCTTGAACATAATTGTATTCTGATTCTTGTGATCTAAATAATCAGCCTTTATGATCACACAGCCTGAGAGAATAATTGAAGTATCAGTATTCTTTCTATAGTTTTAGTTAAATCCAATATTTAAATACAGACTTGAGTGTTGTTTCACTTTAATGCAATCAAGGGGTATTGGATGGTGGAGCATTTCCTCAGACTGTAACATTTTAATCACTCTCCCTAGAAGGGCCAGGTCTGAGACTAAGGCTGGATCCAGCCACACCTGAGCTCCTCTCTGAGAAGGAGTTTAGAAAGCTAAGGGATTCAATCTGAATCTCCTTGGGTTGCCCTGCCCGTGTCATGACACTAGGTATCATTGTGACTGGGAGATGGCAGCTCTTGATTTTCTGAACCTTGCTCTCCCCTGCATTTATGTTGGTGAAAAAATTAGGCTCCATTAGCATTTGGGTATGTCACTATTTTGTTGTAGCCTGTAAAACTGACTACAGTGAATGTGAAGACACGTTTACCTAGTGGGTTTCAGTTGTCTCTTGAGATTTCCAAATGAGAAGGTTGCCTGTTTCCTCTCAGTTCATCACAAGAAATTATGCAGCAGTTTGTGTCTTAGGTTTAGGAGAGCAGTCATGGGAAGAGTGCACATCTGCCTCCTCTCTGCCCTTTCCTACCCAAGGAGCTGCTGTCTGGTCTGCTTGGGCTGATTCTCATTGGCATGACTTTAACCTAAGATGACATCTGCTGTCTATGGAAAACTCCACTGTTGTTGGTTGGTTGGTTTTTCCCCAGATGGTAAACCTATAATGTGTTCCATTCTATAATTTTGAAATAACTCATATCCCTGGTTGTGGGTTAATCAGTCATATTTTCTTCTTCTGACTTTTTTATTATCTGAAACAATGCCTTGTTTAAGAATGTCAGAGAAGGAACTGTTTAGCAGTTCTGTATTGTAAAAAGAGGAAAACTTGCTGCTTGGTTTAGTAGGATGTGAGCCTAGACCACTTTTCTCTTTAAGTTAAAAAAAAATTTAAAAAGCCTTTCATACACATAAGGAAACTTTAACTTATTCAGTTTTCTTTGCTGCAGAATGTCCCTCACTGATTGACCTATGCTGTTATGATTTGTTATAAATCATAGCCAGAGTGGCAATGTTGAACTGTGATACACAACTCTATTCAAATCACGCTCTCACTTCTACCTCTAAGGAGCTTGCTTGTTACCAAGACTTGCAAGTTATAAATAGGACAACATATAACAAGCTTCATTGCAAAGATATGCCAGAAAATATTTTCTCTGTGGGGAGAGAATCTTTTAAAAGAGCCTTTCAATTTTCCTGCTTTGGTACATACTTCTGCTGTTTTTTGTCCTGAGTATCCAAAGACACAACCAAAGCGACAGGAGTCTTCAGAACTTGCTGGTTCTTTCCCCTGCTGTGCCACAGACCTTAATGCAGTGTTACCGTTTGTTCTCCTGTAGAAGAATGAATTTCTCTTAACCTAGATCATAATTTGAGGACCTGTGCAAAGCCAGCATGAGAGAGCATTACCACATAGGACAAGGGCTTTCTCAGTGCAAAACGTTTTGGAAGATGTTTGAAGCTTCATCATGTCAGAAGCAGAGGACGAAACTAGTTGTGTCTTCGAGTTAGATTCCTTTGCCTATCTTCTCCTTCTTCTTTCTCCAGAGATCCCTGGTGAGGATTATGGAAAGAGAAAGCTTCCTCCTGTTTTGCAGTTCTTTTTTTTCCCTGCTGCGACTGGTAACCAGTCTGAGCTGCAGAAGCGAAAACAGGGAAGGGAAAGATTGGTCTTAGTGCTCCAGTGAGAATGGAGGCTGGTTATGGTTCAGCAATGGAGCGTGGGTGCAGTTGTTATTTGGGATAGTTTAACAATCACAGTGAACTCAGACACAAACTAGTTTCCTTCTATACATAGCCCACCCTAGAGTATGTAGCAACCATACTGCACAAGAACACTGCAATTAGCTTTCTGGACAGCTTTTATAGCTGACGGACAGTGAGAGGGGCACTGGAGAGACCTGCATTCTGGTCCTGACATTGCCACTGGCTTGCTGAGTGATCCTGAACTTGTCACTTCACTTCTCTGGAGCAGTTACTCCTTCACTCTGTTTTTTTCTTGACAGGAGGGGCAGCATCTTGCTGCGTACTGGCATCACATCAGTCTTAACTCCTGTCTTATCTGTGATCTCCCAGTGCTGCTAAAATCTCATAATTCCTCATATTTGTGGTGATGTATTACTGTTGAATGCAAATCTGTACCATTGCATTACCACTTAAAGACCGTTCACACCCCTGTTTTTCAGAGTTTCTGAAAATTTTTGTGCTGAGCAGTAAATAGGAGCAGGGAAGGACTGAAAGTACTCTAGATTCTCTGGAGATGTAAAGAGAGTAAACATAAATCATGGAACAAAAAAATCTTAATTTTTCATGCTTTTCCTTTCCCTGCTTTTGTGATAGATTTTGTTCCTTACCCTTAAAATTCTAGTGGCAGTTGGCTGTTATACAGAGCCTCCATTAGGAGAACATATTTTGTTGCTATAGCAATTCTTTCTTACTCTGTTATTTTATTGCACTTAGATGCTGCAAGCAAAAAAACACCCCAAAAAAACCCAAACAAAAAACCACACATACAGAAAAAACACCACAGAAAAACCCCAACCCCAAAGCTCTATGAAAAAAGCATCACTGACCTCCTCACAAATGGTCAGCTTCTCTGATCTCTTATTTCTGAGCAACTTTAACTCAACTATGTCTCTCAGCAATCAATATTCTGGTAAAGACTTTGCACCAGGCACTAGCTAGAAAGGTTTATCATTGCACTACAAGTGGCATACAGCACACAGCAGGACACACAGCAGCACAGTGTCTGACATAGCAGATACAGATTACTGTTAAGATAAATTAAACCTTTTTGATCTGAACATTTCACCAGCTTCAATTTGAAGTCTTGATATCACCCTGTCAACTGAAGGAGATGTTTTTAAGCAAGGCAGAATTATCAGTGGTTCCCTCAAAGTTCCTTTTAGAATGATTTCTACAAGACCAAAAATATATTTACTGGGGGTAAATGTAGGCCTCATCGAAAGTGCTAGACTAAAATCCCTATAAACATAAGGCCTCTGTTCAACATCAGATACTGAACAGAAGCTGCAAGTTTTTTCTACTCTGTCAAAACCAGATGCCTAAATATTCAACTAATTAGGCAAGAACAGGTTATTAATTCTGTCTTCTGCTGGCTGCACGTGGTTGCAGCATCCTCCTGGGATTACTGTTTGTATGGGGCCAGGGCCACCTAAACTCCCCTGGCCACATAGCCCAGCCTGGGAACAGGAGAGAGGGAAGCTCTGTGGGAGGGAAAGAGAGAGAAGCAAAGCACAGATCTTTTCTTTCACCTCCCCTGCTTCCACCTCCAGAAGGTAGTGCGATTTCTGTGGGTAAGGCACTGCCTAGACATAGTTGTACCCATCACGTTGAGGCACAGGGCCAGAACATCCCATCTCCTGATGGAAGAGGAGTACATCAGGTAGGCAGCAGTGGGACGGAGCCTTCCCCTGCCCTTAGCTGCCCTGGTCAGCAAAGCAAAAGGGATGGGAGGAAGCAGGAGAGCTGACTCGACACCTGGAGTACTCTCCTCAGTCTTGCCAGGTCCTGGGAGCTCCTGCTTCCAGATAGCAGGATTCAGAGCAGCACAAGTGGGTGGTTGCACCCACCAGCATCTGCCTGTGTGTTCCTGGGCCAGGCATGTGGGAGCATGCAGCTTTCTCCTTCTTTCATGGACCTCTTTGTTTCTTTGAGGTTTGAGTGGTGCTGGTCGTGACCTGCTCCTTCTCCCCCTCCGGCATTGCTGGAGGAAACATTTCCCTCAGCAAGGCCAGGAAAGCAAGCATGGCTATCACCAGTGCTGGCACAGCCCCTCTCCTTCTCTGCACCTGTATCACACACAGTTCATCAAGGAGACACAAACGAAAAAAGAGCTATTTCACAGTCCAGTGCCTATGAGACTGTGTCGCCTGAGGGTGAGGTGTGAGAGTGTGACGGGAGCAGCAAGCAAGGTCGACTGCTGCAAGAGTGAAAGGCAAGGAGGAAATCCCAGAGGAGCAGGCTTTGCTGCCTGGCTTGCACTGTGCTCTTGCTGCAAGCAGTTTTGCCTCACCAAGGACCTGCTCTGCATCCCACAGCAGAGTCTGGATGCAGACTAATGTGTTTGTAGGCAATCGGGGACAAAAGGAGTGGGTGTGTATGCGAGCAGCATAGAGGGATTTGGCAGACTTTGAAACATAGCCCTGGGTGCTGGAACTGCCATCTCCATGGTGGGCATCACTGTGCTTTTGGAAATGGTCTAGGACCTCCTGATTCTTTGCATTGGGAGAGACTTGTAAGCATTAGACAAAAAACTAAAACTAAACACAACTTGCAGCTTTGGTAGATTTGAACCATGCATCTGTATATTATGACAAGTAGTCCTTAGCCAGGTCCATTAAATAGAAGCACTCAAATTCTACATTCCATTTTCAGCCTGAGGTTGATTGTTTTCATTTTGTCAATGAATATACTTATACAAGAGAAGAATTAATTCATAGTCCTAATTTAGTTTACTTGTATATAGCACAGATAGGTGTGTGTTGCAGCATTATCAGAACAAAGCCCTTATTATTTAGGTCCATACAATATTGGCAAATACATGGAGGATGAAATTTTGCATGCTTGGACTCTGTCCATGGACAGAGTTTGAGGAAGTTGGAAGTAAAACATACCCAATGACCTTTGAATTGTGTGTGCTTCAGTGACATATATTTCCTCTAAAACACAGCATGTTGTTGTTTATCCTTGTAGTAACATAAAAAAAAAAAGGGGGGGGTGAGCTGAGTCATTTAAACTGTATTCTTTTGTAAATCTTACAAAGACTTAGAACAAAACAAAACAAGCAATTTTGAAATAAACTGCTTGTCATGCTAAGATAATGCATCTTTTTCCAGATTTTTCTCCCACATACACACAGGAGACTGAGATGTTTGATTCAATGGTTTAAAACATCTAGGCCTTTGTGGGATCCTTTAAATTTCTTTGAAATTGCAAGAATTATTGCTATTACCCAGCTAGCAACCATATAGCTCCTAAGAATACTCCTTGCTGTGTGTGTTTTCCCAAGAAAACAAGTGTCTTTGGTGTTGGGTTTCCTGTTGTAGGATCTCTTCTTTCCCAGCAGGCCAGTCTGGCATTTACTGTTCAACAGAGGCTGGTCTTTAAAGCCTTGAGGCTAGCATTTTTAACTAAGCTGCAGCTTGTTCAATCTTTTCCAGCTGGTAGAAAATTTGAACTCCTGTCACTTTTTATTATTCATAAGAGTAGATCGTGGCCTCCCATCAAACAAGCCCTACTGAAGATCAGAAACCAGCAGGCGAGAGTGTGCTTTCTGCTCACCAGCTCATGGTTGAAGGGAAGAGCACAGAGCCCCAGAGAGGAGGTCTGCTCCCATCTCCCACTCCAGTTGGCTTTCAGAAACACTTCTGCTTGCATAGCATGGTGCCTCTTGAGTGTTACCCAGTTCCTCATGCAAAGGAAGTAAACACAGTTACTCCCGCTTTACAGAGGGACTTCAGCTTGCCCAAGATCAAAGGGAAGAGTGAACGTGAAGAACCAGGACTGAGATTTTAACCCTTATTCAGTCTATGTGACTTCACAGCATTAGTGTTGCTTTCTTGCTACACTCAGCAAAGAATTATTGCATTTTTTTCTTTTTATTTTTGGCAGGTAAATTCTAACTGAAATTGGTAGGAAAAATTAACTCGATTTTAGATGGCAACCATATTAAATAAAACCACTGTCTACTAGGAAGAGCTGTCTACTGTAATCTGCTGTGTAAGGATCATGAGCATTACTTTTCTTTGATCAGCTTGGAAGCCTAGAGTTTTAAATTAAGGTTGTGGGGGTTTTTTTCATTTATAAGTTTATTTACATACCTCCTTAGAATTTCCAGAAACTTTCATGTAATTAATTTCTGTGAGGGCTTTCACTAAATAAAGCAACCCAGTATTTGCAAAAACAAACCAAAAGCTTTTTTACACTTCCTGTACTTGTTGTCCAGCAAGACAAGCACTTTCTTCATATGTACAATCACATAAAAAAACAGCAAAACATCATTTCTGGGGCTGATTACAGAGCTTTTCACAATAATAAATGTGATCAAGCAAAATCCCAAGGAGTAATAATAATTTTATAATTCAGGACATCATATCTGTAGTTAATAGCTGCCTCACTGACTGTGTCTATGGCTACCTGCCACACTGGCTATGCCACTTGGTGTTGTAAAGACCATGGAGCTTCTCAGAAAAATGTCATTTTAGCAAGGTTATGTTGCTTTCAGTAAATATACCCCAAATTGAGAACATGAACCTAAGTGATTTGTACAAATCTCCCTTTGGACAAATGTAATGAGGCCAGTGCTTTCACCTGAAACTGGGTGGGCAGCCAGCACTGGGGATGTGTTTGTTGAACCCACACAATGAGCCATTTCAGTACAGTGCTGGTTACAGTGGTGAAAAATATCCAAGCATGAGATGCTGCAAACGTCAATGACACTGCTGGCCCCACAGCTGGAAGTCTGAGTGGCTGTTCCTTGCTTTGCTGAGAGCCTCCCAGGTCAACTTTAGACAGGCAGTGATCTCTCTCTGGAGGGAGAGCCACCCTCCAGGAAGACCTGGACAGGCTGGAAGAGTGGGTTAACAAGAACCTTAAGACTTTCAACAAGGATAAGTGTAAGATTTTGCACTTAGGAAAACAAAACCCAGGAGTGCAGCAGAGACTGGGATCCATCTGTCTGGAGAGCAGGTCTGTAGAAAGGGACCTGGGGGACTTGGTGGATAAGCTCAATATGAGTGAACTGGGCTGCAGTGGCAAGGAAAGCCAACAGGATGCTGGGTTGCATCAACAAGAGCATCACCAGTAGAGATGAAAAAGCCATCATCCCACTCTACTCAGCACTTGTCAGGCCACACTTGGAATAATGTGTTCCGTTCTGGTTCCTACTATACAAAAAAGATGTGGACAAGCTGGAGAGGGTCCAGAGAAGGGCTACAAGGACAATCAGAGGACTGGGCAGCCTGCCCTATGAGGAAAGCCTGAGAGCTGGGTTTGTTCATTCTAGAGAAGACTTAGGGAAGAACTTACTGCCATGTTCTAGTACTTACAGGGTGGCTATCAAGAAGATGGAGACTACTTTTTACAAGGAGTCACCTGGAAAAGACACAGGATAACAGGTACAAGTTGCTGCTGGGGACATCCCAATTCACTATGAGAACAGTTTGACATTGGAATAATCTCCCCAGGAAGTGGTGGGTTACAGAGCACTGAACACTTCTAAGACTCAGCTTGACAAGGTGCTGGGCCATTTCATCCAAACTGTGTTCCTGCCCATTTTGGACCTACAAAGGTTAGACCAGATGATCCTTGAGGTCCTTTCCAAACTGGCATTCTGTGATTCTATGATGATTGGTTCACCATTTGTATATTGGATAATAACGGTTGCCCACCTCCAGGTGGGCATCTGTGGTGCTTAGGTTCTCCTCTGAGGACCACACACTTTGTTCAGCTATGTTCAATATCCTGCCATCTGGCTGGGTTCCTTCACCTCCACATTCAGAGCAGGCAACCTCTCTAAAGCACACCCTTGTTTCAAGGTCTTTCCACTCTGATTTTATGTTAAATGCAAGGTTTTTTCAACAGTTAGGGATGTTATCCTGCATGCAAATTCCCCAGCTTTGTTCCCACCAGGAGAAAATACTTTCCTAGAAAACCTTGTGTTTGCAATCTGTTATCAGGTATGCTGTGGGAGGGGATAAAATGCTATCCAGTGACCCTTGGATGAAAAATACAGCTAAGGTGAAGTTTGCCAGTAGTTGGCTAAAAGGGACAGGTAAAAGAGTTCAAAGGACCAATATAACTCGCAACAAGCACTAAGACAAATAAATGCCATGCCACAGCTGTAAAACACCAACAGAAGTGCCCAGCTGCTGATGGGCTTCATGCTAGATAATGTAGAGGTGATAAACCTATCTTAATGCCCAAATAATTAACAGTGAAGTGTTTTTAATATGGGGCTAACACTGAGCTATGACTACTGATGTTGTGCTAACAGCTGACCAGCTGTATCATTATCTGTGCCATTTCCTGCGTAATCTTTTTAGTGTGAAATATGTTTAATTTTAGTTTTCTGGAAGAGCTGTGAAGGGGCAAAGGAGTCAATGGATATAAAACATCCACTAGCTTACAGATCATGCACTGCCATTTGTACATGGTAGTGCAGTATGAACAATTATTGTTATCAATTTCTTGAAGTAACTTATATGCTGCAGTTTTCTGTGCTCTATTCCAGAAAAAATAACTATATATCTTCAAACCCTAATATATCCCTTTGCAGGAAAAGCAAAAAGAAATAACAGAAAGTATTTCTTCTTACAGCATAGAACAGTCTGATACAACAGATATGTTGAGGGTGATGCTTACATAGTAGGAGGCTACGTTTACATCTTAGTGCAATCCCATAAAAACATCTGTCTCTCTGCTCTGAACAAACTATTTTAGCTGAATATTTAGAAAGTAGCTCCTTAAAACCACATTTGCATTTTTAAGTCTTGCGTAGCAGAAAGACAAGTGGAAGATGTAGTCTCAAGTGCAAAAATCATATACTAATTAAAGTTGGATCCACTGCACTCAGATCGTAACGTGTTAAAACTTCAGGCACAGCAACACGTGGCAATTCTGTAAATGTCTGCAGTAAATAGACAGTGATGCAGTTACTCTGGGCTACTGTTCATGTGACTGGGGAGTTCTATCTATCTATCTATCTATCTATCTATCTGTCTGTCTGTCTGTCTGTCTGTCTGTCTATCTATCACATGCTGACATTATCAGCCATCAGTTTCCATCAAAACAGAAATACCTGATACCTGATCCAGCAACATAGGATCCAAATGGATTATGTTTCTCTGTTCAAATGTTTTTCTTGTTTTCTAGGGATTTGGAGCATGGTTTGTCTTGCTTTAATTTTTATGGGAGTTTTAGGGCTTTTTTCACTCTTGAGATAGTGTGGTATAGCAAGACTTCATTGATGATTATATGCCCTCTATTTTTAGATAAAACATTGAAGGAAGAAAAATACTGTTTTATGAAGGCCTCCCTTTCTACAGGTAAAGCACATAAACTGGGGTTCCCTGGACCTTGTGCTCAGGGGCTCAGCTTAATCCCTGTTTGGTTTTGGAGCTGCAAAAACTGATGGCCAGGTCATTACAAACTTTCCTACCTCCTGGCCTAAAGAATATCTAAAAGGGGCTCACTTTCCCTTTACACCTTTTGATACCATAGCATTAAAATGAACATTATATTCTGAACCAACTTTTGTATCTGCTGTGATCTTTTATCTTATAATAAACTTTTGAAAATTTCTTGTTCTAAACATACTCGTTAGTTGTACAAAATACATCTTCAAATATAGATGATAAAATCTGGGAGCAATGCTAGCAGTATTGAGATTCCTGGAGGCAAAAATAGGAGACAGTGTGAGAAGTGAGAAAGAAAATTGAGAGATGATGGAGTTACGCCTGTGAACATCTAGCTGGCCTACAGCTGGGCCATGTATTGGAAAATATTTAGTTTGAGCAGTCAGTATTCTACTGCAGGGAATGAAATTAAACTTCTGTTCTGAAACTAAGGTGTGAAATTGTTTCCTTATGTCAAATCCCACTTGGCATGTAAACTAAGAAAAAAACCATAAATAATCAGATCTGCTTGCAGTGGTTTCCTAGACTCTGCCTGTGACTTCCCTTCATTGCTACCACCAATGCAGAATTTTTCTTGTGTTTCTGCTGGCCCTTCCATTGGAGATTACAGGTACACCTGCAGTAGCTGCCTGTTTTCTCATCCTGAAGACAAGACAGAATATAGCGTTTCACTTCAACAAATAAACTCATCTCAACTCTCCCCTCCCCTGGACAGGGACTTTCCATACCTGTCTGGGGACAGTCTCTCCCATAGAACAGATGCAAGCCAGCTGACCCCAGCTGAAACTGCCTGGGATGGAGCTCAGAAATGAGTGGGTGAAGCCAAGTCTCCAGGTGCAGCACTGCTGGCACGTGCCTCTTGTCACCCCAGCACTAAGTCCCCAGTGGGCTACCATGTCCCAGGAAACTATTTCAGTACCCATCACACAAAATAACCTGATGGCTGCTCTTGATTGTTCCACTGGCTGCTTGTATCCATCTTTTTTTTAATTTGTTTTTGTTTTGTTTGTTTTGTTTTGTTTGTTGGTTTGGTTTTGTCAGAGAAGTTAAATTTCCCAAAAAGTTAAATTTCCAACAGCAGCAGCCTGATTTGGTTACCACAGTTTTCAGGCACTCCCTTGAGATATTGAAGGCTTCATTTCAGTGGGCAGCTACTGATCATTTTGGTCAAGCTGGAGGTAATCAGTGTTTATAAATATCAGGGCCAAGCTGCCTCAGATGTGACACCAAAGAGCTGAGACAACAGAAATTAAAAGTAATACTTGAAATATGGGTCTAACTAATTTTCATTAAAATGAAGCTTTTTATAGAGGTATGATATTCTCTGAATACTTCTGATAAAATGTGACCTACATTTTCTGTTAAGTTTTTGTACCTGGTTCATCCTCTTTGTTTGGTGGTATGAATGTTTGCCTGAGAAAATGTTCCTTATCTTTATAATTCCTACATCAGCATGATCCATACAGAGACAGAAGGAGGTTTTAAAAAGGCTAGCCTTCCATTTACTCGGTGCAGTTAAGCCAGTCCTGCAGCAGAGGATGGCACTGACAGGTGGGGCTCTTGTCCAGGTAATATTTTGTTTTGATGCCCTGCATGACCAACTGGAAACAATATCCAATGTTCAGTACTAAGATGGGTTCATGATGACCTCACTGCCAACTGTGGGAACTTGAGGGGAAGCTTACCAGGAACACTTAGCTGCTTGCTAGTTTGCAAGCTGAGTGTTTTTTTGCTTAAAAGCAAAACAAAAACCACAGGAATCCCAGTGACAAATGTTTCCCTACATTCAGCACGTTTACCAGTGCAATGAGCTTAATTAAAATTAACAAGGCATTTTAATTATATTGTAGTCTTTCTCTCTAGCGGATTGCCCTTGCAACCTGTCTTAAATGAAGTCAAGCAGTGCATTTTGGAGACCAATTTGTGCTGGCCTGCAGATGATGGTGCATGTCTATTAAACAGGTTTAACCCACAGCTGTGAGCCAGAGAAGAGGGAGGGAATTGCCCACTATTATTGCTCTTGTTGAGGGTAAGCCATCTCCTAGGAGCAATACCATACCACCTCTGAAGAGGCTCAACAGATAGCTAGAGGTACTATTTTATCTGTCTGCCTTGATTAAGGTGGTGAAGAACCCCAAGCTTCCCTTCTCCATTACTGTGCTCTCATGGGAGCACTCGCTTTGGTCTTCAGGAGGCACAGATTATTCCACTTGCTTGCAAATGCTTTGTTAAATGCTGTCTCTGTGAAAGGGTTTTGTTTGCTTCTCTGAACACTGCTCAGCAAACAACAGGGCTCTGGGTTTCTCTTGCTGCAGTCAGGACTTGTCATCATGGCTGTGCTATTTTCTAAGTAGTGTGAGCACAATGGTGTCTAGATGTCTATTGTCCAGAGCTGCCAGACAAACTTTGAATTGAATGACCTAACTCTCATCACCTCAGAGGTGCGTACATATGAATGCATTTAGCCGAGCAACATGGCTATGATAGTAATGTATTTATTCCACTTCACAAGCAAGCTAATTAATACCTAAAGTATCTAGGGCTTCTACTAAGCAGGTGCTGAACCTGGGATGCAATCTGGCATCTTTGTGAGAATCCAAGCAGGTTCAGCTTTCCATCCTTTCTTTTTCTTGCCTATAGCTTGGCACATGCCTCTAAGTCAGGCTGATTCTGGTGACTGATGATGAGTAGCAGATGCAGATGTCCAGATGAATTTGAATGGAGATATATTCTTACTGAATATATCTTGTTGTTGGGGTCTACTTTATCCTTTCTCCACAGGTAGCTTAATGCGAGGACACCTATGCTGCTTGATAGCCCAGTACATACTTTCAAACCAGGAGGCTGAGTTTTTATTAAGACTTGGAAGGACAAACCCCTGAAAGAACTTTGGAAAGGGCCAGACCTGGTTTTGTTAATCACTCCAACTGCAAGTAAAGTAGAGGGTCTGAGTCCTTGGATTCATTACAGGAGAGTAAAAGATGTATCGAAACCTTATCAAAGCCTGTACCCAGAGTTCAGAAAGTGCCTGCATGAATTTGGGTTGTAATTAAGGGCTTGGTATTATTTTGTATTAACATGGGTGGTATTTTTTTATATGCCAACATAATTAGGACTTTGCAGAAATTTTAATTAATTTAGAGGCAATGGCTACTCTGGTAAAGAAGGAAATAATGATAAAAGATGTGGAACTTGGAAAGAAAATACCTAAGTGAAACTAAGCAACAGGTTTTTATAGAAGAGTGAGATTTATAAGCTTCAGGAAAATGAGCTCTATAGGTCTCAAAGGGGGAAATTGTTAAATGTGACTCAAAATGACTGTGCTATAGGGTGATAAATGCTGGACTGAAGCACCGTTAACCACACTGATAACAACAGGAACGCCCCTCACTGTCAGCATCTTTAACAGGATATCACAGTGTAATAGGCAATAAACAGCCAGAAAAAAAATTTAGAATTAATTTATTTATTTGAGGTAAGTGAGCAAACAACGCTGGGAGTCACCGCTCCACCAAGACGCGCACTCTGCTCCTTGCGGGGTCCTTTCTTATAGAGTTCTTTTTTCCCCGCCGTTGCAAAGCTCCGCCCCTGCTTGGAAAATTCCATCCTCTGCGTTGTGTTTGCCGCTCTTCAGGACATGCGCAGTCACTCAGAAGTTATATAACTTATGGTTTGATACATCTGATTATATAACAGAGTATAGCTTCCAACATTAACCCTCACATAACCATTATATAACATTCAACACTTTACAAACATGAACAACTCCTAACACTTAACAAACATAACTTATAGCAAACATAACTTCCAGCATTTAACATTGCAGTTTAACATTCAACCATATACATTTACATTTGATCAGCAAATTAACTTCATGATTCACTTATAACAACAGGAACAAGAAGAGGAGGAATGCCTCCAAGGAAGGCATTGCTTGAGAGGGCAAAAAGTCAGTAGAACAGAGGTAAGCTAGTCAATGAGTGATTTTACACCGAATCGTATACCTAAGGCAAAACTGCCCCTTTTTTTCAATACATTGTAGTTTTATCCCAATATCTAGTGTATAAATATTCCCTGGTCTGTCACTAAGGTGTGCTTGTTTCTTGGCATTAGCCTGCTAGCACCCGATCCTGCGCCCGATTGTAATAAAAACTGGTATCTCGTCTCTGTGTATGGATTGGACTTCACATACCAGGCAAAGGCTCCATTTTTTGGATAACAATGCCTTTTGATATTAGATGTCACACTGTGACTGGAGATGTGAAAAATAGGTCCTGCTGCAGTTGTTTGACAGCCACAGTGAATCTTGCTGTCAGTTTGCTAAGTCGTGCCATGTCCCAGCGTAGGCCTTGGTGCTGAGAGTTGTCCCCTTGCTCTTGATAATCCTGTCACTGGATTTGCAGAGGGAGCGGGTAGATGCCATTGGTGCCCTTATTCAGGTCCCTGGTGAACTTGGGGGTTAATCTGAGGTTTCTGAGGGCAGATGCTGCCTCCTGAGTGGAGGAAGAGAGAGAAGAGGGATTTACCTCTGTGTCACCTAATCATAACACTAAATTGAGATATAAAGGTAAAAGGGCTCAGCAGATTATCAAGCTCCTGTATTTTGCTTTCAGTGTAAGTTCCAAGTGTTATTCTATTGACGAGATAAAAAACAAATTATTTGGAATAGCTTCTGAGATCTGCCATTCACTCAGCCTCCTCGTGACCCAGGAGAGAGGGAGAGAGGTAAGCGGTGCCATCACCAAGGCCTGGAATTCCTGCCTGGATAACTGCAGTCCCATGTGCAGCCCCTGACAGGGAAGGCTGTAGCTTTCTCACAAGTGGAGGGATATCAAACCAGTCAGAGAAATGCAAGGTTGTAAGCAACCTAATCCCATTAAATGAAGCATTACTAAATCTGGAGATTCTGTTGATTGCTGCCACCTGCCTGATGGCCTGCCCAGGAGGCACCTCTGGGGTCTTTAAATTCCTTGGGGAGGAAGCTGATCCTCTGAACAAAAACATCTCTCTGCTTTTCTTTCTGTGCAATTGCTTCCTGGTGTCTCCAGGCTCTTGAACCTTTGTGGTAGGTGCAAAGTCAACTGACTCTCCTATTCTGAAAATGCAGAATACTCTGCGGTGACCTGGAAGTCTGTCTAGTAGACTGCAATCCTGCTGTGTGCTACTGTGGGAATTACTGTGATTTGTAAATTACCTTTTGAAATGTAGTTTCTTTTGTTGTATTTGGTCCCAAGATTCTAATTTACAATGAAAAGATTTAATGGTGTGTCTGGAGACTGTGTATTTCCTCTTAACAAAAATGCACGTTTGAAAATTTTTACTGCTGTGTCCTTAAGGAGCTCAAAATTGTGAGACACTGCTGCACTTGTCCCAACATTTCATCATTATTTGCCTGCCCTATTGGACTTGTTTTGCAAGTAGTAGACACCATAAACTGTGGGGAGAATTTGGTCTCTTTAAAGACTGCCTGTATAAAGCCTCAGCTGAAGTATTTATATTCTCCTAAAGTTATGAAACATGAGGCCAAACATGAGGTTTCATTGTTTTGGTTTTTTGTTTGGGTTTTTTTAGGGTTTTTTTGTGGTTTTGTTGTGGTTTTTGTTTGTTTTGTGAATGTATTATTGAACTGGCTTTAAATAACAGCTCATATGCAATCTGTGATGAACGTAGGGGAGAGGGAATTGTAGGCCAGGTGTGGAAAAATGTGTAGTGTGTGATGGCTTTTTCTGGCAGGAGCTGAGGGCGTGGTTAGTTTAGCAACTGGGTTTCTGTTCTTGCATCCCCACCCAGGTTAGTGGGGATAGGGTCTGTCCTGGGAACACTATCACTGTTCTGGATTAAAAGTGATTATGTTTGTATTTTGGGACTTTTCCTTTTCCACTGAAGTCCATAGTGCCTTGCTGGCCTGATGGCAGGGCTCCCCTATCCATCTGCTGCAGCGGCACACCTGAAGGAATAATAAAAAATGGAGAAGACAGAGGGGGAGAAGAGTAGGGGTGTCTTAAATTCTCTGCTGCTTGGGAAAGGGTAATGTTGTGCTGTACAGTGGGTGAGTTATCAAGGTGGAAGTAATATATTGAGTTGAGACTCTGCAATAGCAGAAGATGGGTTTTCTTGGTGGCTGGTTGGTGGGGTTATTTTTGCCAGAAAACTGCCCACATAGGCACTTTATTACCACTGCAGTGTAATGTATGTCCCACAGTTTAAATATTTTGTTGTTTACAGCCCAGAAAGTTTGAGTACAATAGCATTATTGCCTGACATAAAGCTGCAGGAGACCTTCAGGAGTCCTATTAAAAACACAGAGATTTCTGAGAGGGTCACCACCACTTGTTTTTTTGCTAGCAGAATAAATTTTCTCCTTTCCTAATGAAATTAAGCAAGCTGGTATTATTTAGGATCTGTCTAACTCAAGTTATATACCTTATAGAGTAGGAATTTCAAGGAAAAGTTAATGTCAGTTTCAGAAGTTCTGTCTGTACTAGTCTTGATTTCCTCTGTTCAAAATGAACTCTTAAAAGATTCACTAATTTGCAGATAGAGCTGTGCTTAAATAGCTCCAAATACAGGCTTTTAAAAAGAAATTATGCCCTCAGCTACAGACATTTTTTTCTACTTTTCCCTATTTCTTGTTTGTAATTTATTACAAAATTCACAAAATGTTTTCAGTAGGCTAGTGAAGCAAAATGGGACAGTAAATTTGGCCTTAAACTACATTGATAATAGAATTTCCTTGGCAAAGACTATAGTCTGATTTTTTGCTGAAGGCAAAATACAGGATGGAATTTGAATCTGAAATCTAGTTTACTCCAAAGTCCTATATGCAAAATGCAGGTCTGTAGTTTGATTTTTATAGTAATGCATTCACATGTGCATAATTTTGGCTGGCAGGTACATGGTTTGAAGCCTAGTTTATACCACAAAAGTTGTCAGTATAGTTTTTCTAGAAAGCTCTCCCACAGTTGACAAAACTTATATAAGATTCTTTTTGTTTGGAAAAATCAAATGACGCTGTAAAAATAAATGTTGACTTTTCGTGGGTTTTTTTTTTTTCCCTGTTGACTTAGTAACTTAGTATATATGTATATATCTGTCTTTGAATAGAGACCTGACCTCAGAGTTTCAAAGCTGATGCATGTATGCTCAGGTAATAGAGAACACTTTTCCTCTGGACCAGTATCTGTAATAGAGAAAAAGCTTTATGGCAGTGTTTGAGCATCGGATACTAAGCCCAAGCCTTCTCCCTGAGTGCTGGCTTGGAAGCTAGTGAGCAGCTGCTGGTGAGCCAGCAGGCAGATGAGAGTCAATCTGGAAGCACCTATGGGGGTACAAGGACTTTGTTGCAAAGTTCCCCTTCCTGTCCTTGTTTAGGAGAAGCTGCTCCTGCTGCTCCCCCAAGTGATACTGAAATGTGCCTGCAACAAGCAGGGATGAGGAAGAAAAGTCAGGCCCTGGTGCCAGCTATGATGTGGGAACAGTTATTTGTCTTGTGCAATCTTCATTAGCAAACCCCAGAAGAGAGGCTCAGCTTGTTCCCCTTCTAGGGGTCCACTGGAGTTTTTATATCCTGAGCTTAGGGGCCCTGCCATACAAAAATGAAGATCTTCAAAAATGTGGGTGGGTGTGCAACCAAGATCCCCAGCTTGTGTTTATTCTTACACAGTAAACCTAGTCTTATTTCTCTCTCATCCATCCCTGCTAGCCAGTCAGGCAGCTACCTGCTGCTGCTTCTAACTCAGCTCGTGCTGCGATGATTGTTGCCTTAGCAAGATGCACATTAAGTGGCACTAAAAATAAATAGGAAATTGGGTTTTCTGTCTCTCTTTGTGGTTGTTGTTTTGTTTTTTTTTTTTTTATTCTTTAAATGAAAGAATTGTTAAACTCTCAGAATTGTTCAAACAGAAAGAAAACCAAGAAGGCCTTACATGGCAAATACTTTCAGAAAAG
Organism: Apus apus; assembly: GCF_020740795.1. Classification (NCBI taxonomy): domain Eukaryota; kingdom Metazoa; phylum Chordata; class Aves; order Apodiformes; family Apodidae; genus Apus; species Apus apus. Next base: position 58,351,017 of record NC_067284.1, on the reverse strand, counting down.
TAGTGTTACAGGAGGAGGAGATAGTATCCTTGGTGGGTGATGCAGTACAGGTATCTCCCAGATGAGCCACTGCACTCCCACAAGGAGCTCTACAAAGATGTGCTGCTTCCTGATGCAGAACCCACAATGAAGCCTCTCTGAAGGGTGGCATAAGTGCTTTCAGAAATAACATCTTTTCACTGAGGCTGCCCAAACCCTAGGGTGGGGATAACCCAGAATTTAATTTTGAATGACCTATTTGCAGAAGACAAATGAGACCATCCTGACTCCCTCCTTTTTTTTTCCCAAATGTTGTAGCTGTACAGCAGTTCTGCCAGACTGAATGCTGACAGTCTTTAACATAATTTGTCTGTACTAAAATTAATACTGTACTTTACATACTATATTTATATTCATCTATCCCCTTTCATGTCAGGTAAGTTCTAGGGTATGGGATGCATAACAAGATTTACTGAAAAATAATATTTAACCCTGTGAGGTCTAGTGTTTCCTGTAGGTAGGGATTTAGATTGTTTAGATACCAGCCTGTTATGATGTGCTTGACTTTTTTGCCTTTTATTGGGTTGCCCTATTATAAAACTACAGGGTGGAAGCTGCAAAAGCCTCTATTGTTAGGTTTATAAGCAGCACAGCAGTGCAAATATTTTAATATTGTGAGGGTTGTCTAAAGCTTTGGTTAAGAAATGGCTCTGGAAACAAGCTCAGTTGTAATTATATAAAAATAGATGAGGAATATTATTAATTAATCAACTTAAACCTCTGGAAAAAATGTTGAATCTGTTTCATACCTTTCAGCAATTACTTCCTAATTGGTATATAGAGAAGTATAAAGAGATTTCAAAAGGACTTAGGGAAATAAAAACTTTTAAAGCATCAGTAGTCAAAGACACCTGTAGCAGGTCTGCAGTGGAGAAGAAGCCTTGGCTTCAGGGAGGGGCAAGGGTTAACAGGATAGATAATATCCCTCTTCTATACCTGCACCCATCATCCAGCTGTGGAGGAAGTCCACCCTTAGTAGGTAGCACTTGGCTTAGCTGAGTTGCCCCTGCTTGTACCAAACATTCCTGAGGGGAAGGAAGAAGAGACCTAGAGCCCAGTCTTGGTTACAGTCCAGAAGGCATTCCTGTCCACCCTTGGGAGGCAGGAATTGGCCAAAGTTTCCTTTATCAGATGGGGTGAGTCACAGTTTGGAGGAGTCTCTTCAGTGCTGTTGTTCCTAACTGCATAGGGAAGCTGCTGAGAGGATTTAGCATTGTCCTAGAGGCTCCTACTAAAGGTGCTTGTCTTTCCTCTTCAAAGGGTGAGAAAAATGGTAAACACCTTCAAAAATATTCATATATGTATGCATTCATGTTGTTGTCAGAGATGTGTAGTATGAGGTGTCCCTGTTCATAGCAGGCAGGTTGGATCTTGATGATCTTTAAGGTTCCTTCCAGCCTTAACCACTATATAATTTGATGTTTCTTTAGAGCAGGAAAGGATCAGGACTAAGTGTTTGATATTTAGGGATCTGCTCTTTGAAACTTCAAACAGTCGAGGCCAGATTTGAGTGACTGTCTGGCTTTACTTTCTCAGGACCGAGTTCTGCTTAAAAGTCCTCCTAAATCAAAACTACACCTCTCTTCTCTACCTTTGCGAGTGCTGAGCACAGCAGGAGAGGTGCTCAGCTGCTGTAAATAATCTTGGTTCTGATGTCAAGGTAGCTGCAACAATTGACATCAGCTGAAGACATGTCTATAGCTAAGTATAATCCATAGGTATTACAGAATGATTTACAAAGGCTCTTAGCAGCATAAACCCCATATGTTTTATAGCTGCTAAAAAGCAGAGGAAACTGTCTGGCAACAAGCAGAGGCATATTTAGTAGTGTTTTTATATGGATGAAATTGCTCAGTTAGAGGTTTTAGGAAATAGATTTGCTGTGATACACAGTACCACATAGTTCAAGCATGTAGTACCCCAAGCATTCAAGTTATCACAATATATCATGTTAACTTGGTTAATTTGACACTGTTTCCTGCCAACACGCTCTCAGACAATTCTGCATTGTCTGCTAATCTCCACAATGTGCAAGCCTGTGGGAAGGACTCATGAGAAAAGAAACTCTTGCTGCTATGGATTTGAGATGAGAGCACATCTCAGTTACATTAGTATTTCTTGTAATTCACTTAATTTTTGAAAGAAGCAGTAGCAAAATGCTCTTGTTCCCATGGTGTGAGTAAATTACAGCAAATTTCAACTAAATATACCTTGAAAGAAAGTGAGTCTTCAATATCTTGCTGGGGAAGTGCTGGATAATGAGCTGAAATGTGAGTGAGAGGCAGCAAGGACAAGGAGGATGTTTCTGGAGAGGCAGGATTTTGCTTAAAGGTCCTGTGAAACACCTCAGTCTTCCCTCTGGGCTGCTCCTTGCTGAACAGAAACAGGCAGCAGAAGAGATGTTATTGAGTTGCCTCCAGCACCCAGCAGCCATTTCAGCATTTCCTAGTGTCAGTACTTGAGAGCTGATACAGAGACTGTTACTACAAGGTCTGCTAGGATGGTGATAGCCCATGGAAATTCTGCTTGCCAAAACTGCTCACCCTGCATGCTCACCAGGCTGACCTCAAGTGGATCATCTGGATTTCTGCATCACCATGAGCTGCAGTTTCTCTTAGTTTGGGTAAGGGTGCTAATTGGGCCTGGACTTTGCAGAACAGGGGAAGAAGGGAAAGGAGAAAACAATAGGTGCCATGAGAGCTGGTAGCATTCCTGTGGTGCAGCAGCCATGGGTCAATCTATAGATGCTGATCAAGAAGTAGCAAGTTGCCCTTTCAGCACAGCTAGGGCTGTGTGTCCTGGTCTCCCACTGAATTGGAGTTGCTTTTTCCATTATGTAGGCCCTGACAACATATTATGGCAATGCAGAAGTGAAGGGGAAGGTGCAGTTAAGTTGTACTTTTGTAAGTCTAAATATTTGTTCTATCTATATGATCTAAATATTTAAGGACAGAATAGTATGTGAGGAGTGTCTTTAATTAGGCTCATTTAGCTTGGATATTTTTATCATTAAACACTTGTAAAGATAGATGAAGAGCCAAAGGTGGTTGTCTTGCCTGTTATTAGATAGGTGGTGAACGTTTCCTAATTGATACTACATTGTCTTTTCCTGTGATAAACATTTCCCGTGCTTATGCAAAATTAGCACTTGCAGATATTACCTATTTAAATGTACTCTGGGAAGTTTTTAGTATTCCCACACTCCTAAGTACAGAGGAGTGTCAATTTGTAAACTTAAGAAAAATATCAAAGTACTGAACTTTCAAGTGTGTTGCAGCCACTAACTCTTCCTGGCAGACACGGACGCTGCCACTGAACTCTTGTTGATATGGTCTGTGTGCAACAAAATCCAGTCTTTGTGCAACATGTGGGGGTGTCTATTTGGTATATTAAAATGCAAATGGGTGTACAGAGGAAATGAAAACTGCTGGCAAAATCTGGGGCTGTAGGATCCAAATATCTGCTTTGGAGGTTGTCTTTAAGGTTAAGTCTATGGTACCTTTTAGACCTGAAGTTGTGATTGTAAATATGTACAAAGCTCTACCAATACCTGAGCTGAGTGGGGGGGATCAATCCTCTTTATAATTATGAAAGAGCTAGTGTTTCATGACTGGGTGTGGGCTCCAAGCAGAAAAGTGAAAGGAACCAGGGAAAGATTCTTAGCATTGAAGCAATGATTTTGGAGATACGTGTCCCTGTAAGAAATCCCTCTCTGCACTGAACCTGTGCAAGGAAGTTGTGCCACGCCCTGGATTTATATTGCCTGCAATAGTGGGGCAAATGAGATTTTTGTCATAAACAGCAGGTAACTTGTACTTGGCATTTTCATATTGGCTTGCTCACAATTTACCTTGTCAAAAGCAGAGGTTCAGTGACTCATCCTCTCTTTCTATCTTGAGGATTAAAGTAAAAAGCTCCAGGGTTTCAGGGCAGTTTCTATCCTTGCTTCTGTCAATGTCAGCAAGAAGAGCAGAACAAGTACTCAGAGCACAGCAGAATTGCTCCCTGGTTTACACAAGGGTGAGTTAGTTGGCTGGGGGTCTGTTTACAGAGCCTTGACTGAAGGGTAGTGCCAATGGGCAAATCAGAGTGTACCTTCTCAAATGTATTTGCAGCCTGTAAAGTAGTGGTTTTGCCTACGTACTTGAAATACAAGATTCCCAAATAAGCATCTTCTAGGCTATAGGTGTACAATCTGTAGTATGCATATGTAGTAGAAAGGCTGCATGCCATTGTATGTTAAAAAAAAAAGACCACAAAACCAAATGCTGAAAACCAAAACCACCAAAACAGATCCCAGATTTTTGCCATAATTTTAGGGTGGTTTTTTTTTGTTAAAATGTGTCGTGTTGTCCTGCAATTAAAGGCAGTGTATTATATCATGATAAAAGAGACCAAATTAAAATTGTACTGATGGAATAAATTCTGGCATTTTCTTGCTTCTGAGAACTGCATTCTGTAGGTTGTGGGGATGTGGGAGGTGGTGTTTTGAGGCTTTTTGGAAAGGTTTCAGGAGCTTCTGAAAACACAAGCACAATACATCTTGTGGAAATTGTTCTGCTTCCATAGGGTTCATTAGTGAGGAAGATTTACTGCACAAAACTGTTGCATGAGCCACTAAAGTAGAGGGCACAACTGGCAGGATGTTGTAGATGTCAGCTGGCTGCCAGGTCAGGATGAAGCATTGACTTTGTTATGGTTGGACACCTATAGAGAGAGAGGTCCTTAGGATCCTGAAAGACTGGAAGGGTCAGTATTCCTGCCCACTTCCTGTCACAATCTATAAAAGCCAGGAGAGGTGGGAGCCGGGCCCTTTTCCCTCCCTGCTCCTTTTCTCCCTGCGGGGGCTGCTGCTGGTTCCTTCAGTTTCCCACATGCTCGCTCCAGAATCCAACTGCATCAGATGCTGTGAGGAATGCTGCATCCAGTTCTGGGCCCCTCACTACAAGAACGATGTTGAGTTGCTGGAGTGTGTCCAGAGGAGAGCTACCAAGCTGGTGAAAGGTCTGGAGAGTAAGTTCTATGACGAGAGGCTGAGGGGACTGGGATTGTTTAGTTTGAAGAAGAGCAGGCTGAGGGGAGACCTCATTGCTCTCTACAACTACCTGAAAGGAGGTTGTAGGGAGGTGGGAGTTGGCCTCTTCTCTCAAGTGAATAATGACAGGATGAGAGGAAATGGCCTGAAGCTGCTCCAGGGGAGGTTTAGGCTGGATATTACGAAGAATTTCTATATTGAAAGAGTGGTTGGACAGTGGAACAGGCTGCCCAGGGAGGTGGCGGAGTTACCATCCCTGGAAGTGTTTAAAAGAAATGTAGATGTAGGGACATGATTTAAGCACTGAATGGGTAAATTAGGTTATGGTTGTTGGATTTAGGTTATGGTTGGACTTGATGATCTTCAAGGTCCCTTCCAACCAGGATGATTCTATGATTCCCTTGGGAGACTGGAAAGGGGGTAATGGGAAGCAATTCTGCCTTCTGGTTTGTGGTTCACCCTTACTGTCTAAACCAGGACACTTTACACTGTTGCCAGAAAATAACAGTCCCTCTTGTGAACTCAGACTCCTGTTGCGCTCTGTAGTTGTAGACTTTTCTGGTCTAGCCTACTGGCTCATTCTTCTTCTATGTCTGCAATTTATGGTACCAGATGAAGTTCCTGCAGGCATATACCTCCCGCTTCTAACTTTCCCAAATCGATATGGGCACCACTGAGGAACATATATAGAATATTCTGAGCCTTGTCTCGGGAAGGCTGTGCCTGGGCAGCAGGGTTGCCATGGGGAGCAGGGTCAGTACCACCAGCAGATCCCTGCCACTGCTTAACTCCGTTAGGCTTCAAGCTCTCACATAGACCCTACCATTTTCTCAGTGGATGCCTCGAACGCACTTGTTTTATCTTTGTGGGGGTAACACATACTTTCTGTAAACTTAGGTACTGAGGAACACTGGGTGATTTCTACTGAAGCCTTCAAGAAAGAAATTCAGAGGAATCTGGTGTAGTTGGAAATGTTCTTTCATACTGCTAGACAGTCTGGCCAGACTCAGCTTGAGTCTTGTGTCCCATCATGTCACTGCATACTCAGTCAGCTATCTCTCACCTTTGAAATTTCTTCAAATTGGGAAGTGGCATCTAAGTTCCCAATTCAGAGAGCAGTTCGTGTTTGGTTTTGAAGCAAAACAGGTAAGGGATATTACATAGTTTGTTAGGATGCAACCAGTTCTGAGAGAATTTATGCAAAAGAAGCATTAAAAAGTGGGGAAAAGTGTGCAGGCTTTCTCAAGGGTTGGTGGCTGATTGGAGTGGGCTTTACATTATTTAAGATATCATCTGGTAATTGTAGTTTTGCCTTACAATAGCACATTGGAAAGTGTTGTTGTTGTTGTTGGTTTTTTTGTTGTTGTTTTTGTTTGTTTGTTTTTGGGTTTTTTTACTACAAATAATGGTAAAACCTATGTGGAAATCTTGTAAATTTGTGTTTGGAATAAAGAACTTTTGTCTTGGTGCCAAATTAAATCTGTTGCAGATTGAACTTCTTTTCAGAATGCTTTTCTCTATGGTAATTCCAGTCTGTTAGCAGCAAATTTTGGCAGCTTTTATCTAATAAGTAAATTTATCAGCAGTTGTTCTATTTTAAGGCTTATTAATTTAAGAAACGTGGAAAAGAAAGGTGTAGGGATGCTGTTTTCCTGTAAGACACAAGTAAACATGGCTAAATTAAAGTCAAGGACTTAATGAGAAATGCCTCTGTTACCCAAATGCCACTTTCAAGTTTGCAGTGGAAGAAGAGATCTAAGAGAGGTGATATAGGAGAAGAGCTAAATGAGAAATTATGCCTGCACTCTGCAGTTGCTGTATATTGGGAAGGGGGTTATATGTGGCAGAGGAGTACCCAGTAGCTGGGGGGAGCTCCATGGAAAGGCTGACCCAGAGGAGACTGGTCCTGCTGCTGCTTTGTTTTGGAGTTAGTATTTTAGTTTCCGTGGGGGCTTTGGAGATGGGTTAAATGTATATTGCAGGTATGGGTAAAACCTAGACTCCACACAGTTTGGCTGTGAAACTCTTGTTGGCATCAGTGGCATCAAAAAGGAAAGGCAGTAGGTTCTTCCTCGACTTGAATCTCCCAGCGGTAGCTTGGCAGGATTTTAAAATAGAAATAAAGGAATGAAAGGTGCCTTTCAAGGATCAAGGGAAGTCTCACTTTGTGAATAGTGGCGGAACAGGAGCAGGAATCAATAGGAAAAAAAAAAAGCAGAGAAGCTTCATTAGCATCAGTGAGAAAATAACAGCTTCTGAATGTGAGCCCTAAGGACCGAAGATCAAAGTCCTTGGGTTCGTCCCCTTGGCCAGACAATGTATTGAAATTAAGCAGCTCTGACTGCAGATGCTACAAGTTAAGCAACATTTCCGTGCCAGCAATCTGTGTAAAGAGCAATCATTCAACTGCAGAAGAGTGAAAAGAAAATTAAATAGCTAGAGATGGAATATTCAGAGAGCACCAAGGATGGAGAACAACTAAAGATAATTAAATTATATACAAATAAATTAGTTGCCATTATGGTCAGATTAGGAAATAAAGCACAGAAGTATAATCCTGCCAAATATTTGAGTAGAGCAGCAAAACTGGTACTTAACTGAACCGACAAATGAGAGAGAGAGAGATTTATAGCTCTTGCCGAAATTTACAGCTATGAGTGTTTAAATTTTGCTGTCACATCTAAAACACAACTCATCCCACCTGAACCTTGTTAAAATCCTAAATTTCTGTTAAGTTTTGAGGCAATCTCAGTTGATGGCTTTGACTGAGACTTAGATCTGATGGTTTCAGAGTTCACTTTGCATCTGGCTTAAATTTACACTAAAAATAAGTTAATGTTGTGAATGCACGAGAAACAAAACCTTGCTTATCACAACACCTGTGTACCAAAATGGTGACACTTGCATGGCTTCAGTAATAACGAACTGTTGTACAATACGCACCGGGGACATGATCTAATTTGACTGCTTTGCACTTGAAAAGAAACAGTGAAAAAAGATGAATAGCAGAGAGATTACATCCTTTCAGCATTTACTGAAATCGCCAGGGTTAATTAGCTGCTGTCACTTAATCTACTCATGCCCCTTGACTAGGGGTGTATTTGAATGTGTTCAGGGGAAATGGCTGTGCCCGCTGAAGGGCAGCTGGGCTGGGAGCAGGACCACAGCTGCTTGGCAGATGGCGTGACCTCTTCTATGAATGTTATACTATGCTGCTACCAAGGTTTGGACCAGCAGACAAAGGTGGTGGCTGTAGGGTCTTGGTTCCTGCAGCTGTGAAGCTAGGGAGATGTGGGGTGCACTGTTTCAGTGGAGTTGGATGAATGCCTGTTTTCCAGGCACAGCCCTGGGTAGGGGGTGAGAGATTGAATCACCCTGCTTGAGTTTGGTTGAGGATAAACTATGGTAATCCCAGTCATTACTTCGCCTAGAACATTGCCTCAGGCTGTCCCGGAGTCACCAGCCCTTGTGGGGTGGTCCATAGTACAGCCATTAGCATCTCTGACCATCTGTAGGCAGCAGTACAGAATTGCTTACAAGATAAACTTGTAGGGTACTGAGTTATTGTGGTGTGTAGAGGGAGAAGATAAGGTCCTGGCAAGGTGCAGTACTGAGGTACCTTGCCTTCCTCCAGAATTAGCGTCCCAGGCTGGGATGTGCGATGTGGTTCAGGAGCTGCAGAGCAACATGCCTGTCATAGGTGCATGGGTACCACCAGTGAGCTATAGCTGTGCTCCTCACATGCATGTGAACATCCAAGGAAGTGCAGGTCAAATTCTGATCTTTTTATTATTTTTTTAATTTCCAGACTGTATTGACCTTTCAGTGTGGCTGTTAGCATCCCTGCTCTTCCAGTTTGGAGCCTCTTTCTAGGTTGCTATGTGTGAGGTAGGTCTGTCTTTTGTGGTGACTTTGGGCTGACTGGGAAACATGTATTTCTGGTTTGGTTTGTTGGTTTTTTTTTGTTAATAGTGGGCCTCAGTGGGCTAGATTTTGACCTTGTTGAGCACAAAGTGTTAAGCAGTGGTAGCAACTGATATATGGGAAAAATCTGGTTATTAATAAATACAGTGATCCCAACGAGGCTACAGCAATGTAAAAGAGATTGATGTTTCTTCTTAGGTCACAATTTTGCCTTTGGTAATATTAACATGGATGCCATTTATTCATCAGTGTGATTTGTTTACAAGGGCAGATGTATTCCTACTTTATTTTTTGGGCTTTTTTTTTTTAGCTTTGAACTTGAGGTCTGACAATCATGTATTGAGGCTGCTGGTACTTGTTTATTTTTCAGAGATGATCAAGAAAAAAAAGAACTGAGTGTACCTTTTATTCATGCAGTAAACTAAGTAGGGTGGTCTGAAATGGTGGAGATCTAGAAATTATTAGCTTGGCCTCTCTGGTCATTCATACTCTGTGTCACAGCAATGCTGTACAACCATTCATGATTTTCTGTCTTCTTTGTGTTTTCCTAGTCTCTTGTAATGAATTGAGTGAGAACACGTGCTGCCTTTCACTACAAATATAACTTTGATGGCTAGGGTAATGGGGATGCTTAAGATTATGAGGGAACAGTATTTTTTAAATACTTGACATAACCTGTTTAAGTAAACATTGGGCAGTGAGCACCTCCCACAGATATGAAATTATCTCCTGCTTCCAAGAGAGAAGAGTTTAATTTTTCATTTCTTCCGTGGTTTGCGATTATTCAAGTAGTTGACATTTATAAAAAACAAACACCACACAAAAATATTTTCTGCTGCCTAAAAAATGATATGAAAGCGAATCTTCTAAATTACATTTAAATAAATACAAAATAAAGGCAAATTTTCCCATTATTTTACTATACTAGGGAATAAATGACAGCGTAAGCAAGCTGAGACGTTGGCTGTAATGGCATCTACTTGGCAGCTGGCCTGTCACCACAAATGGTTTTGGAGGGCCATTTTTCCAGCCTCAGAGCTCTGAATTTGTCCAAGCTGATGCTGCTTGCAAATATGTTAAGGGAACACGGGTGGTGTTGCAGTATACAGCCTCCACAAAGGCTTGTTGTGATCCATCCTTGCAAGAGGCTGGTCCTTCCTGCACAGCATCCAGGTTCTCCTTAGCTTTCATCTCTGTTTCCAGGGTAGTTTTGCAGCCTCAGTCTCCCTGGTGGTGTTTTCCTCTCCTGGCCGGGTCACCCTCAGTGAGGTTGAACGGGAGCAGCAGGAGGTGGCCCAGCAAATGGGTTGCAGAGAGTGAGTCAGAGCTGTTGTATAAGCAGCAAGGTGGTAAACTTGGCCTACCAGCAATGTTCCCAAGTCGTCTTCTCCTCCCCTTCCCATGAGCAGCATGTGAAAAGATCCTAAGATTATGTGCCTCTTGGGTTGGTTTTGGTATTTTAGGAGGCACATAGTTTATAGTTCCAGGCCGAGCTGTAATCGCTAGAGTTAGAAACATAATTAAAAAGAAAGATGTGTTTGTATATGTGGGTGGGTGTGTAATATTCTCTGGCTTACGGTCTTAAGAGGAAACAGTAGAAATCATATGAAACTCTATGAAATGGTAAGCATTGGCAGTTTTGTTCCTCAAGGTTTATGTATCAGCCTAAAGAAATGAAACTTACTTAATAGGACAGACAGTATCTTGGCAAAGGTGAGACTGGAAGGTACTTTTATGGGCAAAGAATGGTCAATCTTGTGTTAGGTACAAGTGTGTTGCTAGAAAATGTGATGAGAAATTTCCAGCAGTGAATTCTGTTCATTATTTGCAGAGGCTGTATAACTTCAAAATGCAGCTTGGAGCAAACACTACTATGTTTCAATTGCATGAGCTATGCTCCCTTACTCCTCCCACAGGGTAGCAGATAAATTAGAGTTGAATGCACACACGATTGAAGTACTTCAAGAACCTACTATGTATGTAACACATAAATGGCACATTCACAGATATTCAATAAGTTTCCCTAAGGAAACTGCTCAGATCTTAGCAGCAATGATTAAAGTATAATCCTAATAGCATCAGGTGAGTAGAAACAGTATAACAGAACACCATGGGCTTCATATACGGTCTTCCTTAAGCTGATATTTTTGGTCTCCAGACTTCAGCTACGCCTGCTGAACTACCACAGCCTTACAGAAATATCTGGTTTATTTGAAATCTGCAAGCTTGACATCAGCTTTTCATCTAGTCCTCTGCCCTATTGCAAACTTCACCTCATTCCTTCATCTAGCAAATATAGAGGGCAGATCAAATATGCAGGATTTGGCCAACCTCTCATAAATTCTTAACGTGGGATTTATTGCTGTGAGAAAAAACAGCTAAATGATTGTTGCTTTATCTAGTAAAATGAATGTCTCTTTCCCAACAGAGACAATAATTCTTACTGAGTTGAATGTTTATAGCTCTTACTATTACATATCTGATTTTCAAAAAAGTTCAGATCATACTTCAGCATCTAAATGAAGCATTCATAATACTTGGGTTCCAGCTGCTCTTCTCAAGGACTAGGTGCCCAAATGAGAATGTTTCCCCCTCCCCACTTGGTGTCTAAATTGGGTAGGATCTTTAGGTGATGAGCGTGTTGAGATTTTGAAGATATTTGAAAGAATAATAGTAAACTACACTTGGAGAATTGCTAAAAAGCCAGGTCCTAATTACAAAGTGAAAAGACAGCTTTTTAATGCTGCTATTTTAGAACGTAAGGCTCCACAATTAGTCCCCTAAATCCTTATGTAGACACCCTTTAAATCATGTGCATATAGACACAGATGGCGATGCAGCACTCATACAGTCCCCATTTTAGATTATCAGTGCATAAAAGCTAACATGACTAACACCAGATATCTCGTAAGTAATAAGCTGTTTCCACTAAACTGCTGCAGAACTGCTGTGGTGAGGGCTGGACATTAGGAGAAGCATTGGGAGCCTGTCCACTGATTCTCTCATTCTATTAAGTAAATTATAAAGAAATAGTTTGAAAAACTAAATGCTGGTGCACCAGCTTTTTAGTGTAAGGACATTTTTGTTTGCAGAAATGGCAAGACCTTCCTGACTGCTGAAGGTATATTGATAATCTGCCAAGGCAGACAAGTAGAATAGTTGGTGTTACGCGGAGTCTGTTGTGTGTGTAATTGAACTCTTAATTGAAGAGGAAGAGGTGAAGATAAGGGGATGTAATGTACTAAGGATAGTACATGACAGTTCTTGACAACAGTTTTGATGTTATTTTGTTTACTTTCTCCCATAGTACAGATACAAGAAGGAAATCGGTGAAACCAAAATAGAAGACCATCGAAATCAGTGGCAAGGACAGGGTCATATGTCTTCTGTCATGGGACCTCTTAGCATAAACGGAGAACTTAAGAGACTGCCTGATCTTGTCTAGGTGCCTCATGAAGGGAGTTTCCCCTGAAGGAGCCTGTTTTGGTCAGTGTTGTGGATGAGGTGGCTGCACAGACTGTAGCTCCCAGTCACATTGGCAGCTTGTATGTTTGCTTTGTGGTGCTGACTCTCAATAGCCTTGCCCTAAGTTTTATTTATCTGTTCTTTCCAGCAGTTAACATGATGGAGGGAAGAGAGGCCATCCAGAGTGATCTTGACAGGTTGGAGAGGTGGGCCCATGCAGACCACATGAAGGTCAAGAAGGCCAAGTGCAAGGTCCTGCACATGGGCCAGGGCAATGCCAAATGCAGGCTACGCAGGGAATGGATTGAGAACAGCCCTGAGGGGAAGGACTTGATGGTGCTGGTTGATGAGAAACTCAACAGGAGCCAAGAATGTGCACTTACAGTCCAGAAAGTCAACCATTTCCTGGGTTACAGCGAAAGAGGCATGGTCAGCAGGTCAAGGGAGGTAATTCACCCTCTCTGTTCTACTCTAGTCAAACCCCACCTGGAGTACCGTGTCCAGTTCTGGGCCCCCAACACAAGAAGGACATGGAGCTGTTGGAGTGAGTCCAGAGGAGGGCCATGGAGATGATGAGGGCTGAAGCACCTTTCCTATGAAAACAGGCTGAGAGAGTTGGGGTTGTTCAGCCTGGAGAAGAGAAGGTTCCAGTTAGACCTCATAGTGGCCTTCCAGTAGCTGAAGGGCTATGGAAAGGCTTGAGAGGAAGATGTCCTTGCCCAGGTAGGGGGGATTGGGACTAGATGATCTTTAAGGTCCTTTCCAACCCAAGTTATTCTATGATTCCAGGATAAATATATTAAGGAGCTCTGAGTTTTTTAGGACCTTCCGAAATACTGCAAGGTGCTGTAGTCTCCTGTGCTCTGTTGAGCTCCCTATGTGTTGTGACTTGAAATTACTGAGGGCAGGAATAATTATTACTGACAGCATTGAAGCTAAAACTTTTTTCATTGTTTGGGGTTCATGATGTAATCTGTGATTTCATCTGAGCATCTTGGGTAGCACCCTGCAGTAGGTTTGAGATGAGGAGAGCCATGGTTGGAGCCAGGCAAGCTCCCAAGAGCTGATATTGGCTGTGCTGTCCCAGCTGCAGCACATTTAATTTAAAAGGACATCAGGACCTGCAAGGTTTGTAGATTGTTGCATTTTCTTTAAAATATGTGAAAATACTTCAAGAAATTTATGTCAAGTAATCAAGTAGGTACTTGTACTTGTCAGACTCACATGTCTTCATCTCAGCTCTCCTTTTCTTTGAAAAGATTTGAGCTCCAGGTCAGCAATGCAAGAAGTCTTTAAGTAGATGAAAGTTAGAGAAAGGAGGAGTGAAAAAGAGACAATAGCTATTTACAGTTGTCTAATAACTTGGATGATTTTGTTAGTATGTCCATAGTATTTTGTGATGGGATGTACTTAGCTTAGAGAAGACGTCAATTACATCAGGAGAAAAACTCACCAGAGCATGCATGTTTTATATCATCTGCATAATAACATAAATCCAGTGTATATGAAGATTCTTTCAGCTGTCTTGTACAGAAGGCAGCTGGGATTTTGGGACTAGGCCACACGCTGCCAGGAGAAAAATGCTTGAATCTTCAATACCTTTGATTCATGGGCTTTAGGAGGTGAGAATCGTGCTGTCACAGCATGTGCCTGGGAAACATGTTAAATTTTCTACGCCTTGTCCTCAATCCTTCTCCCACAGTCTTCTTCTAAATTAAAGGCTGTGCAGATGAAACTTTGTTTCTGATGCCTCTACATATATTGCGTCTTTTCCACTTTGGCAGGAGTTTCACTGGAAAAAAAAAAGTGGGTTTTTTTCCCCCTTGTCTCTGCAGCACTGATGATTTTGTACTTGTCCTTTTCCTGAAATAGCTAAGTTAATTTTGTAGTTATTGAAGAGTGCTGTGTAAATGCAGCTTTATAACCTTTAACCACAACACAACACCCTCCTCTCTGTAATCTCCACCTCCTGTACCTATTCTTGAAAACTGCCTGAAGCAATGTTTCTGCCTCATAAATCTGAGCCTTTAAAATAGGCAGTGTTGTAGGCGCTATTATTGCTGAAGTAGTCTGTCTGATTTTTCTGATAATGCTTTTTTTAATGTGTTGCTGGTAAACAGCTTTACTTGTTAGAGACTACAGTCAGAGTAGAAATCTGAATAGTGACAAAATAACTATTATGGGCAATACTGGAATTTCCACTCATTTGGAGTTTACCTTTAACCTCCAGCTAAGCTTGCTGCCAATTACATTTTTGATACCTTTTATGTGCAGACCACAAAGGGTATTTTGTTCTTCCTCTGTATAGAGTCCCACACCATCAATTAGTACAGGAAGACTGGTTCCTCAGTGGTATTTGAATCCAAGCAAACCTAAAATGAGCAGTGTTTTGCTCATGTTCACTGCCTGCAGAGAAACTGCTTCTGCACCTGTGTGGAAAACTACCAGTAGCTTTTCATGTGGGAAACTCATAAATGTAGTAATTACATAGACCAAATTGTGAGGGGGTGTGGTTTATTGGTGGCTGTGCTTATTGTACCTTATCTGCAGAAAATTAATCATATTATACAGAAATGGCTCTTCAGGGACCAACATGCAGCCTCAGCCCAGATCTGCAAAATACAGAGCTCATAATCTGAAGGATGTTCCCTTTAAAATATAGCTGGAACAATAATGTTGCAGATCCATGGCTTTCCAGCAGGTAATTAAGACAAAAATAATTCATAGTTAGATACTTAGAATTTAGGCACTTAGAGAGACACCTGACCTTTCTATACCATAACATACATGTATGTTTCTTAACACATCTGGAAATAAGGGTGCTTAGGTTGATGCTTGTGGCTTTTTTCCCAGAGTTTGTGTAGTTGGTCGAATTACAGGTTGATGGTGGAAGCCCCTTGCCTTTAGCAAAGGAAGTAGGGCATGTGTAATGTCAACAGGTGCAGGCAGGTTTGTACAGGCACATGGACACACACTGTTGGAACTGTTATGGCAAAATGGTGTCAGAGCTTTTGAGAAATCCTGATCCATTTGAAGACTGAAGGTCTAGCTGTGTGTGTGTGTATGTGGTTTTAAAGCACACCTTCAGAGTTTTGGTGGCACAGAGCAGCTTGTTTTTCAAGGCAGACACATTAATCACAGCTGTGAAGAAAGACCAGAAGTAGTCACTCCATGTTAATGAATGTATGAATAGTGGATGTGTGTTGGGGGAAACTCCCATTGAGGGGTGCCATGGATGTAAACATCCCTCAAAAATGTACTGCATAATTGTTTTAACAGAGTATTCCTAGCATCCCTTTTATTTCTTATGGGGAAAAACTGGATTATATATATATTTTTAAACAGAACATTTGGAATATTGGTATCACTAACAGTTAATTTTTGCCTTTAAAGCTTTATATCCTGGGTGTTGGTGGTTCATAACTCTTTTTGTTCTTGAGCTAATAATTGTCCGGAATTACTTGTTGCTTAGACTTGAAACATGCACTTCCCTGATTGCCAGATGCTCTGTCTTGGGTCAATACTTGCACAATGTCGATGCTTTCAGTGCAACTGTGCTCATCAATTCAAAATTTTCAGCAGTAGAGCCTAGTGACAAGAATTATGCTCACACCAAAAGGGATGGTGTTTACCTTGGAGGTATTTGCAGCCCATTTGGAAGGAAGAACTGTGGCTATCTGCCCATACCGAGTTGATCTAGTTGTAGACAAGACCTTGTATTCCAGGTTATTTTGTGTTTTTTTAACAACTAGAAAACACAATTTGGAGAAAGCTTTCCTGTGCTTGCCTCTACATTTTCCTGAATTATCTTTGTCTGGTTTGGTTGAGGTTCTCATTTAGTAAGTTTTTTGACTGATCTATAGCTGCTCTATTGACTCCTGTACAGCCTGCCTTCACCACAGTGAGTGTAATTGTAAACTCACAAGTGGATCTCCATCCCCAGCCAAGCCACACAGAAAGAATAGGACTTGAAAATGCTTTATGCCCGTGCCACCAGATGTTAACAATGTGAGGTTAGGTTAAGGTTCTGCTCCACTCCTAGCCACCTGTCTCCTTAAAGTATCTCCAGACTTCCAGGTGAGCTGCATGTTTTAATTTCTCCTTACTCTGTTGTGCTTTGTCTCCATGATTAATGGCTCAATTTCTGCTGTGTTTTACAATGTTTGAATAGAGGTGGCATCCAAACCTCTTACTCCCATGTTTGCTAGAAGATGACAGAAACTTTCTGATAAACTCATGATGTGAGATGAGAAAGAAGTATAATTGAAGGGAAAAAGATTCTAAGTGACAAATCGTATTCATAGTGTGCTCCACTGTGAGAAGGAAAGGCAGAGGAGTCAGTGCATTGATCTGCAAATAATTTTGTCACTTAAGAGAATAAATTACTTAATAACAAAGTTCTTTTCTGCAAAATTGTGATGGCTTTTTGCCTTTGGAAACTTCACTTGGAAGTCGCTTACGTAACGAAGACGTTTTTATGTCACTCATCAGGCAGTGATGCTTTGCTAGAAAAGAGAGAAAGAGCCTCTTTTGCAGTTCTTTCAGTGATTGAGTTAAACACGTCTAGGGTACTTAGACAGCTCTGGAATGCAGCACAGGTGCGTTAGTTGGGAGTGCATTAACTGCTCTCAGGGTCATTGATGGTCATAAACTAATAACACTAAACAAGTGCAAAAAAGGCAAATGTGATTGGAAGATGTGTCATGAGAAAGATTTCCAGCTTGGGCAATCTTCAATATCTGCAGTTTTGTGTGAAGCTTGTTGCTTGTCATGAGTGTTTATTCATGCATTCATGATGGAGAAGATGAGAAGAAGGGCTTGTAGGAATAGCAGACCTGTATTAGGAAAGGACTCTCCTTGTTTTGTCCAGCAAAACAATACCTAGGGAGGGACATGAATAGCATAAAGATTATTTAAGGAAAATGCTGACCTAGAAACATGCTGGACAGCCCTCAGCTGGAGTAGTAGAGGTAAAAAAAGCTGAACTAACTGTACGGAGATGAATTAATTCAAGTGGTGCCTTAAATGATACAAGCTTGATCTCAGTAACCTGGAAGATTATGTCCAGTCCCATTTTCTTTTCACAATAGGCAAGGGAGTGGAGCAGTGGCTGATGTAGTATTCTCCAGTATTTGTTTCCAACTTACATCTAGATGAAGAAGAGGTATTACTTTTCCTTAACAGTGTTTTGTTTGGGAGTGTGTGGTTTTTTTTTTTCTTTAAATCCTTTTGTCGTTTGTAACTTACCTGTTTGCTATTTGTTTGATTTCACTTCCTTTTTATAGTTGGAGTAGCTTTAGAATCTTGCTGAACTATTTTGTCTGTTTGTTCTAAACTTTTAAAAGATATTGTACCATATTATAGGTTGCCTTAAATAGTCATTGATTTCATAATTATGATAAGTGTGGCTTTTTTTTTTTTTGTCATCATCGCTTCAGTACTTTCTTGAGATGTGATGGTTTGGGTTTTTTTAATAAAAAAGGGCCCTCATCCAAATCCCTGCCACCAACCCTTTCCCCCAAAAAATACAGATCTTAAAACCCTGAGAAGGTGATAATTTTTTAAATCTTCATTATTTTATAGTTCTGTTTTTAAAAGGCAGTTATTTCAAAAGAAGATATGAGAGCTGTTGTCCCTTTTAAACTTAATCATACCTGTTCATTTTTTTATGACAAAGCAGAGTTTGTAGTAGCCTTCCACCTGTTAGCATTACAGCACTTGGGCAACCATAGAACGGTTCCAGGGAAATGGGATACTGTTGTGGAGCTTCTAAATATAAAAAGCATCAGCAACCAATGAAGGAAGTCAGCTGAGTGGGAGCTTTGGGAGAATATTACAAGGGAGAATCATATATTGATACACCAAAGCCTTGTTCTGTCTCTAAGGCACCCATTTATGTCTGCAGCTGGAGACAAGGTGTTTAGCCAGAGGGGACCTTTGTCTGGCCCAGCATGTTGGTTCTTCTGCAGGCTGGAGAGGAACTTGTCTCTGAGCAGTATTACAGAGCACATTCTGCCAGCAGCAGCTGATCAGTAGAAACCTGGTCTGGTTTTGTTACAAAGCAACAACAAAAAAAAAGTCCAGTATGGATCGCAAGAACCCATGTTTTCACCTGTGAACTGAACTCTGTGCTTTGAAGTAAGATACAATAATTTGCAAGTCTTCCTTTTAGAGTCACATTTCCACAAAATAAATACAATTTCTGATACTGTTCTGCAAGTTAAGATTTACTATAAAATGTGTTATTCAGTGCTAACTTACTGTTCTAGTATCTTTCCTTTCACGTCTTCAATAATCTTCCTGTTCTGATTGTAACTTGTTCATATGTCTTCTGCAGAGTTTCCACAACCTCCTTTCCTTTCTGTGGAAGTAAATAGTGATAATAAAATATCTTATGACAACTTACCTACTCTTGTGAATTCTCAAAGTTCAGAGGTTTTTGAAAAATCATTACAGTTGAGCTGGGGGGTTTTGTGGGTGGGGAGAAGAGGGAGAATTGTAGAGGCAAAGGATATGAATTCAATGGGCTTGGGCATCACAGACATTCCAGATTGGTTTTACTGTTGTCCTTCATGTATTTGGTCAGCTTAGGAATACTGAGAACTGATTTGGAGGGTACAGTGCAGCCAAAGTAAGGTCCAGCTGAAGGTTATCAGTACATCATTGCCAACAGAGTTTGAGTTGAAGACAAATCTCTTTACCAGTTAGTGTGAAACCAAAGACTTGGTGTGCAGACTACCAGCTCAATGCTGTCTTTGTTAATATTGACAGTGTCTCGAATGATGACTTTCCTAGAACACTTTTTTTTTTCCTTATGTGTTTGTACATTCTATGGTATTTACTCAGGTCTGGACACAATCTAATATTTTGATAACCAAGTGAACTAAAGCAGCTCATGTCATTGTCTAATCCAGATGCTCTGTGTGTAAGATTTTTTTGGTGGTAATTAGCTCACACTCTGTGTTCACTTCTTCTCCTTTAATTTTATGCTCTCAGAACCAGTTTTTTCCACTCTTTTGTCATCTGTGTCACTACTTCACAAATAATTCACAAATTCTTTTAAAATAAATGAATACTAATGATCAGCTAATACATCAAAGAATGCTGATGTGAAGATTTTTTTCCATAATTGCCAGCATATTCCTGGCAATTGTGGTGAATCAACTATTTTGTGTCTTCCTCTTCAACATTAAAACATACTGAATGTTATAGATTGAAATAAAGGGGGTTTCCTTGTCTTTTATTTTTATGATGCTGAAAATATGTACAGAGTGGACATCAGTAGCTTGTGTTACTTCATGACTTGTGCAGAGCAGCAAAGCAATGTCGCCTTAAAAGGGGTAAGAAAGGAGTTATTCCAATGATATTAAACAATCATAGTGTTGCCTCTTCTCCCTGGTGACTAGCAATAGGACAAGAGGCAGTGGGGTTAGGTTGTGCCATGAGATGTTAATATTGGATATTAGGAAAAATTTATTTACTGAAAGTGGCATTGAATCAGGCTGCCGAGGGAGGTGGTGGAGGCACCATCCCTGGAGGTTCCAAAAAAAGAAAAAAAGGTAGACATGGTGCTTTGGGAGATGGTTTAGTGGTCATGGGATGTAGGGCTAATGGTTGGGTTCACAGTTCAATAGCTCTGCAATTGCATTAGTGGACTTTTTTCCTTTGTATGTGTTGAAAGATCAATCAGCTTAAGCAGGATATTTCTGGAGAAGAAAAAAACAAAACAAAACATGACAAACCCAGACTGTATCAAAAGTTACAGGCAAGAGCTAAAGTCGATATAACTTAATGTGTTGATAAGATATTGAATGCTCTGTTTGAGCATAAGTTGATGAGCAAGGCTCAGTTATTCCAGCAAAACCTAGTCAGACCTCTTTCACTCTAGCTTAATTTTTTATTCTCTCATGCTTTAGTTACAGTTTTCCTGGATGGGCAAGAGAGAAGGGAATGAGTGTTGAAAAATGTCAGTTGAAACGACTTGCACTGAATGAAGAAAGGGCGTTAAAATATTTTGAATGGTTATTTTGGAGTGCAATCAATACGACAATTTCACTTTTACCCTTGACAAGCTGTGCCCACTAATTTTCCACTCCTCAATATGAGACCAAATATGATATTAAATTGAGTGTGATTTCAGTCTTTTTTTTTTTTTTTTGCTTCATGCTGTTTATATTCCCGCCATCTCTATACTCTTTCTGGTCTAAGTTTCTTTTCCTAGTTTTTAAGACTTGCTGTTATAAAGAGCTGATCAGAAGACCAAACTTCCTGAATACTGGTGAGCTAAAACCTACTTCAACTCCTCCTTCAAGATCAAAATCAAGTATTGGTCAGGCTTCTCTTTTTCCTTTTGTAATACCAGCAAAATTATCGTATTTTTCCCAGAGGAAGGTCAAGCAAAGGCCTTTCCATGCATGTGCCATGCACATAAAGAAAACACAGCTACACCCACCACTCGAAGAACCTTTTCAGTGCAAACATGGCCTTGAGTCCCTCCTGTCTTTCTGTTGCTCCTGGTGACCATGGGTAATGTTTCATGGAAACAGAGTATGTCCAGAGCAAAGTTCAGTGGGTGTAGTTAAAGTCACTTAAGCTACTTGTGCTGTGAAAACATGCTGCTATGAGTGAGGCAGACTGTCAGTAATATTTTTTAAAGATAATGTGTGGCTAGGGTTGGGTCTTACATTGTTAAAGTGTCTTGCAAGTGTTACATGTGAGAGACTCTGAAAAGACTTGAGTACTGTGCAGCAGTGCTCACTTCTAAAGATACATATTAATATGGTGAAAAACATTTTATTTTTAGGCATAGTAGTCTCTGCATTGCCTCTTGCTCTCTACATTTTAAGAAGATAGGAATAATGCGGCTGTCACAATAGGATATTCCTCAGCTAGAAAACTAATCTCCTGTGTAGCCAAACTCCCTCAGCAACTTGAGATCTATACAAGGCCACTTAGTAACAAAAGAGATGTTTTTGTCCTTGGATGTGTACAGATGGCATTGAGTGAAGTGCAAGGAAGCCAAGGCACATCTTACTAGCAGAAACAGTTTAGATGTGTTGAAGATTACGGTTAGAGAAGAAAAAGGAGTTTGTTTCTTTGATCCCTTTATATTCAGTGTGACTGTGGGACAGTGGGGAAGCACAGGGAAACATACAACAATTTATGCTATGCAGGGGGATTACAACTGAAAAAAAGATGAAGAGGGAAGGAGAGCTGTCTTTTTGCTTGGTTAAGGAAAAAACGAGCCCTTTTCTCCCTCAAAATGTAGTCCTGTTCTATCAGCACATTGGTTTCTGGCTATAGCATAGGGAGGAGGATGGAAAAGAGGACTTTCCTTCTGCTATGTTGAACCATCTTGGTTCTTCTGTCTTGAAGCAATTGAGCTTTGTAAACAAAAAACAAAAGAGCCAGGTCTCTCGGTCCCCTTTGGAGCAAGTAGCACTAAGCCAAACCCTTGAATGAGTGGCACACCCACCACTGTTGGTGGAAGTGCTTGGTGGTGCAGAAAGCAATGTACACAGGCCAAAAATACAGCAAATGAAGAGCTAACCACTTCCTATAAATTGGAGAATTATCAACTGAAATATTGAATCTTTCCTTCCTAAGGGAAAAATGGGATTTTTGTGAGTTTGTACCCTAAATAAGACGTGTATTTCTAGATGCTTGTCATAAAGTGACCTGTAGAACTGTTGGCTAAAGGAAGATCTTTTTCTTCAGGTAAGTAAGAAATATTATAGCTGTATTTGAGAATGTAAGGGTTATTTGCAAGAATGTGCTTCTTAGGATAATGGGTTTGTCCCCATGTATGTATGTCTTAAATAGCCAGAGCTGCAGTTTTCTAAGGAGCCTTAAACACTAATATGTTATAGCATGGCAGTGTGTCTTACTGGTTACCAAGGGTAACACAAACTGTAGGTTTAAAGGCATTTCTGTTGGTATTGCATACATTTCACATTTTTCTCTCCATTGATACTAGATCACAATGTTTGCACTACAACATTTTTTTAGGTGATTTCTTTAAAGGAAGAATAAATGAGTTCATTAGGCATCTTTGAAAATCAGGAACAGTTCATAAGAAATTTATACCAGCATGTTTCCAATGATATTAATTCATTGTTAACACGAGTCGAAAATAAATAAAGCAAGCCTGTATCATAGCCTTATATTATAGTTTCTGATATGCTTGTGTTGGAAAATAACTCAGAAATTTAGAATTATTTTTTTGTATAAGATGTACTCTCTCTACATATATGCACACACAAGTTAAAATTGCAGTCAGAGGCACACAGTACTACAGCCAGCACTGAGCAAGGACATCCTGCAATAACTAGGCCTTGAAGAAGGCAATTAATCAAGAGGTTTAGAGAGTGTTTCATGTGTATTGCCAACTTGGCACAAAAGTCTTGAGGTCTACACAGATAATTGGACCTAAGGAATGCAGGAGGTGATAAAGAAGAAACAAAATCAAGAAGATTGACGGCTAAACCAGTCTTGGGCGGTAGAAGCTTTAGAAGTTGTGATGTTGTGTCCTGTAGGTGAACTTAGCTCATAATGTCATTATAATGCTAAAAATCACACCCCCATGTCAAAAAGACCCCTGCCCAGGTGAAAACCCCTCCCTTGAGCAGGCGTGGTGGCAGAAAAAAGTGATGTAACCATGTGTTAATCACTAACCAATCACTATAAGGAGAATGGACTTGGAAGCTTCCTAACACCATAGTTGTGTATATAAATATGTTGTGGAAAATTTTATATGGTGTGCTTGATTTGCAGGAGAGCACCAAGCATCCAGCTTTGCACAAACCTGCAATAAATAAGCGTCTCCTTTGTAAACCTAATTTCTTCATGTTTCCGGAGCTATCTTAAAAGGGTAACACTTGTACCTTCGCTAATATGATAACTGCAGAGCTTGAATGAGGATTCTCTCATTCAAGAGGAGTCTCTAAGGAAAAGCTAAAAGATTGTCTAATCTTAATACAGCTGAGAGTCTGTAACGCTTCTAAGGCTTGTACTGAGAGCTGGCTTTATTCCAGTTTTAACATGTTCAAGATTTCTGTATAAATGGTATAATATGGCTATTATGTGTAAACTACTGTGTACAAAACTTATTATGATTACTTCTATAACACAGGCACCACTGCTGCAAGCTGTTCTTTATGGGATGTTACTACTTTGGATTAATCGAGGCTACCTTCTATGGGAAGTCAGTGCTTTCAATGTCTTTCTCGAAGCAGGTGCTAGACAGTATTATCAGTTGTCTTTAGTGAGCTCACCATGGCAAGGGGTAAGGATAGCAGGGATTTAATTTGGCACATGGTTCTACACAGTTAACAGCCTTTTAAATGTTTTTCTCTGTAAGCTAGAACTTATCACATATGAAGCATACATAGGTTCAAATGCATACAATAGTAGTAACCGTGGTTACTGATCATCTCACTGACAACTGATGTGACATGGAGTTCCTGACCAATTACAATTTTTTTAATTATTATTTTGTGGTAAGTTTCAGTCCTCATAGATGATTCCCTGACCAGTTCTTGCTTGACTAACTTACTCCCTGCCTACCTAGATGGTTTTTCTACAGCTTTGGCTGAATACTGTGATTTTCAGCTCATAAACTAATCTTCACAACACAACATTTTACTGTTGCTTCCACCTTGTGTACCTGAGTGTTAATTATTTGTTAAGGCTCAGACTTCACTTAAGGATTATTTTTCTTCAGAAAGGTCCTGATTCACAGAGTACACATCAACTTGCTTAACTTCAGCTGCTGGGTTTACAAGTCAGAGTAGACTGCTCAGCTCTTCCAGGAGTAAGTTGAGGGATAGGGACAAAGTTTTTGTAATTTCAGGTGGGCTTGGAAGTACCTTATCTCTTATTCTTGACTTAGCAGTTCCTACTGGATGTTTCTGTGTACTTTCTTGCGTAGTGCAGAAGGGGCATTTGAATTTGCCACCTGTTCAGTCAGTAATTTTATTTCCTATATATGCAGTCATTTGCTATCTGCCTCAGGATTACACTATTGGAGCCAAATATCATCATAAAGCACCCAGATCAAAGATGCCTCCAGGGAACTGAACAAAGATATCTAAGAAATTGAAGGGCCTTTTCTACCTACCGTAAACAAGTTTTGCTTGAGCATTTACCTCTGTCTTTCAGTATGCAATCTAGTCAAGTTTGTCATGAGTTCAAACCAGATTTTTAGATCAGAATAAAGTGGAAGATACAGTGCAGATATATTGGGACATTGAGAATGAGAGCTCTGCCAAGTACCAAGGAGAGTATGAGCTACATCCTGGAACTAGGCAAGTTCAGAAGTTTGCTGAAGATGTGATTTGAATCAATGAGTATTTGGAATGAAAGGATGAGCAAAGAGAGGCTGGTGATGTGGAAGTAGTATTCCTGACAAAGTCCAAGGAGCAGGTGAAAGTGACAGAGGCAGCAAATTCCAACATTTAGTAACTAGTATTTGCCATTTATTATTTATATGACTAGCCAAGACAGCAAGCAGTGAGTGTTTATAATTAATGGTTTACCAATGATTTATGGATCAAATACACTTGCTGTAAGCATAGCCTCATAATTCTGAATAATGAATAAACCAGTAATTTATTTGTTTTGGGACCAATTTGCCATTGGAAAAAGGGAAGAGAATTCTTCACATTGGGTGTTTGATGCAAGTTCTTCACTCACTTGTATTTAGTGGCTTATACACTAGCCTAACAGGAGAAGAGACCTAGTGTATGCAACAGTGCAAATAACATTTTTTATATCGTTCTGGACACCTAAATATTAATGAAGTCCTCCATCTGTGTTAATGCAGCTATGTGTGTTCCTGTAGCTACTCATTCCCTGGCTAGTTTCCAAAACATGGAGTTTAATCTGAGCAGGAAATAGAAGAGAGAAATCCTGTCTTGTTTTGCACAGATTTCCTGGTCAAAGCAGGTGCAATCTGGTTGCTGACTATGCAACTAGCACCACCTCACTTCTGCATGCCCCAGAAATCTGAGGCAAAGACAAGGGAGGATAAAAAACTCAAATCATAACAGATGCTATCATCCTTGTCCTTTTAATCACTACTGAATTTGCTACCTGTGGGCTTCAGTTGCACTGTCAGCTCTATCAATTGGTGTAACTAGAAATAGAAGTTTTCATAAATTGTGGATAAGCAGGAAAACGATAGCAACTGCTTCTTCCATCACTATCCCCTGAGCCTCCCCTCTGCAAGTTTGTAAGCTCTGGGAGGGCAGAGGGTATAAAGTATTGTGCTTGTTGGTATAGTTCCTGGTACAGTGGGACTTTGACCCCTGATTGGGATTTCAAAGTATAACTAAATACTACATAAAATTAATACCAAAGCTTAAAATATGCAAATTCACACATTTTGCAGAGTGTGCCTTCCTGTTATGCAAGCAGATTAGGAGAGGGCAATGTGGAGGGAGCAAAGTTTTGCATTTAGTCCAAACAAGTAAGTTGCTGTTTTTCTTTATTAATTCTTTTTAATTATTACTTATGCTTCCCTGTCATTCTCTAGTATCATTGTTGAATGTAGATGATCCACTTGTATAGTGTGCTCTTTACCTGCTCTTTCTCAGGTAGTACAGATGGTGGTCAAGATGCACCTTCCTTCCCCATCACCTGTGGGTATTTTGGGTCATTGATAAACCATGGTTTTACTGTGGTCCATCTGCAAAAGACACTAAAAATATTTCAGGAGTTAGATTGCTTTAGTGGTGACATCATGCCAGCACTGTCACCTAGGTAATGAAACTAATTGCCATAGCAACAAGGCTTTATCATTCAGCAGCCCAAATATTTTTGACAGATGGGAGAGCCTAAAGATTTGAAGTAGGACACCAATGAAACATCTAACTGGGCTAAGTTGTATTAGTAGTTCATTAATAGGGTAAATCAAATTGGAGTAAATGATATATCATTTAGAGGCCCATTTTCTTAAAATGGTTTAATGTTAAAAATGTACTTCCTCTAGGGGAAAAAAGTAGAAGCATTTAATTAAAACAAGCAGACAATAAACCTGATTGTTTAAATATTATGTTACAAGCCTTGAGTGGGTTGCTTCTGTTCTAGACATTGTATGAGACTAAATGACAAAGTACTTCTAAAGCAATTAGCTCACTTTAGTTGTTTACCTTGTGAAATTGTGATTGTGGCAAGAGCACTGGTGCTGTTGTTGAGTGTCCCAAGCCCTTCCCTTAGCAGCTCTGCCAAGACTGCCTGTTCCCAGTGGTGTTGGCTCTGTCTCAACCTGTTTTGGGATGAGCATAACCTCAGACTACACCTGGCACTGTCAAAGCCAGCTGGGATTAGGCCCAAAGCTGCAAAGACTTCACAATCACAGTGAAGTCTTCCCTCACTCTAGCCTATGTGGTTTTTGCTGTTGTCCTGGTATGAGCCAGGATAGAACTAATTTTCTTGTGATTTTACTATTCAGTTAAGTCCTGTCTAAGTAGCTGCACTTGCTGAAATTAACAACATGTTTTTCACTCTGCGTTTGCTTCTAGGAGTGATAAAACTCAATGTTTTTTGTTATGGCTAGAGAATGGCATGTAGAACCAAGGCCAGTGCTTGGTTCTGAAAAACACCTTACACTCTGGAACCAGAAGGCAGTAAAGGGATCACACCTGCAACCCTCTTTTGGGGAGGAGCAGACCAGACAGGTAACCAAAATTGACCAAGTAAATTATACACACCATACTCTGTATAAATTTGAGGGATTGTGAGGGTCAAGCTCTTTTCATTCATGTCTGGTATTCTGGGAGGACTCCCTCCATTCATCTGCCTTTGATTCTGATCTGTGTTCCTGAATCTCTGCATTCCCAGAACCCAGCTCTTGTCTGCCACTGACTCCAGGAGCCCAATCTGGGACTTTCCCAGGGTTGGCCCTGCAGCCTTAGTTGTGACATGAGTATTCTAGGGGGGGAGGGGAGGATGCCATAGTGATTTTGTATTAATTTGTATCCATTTAATTATTTTCTTTTTCATTACTACTGTGTTTCATTAAAGCTGTGCAGATTAGTTTCCAACCCATAAGAAGTTATTCTCTCTCCCTATAGGGGAGAGGAGAGGGGCTAATAGAGAGCATCTGTCATTTGTTTAATTGCAGGCCAAGCTTTAAACAGTGACAGCTGTTCAGGCAGTAGACCACTTTTCAACATGCTTGTACTGCTCTGGTTGCCTGGACACTCAAAGCTGAAACCTTTCATCTTCTGCTCTGCTACTTGGGTTATTATCCCCTATTACATATGCAACTATGGGCAGAAATGATGCTTCTGTAAGTGGTATGGAATAAAGAAAGAATTACTGCAGAGCTTTAGGGGCAAAAGTGAAGGACCTGGTTAGCGCTCCTTGATCGGGTGAGGGGAAAAGTTCAGATAAGAGTGGACACATCCTGCAAGGTATCAACTGGCTGGAGAAGGTGGGTGAAGATGTCTTTGCCAGCAGGCTTGGCAGCCTGGTTAGGAGAACTTGAAACTGAACACAGGATAACTGTTTGCAATTAAATGAGGAAACAGGTTGAGATGGCAAGTAAAGTGGTCATGATGAAGTCATCTGCAGATCACAAACTGTGGTCCTTATGGGAGACTTTTAATCTCCCTGCCTGGAAGGGTAGCACGCTGGGAGGCAGGCAACATGAGGAGTGTCTGGAGTTTGTTGGGTAATTTCTTAATACAGGTGCTGCATAAGATATCTAGATTTGATGATAAACTGGATCTGCAGCTCACAAACAAGGTCTGGTTGAGGATTTGACCATCGATGGCAGCCTTGAAATGGTGGAGATCAAGATGATGGCAAGAGTGAGGAAGGCAAGTGGCAGTGTACATACACAAGCTCAGGGGGGCAAACTGATGGGAAAGGTCCTGTGGGAGACAGCTGTCTCTCACCAGTCTAAAATGTCAAGAAGGATGACTAGGGAAACTGCAGGTCAACTTAACTTCCTTTGTTTCTAAGAACAAATCCTCTCAGAATATATTTTTGGACATATGAAAGAGGAAGTGGATGGAGATAGCTGCTCATTAGGCCCCACCTAGAGTACTACATCCAAGCTGGGGATCCCCAGTGCAAGAAAGGCATCAGTGAACTGGAGGGAGTTCAGGGGAGGGCATTTAGATGATTGGGGCAGGAGCACTTTCCCTGTAAAGGTAGATAAACACTGCAAGAGGCTTCACAGAGGTGTCACGGTGCTTCCATCCTTGGATGCTTTCAAGCTCTGACTGGACAAAGCCCCAAGCATCCTGGTCTTAATTCAGTGTTGATCTGACTTTGAACAAGAGGGTGGGCTGCAGACCTTCCTAGGACCCTTCCAACTGGATTTATTTTATGATTTTACCAGAAAATACAATTCCTCTTTACCCTTCCTAATCTTTCCACTTATATCTAATCTTAAAGCTGCATCCCTGTGGTGTCTTGTGAACCAATCACAATAAAGAATTAGTAAGCCTCTTTTCTAGAGTAAAGGGGAATGTATATTATTTAGATGAAATGTAACTAATTGCAGAATATAGAGTTTAAAGTTCCTGTACTGAGGTATGTGTTACCATTTTAATCAGGCAGCAACAGTGAACAAAGTCTGACAAATAAGAGTGGCTCACTGTTACTTTCTGCATTCAACATAAATATTAGCTGCCCTTCAGTAAATGCAATCACCTGTGCTTAGAAATGCAGTATACAGCAGATAAAATGCTATTTTTTTCAATTATTTACCCATATTATACAGGCTCAGTATTAACCTAAGCTTTTCACTCTGATGAAATTAGACAATAGTTTTTAAGATATTGTCTGATGGCTTTCCTTATCAGGAGTTCAGGTTTGCATTCCTTTAGTACTAGACCCTTTCTAATGAAAGGAGAGACTTTGGACAATTAGGGTGGAGGGTCCAGATAATCCTGGTAATTACTTGTAATTCTAATGGAGATTGCGAAGACATTAACTCTGCACTAAGAATTTCCCTGTGCATCTTGGAAGCTTTTTTTCATTGTCACCCTTCCAGGCAAAAACATAGAAATAGACACTTTGTGGTTTATGCTCTCTAACCTCAGTGACTTTGGATCTTGAAAGCCAATTTTAAAGGCTCAGAAAAATCACAGCAAAAAAGATTGTTTGTTTTATGAAATATGAATGGTATAGTTGAAAATCCACAGATGGCTGCTTGGTGATGCATTTCACAAGCATGCTTAGATGTTGTTCAAAATCTGAATTTGAATAAATCTGTGATTTATTAATAATTCCTGATTGGTGACAACAGCTATTGGTGGGAAAGCAGGTAGTTAGGTATCTTGGTCATATTTTTCAAATTTACATGTAACTCCCTCTTGGTTTGGGGTTTTTTTGCATTTGGTTAGATCAAAACCACTTTCTCCCTTTTATTTGAAATTCTGTTGCAGCCATGGTTTTGCTATGGCTTTGAACAGTGTGGTAACATGGAATGTAGGATTACCACTGCTAAAAGGAAAAGCTAGTTTCATTGCAGCATAAACCACTTTTTTTTTTTTTTTTCCTGAGGTAAGTGTGGTTTTTTTGTCTCTCTACACTGTACTGCACTCACATGAAAGGACAAAAGAGGAAGGGATGCAGCCACCTTCACAACATGTGAAGAATAATTTTGAGTTGTGGACGTATGACTGTTTCTTAACACGTTTGAATAATTATTTCTTTAAGAGGGAAGAAGGGTGGGAAGTTCTTCTTCATTTAGTGCCAGTGGGGATTTATTCTGTGATTTAAGCAGACA
Source organism: Apus apus (assembly GCF_020740795.1). Taxonomy (NCBI): domain Eukaryota; kingdom Metazoa; phylum Chordata; class Aves; order Apodiformes; family Apodidae; genus Apus; species Apus apus. The sequence continues at coordinate 58,320,808 of NC_067284.1, read as the reverse complement.
CTGAAAGGAGATTGTTTATTTTGGTTACACTGCATTACAAGAATGGTTTGAAAGAAGCAATCGAATGGCTTTTCCTTGCATACTGATCATTCATTATATGGCTATCAATAACTGCCTAATAAAATAGTACAAATTAACTCTTTCTTAACTACTTGGTAAAGATTGGACAACACTTCCGTATACTTCTTAATACAGTAGCAAGTTAAAAAATCAATCTCTTAAGTGCCCATTACTGTTACTGATTAAAATGTTAATATATTCAGATTCTTTTATTGGAAAGTGAAAGCCAGAAACAAAGCCAACAGAGATGCATGTGTCCGATTATACCACGCTTGAAGTAAATGATAGAGCATTATACAATTCTTGGCGCACAAGTAATGGATTTTTGGATAGCAGCATACATCCAACTGAAAAATGGTGGACATGTCAAAATGAAGCATGCCATTGTCAAAAAGTACAGGCTTCTAAAATGGATGATGATAAGTTCAAGACCTGAGCCTGTAATTTTGGCACTCAAATAAGACTTACTGTTTCCTTTAAAAAAACCAAACAAAATTGACTTGTATTATGTTTCATTTAATCAAAATATACAGCTTTAGTGAAATATTTCCAGGATTTCCTGGTATGTACCCTATATTTGCAAAGCTGAGAGCAATTGGATGCATATATTGGAAGTGAGGCAGTACTAGCAGGGACACATGCATACGTAAAATATTTCACGTTATTCAGAAGCGATTAACTTGGCACTGAAGCTTCACGCATGTTTGAGAGAGATGTTACTGGAAATAACTGGTAACTACTAAATCCAGCACTCCTAAAAATTCAGGCCTGATAACCTCAGTGCAGACATCTGAAATCAATGAGTGGAAACTCCATCATATGGAAATATAGAAAGATACAGACCTGTTGGAGAGAGTCCAGAGAAGGGCCACAAAGATGATTGGAGGGCTGGAGCAACTCTCCTGTGAAGACAGGCTGAAGTAATTGGGGCTGTTCGGCCTAGAGAAGGCTCCAGGCAGACGTTATAGTGGCCTTCCAGTACCTGAAGGGGGCCTACAGGTAATCTGAGGAGGGACTTTCCAGAGGTGCCAGAGAGGATAATGATAGGACAAGGGGTAACGGTTTTAAACTGAAAGAGGGGAGATTTAGGTTAGACATCAGGAACAAATTCTAAACCATGAGGGTAGTAAGGTGCTGGAATAGGTTGCCCAGGGAGGCTGTAGAAACCCTCTCCCTGGGAGTGTTTAAGGTTGGGTTGGATGAGGCTTTGTGCAGCCTGGTGTAGTGTGAGGTGTCTCTGCTTATAGCAGGGAGGATGGAGCCTGATGATCTTTAAGGTCCCTTCCAACCTTAACAGTTTTATGATTATAAATGCTGGTACTAAAATCCCATATAGTAGAGGTCTGTATTTACTTAATGGCACTTTAGCTGTAGTAAAACCTGGAGATAAAGCATGTCATATCATAGCTGAGTAAGTCTGATGAAGAAAGTGCATGGAGTCTGTCCTGTTCCTTTACAGGATTGAGGACAGGATAATCTGTGTTTGAATGTCACTAGTATGGGAGACTGCACTGATTGGGCTGGTCCACAGTAACTTCAGCCACTGCTAGAGAGTTAAAGGCTTTTGCTGCTCCTTTTATGGTCATCAGTGGGTTTTGCTTTGCAAAGCGTATTTTTACGTGACTTGGTAAAGCAAGCTTGCTTGGTGCTGCCTGTAACTGTTCTGTCTGCTGCCTCGCCTCCACTTCTTCCCCTTGCAGTAGTGGCGAGGAAGAGTAGGGTAAAGAAAGTTGAATCTGCAGCAATAGTTTCATCTGCATGAGAGAGGGCCACATCTATGTGTTGATGTTATTCTTCGGGACATGGCTTACTGGTGGACTTGGCAGTGTTTTATGGTTATTGCTAAGCTACTCTATCATCTTTGAAAAGTCATGGAGAACAGGAGAGGTGCCTGGGGATTGAAGAAAAACCAGTGTCACTCCAGTCTTCAAAAAGGGCAAGAAAGAGGACCCAGGAAACTATAGGCCAGTCAGTCTCACCTCCATCCCTAGAACAGCTCATTCTGGATGTCATTTCTAAGCATGTGAAGGAAAAGAAGGTTATCAGGAGTAATCAGCATGGATTTACCAAGGGGAAATTCTGTTTGACCAGTCTGGTCACCTTCCATGATGGTATGGCTAGGTAGATGAGAGGAGAGCAGTGAATGTTTTCTGCCTTGACTTCAGCAAGGCATCAGACACTGTCTCTCATAACATCCTCATAGATAAGCTTAGGAAGTGTGGGTTAGATGAGTGGACAGGGATGTGGATTGAGAGCTGAATGAAAGACAGAGCTCAGAGGGTTGTGATCAGTGCTGCAGTGTTTGTTTGGAGGCCTCTAGCCAGTGGTGTTTCCCAGGAGTCAGTGCTGTGTTCTGTCTTCTTCAACGTATTAATTAATGGCCTGAATGAAGGGACAGTGTATCCTCAGCAAGTCTGATGATACAAAACTGGGAGGAGTGACTGTGGTGAAGAACCTGGGAGTCTGGGTGGACAAGCTAATTGTGAGCCAGCAATTTGCCCTAGTGGCCAAGAAGACCAATGGATCCTGGAGTGTGTTACGAAAAGTGTGGCCAGCAGGTCAACAAGTTCATCTTCTCCCCCTGCTCTTGCCTAATGAGGCCACATCTGGAGTACTGTGTCCAGTTACGGGCTCTCCAGTACAAGAAAGAGAAAGGACTACTGGAGTGAGTCCAGCAGAGGGCTAAAGGGATGGTTAGGGGACTGAACCATCTGTTTTATCAGGAAAGACAGAGACACCTGGGTTTGTTTAGCCTGAAGAAGAGGAGACTGAGAGGGGATCTTATCAGTGCTTGTAAATATCTAAAGGATGGGTGTCAGGAGGATGGGGCCAGACCCTTTTCAGTGGTGCCCAGCAACAGGACAAGGGCAATAGGCACAAACTAGAACACAGGAAGTTCCATCTGAACATGACAGAAAACTTCTTTACTTTGAGGGTGACAGAGCACTGGAACAGGCTGCCTAGAGAGATTGTGGAGTTTCCTTCTCTGGAGATGTTTAAAGCCCACTTGGATGCAATCCTGTGCAACCTGCTCTACATGAACCTGCTTTAGCCAGTGGGGTTGGACTTGATCTCCTGAGGTCCCTTCCAACCCCTGGCATTCTATGATCCCTTTGCCACTCACTACTCTCCCTGAGTGCTCCATATCTGAGAAGCATACTGGCCAAAACTGGACACACTATTCTTGCAGATGTCTTACCAGTCCTGAGGAGAAGGGAGGGATGACTTTGTCCCTTTTTCTTTCTTAGAGTGTGTGCTAGTTTGCTTTGGCCTGTTTTTTTGGTAGTGGGGGAGGGAGCCCGTGGGTGATTCCTGTAAGAAGCTGAAGATCTCCCTTCAGCTCCAAAAACAGCCAAGGAGCCATTAGAGACACAATAGATGCACTTCTGCGATTAAAATATGAAAGAACTGATATAACACCTGAGCTGAGCTGGAGAGGCAGAGTGGTGCCAGTGGTTGGTGAGGAAGAAGGTGTCCAAGCAGAAGTTTCCCTGCACCCCATGGCAAGAGGACAGGCTGTCCCTCTGGATCCATGTAGGTACATGGTGGAACATCCCCTGAAGATGGCAGGAGGGGTGAACTTGGCCAGTGATCTTGGATGTTTTGGACAGTGGACTTGGATTGTTCAGCTGTGGAAGACCGCACGCCAGGTGAGGTTACTGTTCCTGAAGCAGCCTGTGACTCTGTGTGAAGCCCACGCTGGAGCAGCTTGCTCTTGACCTTCTGTGAAGGACTTATGAAGGAGAGGTTTCTGGAGGACTCTGTCCCATGGGAGGGACCCTGTGGGTAAGCAGGGGAGGACTGCACGGAATCCTTGCTGAAGAGGAAGGAGCAGCAGGAACCACCAGCCTGTGAACTGACTCTAAACCCCATCCCCTGTCCCCCTGTGCTTCCTGTGCTGCTTGGGAGAAGGAGGGAGAGAAATTGGGAACAAAGTAATTTGGGCCTGGGAAGAAGAGAGGGGTAACGTATGTAAGCACTGCTCTTTGTGTTTCCTGTGTCCTGTGTGTGTTTGATTAGTGTGAAATTAAATTATTATTTTTCCCCAAGTTGAGTCTGTTTTGCCTGTGACCTTCATTGAAGAACCCTCCCTGTCCTTTGTCTCAACCCATGAGCTTCTAGTTGGGCTTTGTCCTCCCCATCCCACAGTCTGTGTATGTATGTGTGGGAAGTTGAGCGAGCAGCCACATGCCTGTTTCTTTGTTGTCCTGTTAGGCCCAAACCACAGCACTGTTGACTGCCTTCTTGGCCAGGAGTATAATCCTTCCTGATCTTGTTAATCTTGTATTTCTTCACAACCTCCTACCTCTGCCTTTTGAGAGTGTTGGCTAGCCCATGCTACATCCTCTACCTGTGAAGCCTGTTGTTTCAACCTAAATGTAAAATTTTGCATTTGTCACTTTTACTTAATGACTTTGTAGACCTGCCAATTTAACACACATGCTGTATTTAATAATTGGGTCATAAATGAAACATTGAGAGAGTACATCTCTGTGGAGGGATATATTGCATGGGTTTGTACTCAGACAGCATACACTCTCTGATTATGTAGACTTCTTAGATATGGTTTTATAGATACCTGTTTCCATCCTGTAATCTCATTTAGACCATGTTTCTTAGATTGCTTATGAGGATGTTGCATGAGATAAGGTCAGAAATCTTACTAGAACCAAGATATGTTATCAATTGCAATTTCTCGCTAAATACAAGCCTTTTACCCTGCCAAGGAATGAAACTAGATTTTGTTTATGTAATTTGTTCCTAATAATCCTTGTTGACTGTTTCCAGTTCTCCTTATTTTTCTTTTAATTGCTTGTACATTCTTTGACTGTTTATGTCACTGTTTCTCCAAGTGCTGAAATTGTGTGGTCTATAATATTCTCTTTTCTACCTTATGGTAAAAAGAGTACTGCTTTTATCCTTTAGCAGTCTTTTGGGTCTCCATCTATTTTCCTGAAATTCTTACAAATAGCAGCTAGGTAGTCTGAGACTGCTTCAGCCAGATCTGTCAAAGTACCTTAGGACAAATTTAATTAGACTCAGCCACTGGGAAAACATCTAACTTATCTTGATCTAAGTATTCATGTCACTTCTCAGCGAGACCATTCGTCTTTATCTGTAGGTGTTTAAATAAGTAAGCACCTTAATTACAGGTGACCTTTTTAATAAAGAATGAAATTAAAAAGGCACTGATGTTGAGATTAAGTTCACTGTTTGTTTTCTGTTTTTGTTGTATTGGAGCCTAACTTATGCTAACAACTGCATTGTCCATAAAACAAAAAGAGGAATAAAGGATCTCAGAAGCTTTCCAGACTCTCTGAACACACGGCACTTGAAAACCTGTCCTATTAAAGTCTGGATTAAACTTTGCTGGGAGCATAACAAATGTAGCTGGGATGTGTTGAAGGACTTTGTATTACTTTGAGTCATCCTAGACAGGAAGAGTAAAAGGTGAGCATGGAGTTTTGGAACAGGAAGGTATTTCTGGTTATCCAGGTTGGTTATCCAGGTTAGCAATGACAAGGTTGCAGAGAGAAGTCCAGAGGCAATTAAAAAGGACTTCAAGGCATTGGGTGATTGGTTGAAGGCTCGGTGTGTAGTGGTGTTTTCATCAATTCCTCAAGTGGTAGAGGAAAATAGTGAAAGAGGGAGGAAAACACACCTGATTAATGTGTGGCTCAGAGGCTGGTGCCACCATTGGAATTTTGGGTTCTTAGATCATTGGGAAGTTTATATGGCACCGGGTCTGCTGGCGATAGATGGAGTATATCTATCTCAAATGGGTAGATGGAGTATATCTATCTCCTTGCACATGAATTGGTGGAGCTCATTGAAAGGGCTTTAATCTAGGCTCAAAGGGGGAAGGGAATAAAACCAGGCTTACTAGAGATGAGCCTAAGGGTGGCCTTCAGTCTGCTATCTCAGCTGAGGTGGGAGAAAGCGATATATGTGACAATGAAAACACAGGGCTCACTAATTCACTAATAGGTTAGTAACAATAGAAGTGGTTGAGAACGGCCAGATAACAACTAGGACTTCTCTCCCCAAAGTGGTGGCAGGATTGTTAGCCCAGCTGAAGCGCATCTACACCAATGCATGCAGCATGGGCAATAAACAGAAGGAACAGGAGGCCATTGTGCAGCATAGTTGCCATCATGGAAACCTGCTGGAATGACTCACACAACTGGACTGCTGCAGTCAATGGCTACCATCTCTTCAGAAGGGATAGACGAGGAAGAAGAGGCATTGGGGTGGGACTCTATCAGAGAGACATAGGAATGCATAAAAATTAAAGTGATGATAGGGCTTAATCCCTATGGATAAGAATCAAGGGCAAGCCAGCAAGGGTGATATAGTGGTTGGAGTCTGCTATAGACAACACAACCAGGATGAAGAGGTGGATGAAAAATTCTGTAAGCAGTTGGGAGAAGTTTCACAATTGCTACCCCTTGTTCTAATGGGGGACTTCAACTTCCCAGACATCTGCTGGAAATACAATACAGCAGAGAGAGAACAGTCGTAGAGGTTCCTGGAGTGCATGGAAGATAACTTCCTAGCACAACTAGTGAGAGAGCCAACCAGGGAGGGTGCCCTTCTGGACTTGCTGCTTGTGAACAGAGAAGGACTTGTGGGGGAAGTAACAGCTGAAGGAAATCTAGGGCATAGCAACCATGTACTTACAAAGTTCTCAGTTCTTGGAGAAGTAAGGAGGGGGGTCAGTAAAATGCCACCTTGGACTTTCAGGAGACTGATTGACAAAGCCCCTTTCAAGGCTGTCATGAACAGTAAAGGAGTCCAGGAAGGCTGGACATACTTCAAGAAGGAAGTCTTAGAGGCCCAGGAGCAGGCTATCCCCATGTGCTGAAAGATGAGCTGTTGGGGAAGAAGACTGGCCTGGCTGAATAGAAGGACTGGAGCTCAGGAAAAAAAAGGAGAGTTTATGGCCTCTGGAAGAGAGGCCAGGCCTCTCGTGAGGAAAACAGAGATGCAGTAAGGCAATGCAGGGAGACAATTAGGAGGGCCAAAGACCAACTTGAACTCAACTTGGCTACTGCTTGTCAAAGACAATAAAAGCCTTTCTAGAAATACATTAATAACAAAAGGAGGACTAGGGAGAATCTACATCCTTTATTGGATGCAGGGGAAACACAGTGACAAAGGATGAAGAAAAGGCTGAGGTGCTAAATGCCTTCTTTGCCTCAGTCTGTAGCAGTTGAACTGGTTGTTCCCTGAGTCAGAAAATGGGGAGGTGGGGCAGAATGAGACCTTTGTAATTCAAGAGGAAATGGTCAGTGACCTGCTACACCACCTAAACATCTGTAAGTCTATGGGGCCGGACGGATTGCACCAAAGAGTACTGAAGGAGGTGGCAGATGAACTTGCCAAGCCTCTTTCCATCGTTTACCAGCAGTCCTGGCTAACTGGGAAGGTCCCAGTGGACTGGAGGATAACAAATGTGGCATTCATCCACAAGGAAGGCCGAAAGGAGGATCCAGGGAACTACAGAGCTGTTAGTGTCACCTTGGTGCCAGGAAAGGTCATGGGGCAGATCATCTTGAATGCAATTATGCAGCATATACAGAACATCCAAGTGCTCAGGCCCATTCAGCAAGGGTTTATAGAAGGAAGGTCCTGCTTGACAAACCTGATCTTTCTGTGACAAGATGACCCACTTGATCAATGAGGGAAAGGCTGTAGATGTTGTCTACCTGGACTTCTGTAAGTCTTTGATACTGTTTCCCACAGCATGAAAAATTGGCTGCTAATGGCTTGAATGGGCATACGCTCTACTGCATAAAACACTGGCTAGATGGCTGGGCTCAGAGAGTGGTGGTGAATGGAGTTAAATCCAGCTGGTGGCCAATCACATTGTTCCTGTGTGTGTCTGATTACTGTAAAATTAAATTATTATTTTTCCTATGGTGTTCCTCAGGGCTCAGTATTGGGACCACTTCTTTTTAGTGTCTTCAATAATCTTGATGAGGAGATAGAATGCACCCTCAGTAAGTTTGCAGGCAACACCAAGTTGGTAGGGAGTGCTGACCTGCATGAGGGTAGGTAGGCTCTACAGAGAGACTTGGACAGACTAGATTGATGGACCAGGGTCAATTGTATGAAGTTCAACAAGCCCAAGTGCTGGGTCCTGCTCTTGAGCCACAACAACACCATGCAACGCTACAGGCTTGGGGAAGAGTGGCTTGAAAGCTGTCCAGCAGAAAGAGACTTGGGGGCTTCTGATTAATAGGCAGCTGAATATGGGCCAACAGTTTGCCTAGGTGGCCAAGAAGGCCAATGACATCCTGGCCTGGATTAGAAATAGTGTGGCAAGTAGTCTAGGGAGGAGAGTGTCCCTCTGTACTCTGCATTGGTGAGGCCACACCTTGAATACTGTGTCCAGTTTTGTGCACCTCAATATGATAAAGATATTGAGATGCTGGAGTGTGCCCAAAGAAGGACAACAAAGCTGGTGAAGTGTCTTAGAGAACAAGTCTTATGAGGAGCAGCAGAGGGAACTGGGGCTATTTAGTCTGAAGAAGAGTAGGCTGAGAGGAGACCTCATTGCCCTCTACAACTACCTGAAAGTATGTTGTAAAGAGGTAGGCACTGGTCTGTTCTTGCAAGTAACTGGTGATAGAACAAGAGGAAATGGCCCAAGCTGCACCAGGGGAGGCTGAGACATTAGGAAGAACTTTTTCACTGAAAGAGTTGTCAGACATTGGAACATCCTGCATAGGGAGGTGGCTGAGTCACCATCCTTGGATGTGTTTAAAAGTCATCTAGATGTGATGCTTGGGAATATGGCTTAGTGCTGGACTTGGTAGAGTAGGGTTAATGGTTAGACTCGATGATCTTGAAGGTCTTTTCCAACCTAAGTGATTCTATAGTTCATGATAAGTTAATGTTTATTGGCAAAGTGTCAGTTGTGTCCCCAGTGGTACACGTAATATGAGATTGGCCCCAAACTTCAACATTTCAACTGTAAATTAATCCAACAGAGCTAGTAGTCTACCATGAACAAAAAAACTAATCTCTTTTTATGGTGTCTTTTTAAAGGTTTTTTGTATCATGTACCAACATAAGACAAAATTACTGACAGTAAAGAATACTAGTAAGCCTGTGCCATAGATGAGAGTGTGATTGGAGCATAAAACAAGACTCCATAAATCCTCAAAGTTTTGACAAATGAAGATTAGCAGTCACAAGCTCTGTAGTTCACTGGATGTGCCGTATACAACAAGGGCTTATTCTGCACATGTATACACCAAACCTATTTTTCCATTTAACATGCACATTACTCTCCTAATACAGATTTTGTTAAAAAGCCTAAATGAGTACGGGCTCCACTGTTAACTGAAAGGTGAAGAATTGCAACAGTTATATTTCTGAGTCATGCATGGGTATGCCTTTCATTCCTAGGCGTAAGGTATCTGGTCATCAGATGTAACAGGAAAATATCATAGGACTTGTATACTACCAGAGGAAAACAGCACAAAAGAGGGGGTGGGAAAGCCTTTGCAAAGGATTTTAGTATGACTTTATAGTCTTGAATAGCTCCTACAGTCTTCAAATAGGCTAGGACAGGAGCTTAAACTTCTTAGGAGGCTGCAAGCACTGCACTGAAGGAACTGACAACAATTTAGCACCTGGGACTTCCTTTACAGCATTTGCACCAACCAAACAATTTTCAAGACTGATGTTTCAGGCATTACTATTTTATGCAATAAGAAAGATGCTTTAAAAACACACACACACACACACATATATATACATACATGGAAAGGAATTTTGTTTGAACTTAATTCCTTAATCCCTTGCTTTTTCTGAACGAATTTGTTTTAGGGAGGAAATATTCAAAGGTATCTCCTTGCAGTCATGTTTGTTGTCATCCCAACAGAAAGGAGAAAAAAGGACAAGCCTTCTTTCCCAATCTTGTGATGTAGGATGCTAAGAAGGCTGAATTACAAACTCAACTGATGCCCTGAACCTTCTGAGAGGCAGAGCTAATTGCTTGGGGAGCAATAATGTTTTGGCATTCTCAGCTTCCTGTCACCTGAGCTGCTGCATCTTCCTGGTAGCATAGCTCAAACACCCCTGTAAGACTGCAGACCTGGCTTGGTCCTCCCCATTTCTAAGGTATGCAAAAGCTGAGGGTAGAAAGCAAAAAAAGTACATGTGTAAGCACTGTTCTAGGTTTCTGTAAAACATCAACTATTGTGCTAGATGTGAAAGTATTAGTTAAACTTACAGTAACTCAAGTTAAGATGGAGATTGTTGTATAAGAATCATAAAGGGGTGGTGGTATGGGGCCCAGAGGAAACTGATAAATAAGACAGAGATCAAAAGGGAACTTTTAAAAGGTGTCTAGCTAAGTGCAGTTATTGGATTAGGTATAATCTTATTTAATATTTTCATTAATTAACTTAATACCAAAAGTAGGGGTGACTTAATGTGCTTTTTTTTTCTGATGGCATAAATGTGGGACATATTAGCAATAAAAATGTGAATTACCATATTATATAGAAATAATTAGGTGACCTTGAGATCAGGAATGATATAAATATGATGGAACATTATAGTACTAAATGCAAAGTTATGCACTTTGGGACCATGAACAAGAATTTTAGGCATTAACTAATGCTTGAGCTGGGAACAGAGGAGAAGCCAGGTCATGTGTACAGAGGTAGCTGTGAAAAAGCTCACTGGGGTTGTAAGCTGCTGTGTTCTGGTTTTAGTGTGGTGATTTCCGTGCTGTGTACAAGCCTTCAGTCTGACCTTATCTGAAATACTGTGTGGATCTCTGTTTATAATCTCTCAAAAATTAAGATGGACTGAGCAAGAAGAAGGGTATAAGGGTCTCGGCAGCCTATCTTATGAAAGAAAATTGAAAGTGAGTCTTCTTCAGGCAAGAAAAAACAGAAGTTGAGAGATTACTGTCATATACAGATTTACCAGAGAAAAAGACCCTAAGGAAGAGGGGAGGAGGGAGAAAGAGCTCTTTGAGCAGAAGTAATGGGGTTGGCACAACAGCATTTTCATATTAGGAAAGAGGCAGAGCATTTCTGAGACATTTCCTTTAGTAAAGATGGCACAGGTCCTGTAACATTTTTTTAGGATAGGAACTGATATTTTAATTAAGAGCTTATTAAACCTTGTTGCCTAGAACAGCAGGAGGCTGTGGTCAGATAACTACAGATCACTCTCTCACTCCTGTGCTCCAAGCTTCATTCTGGAGGTCCCCATTCCCTCTGCTCCACTGCTTCTACTCTCTGCTTGCTTCCTCCCATCTTCAAACTAGCGTGTATATATTTTTTTTACTTTATTTGCATCACTCATTCTGCATGTAATTTGGCTAATTTTTCCTGGGATAAACTTGCCTCAGAAAGCAGACAAAAATTCCTGCACTTCACTCAGCCTTGTAGAGTCACGCAGCAGAGCTATACTCACCGTGTTGCCTGCTTTTCTCCAAAATTCTCCTTCATGCTGTGTCTGGCTTTTCAGTTCACAGACAGGAGGATGGAGGTTCACTGAATCTTTGAAGCAGAATTTAGAAGTTGTACTATTCAATAACTAGGAACTCTGATGTTTTTGTGCAACATCAGAGAAAACTCCTATTAACATTCAAATAGATGCATAGATATTGTTTTCCTGGTTATACAATCTACTGCCACATGCTCACAGTCAGAAATGGCATGAAGTACTATTCATAATGGCTTTTATTTATGACAGTTTCTGGGATCCAGGGTTCTAGCTATGATGGCTCAGCAGGTTTCCACAGCTCAGCTGTGACTAGACCTAGTTCTGATTCATTCAGACTGTTCCTGCAATTGAGAGCAATAGCAAAGGGAAAAGATGCTGCTGATAAATTGCAGATAGAAAAATAAAAAAATCAATAAAACTGTTATATCTGATCCAATCAGAAATAAGAAGAGAAATTACAGGAAGTTCAAAAAAAGATCAAGGGGAAAAAAATCTACCACGATTAGTACCAAGTGTGTAGTACTTATAAAAAGATTCATATACTTGGTTATTATGCAGTAGGACAAAAGAATGCAGAATAAGTGCTACTGGGGAAGAAAATATCTACACTTATGGCTAAATGCCTTGCAGGGTCATGAGTAGTTTACAAAAGCACCATCTATGGTATCACATTCAGCTTCTGTCATGCACCTCATTCTTACTGCTGTTGCTCCTGTGTTTGATTTTTTTCTAGTCAACTGCCAGCTCCATAGTAAAAAAGGTAGAGATTACAAGAGGTTTTTCCCTTCCCAAATGAAGTGTCTTCTGTATGCTTGCTAGGTTACAGAATACAGAGCATAATGTTGTACTTGAATGGACATGAGCTCGTACTTTCACAAAAGAAGTATTTGTTGTTTCAGCCAAGGATTTAACACATTCCGTCTGGATTTACTGTTATTTTGCAGGAAGAACTGCATCCTCTCAGGAGTTATAGCTAGGGGAAAGGAGGAGCTCTGGTCTCGTGTGATGTCATTCCTATCAGCAAGACAAAGGCTGAGAGATAATGGTAGAAAGCTATGCTAAAGGAAGGTGCATGTGGGCTCTTGAATCCTCTCTCAGCTCTTTCGAAATATTTTTTTAATCGCACTTTGTGCTAGTAATATGTTTAGCATGATCTTAGCTATGCTCAACTATTTTTGTCTGTGCAGCTGTTTTTAGTTGAATAACTTTTTATCTGGGGTAGGACAAATCAGCTTACCAGCAGCAGCTTGCTCAGAAGCCCTGTGAGCTTGCTTGGATCTATAAGAAATTAGTGGGTCTCAAAACTATGCTGTTGACATCTCAGCTCATGTTTGGTCCTTCCCCCAGCATGGGTGGCTCCTGTCTGTCAGAAGGAAGAATTAGTAACTGCCCAGCACTAGACTGAGAACTTTTGAGGAAATCACAGGTTATTTCTGGGCTGAATCCCAAGTGCCCAAGCTTTGCAATAAACTACTGTTTAGCTCCCTAGATACCCTTGCCTGAGGAGGAAGCCATGATGTGTATTTCACTCTGATCAGCTAAAATCAAATAGCAACCGTCTTGCCTTAGCATTCAAGGGGACCTTTCTTCTCCTACTCCAGCCTAAATGAAAACACTTAAGTGTTTGATGTGTTTTTCATCACGGCAGAATGATCCAGGGGAAGCCCTGGGACTACTGGAGGTCACAGTATCTCACTGGCTCACTACACCAGATGCATATAAACTGGGATTCAGATGCCCACCCTGACCATAGCTTGACTCCATGCTGGGGTGAGACCTGGGTATGCAACATCTCTTTGCCACAGTGACTTCCAAGGAGGGGAAAATGATTTATAGGTTGCAGGGAGTCATGGTACACTCTACAGGTCTAAAAGATCTCTCCGGAAGTTATTGGGGGGGACTGTTGATAGCCCTTGGCTATCAGGGACTGGCCATCAATACTGCAAGAGTCCATTTGGGAGAGAGGATAAACTGGGAGTGGGTCCTCACATCCACTCTCAAGTAGATGTTTTAGCCTAAGCAGGAAGCAGGTAGTTATTTATCTCTTCTCTTCTTGCTTGCGTGTGTAACAGATTGACTGATACTGACAGTTTTTTCTGCTGTCATCCTTGCAGCTGTAGGGTAATTAACAACCAGGATCTCAGTTTGACTCCTGGTCTACTGCAGTACTTGCTTAAATAATAATTTGTTGCTTCCTTGGAGCTTGCAACAAGCCCAGAATTTAGCAATCGCTCTTGTAAGGTGTAATACTGCATCTTTTTGATGGACACTTGAATTTAGCTGAGCTCAACCTGATGTGTCATTTCACCACAGTCCACTCATGATAGCCAAGAACGATATTCTGTGTTGCCTGTCATGAAAAGGAAACTTTGACAAGTCACAGGTGCCGCATTCCATAAATGAATCACTGAATTTGGGGGTGACTCAAAGTGATGGAAACAAAACTGATTTTTTTATGGGTCTCTGGAATCAGCATTTAACTGTGATCTGCAGTAAATGTCCTGATCCCAATATTGACTCCCAAGTGCAGTTGAATGCACTGTGTAGAAAATAAATAAAATCTTCTGTAGGACAAATGCAGATGCTTTGACTCAACTCTGAGGAAATGTCACTTCTTTTTTTTTTTTTTCCCCAGGTGCTGTGAAAAGGTTTATAATCTCATTTGAAGAGCAGAACTAGGTCTTCTGGGAGCTTGCAACTTTATTGCCACATAACTCATTGTAAGATCTCCTGCCAGGGTCAATCTACCAACACAAATAATAAGATTATCAAATGTAGTGTGTGTGCTGCTTGAAAGTAGTTGGGATCAAGGACAGCATCACTAGCTCTTTCTTTTGTTAGTAAGATGGACGGGAGAAAGTGGCTGATCTCTAAAACTCTGGTATTTCATAGTTGGTACTCAAATTCACAGACTGGTTCCTCCTCACATGAAGGCAGCAGGTGCCATTCCACATATTCCTGTGGAGACACTACTCCTTGAATTTTGGATGAGTGAAGAAACTGATTCCTCTTCACCTGCCTCCAGGTGTCAGCTTCTCCAAAAGGAAGAGGCAGAAAAGCAGCCATGGGACCACCCTAGATCCTTTGGCTCCCATCACTTGCCAAGCACAGAGAAAGGGAAGCCAGGTGCTCCCCCTTGGCTCCAGGCAAACCGAGCTGTCAGGGCTGTCTTCAGCCAAGAACTGTGCCAGGACTCCCCCAGGACTAGAGCACATTTTTCCATTGTCCCACGCTGTGGGCCGCAGTGTAAAAGTTCTACCCTAGGTTCAGTCTGCATACTTCAAACATCTGATATCCCCACTGCTTTACTGGGGAGGTTTATACATTTTTCATGAAGTGAGCAAGTATGCTTTCAGAGAAAAAAATATTTCCATGGCTACCGATCCTTCTCATGCAGTGGAATGGCTTATGCAACTCAGCCAGCAGAGAGCTAATAAAATGAGAGGAAGTAATTAGATGAAAGGATGGCTGTCTGTTTGATGTCAGATTTCTGTTTTTCACCTGAAACCTTTGGGAACTGTCTCAAGTGGCCAGAGATGCTGTCAAAGTTTGTATTTTGCATGAAGATTGCACTCTTAATTTCGTACTGTAGATTTTTGCCACTGCATTGTACACAGAAGTGGTCCTTGTGCAACTTTGTGGCTGCAGTTAGTCCATATGCTGTTACGTGTTCACATCCCATGTAAGAAATTATAACTGTTATGGAAACAATGTTTTACTTACATTGCTGGTATGGGTATGAAACTATAAAATTGTAGGTAATCTGAGCTCTAAACACCAAAAGACATTTATCTACTTATGCAATACTTTGCAATATGAAGTACTGGAATTAAGATCTCCCTAGGGTTAACATGATGGAGCAGTGAATATCTGACAGATAGCTTTTGCCTGTAGGGTGCATCTTCTTGATGCCCAGGCTTCTGTATTTTCTCTGAGATATGGATCACGGGAGTGACATAAAATTTTGTCTTCTCTGTTTAAGCCAAAATGTAGATTAGTAACAGGTTAAGCATACCCGTTCAAAGGACTATAAGACTTTTAAGCAGGGCTCTGATTTTATTTTTGTTTGAAGTGCCAAATTCTTATTCTTCTTGGTTTATCTTTATTCATTTATGTAGCCACATGGACTTTGAGTATGAGAAAGCTCTTGGAATTTGTGTCCATCCTTTAAAACATGTCAAGTATTTCTAAATACTTCAAATAATTTCCCTTAGAATTCTAAGTGCTTCTAGTTTTAAAATAACATCTTGCCTTTTCAATGAACCTAGGATAAGTCTCAATTTCATGAGGTGAAGGAACTTCTTAAGGAATGAACACTAGTGTGACACATATCTGTAACTTTAAAAATATCTAACAAGCTAGAAAGAAATTCTGTGTTAATTGAAGGACAGTTTCAGTAAAGATAAAATGAAAGAATCCTTTTACTGATGTATGTATGACCCAAAGCAGATGGTAAATATATTTCACTAACATCTTCTAAGCACTAGTAAGTACATGTGACAATACTAATTTAGGTGAAAGGACATGGTTAGTACCCTTTGGAGTTTTTTGTTACGGCTGAATCTAATGTATCCTATTGATATGACGGCAAAGAGCTTCCAGTCATATTGTAATAATTTCTAAGGGCCCATTTGAAAGAGATTACACTGTGAATGTCAAGTTGACAAGCTCACATCCTCTCCTTCATGTAAAGTGCTAAGTTCACAGAGATGTCAATGTGTTGCCTTGCCAAGTCTCCCAGCTGGAGAGTAATACTGCGTAATAGTCACAAGACCTCAGATGGAACATTATCAGTTCAAGCATTGCAGAGTTGCACAGGCAAAACTATGGCACAAGCAAATATTTTTTGGATAAGTTACATTCAATGGTATTATCAGAATTGATTTCACATTGAGATGCACTGCAAGGTGAATGTGCAGTTCATGCTTGCTCTATCAAGTCAAAGAATGTTCCTAGTAACACTAAGCAGAAGGTTTGCCTGGGTTAGTAAAAGTCATGACCTCAGAGCATCTTCAGGCTGTTTCAGGAGATGTGCATACACTCACACATATGAATATACCTGTCTGCATCTCGGCACTAATGTTCTGGTTTTCTTACAGTGTTAGTCTTCGCTGTGATCAGTAGGGGTTATCTGAATTGGAGCCTCCTTGATTAACATGAGTGAAGAAAGATGGGCCAAACTCCGAGATACTTCAGAAATTCTTTCTGCCTGGCCCAAAAATCCCTCCTTTCTTCTCAGTCTGAATTAAACAGAGCCTGAGTCAGGGCACGTTGTCAAGTCAAGTCACGCCACAGAATTCAGTCTTCCCTCCATCCCCACCGCAGCCCCTGAAACTAGTGAGACAGTAGGGAAGTGAGAAAGGAAAGGCTACAGAGCTCATGTGATTGCATTTACTTGCGATGGGATATCTTTAATTTGTATGGTTGCTTTTTCAATGCATTCTGGAGTTGTGTTGAGAGTGCCTATCCATCTGGATAGGAGCACTGCTATATATCTAATGAATCAGTCAATCAACACCAGCTTAAAGAGCTGTGCTTCTGAATACTAGCCCATTTTTTTGCTGTCACAGTGGGGTTTTTTTCCAGTATAAAATTGTTGCTCACGTTTTAATTTGTACTTGCTAAAATACATATTCTTTTGAAATGCATATCTTAAAATAGACAGTTTGAAAGCTGCCACCAGGTTTACCTCTCACTGAGATGTTGCCTGCTAATTGGAGGAAATTGTCCAGCTCAACAATGCAAGCTAATAAAGCAGTGCCACTTTTTTCTATGCCTGTAAATGTAGGTAATTTAAGTCCTCAGTGAGGCTCTTGTCTCCCTTTGGTGATGGCCATGAAATGTTTGAGCTGTTCCATGTAATTCTCCTTGTCCAGAAAAGAACCTTTGTCTATGACAACATAGTTATCCCTTATCCTAAAGAGAACGTATTGGTGGTTTTTTTCCATGCTAATTAGGCCAACCTGGATCATCCTCAGATCTCCCTGGGTCACTATTTCAAAGGTAGTTCTAGCCTGTGGTCCAAAGGCTCTCTTGCCTCTCCACAAGAAAGAAGGAGAGAGCCCAGCATGCACCAACATCCCTGTGCACCTTGTGAAAACTCATTTAAAACCCTGCTCCCAGTCCTATCTTTTGTGACTTTGAGAGATAAATATGGGGATTCTTCTAGTTGGGCACTGTCCTGTGAACCAACGAATAATCTCTTGCTCTCCTCTTGAATTCTCACTTTTCAGTTTCTTATTTCCCCAGATGCATCCAGCATAAACAAGCTGTGCCACCTAGGTAGCCCTTGGGAACCACAGTACCTTATTGCCTTTCAGTCCTAAGTACATGCATCTTGCAACATGTGTGGGAGGTGAAGAAGTGCTAGTCCTACCACAAGGGTATATCTTGTGACACTCAGGGCTTTGGTGGCTAAAGAGTTGGGGTCCAGAGTCTTCTGTGTAGCAGTACTCCTTGTGTATTGGAAAGGCATTAGATCAGTAAGAGGTCCTTATGCTAAAATTGTGGATTAACTAAAAATATTGAAACACTTGAACAATTGACTGAGGATTTTGCTGGTTACATTGTAGCTCTGAGATGCCTAGAGCATTCAAAAGTAAATTGTACTTTAACCAGTAGACCATCCAGCCTCTCCTGGATATAGTAAGGAACTTACTCCGTTTAAGGCCTTTGACTGCTTCTGTGGTAGGAATATCTATTCTTAACTTCAGTAATGCACTGTAAGACTTCCTTTCATAAGCTTTTCCCCTCACTCTGGTCCAGTCTGTCTTCTCCATAGCTTCTGGACTTTTGTTGGAGCATGCAAAGCGGGTAATATATGATCTTTGACACAGTTCCAGTAACACATTGAAGATCTTGTCTAATTTGCTGGAGAGGTGTTAAAACCAGAAATAAGTGTGAAACAATTAAGCAAAATGCATGATTATTTGTCCTCATGCAGTCCTCAAACTAAAATACTGAACATTATTTCACTTGAAAGTGTTTCCCTCGGTTTATTTGTTAAACACTTCATGAGAATAAATTTGATAAGCTGTAGTTGGAGTTGGTGAGTTATGAAAATGGAAGCTTCATTGCTGTCCTGGTCCCAGAAGACAGTATCTTTATTGCCTTTTTAGTTCACTTTCTGGGCATAATATTGTGTTTAAAACTATAGATCAAACAGAAAGGCAATAGGTTTTATATAAAGCATGCTACTTCTAAAAGATGCAGGAAGCTGAGCTGCTTTTCTCTATATGGGTATGAAAACCCATTAGAAAAATTTGAATTATTCCCTTTCTGTGCATTAAACCCTTGCTGCACCTTGTTATGATACTTCGTGCTACAAAACTCACATTTATGCTACCTATAAGTTTTCTAAACCACCTGCATTAAAGTAATTATGCTAACCAACATATACACAATCTCGATCTTTATGGTCTTGTTGTGAGCAGCACCCGGGGTGGCTCCAGGCAGCCTGCTAGCTACCATATAAGCAAGAATGATGAATGCTCTTCTCTCTAAAGTCACCCTGCAGCCCCACCATGGAGCCATTGGGGAGAATACCAGATGAATACACACACTCTAAATCCATCTGTGCCTTATGAGGCATTGGCTTTCTAATGGAAGCTGTTTTTAACATGAGCAAAGGCTAATCTGTAACTTATCTGCTTGGGAAAATCAATCAATAAACATGCCTGTGACAATGGGGTTTTTTACAAGAAGCACTGCAAAATATTATTTACCTCCTCTGCACAGCTAGCAAATATACACCAGGGAAGCTGTTACTTTTGATGTAGATATATAACTTAAATAATGCTCAAATGACTGGTGCAGGCTTTGGCTACAGAAGATAAAAAAGAAAGCTGGATTAGCTAAAAAAAGTTATATTAAAAATCAGCGTATTTTTGTCCTCAAGGAAGAGGGAAAAAAACCACCCAGCTCTAATCTTGGACTAGAAAACTACAGGTAGAAAAGTTCAGGTCTTGCCCTTCTCATTTTTGAAAGACACTTTTCTAGTTCAAAGAAGCTTTGGTTTAGCTTCGGGGGAAATATCAAGGATTATAATTGGAAGACTTTTCTAGGTTTTCCTAGCTGGATTTCAGAAATACGGTATGTACTTAACAAAACCACACACACACAAAAGAACAGAGCAACTTTGAAATAAACCTTTCATTCCTCCTGCTGCCATGCAGTCTATACTGTCACTGTGCATTTTCACTGAGAGGAAGGAATTTAGAACAAGTGATAAAAGGAATCATAAAAAAGGAGAAGTGCAAGATTAAAAATAAATCAAAAAAAGGAAGGCATGTCAGGAGAGGTGGATTTATGCTAGCTGCTAAATTTTCCTCTTAAATGGATGCATCTGGAAAGATTTGACTGCATGTAATGGGATATTTCAGCAATTAATTGCAATGCAATTGATTAGAAGTGTTGATGGAGATCATAAGAGAGTGGATGCCACCAAGATCTGGGGTGGTCCCGCAGCTGCTTTTCTGCCACTTCCTTTTGGAGAAGCTGACACCTGGAGGCAGGTGCTGCCTTTCTGTGCTGTAGTCAGACCCTCCCCTCACTGAAAGTCACAGAGAATGGAATGCTGGCCCTGCTGAAGTCAGAGGAACAGTGTGGCCAGCTTCATGGTGGTGGTAGTGATAGGATTTCGCTCTGGCAAATACGGTTTTGACCGTATACCATATACCTGTCTAAACTTTGTGCCTGTTTTTGGTTTGAGGTGGGGGGCTGCTGACTTGGTTTGCCCTTTTCTTAAAACAAATAATATCTCTTCCTGCTTTTGCCTTGTCTTCATGCATGCTTTGTGTTGCACATCTTCTGATTAAGTATATACTCCTGGGTATGGTAATATTAAATAATAAGAAGGAAACATTTCAGCAATTATGTAGCTAAGGTATATTAAAACAATAAAGCAAATGCCTCCTTTATATAACTACACGGGCCAGAAGCTCTTGTTTTGAAAACAAACAATGCATTTTAATCCAATTATTTAGCTTATAGTAAATTAACAACTTTGCAATTATTACATATTTAGAATAAGAAATGTTTGTGTTTATATATTTTAAGAACTCTAACCAAGAAGAGTCTTGCTGTTTTTCTAAACTGTTTTTCTGGATTGTGACATAATTGAAGACACATGAGTCACTTTTAATGATGCCTGAAAATCTTGATAACTGCTACAAACTACCAGTCAGAACTGTTTATTTACATTTACTGGTCACTAGGAAACTTTTTTCTTGAATATATTTTTATCATGTCTACTGTTCACGGCTGGAAAACCACTTTACATGATCCAAGACTTACAGCATTTCTGAGAACACAGGACTGAGGGGAGTGATTTGCCAGTCCTGTCAGCCACATTAACTATGAAGGATACAGCAGCCTGCACTATTGCACAGCTGGTCATTTCTGTGAAAACATCTAGCTCACGTGGTACTCCTTCCACTGAAAAATGAGTTTGTCTTTTAACATTTTATTGATAAAGACCTGAATTTTGGTGTTGAAGCTTGGATCACCTGCCAGTTTGACACCAACTTTATGCTCTTCTGTGGGACAACTAGTATCAAAGGCTTGTGTAATGCTGAGATCTCATTGTTCAACAGAGTTTTGGTGATGTCATCCAGAAGCAAGCAGATTTCATGTTTGAGAAGTAGTTAGTATGATGATTAAAAAAGCTAGTGGGAACATAGGGGCTTGTGGGTTTCAATTCCTCCTCTGTCACTGTTTTGATATTTGCTTGATATGCAGAGTGTCTTGTTGACAAGGATTGTGATATTTGATGATTTATTCTGAAAGTGTAAGTTCCCACAGTCACTACAGGGTATCTCAGCTTGCTATTGTTAATAAGAGGAGAAGGCAAAAAAAAAGACAGTTTCTATCCAACTTGCCAAGAAGAGCTGAAAAAAGTAATGTATGAAAATGTTATTTTTTTAAGGGTTATTTAAAAATTTCAAAATAATTGTTTTAGGGCCTAACCCAATACTGGATCCAAATGTGACTACTGAATGCTGTCAAAATTTGGATTCTGGTTTATGCTTTTTTTTTTGCCCCCTGATTTTTCTGAACTAACTAAATCCAAAGCAGTGTTTCTCCACTTTAGTAAGTCTTCTCTTACAGACTCATGACAGTATTCTGAATATTAAAGCTTTTGTAATTATGGCAGTCTTCATGTTGACAATGCTGACGTTCCTCAGAGGAAACTTTTTTCCAGACATTACTTTCATTCCCATTTTTCTTCCTTCTGAGATTTGAAAGAGAGAGACCATGAAGAAAGATCTCAAGGTCAACCTGTGCTACCAGTTTCCCAGTGAGAATAGAAATCACTGTTTCTGTTCTCCAGATTACAAAACACAGTGGTCACCTGCATAGTGTGACCAGTGCCTATAATTATGGGGCTCTGGTTTGAAGGGAAAAGCCTGATAGGAACTGGTGGACACAAAACTGTAAAAAAAAATTGAAAGGCACTTTATAATATATTTATACTGGAAATAGTTATGGGCTGTGAGTCACCACTGGCCACTGTAATGCATATACCTTCAAGGAACAAGTAGTGAGTGACTGGACTGGTGTTTGTTATTTTCTCATTTTTTCTGGACTAAAACCTTTCTCTTGTAAGCTTGTTCTTAAACTGTTAGTAAAGCTCATAGTGAAACTAGAGGCTGTTACTGTTTGCTCTTTATGCTTGTCACCATCATATCAGAAGTGCCTGGACAAGTACTTTCAAACTAATTCATGTGCCATGTAGCTATTGGGGTTGTGGTTACCTAATATTGTCAGTAACAAAAGAAATGGCCCTTTAGCAAATAATGTATCATAAATCTAGACGGAAGTTATGTAGTTAGAGGTTATAGGATGTAAAAAAGCAAAACAAAACCCAAGGAAACAAACAAAAAAAACTACCTCAAACGCACCAGCTGTTCACCTAAACATGTCTTTCTAGCAATGATCAATGTTTAGCTGCAGTTCTCTTCCAGGAGAAGATCCCAAATCTTGAAATATATTCCACCTTTACATCACTAAGTGGTGGCCATGGGAAAGGAGGCTGCTTTCACCCAACAAGAACACAAAAAATGCACTCCTGTAGGACAGACATTTAAAACCCTCTCACAAAGAGTAGGAGACCATGCTGAAGTACCCACAGGACGTGCTTTAGCCATTCAAAACAGCCTGGGATAGAGGCAGTGTTTTCCCTGCAGCTGGCTGTGTATTTGAAGACAATGGGTAGGTTTATTTTTTTGTGAAGCCCAAGAGAACAAGCATGCAACAAACTTGGCAGTTCCTAGGCCTCAGGGGATTGAGGCAAGACACCTCATTTTTTGTGAAGCCCTGCAAATCTTAGAGTTAAAGCTGAGTTGCTGGGCGCATTTCCTGTCTAAGGTTTTTCTGGGTGTGAGCCTGGAGACACTGAAGGCAAAACATATAGTTCATCTATGGCCTTCAGTATGTACAGGTTTATGCAGGAGCTGGTGAGAGTTCAGGCTGTCCTCAAAATTATCATATTGTGTGAAAAAGGTGCGATCTGATGTTATTTTTAGCTGTTGTCATCGATTTTGCTGCAGAGCCTGATTTGTATTCACATGACCTCCCCCACCACCACCTCATAAGTACAAGCA